>NW_023458562.1:29504093-29533010 GCF_013731165.1 Rhagoletis pomonella
CGAGAGCTGCCATCTGTTTAGAAACGCAAAATAAAATTTAAAAGCAAGTTAAATGTAATATTTGTGTAAGGGCACTAAAATATAACGGATTTTAGAGAGCGTTAATTTGGAAAGACTTTTTATTAGAGTGTTGCCACCTGTTTAGTAATTTAACGTAAATTTAATTAACAAGTTAAATAAAATGTCCTCAAATGGATGTCGAACGTGAGAAGTGATAGATAGTTTTTTTTTAGAAAATATATTTGTCGAGTGCTGCCACATGTTTAGAAATTAAAAATCTATTTAAATGAGTTAAGTGTAATATGTATTTTAATATATATGTATGTTACCGGCCAAACCCAGTCTGAGGACAAACTAATTTTACCTTGGCTAAACTAGACCAGGCGCCACAGTATTTTTGAGTAGAACTCCTTTCTGCACAAGCGGCCTACGGCCGCGCTTCAAAAAAAAAAAATAACCATCATCAGTCCAACTCCCACTACGCAGTCCACAATATTGTTTCCTCCAACTTGATTTCGCGTTAGATGGATGTATCGGATGGATCGGATGTATCAAGATAGAACTAGTTTCGCCCAGGAAAAAGTAGTTTGTCCTAAGATCGGGTTTGGCCGGTAACATATGTATCAAACGATAGAGGTATAAAAGGTTTATATCGAAAAGATTTTTTTTGAAAGAGCGTTGCCACCTATTTGGAAATTAACAATCAAAGGACATAGTTACAGTCCATTCTAAAGTTAGCTGCAGATTTTTTACAGATATTTCATTTAAAATTATGTCAATAAGCTAAGATGTGTATCAAGCGATAGAGGTTAAAAACCTTAATTTCGAAAATGTGTTTTTGAAAAGCGCTGCTATTTGTTAAGAAATTCAAAATTAATTTAGTAAACTAGTTAAACGAAATATTTTCATATTAGAGTGAGGCGATGGAGACATGTATAAGTAAAGTTTATACCTAAAATTGGTTAGCTTTTTATAAATTTGTTTGAAGCGAGTTGCCTTCAATCATTTTAATAGGAGGTTAAATAAAACTTACTATGCGTGTGTCAAACGAAATATATTTAATAATGTTTTTCCTCCAAAATAGTTGCTAACTGTTTTGAAATTCAAATTTGTGATCATTTTTCTGGGCTCAATGTGATTTTTTTAAAAAATGTTCATTTTTTTAGTTTCAACTGTTTTCAAAATTCGTTTAAAAATTACTTGGTATCTTTTTTTTCAGTGCTTCGGTTTTTTATTACTTTAAATTTATTTTTATTTGAAAATTTCTTAAAGCGAGTTTCGCGAAAGTAATTGTAGTGCAAAATTATTTTTTTATTTGAATTTAATCAGAAAACTGACAAAAAAAATTATTATTTTTCCCTTAAATTGTTTTCGTGAAACCGGCAGTACGAATCATTTGCGATATTTTTAAGATTTTTTTTTTAGGATTTCTCACAATTTGATCTTGGAATTTGTTCGGTACTTTCTATTAGACTTTCTGAACATGTCGGTGTTTTTGGTTTGCTTTAGGACTTCTTCGAATTTTTTTTTTGGACCCATTATGATTTTTGTAGTGATTTTCTGAAGATCTTGAAAGTTCTTTGGTTTTTACCGTGTTTTATTTTGGACTTTTTTGATATTTAGCAATCTGAAGGTTCAACGGTACACATAAACTTCAAGTTTTGCATTTTATATGCGTAAAAAAAGGGCAGTTATTTTCTGAAAAAAAAAAAATCACGGGCCAAGTGTGTACTTTATTTTGAAACAAGGGTAGTTTTTTTCAAAAAAAAAAAAAATAATAATTAAGTCTTTTACTAAAACGTATTCGCTTTTTATTATAAAAAGCATACCCGGTAGGTGTTTAAAAACAACATATGCATAAATGTACGTATGTAAATACTATGTATACTTACACATGTACACAAGTGGATATTTTTCTCTTCAAAAAGCAATATTTTTATAAATAATGTTACATTTCCCATCAGAATTCCGTGCCTTCTCTGAAATTACTGAAATTACGCATTGAATTAATTTTTTCGCTATAATAAAAAAACCCCTCGCCTTCATATGTCAACTCATTTAATAACAGGCCTTTGAACCGTTACTTAGGCTTCAAACACAAAATTTCTTGCTTTTATTTTAACGCATTATTTTTATTTTCATAGCTGCTTTGTTTTATGCATTCTTATTTTCAACTCATTGTCTGCCGCAATGCCATTTTTAATAGCTGCATTTAAAAGCGGCATAAGTGTAATTATTTCAATTTGCATAAATGCCATTTCAATACACTTTACGATTGCATATTAGCCAACAAACACATGCCCGAATGTGGAGATGTTTATTCGCAAGCGCCGCTCATGTTTTAAATATTGTAGCCAGCAGCAAAATGGGGTTGCAGGATATATACTCGTGGGTATTTTTAAACACACAATTCCAGTAAAAATGCAGTACTTGTGTGTGTGTGTGTGTGTGTCCAACTGATATGCAAAAAGGTTTTTTAGTGCATTAACTGACACATTTGCCGTTGTTGTTTATTTTTGTTTATGTTTTTTCAACTGGCATTCAAGTATCTATATACGTATGTATTCTATTTTAACGAAAAATGCCACACACAAACACAAGAGGCAAAAAGGTATGAATGAATGTAGATAAAAGTAGATACTAAACCAGTTATGCCAGCTGGCATAAATATTCTATTAAAATAGTTTACTGCTACAAAGCGTGGCGACTATGCGAATGCAAGCGAGATGCATAAATACAAATGTATAAATTTATATAAATATGTACATTAGGGTGGTCCAAAAACAGTAAAGTCGGAATTGTTTTGGGGGTGAGACCCCCTATGATTATTTTATATCGAAAAAATATACCCCTATTTTTGATTTTGAAATCGAAAAGTATTTAGAGGTCGCTCAAAGCGCTCAAAGTTTTCCATGTATTTTTTATGGCAAAAAAAAAACAATTTTTTTTAGAAATGGTAGAGTTGTTGAAAATCAATGTTTTACGATCGGAAAACCCTAACGATTTTTTATTGTTCCCCCATTGCATTTTTCGGGGTTTTTGTGGGTTTTGGCGGACATATAAATTACAGTTGCGATGAAAAAATTGTACTCAACAATTATAGGGGATGAGAGCACACAAATTCCGACTTTACTTTTTCACATGCATTTTTGGACCACCCTAATGTACATATGTATGCACTTTTAGCTCTCTTTTCGTCAATACTTACATACAAGCAAGACTATGTCTACATAGATATGTTATATACATAAATACATTAGGGTGCCTCACTCTCCATACAAAAAAAAATCGGTACAGTTTTCTATCAGAAATAAAAAAAATTTAATATATTTTAGAACTTCAGCCAAAATATTTCGGAAAAATATTAGTTGCTAGCTCCGAAAATCGAGCCTTTATAAATAAAAAAAATCACCTCAGTTGATAAAAGAGTTTAAGCTTTAAAATTCTTCACAAAAATCTTGAAATATTTTATCAAAATCATCGTATTTTCAAATCGGTCCAGCTCACGTAAATCTTAATATTTTTAATTTTTTTTATTTTTTGGCGGAAGCCTTAAAATATAATACATTTTCAAATTCCAATTGAAAAACCGCAACATTTCGGGGTGACACACCCCAATGTACAAAGATGCATTAAAAATAAATGCAAGCACAAAGAGCTTATGACATGTAAATATGTGTCAATATTCGATATGTATATTTAATGCAGATAGCTATTGATCCATATATCCATCCAAGTAAGTTTGTATGTCTGTCAGTCATTGCATGTAAAAGTGTTTAACATCGCATTGCAAAAACAACAAATAATAACACTTTAATACCACACACATGCTTACGAGCTATGCATAAATTCATACATCTGCATCTACTTATACATACATGCACTTATAACTTAAGTGTAAGTTCATATTATTGATTTTCTATTAGTTTGGCTCACTTTTCATTCTCGTTCTGTTTCTTCACTTTTTAGTAGCTTTTATTTATTTTTATTCTTTTTTTTGGTTTTGTTTGTCCTCCACTCGATTTTTATTATACGTTTGAAGTATCTGTTGGGGGAAATGACATGGCTGACGTGAAATTGCAAGCAACCTTAAAAACAAAAATGCATGCGGGCACACTTGTATCATATGTATGTAACTGGAATTTTTGCATACATAAATATGTATGTATGTATGTACGTAGTACAACAACATAAGCAAATTATGTTTTTAATATGCCATGCAATATTCAATTTTCTCAATTCTGAGTTTGCACTCTAATAGTTATATGTAGGTACAATATACACCCCGATTCACTTGAATAGGCACATTAATTTTCTTCAAGAACCGGGCATATATGTACATACATACACATACATATATCTCCACTTTTAAGCATCGAAGAAGTTTAACTTTAATCTGCTTTTTAAGAATGACCATGTAGGAAGCAAAGTGTTGAAAATGAAGTAAATACCTTGGCTACTTCGCTTTTTATCAAAATACACGAAAAATTAGCTTATTTTTTTATTCAATTGAATATGCACAGCTTTTCACAGTAAAAAATTATGGTGAACCAATAAAACCAAATTATACATTTTAATTTAATTATATAATACCATTGGTATTGAATTTTTAATGTTAACTTATGAAAAATACCCTTTCGGGAAGACTTTTTCTAGAGGCCACATTTATCGCTGCATTGTCCGACTCGAAAATTTTTCAATAAATGTAAATAAATGCCGCCCTATGCCCTGTGAAAAATGCCGCACTTTTATATTGAACCTACATGAAACATTAAAAAAGTGTACATATTCTATTGCGACAGTGGTCCGAGAGTGGCAGAAAGTCCTAATTTCGAAATGTGTGGAAATATAAAGCTAAGTGGCTGACTAGATTCTAAACATGCCCACTAATTGGTTTTAAGGATTTATTCCTCGGAAAAAAGGAAAGTGCATAGGCACTGGACTTGATCATTAACATTAACAAATATCAACAAATGTATAAAAAAGAGTCAGTAGCCTTAAGTTGCCATTAAAAAGTGATAGGATCCTTCCGCGGAGGATGTTTTGCTTATTCTATAGTTAAACCAATTTTATTGTATGGCGTTTTTTTGGTGTGGAGCGCATTCGATGAGGGCACAATCGTTAAGCAGCTGGAAAGACTACAAATATCTGCCTTAATTGGAATAAATAGGGGACTACGGACCAACCCGGCTCTTGTGCTTAACGTTGTAGACAACGCTGACGCTGCTTGCTTCGTGGCCAGGCTAACAAGCGTGGGCGTAGGAATTCTAAGAAAGGTCAGACTAATTCCGGCACGAACCGGTGATAACACATGGTTAAATAAACAATTGGATATTGTTATTGGAAATCTCCTGAAGAGAACCACAGATTTCCGGTCGAAAAATATTGATTTTCAAGAATTCCATACCATTTCTACGAAAAGTTGGTTTTTTCCCATATAAAATACATGGAAAACTTTGAGCGCTTTGAGCGACCTCTAAATATTTTTTGATTTCAAAATAAAAAAATAGGGGTATACTTTTTTCGACATAGAACAATCCAAGGGGGTGAGAGCATTAAAATTCCGACTTTACTTATTTTGGACCACCCTATTTAACACCGTTGCTAGGTTACTCACATTTCATCCAGAGAGGACTGAGTAGGGTCTAGTAGCTGCAACCATCTCTCTATGATTTAAATCCTGGATGGATCGAAACTGGATGGTAAGTTAGGTACAGTAGTCTTCTGACTTTAGACTTTCAGATCGCAGTTGTGCTTTCAAGGCAGAGATATGAAATTATCTTTGTAAATAGGTGACAACCCTCCTGGAGAAATAAAGCCTTTTCAAAACAATTTCAATCGACACCCATACTGAAATAACTGATTTAACTTTTAAATAATTTATATTTAATTATTTGCCAGGTGGCAACCCTTTTCAAAAAAAGGGGTTATTGCACGTCTATAGGCCAAGGCTTTTAATTTGATAGCTCATTTTTTGAAATCGAATATTAATCGGATCGAAAAATTAACGTTTATGAACCGGATATCCGGATTTTATCCACATACAACACGAATATCCGAACAGATGTCTAAATATACGCTAGTATGTGTGTACATTAGGGTGCTCCTAAAATGCATGCATGCAAAAAAGCAAATCTGAATGTTAATGATCTCATAAAATGTGCCACTGTTTTTATTTTAGGAAATCAAAAATTGTTTAAAGGTCGCTCATGTTATATGTGAAAAATAAAAACATTTTCTCAGAAGTGGTATAAAATCCTTGAAAATCAATATTTTTCAATCGGCAAAATCTGTTTCTCTTTAGGAAACTTCAAAGAATAATACCCAATGGTTTATTTAACCCTTTTTAAATATTAATCACCAAAAATTAAGGGGGACCAATAAAAAATAATGCATTTAAAAAAATAGTTAAATAAACAAATGGGTATTATTCTTCAAAGTCTTTTGAGGAAAATCAGTGTTTGCCGACTGAAAAATATTGGTGTTCAATAATTATATACAATTTCTAGAACAAATTTGTTTTCCCCCTTATACATATGTATGTATGTAAACACATGCGAATCTTTGAGCGCTTTGAGCAACCTCAAAAAATTTTTTTTATTAAAAATGAAATACAGTGAAACCTCTCCTAACGGACACCTCTATTAGACGGACATCTCCCTTGGGCGGACATTTTTTCCTATACCAAGTTTTAAGTATAAATTTCGGAACAAATTATTCTCTCTTAAGCGGACACTCTCTTGGCCGGACGCGGACAGTTATTTTGCATAAAATTTACACAAAAAACTCTATTGAGCGGACGCGAACCTCTTATGAACGGACATTAAGATTTCTTTTCATAACAAATCAAACAAAAACCTCCATTGAGCGGACGCGAACTCCTCATAGGCGGACTACTAAATGGAAAAAGGGGACTTCCCGCATAAAATGTGATTGTTATGCACACATTTAGTTTGGTTCGCACAGTGGTTTAGGTTCGTTATTTGAATTACCAGAAACCCTTGGAGAATCCAATTCCAATTCTGATGAATTTATAACAATAGATAATAATAAATACATGGACCGAAAATTTAGATTTCTGGTTGGATTTTGTTACTGATAAAAACATGAAAACTATTGATGAAAAAGGTACTGACACTGAAAAAATTTAAAATTAAACTTACGTCAATCGACAATTTCCCAATTTTTTATGTAATGAATCTATGGTTTTATGTAGTTTATGGACTGAAATGTAATATTTATTTTTATTTTGTTATTACTTAATATGTACTTACGCACATAAATGAAATATGCACTTTTGAAAAAATACATGCACATTTTTGTTTGAACGATGTAATATCAATATCTTTTATTCAAATAAGAAATAGTGACTATTCAATTAATTAAAACATTAAAAAGTACTAAAATAAGCTTCCCTTCCATTGAGCGGACACCTCTCTTGGGCGGACAAAAAATGACTGACGGTGAGTGTCCGCCCAAGGGAGGTTTCACTGTAAATAAATAATCCGACTTTACTTTTTTTTTAGACCACCCTAATGTAAATATAATATATGTAATGAAATTCATTTATGGTCATATGGTTACATTTGCGATAAAATGGGTTGGTTATGTTAATAAATATTTAATCAGATTACCCTGCTATTCGCACCATTTCGAATTATTTTTAAATGCATTAAAAACTGTTTTTGTTTGTACGCTAAAGTTTACCTTAGCGATTTTTTTTCTTCTCACCCATCGCTATCTCCTTCACCGCCGCGGCCGTCCATCGTCGGCAAAAAGCAACTTTGTATTTTGTTTAATAATACAAATTATTTGTGGCTCCGTGTGCATCGTTTTTTTGCCTTTTACGCAAACTTTTTGTGCGGCGTGTTTTAGTTAATTTAATAACATTTTCGCTTCGCTAAGCTACGCTTTTTTCGCATGCTAGCCGCTATTAATTTGCATTGAATAAATTTAATAAATTCAGTTTTTTCTTTTGCCCTTACCTTGCGCATATGCTAATAAAAAATGTATGCAACGCCATTTGTAAGAGACTGCATTAACGCATTTATACAGTGTGGTGTAATAGTCAACATGCGTGTAAAATTTTTCATACATATTTTTACTTATGTATGTATATAACTAAAAAATTTCTAAATGCTTGGTTGACTGATTAAAATGCATACACTGTGATTAAGTGAAGTGTAGTAATATAAAATGCATTATTTTCGTTAGTATTTTTTGTTAATCTTTTGGGTAAGTGTAGTTGTTTCAGTAGATAATTTTCTGAAATATAACTAAATAGCGGGTATTTTTTTTTTTGTTTTAACATTTTTAGCAAATGAATAATTAAATGAAGTGAGTGATTACCGTCGATTTTCAACGTTAATGTAATTAATTTCTGTCGACATATTTTTTTGCAACACTTATAAAGAAAATATTAATTAAATTATGAAAAGCATCTTTCGGCGAATTTTGTGCGTTACAATTACTGAAAATTGTAAATAGAATATTTTGCATGAATTAAGTGATAAATAAATAGTTGAAATGAACAATCGCTCAATGCTGTACTTGTTCAATAAATATTTTATGTTTTTGTTTTCAACACAAAGAGTTTTTGTTTAGTTTGATTTTTTTCTTCAATTCGACTGCGTGTACTTTAGATTAATTATGCATTGATAAACTTTCACAATAAATAAAAGTCAAATAAGCATATAAATTAAATTATTAAAAATGTAAATCAAATTAGTGAATTCACCGGAAGTATTTCCGTGAAAAAGGTTTACTGCTTAAAAAATTCTGTTTTGAATTGAGAAAATTGTAGTAAAAGGGTATTAAGTTAAAATTATTACACACGCCACTCCACGTTCTGCTTTCATAATAAGCGTTCTAAAAGAATTATCGTTAGGAGAGAGTGAAAAATCGTAAAAGACCTAGTATCTAATAGACCAACAGCCGTCCTGTGACAGGATGCTCGATCACCTAACTACCCTGTGCGGTGCAACAATAGGAGTATTCACCAAATTGAGCAAGTGGCCTGGCACTCTGGCAAAAGAGTTGTCAACTGTCGTTGCTTGAGCTGATCTACTCCTTTGCCAGCCTGCCAGGCCACTCGCCCACATTGGTGAATATCACTAATATCTATATGTAACTGGTTACAACGCGTCCGATAAAATAAAACGATGCGAGTGTGACTTTCGGACTGCTTTTAGAGAACAGCCTGACAGTTCACCGAACTTCGGGCGAAAACAAGGACAATTGCTACTGCACCGCATATTTGGCCGAAAGTGAACTACAGGCGGTAAAGGAATTGATTTTTGCTAAAAAACCCGCAACGATATGCTCACCAGATGGCACCGCATTCTCACTGTCGCAGCTGCCTAGAGGAAGTGCTCACATTCGGTTAAGCTGCCCAACGTATGCGCAGCTTCGGTCCCAACATCTTGGACTGCACTTTCCAACTTGTCCTGAGAAAATTTCGAGTACTGAAATCTGTCGTCAGCGAAATTTTATTCTCCCCATACAAAGTTTATCGCTTTAGCTTAGCAGTTACCATTCGAAGTGGTATCTTTAATGACCGATGTTAGTAGTCCAAGTATGCCTCTGCTGGGGGTAACCACCCAATATTGTACCGGAAGGAAAACGGTACATGATGATAGGAGGTTTAATGGTTTAAACTTTAAAGCAGTGGTCGGCATTCAAACACATTCAAACGATTCAATAAGTAAGACTGTGTGCGTTAAATGCACTGCTCAGCTGCCGCTCTTCGTATACGTGTGAAACACACACGTGCTCGGAGAGCGCTCAGTGAGCTATGGCGTGCCGACCACTGGTTTATAGTTTCACACTGATTGGGTGGTTAAGCTTTCGCTGCTTCTTCTTCGTAAAAAACTATCAATTTATTTCTAAACCCTCTACTGCATGCATTATGAAGGAGATGAATAAAAAACGTATACGTAGGTATCGGTAAACCTATATCAAAAGAAAAAACCACTCCAAGTTATTTATTTTAAATTTTATTTCGTAAAGAAATATATGTAAATATATGGAACATTAGAACAATTGAAAACAGTTGGGTAGCGGTAAACTCATTATTTACTGACGCAGAAAAGCGCTACTTTCTTTTGTTGCAGTTGCAGGGTTATATACAAATGTCATCGAATCATAGGCAACCCAATTACGTTCCATTATTCCTAGTTAGCGTGTCAATACATCAAATTAGTTTGGCATGTTTTTATAATACTCGTTAGTTGGAAAAAATTGCCAAAGTAGTAACATGTGTGTTGAGGTTCATCTGTGAAGGATTTATTTGTAAAAAATTTTAGCACATCACAACCAGCGTTGCCAAATTTGGGCGTCTCTGACCAAATCTGGTCGAATTAATTGGCTTAGGCGGTTGGGCGGCTAGAACAAATTTTAGCCAGTTTTGTAATATGAATATTTTTTAGTGGACAAAAGTTTATTCTGTGCCTACAAATTTGCAATTTTTTACGTAAGTATATAAAATTACTGTACTCTTAATGAAACACAGCTCCAAGTTGGCGTTCACAACTATGGGCGGTTTTACACTAAAATGAGAAAAGAATAAGGACTGGGTTATAGTGGAAGTGACGGTAGGGAGTGAACTGTCACTTAATTATCCATTATATAAGAAATGAATACAAATGATCAGAATGCACTCAAAGGTAAGGTAAAACGGCAGAATCTGATATCAATAGATCTTTAAGAATTCGTCACGATTTCTTACGATTCGCTCCATGCATTATAACCAAGGTATTATTCCTATTAGAGATGCCAGATCGAAATAAAAAAATCGATTTTTGAATTGATTCGAATCTAAATAAAAGTAATCGATGTGGGAAGAAATCGTCAAAAAGTAAATCGATCTCTCAAGATCGATTCATATATTATGTCAAATAACATCTTTTACTTAATTTTTATAGAGAAAAAAAAACACGGAGGTCTGACTAAACTTAATTTTTAAAACATAACAAAGCTAACAAAATATTTTTTTATTTTCACTTTTATTTCAACATAGTTTGATGAAAAATAAAATATTTCACACAAACAGGGTTGAAATTTTGAAATACGTGCCCGTATTTTGTTTGGAATTCAAATATAATTGGCATTGTGCTACTATGTACAGTAGTCGAAAAAATTATAGCCGCACCAAATTTTGACATGTTTTCAAATATTATTTTTGTTGTTATTTAATTTGGTTAGTTTTTTATAGTTCATTCTTTAACAACATCTGTATAAATACAAATTTAAAGGCATTGTCAGACGATTGTTTTTTTTTTACCGGAATTTGGTGCAAATAGTCTCCCAATTATGTGAATATCCAAATATTTTTCTTTATGCCAATCACGAAAAATAATTTGTTGAAATTTCTCAGCAACCAACAGCCCAAAATAAAAATATAGAAATCTGTACAAATGTACCAATCGAGTGACTATGCCTAAAAAATGTATGCCATTAAAAAAAATCAAATCCAATAAATTTTCGGAAAGATTTTGAATTTTTTAATTAGATTCTGAGTATTCAGTTTATTAGCCCATTGAATTCTAGTAGAAAAAAGTACAAGTTCCAAATGGCTAAAAATTACGATTGATTTTTTAGAATTTTTTGTTGAGCACCTACTGTGTGAATGTTGTGTGAATTTTTTTTTTGCGGTTGTTATGGGATTTGGTCGAAAATTTGGTCAGAGAAAAAAATGTTCAGTGGCAACACCGATCACCACTCCTGCTTCATACTATCCTTGTGTTCTTCATTGCGTTGCGACATTGTGCCTTGATTAACACATAACATAGCATAGCATAACACATTTCCATTGCGCACCCATCACAGTACGCATTTTCTAAAGTAATAAAGAACACAGTTTGATTTTTTTTTTATATTATAGATTTTGTTTGATGGCTATATTATCGCATTATTTTCGTTTATGTACAAATTTTTAAATACAACTAAAAATTATTTTAAATATATATGTATATATATAATTACTCTATATGCTATACATATCTATATATACTATCATTTGCGTTCATTGGATTGTTTGTTTTTTTATAATACTACTATTTTTTTTTTTTTTTTTTTCTATGTATTCTATTGTTTTTTCTTCGTACAATTTGCTGCTTTTTCACTGCACGCTTGCAAATACTAATTTGTTCAAATATTTGCTAAGTAACTTAGTTTACACTGTTCTATAGTTTTAGTTTTTTGTAGTTGTTTGTTTTGAGTTTTATTAAGTTTTTCTTACAGTTTTCTTTGTAGTGGTAGTGTGTGTACGCTGCACAAATGCACTTAAATTTCACGCTTTACATTTAACAAAAACAAAGTACTTCTTCTTCTTCAGCATCATCATCTTCTTCTTCTACTTCTTCTTCTTATTAAGTCGTATAAACAATTTTAAATTTAAATGAAATAATTATTCGCCGTAATAGTTATCAAATTAAATATAATTATTCACTATAATAATACATACATATGTACATATGTATACAATACGGTACATACATACACAATTGTTTATAACTAGTACTTTTTTGTTAAGAGTATAGTACAATATTTTTAATATTATAGCATATATTGTTTAGGTATTTTTTAAATTATTCATTTAATATCACATTGAATTTGAAAAAGTGCTTCAACGAACAACGCGCGGCGTACGCAAGACAAGAGCGCGCGCGCCTAGCCGCTACCTTCAGCTATCAACTTGTACATCTCCAGCTGATTGGCAATTGCCAAGCGCGCTGCTTGTGTACGCCGTTGCATACATATCTACATAGTACATCTCATACAACTCGATAGATTTACATATCATAGCATAACTTTTTATATAATTTTTTTTTTATTTTTAACTCCTATGGAAAGTCTTTTGCTTCTCACATCGAAAACCTTTGCCGCGCCGTACGCGTTTCTGCTTCCAGCTTCGCTTTGTGCGCGCGATGTGCTTCTGTGTGTGTGTGTGTGTGTGTGATGGCATGGCTAATTCATGTAGTAGCTATGTTTCACGCCGCATGACTCTCTTCTTTTGTGTTTCTATGTGTATATATATATATGTAGGTATGTGTGTATGCTTATTCGCGTGTCGATGAACATATGTTTTCTTTTGTTTTGTTTTCCTACTGCATAAACATAACTTTTTTATATTACAATAAAAGTTGCTTAGTTCTTTTTCGCTTGCGCGTTGGTCCGCTTAAGATGGCGGCATTCGCTTCGTACGCGTCGTCGTCATCATCATCGTGAATGGCTTGCAAAGCTGCCTCAGTCAGAACTCTATACATACTTATGGTAAATACGTACATAGTGTGGCAAATGGAAGTGATAGTTGGTGGTTGGTGGTTAGCGACGGTGGCTCTGGCCGCGGCCGTGGCAGTGTATGGTGGCAGGCCACCAAAAACAAAGCGTGCAGCAACAACTAGCCAGCAGTTAGCAAGCAATATGACAATAGCACTTCAATTTCGCTGGCCGGCAAGCGCATTCAACTCACGTTAAACGCTCGACAACAACAACTAGTTCATCAAGTTTTATGCCCCTTTTGCGTGTGCTTTGCTGCATTTGCGCTCGTTGTTCTTGTTGCTTTTGTTGTTCTTGCACTCGCAGTTCCTGTTGTTTGTTATGTTGCTGCTGTTGCTTTTGCTTTTGTGCTGTTCATTATACCAAAAACGCCTGCCCATTGTTCTTATTCGCCGCGCTTGAGCTCCCTGCCATTGCATTGGCATTGCCCTCCGTTGCAATTGTCGTCGTCGCACCTGAGCCACTGCCATTGTCCGTCTTAGCAGCTGCAGCTGCCGCCGCCGCCGCCGCCGCAGCGGAAGTTGATGCTTGCGGTTGGGGCGTTTGCGCAGCCGCGGATGTTGATTGTGTGCTCGTGCTCGCCTGACTCAAATTGCTGCCGGTGCGCAAATGTATGGGAGCTGTCGCCGCGGCCTGTTGTTGATTGGTCATCGTCGTCGTCATTGTGCCGGATAATAAATTCGTTGGCGGTACTTGCGTCACACACATCGATGGCCGCCACTGCTGTTGTTGTTGCTGCTGTTGCAATTGCATGACCATCGCATGATGGCCAGCCGCACTGGCGCGAGGGTTGTTCTGCTGTGAATGGTGGTGTACGCGGTAGCTATTGGGCGCGAGCAATTGCTGTTGTTGCGCATGTTGCAAGGGATGATGTGGCTGGTGGGGGTGATGTTGCATGAATGTGGCCGCACTGCCGCCATTCGGTATCATGGAAAGCGCTTCTTGTGGATCGTAAGCGCTATACTCGGACTCAATGCTGTGGTAGATGTGCTCGGATGGCGGACGCATGGGTATCGCATCGACAATGCGTGCACCATGGCGACTGGGGCGTGGCGAAGGCGTGGCCGTGGTTGCCGATGAGTAGTTAGCTTCCATGTCTTCTTGGTAATAGGCGGGCGGTGGGGGCGCTTGACGGAAGATCATACCTGGTGAGACGGGTTGCTTGAAACGCTCATGATGGTCTAATGTGTAGTTGTTGCCGCGTGGTGATAGCTCAATTGGTATGGCATAGCGCAACTTCTCCCAGAAGTAGCGATCGCAGGTGAGAAGCCGATTGGAGGGCACTGATTTCAGATAGGGCGCAAGTTCAGGCACCTCTTCAGCTTCGGTGGACACGTTCGTCTCCTCGATGATCACCAGCTTTTGTGCGAGGCCACGCAGCGCCTCATGGAATGCATTACGGAATTCGAGTCGATTCCACTCGGTGGACAGCAGATTACGTGTGAGCACTAATATGATTTTACGTGATGCGCGCGCAGCTTCGACGATTTGCAAATGGCTTGCTTCTGGTGGCAGATCGCGCTGTTGAATGCACAGTCGGAATGGTGGTCGGCCGTGTTCCAATTCTGCGGCGATATTGCGGCAAACAAATTCGTAATCTTTTGCAGAGTGTAGAATAATCGCATCGTACAACTTGCCGGCGTCCTCAAAACGTGGTTCACATACACGCACGCCATAGTGCGCAAATAGCCAGACGCGCACAGATTCGCGGAAGACGAAAACGATGATTAACACGACGATGAGAAAGATCAGCACTAGCACTGCGGCGAGCAATGGCACGTAGCCGCCAGCGATGTCTTGCGAGGCCATATTGCTGGCACTTTCCAGCAGCTCACTGCAATCAACGCCGCCCGACGTGAGCAAATCGAGTTCACGTTTAACACCCGCATCCACACAGTAGATATCCTGTGCGTCACGTATCACTATCGCATTGTCCGCCACGAATTGCGCCAACTCCTGCAAGAATTGGCAACGGCACGACCACGCGTTGCGTCCAATTGTCAGACCCTGCAAATTGTTGCGGTACTGCAGATTGGCCAGCTGCGCAATTGGCATAGCCGTCATGCGATTATTATCGAGGCGCAACACCTTTAGCGACACTAGCGGCGCGAATGTGGCATTCGAGATGTGGGTCAAGAGATTGTTGTGCAGGTACAGCTCGCGCAACAGTGACAACTGACGGAATTCATGGCCCTCAAGCGTTTGCAATTTGTTATTTTCCAAATGCAGTGTGCGCACCATGTTCAGCTCGTCGAAGGTGCCATTCTGCACGGACATAACATTTGAGGCGTTCAGGTAGAGCGCACGTAAATTACGTTTGCCCGCAAACACTTGTGCGTCCAGCACAGGCAAGTTGTTGCCATCCAAGTAGAGGTCGGTGACGTCGACAGGTATGCGTGCGGGTAGATTAATGCGATTCTGTTTCCCACAGTCTACAATGTTTGTCGACCAGGTAGCGTCACGGAAACAGGTACAATTGTCAGGGCAGACCATTTCGCAGTCGCACTGTTCGAAATCACAGCAGTGGCACGTCGCTGGACAGTGGGAGTCATATTTGCAGACAAAGTCGCTGCTGCTGAGCGCCGCCAGTTGACGTATGGGCGCATTCCGACTGTGCGGCATCAAGCATTCAATGTTGCCGAGATCGACAATGCGTGGATGCTGGCGGGTGGTAAGGTTGTTAATCCGTTGCAGCCATTCCATTGAGCAGTCGCACTCGAAGGGATTACCGCCCAGATAAAACTCCGGCACCGGTTTATCAGTGGCGACTGGGGCGACGCGTAACGAATTTAGTGTAATCTTCGAAAGCACGTTGGCGTAGAGATCCACGCGCGCTAAGCGTGTCTTATCCACGAAAGTGTTAGCTTGTATTTGGTTGATGATATTGTTGTTGATGAAGAGTAGCTCGATCGAGTTTGGCACTGACATAGCTCCGATTTCAGTGATGCGATTATGGCTGGCGTCTAGTGTGGTAACGCGAATTTCCTCTTGCAGTTTATAATAGTTGCCCAGCGCCTCTATGTAGTTGCCATGTATGTCGAGCCACTTGAGATTCGATGGGATGAAAGCGTAATCAAACCAAACCAAGTGATTCTCGGAGAGATTGAGCCACAGCAAGGAGGCAAGCGTAGCGAAGATGCCATTGATGTCGGTAAGGAAGTTCTTATCCAGGCGTATGGCTTCGATTTCATTATTCTTGTCGAAGGAGCCCCGTTCGATGGTCTGTATGCGATTCTTAGCCAGATTGAGCACGGTCAAGCGTGGTAGATCGGTGAACATGCCGAGCGTGATATTGCCAATGCGATTGTCGATCAAGCGCAAGCCAGTCAGCTGACTCAAATTCTTAAATGTGCCATTTTTGAATTCGGAGATTTGATTCTCACCCATATCGAGTGTTTTCAACATTGTAAGGTCCTGCACAGCCTCTGGTACCTCAACCAGCTGATTGGAGCTGAGGTCCAGCTCCTTCAAATCGGAGCAGTTGCGGAATGCTTGTGTCTCGACAATGCTGATCAGATTGTTGTTCAGCGTTAACTTTGTCAGCACAAACAGGCCGTTGAAGATCTTATTGTCCAACGTATGCAAGCGATTTTCGGCGAGATTCAGCGTGTGTAGATTATAAAGCGGCAGAAATGCGCCCTCTTCTATGTGTCCAATCGAATTATTGCGCATGTCAAGTATTTGCAGAAAATAGAGCTCCTTGAAGGTCTTAGCGCCCACTCGTGTAAGTGCATTGTTAGATAAATTCAGCACGATCAAGCGGATGAGCCCGGCGAAGGTGTTGTTGTCAATGTGATGGCTTGTCAACTGATTGGCGCTCAGATCCAGTACAAGCAGTTGTTCCAAACGATGCAGCAAACCCTTCGGCAAATCATACAATTCATTGCCTTGCAGGTGAATTTCTCGCAATTCCTTATTGCCGGCAAACGCATCGGCAGGCAGCGTCTCCAAATGATTGTAGGACAAATTTAGTATGCGCAATGAACTCAACCCGGCCAACGCATTCGGTGCAAATGTGGTAATGTTGTTATGCTGTAAATTCAATTGCTGTAGGCGGCGTAAACGCGACGCACCCCACACATCGGGAAGGGCGCGCAACTCATTGTGCGAAACATCCAAGACTTGCAATTCGGCGCCACCACTGGCGCCATTCAGCGTGCACATCTTCTCCGAGAAGCCCAAGTTCTCAGCGGAACGTATGCGATTTGCCGTCAAATTCAACACTTGCAAATTCTGCATGGTACACCAAACACCCTCGGGCAGTTGGCGTATATTGTTGTCGCTCAAATTCAACTCGGTTAATTCGCGCAGACCGGCAAATGAGCCAGACAAGATTTCGAGCGATTTGCCTGGTCCCCAGACAGAATTATGTGTCTGCACGGTGAGACGCTTCAGCGACATGAGGCCATCGAAAGTGTTGGCAGCGATGCGTTGCATTTTACATGCATCCAATTGCAGTTCGGCGAGCTTTTGTAGGCGCGCAAAGGCATTTGCCGGCAATTCGCTGGCGTAGAGTAGATCGCCAGAGCATTGTATCTCTAGCCGATTGGCAGTTTCGGCTACTTGCAGATCGAGCGGCACCAGCGGTTCGATGGCGCGCAAATTACACTTGATATCGAGTGTGGTGCGCACGAACTCCCAGGAGCATTGCTGGGAATGCGTATAGCTGCTGGTCAGACTGCTGACAATGATGAACAGGAACAGAAGCTGGCGGCAGCGTATCGTTGTCGTTGTCGCCGCCGTCGTCCAGACAGCTAATGTGTTGGAGGTGATGAAGGAGGAAGAACGCATTGTGGTAATGTGTATAAGTGGTAAGTGTTGCGTATATTGTGGGGTACAATTGCAATTCGGTTGGTGATTGGTTTCGGGGTGCTGCTGGCTGTTGCTCTGAGGACTGAAAAAGCCGCTCGCACAACTGTGCTACTTTCTATTTGTTGGATTTTACTTTTTAATTGCAATTAATTGCTTTATTTTGCACTTAACAACAAATTTTGATGCATACACTTGGTAACTGCTCATGGCATATTTGCGACATGGCACACGAAGCGCTTTTCACTATCTTTTGAAGAACATATTTTTTTGGACCTTAAATATGCGTTTTTTTTTCTTTGCAAAGTCACAGGGGGTCTTGAACTTTTTTTGGAGAGTTTTCTTTTGCTGTTTTTTTATTTTTTATTATTAGTATCGCTTAAGTCAAACGCGCAAACCGTAATCCTTGGTGGTAAATGCGAGCGAAGCGATTTTTTCACACTTGCGGCAAATGCGATGTGGCACACAGATTTATTTTTAGTGCTACCAACTTGTATTTTGCTTCAAATGCACTGATTGCACTTCTTTGCTTTTTGCGCTTTTCTTGCGTGTTCAATAATTCTTTATCGGCACTCGGCGGCGTTTGCTTTAAATAAATTCGTTAATTTGTTTTATTTCATGTTTTTTGGCTGATACAACTTTAGTGTTACACTAACTCTTTTGCCTCTTTGAAATTCTATTTTTTTCGAATTTCGACACTTTTTAGTTTAAACGATCTCAAACGGTGGTAAACAGCAGCAGCGCGCAATATTTCAAACAAACGACGAAACAAAAAAACACATAAACCACTTCTTCGCCAACGGGCCACACAGTTAATAACTACTCGTACTAGTTCAACTTCGATACAAAAACGTGTTGTGTTCGTGTATTATAGCTGGGTTTGCTGGCTGATGATGCGCGGCGTGGCGAGGTATGGTACTTATTCAAATAACAACTTTTACTTAAAAACAAGAAACTTTCACGTAAGCGCCGCTATTTCCGAAAACCATGTTTACCGCTTAACGTTTCAAAGAGAACTGATTACAAATTTTGCTCGTTGTGAGTCCGTTGGCTCGTTGAAAATTTTACCAGCGCGCCACTAGTGCTGCCATCATGCCTGCTGCTCCTACTAATACACCATTTTACTACTGCTGCTTGCTGTCAGTGCACAGAGTACTTTTGAGTGTGTATGCGTGCGAAAGCGTGCGTGTTTGTTTGTTTGTGTGTGAACGAACACGAAGAGATGATGGCGGAGACAACATCGACGATGACTAGTTATGGCGACGAACAAACAAAACAGCTAGTCAAGCAGGCAACTAAACCCACACAAACACACACGCAGAGGGACAACAGCATGGACTGTATGCGGCGCACCGCACACAGCCATATTGACACACGCGGGTACAGTGGGAGAACAGTAGCGCTCTGGCTGTGGGGAGCACTTCCACCGAGCTAACAGTAATGCAGGGCAATGGCAGCAACATAGTGATTGTGTTGGTATAGGTGTGTTGAGTGGGGGAGAATAGTGAGTGCAGCAGTAATATGGTGAGGCCATAAGAGCACTAACTTAACTTCATACATATTTAAGTAGAAAAAAAATAAAAACAAAAGCAAGTATTGTAACACAAACAATAACAAAAACTTGTATAACTGCTAATACTTTGAGCTGTTTGCGCTATTTAGTTAGTAAGCTGCGCTGGCGCTCTTTTTAGAGTATTTATGTACGGAGCAGTTGCTTGTAGAGAGCGAATGTAGAATGCAAACTATTTTAAGGCTTATATGCACAGACGTGTTAATGTCTACTAGTGGACCTGGTTGTAATCGCAGTATAGTGTTTATGTTGTTGTTGAAAATATGCATGCTCCTCTTCCCCTAGCAGCTATAGTAACTGGTTTAAAACAATAAAAGTTAATGTCATGTACGAAAATTGCTGCAGACAGATATGAGTGCAGTAAAATACCCCCACTCACACACACGCAAATAGGCAGGTAATTGTAAGGACACAGAAATAAGAGCAAAGGTAAGTAACTACAACAGCAATGACAAACATAAAAAATGCAACTGTATAAACATAGCCAGCCAGCCAGCCAGTATTTGACTCACGCCACCAATTCAACGAAACTAGGCAGCTAACGTCGACTGCGCTGCCGCTACCACTGCCAATGTGCTCTCCCTTGCATGCACAACTCAGCTTTCTCTTTATGGGAGTTGAATGCACTAACAACAACAATAATGTCGAAGTGCAACAGGAATTGCATGCATGTAAACACGTACGCTCACCGCTCAACACACGTTTACGCACACCGATTTACTACCAAACATATATGGATATGTCGGCGCATATACATATATGGAGGTGTCACAAACACATGTGCACCCAAAGTAGGGGAAATGGTGAGTAAAGTCAGTCAAGTTGCAATTGGAGTCGCATATGCCAGCATGCATGGGACATCTGTGGCACTCGCATGCATGCTTGTAGTCATAAAAATTCATATCACATTCCATACGTTTGTCAACAACATTTCGTGCTCGACGTTGGCTCTCGCTGCTCTCTGCTGCTGCAGAAAAAGTAAAATAAAAATTTGAGAATTGCAAACCGGCCGGCTGTATGCTGGCACACACAAAGTCAGTTGCATATCTGAGTGCATGAATGACTTTGGTAGCTGCAGTGCAAATATTCAACGAAAAATACGCTGGTGCAGCAATAAGTTAATTTTTACGAGTTTGTGGGCGAGAAAGATTACAAATTGCACATACATATTTTAATTTTGAATGTAAGAAATATTTGTGGAAAATAAAAATTAATACATATTAAGAGAAAATGTGTGGTTTCACTTGGGTTTTGGAGTTTTGGAAAGCCGAATTGAATTCAAGATACCAAACAAAATGGAACGAAATCAAATAATAAATTTAAATGAAAAAGTTAATTAAAATAAGGCTAAATAAAAGTAAGAAAATAGATACAATTAACAAATAATAAAATGAAAATATATTTAAATTAAATATAAAAACTATGATGCAAGAATTAAATAACAGGTAAACAATACAATAAATAAGGATTTATCAAATCATCAAACCTAAAAAAATATGCAATTAAAAACAAAATAGAATACAAACGTTTAAAAAAATAGATACAACGTTAGTTGAAACTTGAAAATGTGAAACATCAATAACATTATTAATAAAATAAACAATAAAAAATTAAATACATATATCTAAAATTAAAAAAATCAAATACAGTGAAAGCTCCCATAAGCGGACACCGATGGTCACTTACTTTTGTCCGCAATATTAAAATACAAATTTGAAAAATTTAGATTATGGGTTTCTGAATCAAAATAATATGTTCTCTTCAACAGACAGAAACATATTGAATGGAAAATAAATTCAAATCTATGGCGTTTTCATTTCTACCGACAAATCCCATTGCCTGCTTCGCTGAAGCAGTAAGAAGAGTAATGTTAATGAAAGGCAACATTTTTCTAGAAAAAATATATCTTTTAATATGGACTATGTTCTTGTGTACATATACATATCTAGAAGCGCAAGAGTCCACATCAGACTGGAAAAAAATTACCGCTTGTTAGAGCTACGGGTCCGCTTATGTGAGATTTTTTTCATAACTAGACATGTTTGAGTGTCCGTGTCCGTTTATCGGAAAGTCCGTGTATGGGAGAGTATTTTGTATGAAAAACAAAAAAAAAAACAAAAATTGTTCGGTCCTAAGATTGTGTCCGCTATGAGAGCTGTCACTGTACAAAGAAATAATATTACAAAGTACATAAAGTAAAATAAAGTAAAATAAAATAAGTTAAAATAAAATAAAATAAAATAAAATTAAATAAAATAAAATAAAATAAAATTAAATTAAATAAAATAAAATAAAATAAAATAAAATTAAATTAAATTAAATTAAATTCAACAACTTTACTCAGCTTGAGGCCGTTTTTTAAATGAAAAAATCTTGTGGAAAAACAATAATAATTTACAAAGGTAGAAGTCATTGCTGCTATTTCGGAGATCACCACATCTCCTCATTAGACTTCTTTATCGAGTTCACTGCGATTTGAACTCGCCGTTACGGTATTTCATTAAAAAAAACAACAACAAGCCCAGTAAAATTGTTGAATATATTTGTTAAAAAGACATAAATAACAAACAAAATCAAATAAAAGAAAATGAAAATATGGTGGAAAAACAACAAAAACTTAAGTACAGTGTAGTTTTTTGTTTTTCATTGATTTTATTTCAAGCATTGGAAAATTACAATGCACAGCCAAATGTTGCTTGATATTCTCAAATAATGAAGATCCTCGCTAATCGTTTAAGAGCGTTGAATAGACGGAAAACGACCTTTCGACGTCCACTGATGTTAATGTACATAATTTAAAACTAGATATTTCCAGTGGTCTTAGTGCATCGATATAAGTTGCTACTTTTGTATTACTATTAAAAATAATGCAAATTATATTGCCCAAATTACATTTCTTTTTAAAATTTAATTCACTTTTTTTAAATATTTCTTATTCTCCATTTAAGGAAAATTATTAAGCCAAATTTGGTTAAGCAGTTCTACATAGCGTAGCCATAAGTGCAGATTTATCTTCAAAATGAAGATTTTTTGGTATTTTCTTTATTAAAAATCTTCACAAAAAAATTTAAAAAGCAAAATATTGCACTGAAAATGTTTTTAAAATGATTTGTGTATGATGTAAGATTTCTTAAGTTTAAGTTAAAATAATTGCTAAACCATTGTAAGCAGCATATTTCTTCATGACCAATCTTGAGGCACCGCCTTTCCGATAAAAACAAATTATCGATTCACTTGGTCCAAAGTTATGCGGTAACTTTTATATGTACAAAAAAAAAAATAAAATTCCGTTTTTGAAGTAGGGTGAAAAAAATACAAAATTAGCTAAAATTTCGCGTCCCTATATAAACGCGTTTTTTCAATGAACGTAATTTATGCGTAAAAATTTTGTGATTTCACGAAAGCAATATTAATTTTTAGTTTAAATTGAAATAAAAAACTGTATAACTTGAAATTGTTAATTTTTATTCAGTAAACATAATAAAGGCTATTTACAGCCTAAAGCCACTATCGAATTGTGTGCTTCTTTAAGGATATGTTTAAACAAAGATTTTTTTGGGATCGAAAAGATTTTTTTATCTTTAAAATCTTATTTTGAAGATTTTTTTTGGAAAAAATTAAGATTATTAGGAGGGGAAAAACACACTTAGTATCATGAAATTTAATTCTCTACTAGAAATAACCAGTGGTTAAAATTTCTAACATTCTTTAATTTCATGGATTTTATGGTCGCAAATTGGAAAACTCCAAATTGATTTTAGACTCATGGTTTCTTCGACGAATTTGCTTAGGACTACACGTACAATCCTTCTGTGCTTTACGCGCATAGTTAGAAAAATATGCCATACAAATTTACCCGGCCTATCAGTTCTAATAAGTCGAAGTCACTATCGAAATTTGTGGTTCGAAATTTACTTGTGATATGATTGCAAACAGCTGCACTTTTCTTCCTGCTGACCAGTAACCTACTTATCAAACCACATACGATATGCCCAATTGCATACATACGTATGTACATAGCGGTCGAGGACAAATATTCATTATTTCATGTGTGTGAATAATACTGTTCCTGGAATTTTGACATCGGATGTTTCACAGCTTGCTGTCTCACTCTCTCTTAATGAATTAATAGAACGGGCATTCATTTATGTCAGCGATGGGCAGAGAGAGCTTTTACTCTGCACGCGCCTATACAAAATGTATAGAATGCTTGAAAGAGCTTTGCCCGCGGGCAAGGCGGTACCCATCAACGATTTATGTTGAAAACATGGGTTGCCTAGCGCTCTTTGTTCAGAAAAAAAACTTTAGAAAACCGTATTATAAAGCTTAGCAAATTTCTTAAAATCCGTAGTAGAACAAGTGTTGCCAGAGAAAGTGCTCTAAAAATCTTAATTTTTTCAAAAAAAAAAATTTCAAAATAAGATTTTAAAGATAAAACATCTTTTCGAACCCCAAAAAAAATCTTTGAACGTTTTAAGATCTAATATGTTTTAAGAAAAATTGGATTTTTAACTATATTTCAAAGGGGCCCTACTCAACGCGGCGCAGTTGAGTCAAAATATCTTTATTGAAGTTACAAAACTGATAAAATTGTATAATTTTCTAGGTGAAGGAGAATCATTTTTGTTTTTATTTTCTTTTTTTTTGTGAAGCCTGAGGTGGTCTAATGTACAGATATTACTACAGAAAAGAGTGTACTTAATTACCTTATTTTGTATATCTATATCTCTAGATACGATAAAATCATCGGATAATTAGCTTTAAAGCTTAAATCTTTCCCTAAATTGAAAGCATTTTTTTTAGTCTTTAAGAAAGCACAAAATTATACTTAGACTTTGGCTTACATATTTTTAAAGTTTCCATGCAAAAGAAATACACTAAAGTACATAATAATAATTTCATTAATATCATTACATATCAACTGTTATTACTACATATTGCACTGTTAATGGCATACAACTCTTGAACTGTAATTAGAATTTACTTAGAACTCTTTTAGACTTTGGCACACCAACATTCCTTCGACTTTCTACTATCCAACTAAGTCCATAACCATTGGACTCCGGCACATACTTTCTTAATTTTCATAATTCTTTAAATTTAATAATGAAACTTGACTAAATGACTGCAGCTGCAATTAAACGGTCAGCAGCAGCGGCCAACAGCCAGCAGGCAACAGCAATAAAAGGGCGCGCTACAAATAAACTCGCCATGGTTGTAAGTGCAATGAGCCATTAACGATTACATACTTCTGCTGTTGCTGCTGCTCGCACTGAGCATGCAGGCGGTGTCAATGCGACAGCAATTGTTGCACTAGCAACAAACATAACAAAGGCACTATCAACAACAACAACAACAACAACAACAAACACAGTAGGTATAGCAATGAAATCATCAGCCAACTTTAATTGAGTCACAACAATAACACCAAATGCAATAATAACAAATAACTGCAGAAATAAGAGTAAAATGTTTTGCAGTTAAAGTTGGCAACGACTGTAGTGCAACAGTGCAGCGCAGCGCAGTCAGCACTAACGGCAACGAGCAAGGAATATTGGCGCACGTTGTGCTGGCTGACGGCAACAGGCGATTTCCGTGCTCCTTTCCGCTGCGATTTCCTGCGATCCAAAACCAAATGCTATGAAAAATACTCGCCATGCTCCTTACTATTTGCTGCCTGCTGCTTGAATGTACGCGTGCATGTGCGAGCGCCAAAATGTAAACTCGTTCAAATTCGTTCGTGCGAACATAAACGCACACACCTGTGGGCTTTTGACAAAACAACCTCTGTGCTTTCTGTAGGTTGGAATTTAGAGTAAATTATAAGGAGCATCCATTTAAAAATTTTACATTTTTATTTAACTTTCATTAAGATATCATCTGGAACTACTCCTATTAATGACTAAACATAAAAATAACATTCGAGAACTCAATGAATTACTGCTTTGAAGAGGAAATGACCTCACTCGAGACAAGTTATTTTGTCAAAAGTCTAGGTAATAGAAAGCAACAGTTGCGTAGTCAACGGAAGTTGAGAGTCAGGCGCGTTTTTAACAGAATAAGTTGTTGCTGCCAGTAGTCGTATGCTATTTGTTGTGCAAAGTGAGAGAGAGAGAGAGCACAATGCGACAACAGCACATGCTCCCCAAATGAAATGTGGAGCCAACAACAGCAGCAGCAGCAGCAGCAGCAGTAGCAGCAGGCAATAGCAACACGTGTTTTTGGTGTAACAGCGCCAATGTGGGAGGGAAAGGTGTTCAGGTTAAGGCAACGCGCAAACAGTGCTGTCGAAAATAAAACAATATGAGTTCTTTTCAACTAATTTGTCAACCAGTGGCGAAATGACATGCTATTCAGACACTAGCAGGGCAGTTCTGGCAACTGTCTTTCAACTCACCCGTAAGTCAATTATAAATTCTGGAAACTATCTTGAAAGCTCTTTACTCTCTTTCGGAAGACTAATTGAAAGATCTGCTAGTGTTCTGCTGTTCGCCTTTTAGCAATAAGTTTTTTTAAATTTTAAATGACGGCTCTATTCTGTATCAGTGACCAATCCTTGACACAGTTGTTTTTTTTTTTTAAGGAAAATGTTTAAATTCGGCAATTACGAATTTTTTTCACCGATACAGAATTTTGCTATAAATTAAAAAATATTTATTTTTCTGTTGAAAATAATAAAACTAATAAATAAAAGATTATTAACTTAACAAAAAGAACAAAATTTGAAATTTAAACAAAACAAAAATAAATAAAATTTTTTTTGAAAATTAAATGAAATTAAAACAATATATGTTTGCTTTTTAAAATAATATCTAACATCTAAAAATTTAATTAGAAAGAAAAAAAATAATATATCAAAAAAGAAGAAATAGACTTAGAAATTAAATAGATTTAAAAAAAATACATCAAGATCTAAAAATTTAAAGAAAATTACATAAAATATGAAAAAATAATATCATACAAATTAAACGAAATAAAATAATTGTATTTTTAAAGCAATAAAATTTATGTATATATTAAAAGAAAATAAGATTAACAAAATAAAAGCGACCTAAATTAAAAAAAAAAGAAATAAGTAAAATATCTTTTCGAAAATTAAATGAGACTAATAAATTGTCTTCTTTTATAAACAGTAATATCTAAATACTAAAAGAAAATTAAACTAAAAAATCAAACATTTGCTAAAGAAAAGCAAAACGAATTAAATTAAAAAAAAAATAAAATAAAATGAAATTAGTCAAAGTAAATTGATTAGATTGACAAAATAAGTTCCTAAAAATTAAATGTAATTAAAAAATCCTTTTTTTAAACCATAAATTCAAAAAATTAAAAGAAATTTTTTTTTAAATAAAATTGTGTAAATTAAATTTTATTTTAATTAAATAAAAAATAAGTTCGCAAAAATTAAATGAAATTAAAAAAAAAAAACTTTTTTTTAAACAATGAAATAAAAAGAATTTGGGGGCATTCCAAACAGGTGCAATAAGATCTTGTACGAAGGTTGTTTTGAACGTCCTTTGGACTTATTACCGATAAATATCTTTATCGAAAACTAAGCTGCTGACAGCGCCATCAGACTTCGTGCTCTGGGGTTCTGGAAGAAAAGACCGTTCGAGCGCTGCCCACTATAGTCCTGTCGAATACTTGGGTTCACCACAATCCCAGCACGAAATTCCCAAGCCGCAGTGGCTGGAATCAAGAAAAGGCAGAGTTATTGCAGGGCTTAACTTTCTTTATGGATGGGTCAAAGATGGACTGCAGAGTTGAAGCCGGGGTTCTCATTGAGAAATATAGCCTAAAGTTATCCTTCCGCCTACCAGATTATACAGGCGTTTTCCAGGCCGAAACGTTTAATGTTAAGGAGGCAGTAAGGTACCCGCGAGAACGCACGTGAACATCCGCTTGGATAGCCAAGCGGCTATTCAGACACTCTCTTCTACCTCTGTTATATCCCAACTAGTGGATGAATGTAGGAGACAGCTGGCCTATATTTCTGATCAATACGAAATTACCCTAGTATGGGTCCCGGGTCGAAGGGGCATTTACGGATACGAGGCAGCGGACGAACTAGTAAGGAGCGGCTCCGCACTAAATGCCTCCGGCGCGGTGGACAAGGGCGCCTCGCTCAGAGAGATTAAGACAAGAATTATCGAATTTTATCACTCGAAGGCCACGCAGAGGTAGAACTGCACAGGATCTTAAAATATTACCCGGCAGGGTCCTACGAGCCACTTAAAACTAAAGCTGTCTTAGGAATTAGCAAATACCTACAAACATACTGCAGTGTGCACAAGAAACTGGCCCGTTTGGTGCCAGCCGAAAGGATAGGACTGCACTTCAATAGGTTCTGTCACAGTTGCGATGACCCGGGCTCAAAAGAGACAGTCGAGGGTCCAGCCCTCGCAAGGATGAGGCTAAAGACACTCGGCAAACCATCCTGCAGTATATTTCAGAGTGAAGCTACCTATCTGGGTATGACGTACTGAAATTTACTAAAGCCGCCAAATGGCTGTAGGTTGCGTACGTTGTGGAATCAAAATGGCAAAGAGAGTCTTACGCTTAATGTTTCTCTCCATTCTAATTTATAAAAGTACGAACAGATCACAAACGTTTTCCAAAAGCTCTCAAAATCGCAAGAAGCATTTTTTGAGCTTGACATTCGGTAGCAATTTTGCCGTTCGTGAAATGAGAAGTGAAGTGAAGCCATTCCTCAGAATTAGGCTAGCACTGAGGTTCATTAAGCTCAATGTCGTAGAAACTTTTCAGCAAAGGTGGTGACGTACTATACTGAGCACTGAAAAACACTAACGTCTCAGCCTGCCGCAATTTTTGTCTCACTCCACACTATATTATACCACCACCCGTTTCTTATAAGGCTATGTATAAGTGGCCTTCAATTAATTTATTTAAATCTAATCTTTTTTATTACTTGCATGATAAAGAAGGAAAGTTTAATGGATTTTGTAACTATTTGGGGCACACCTCCCAAAATGTTGAACTACTCCACAAAAATTATTTCATGCTACTCTGAAAACTACCGAAAATGGCAGCATTGTACACAAAGTAGTGCCCTTAGTTGAGTCGAGTATTTCTATAGAGAAGTGAGGTGTAGTGCATGAAAAGTTCGAACACATGGAATGGTCGGCTGTGCATGTTCTTTAATGCATGGTGAGTAGCTGAGTGGCTTTAGCAATTACATACTTTTATTTTTGTTTATTTTTATTTTTTTGTATTTTCCGTTGTTAGTGTTTTTAACATGT
>NW_023458562.1:29543010-29567842 GCF_013731165.1 Rhagoletis pomonella
GAGCTGGAGTGTACGGCCCCAGACTGAAGCTTTCGATGCCCTTGGGAACCTTCCCTAGCATCTTTCAAGCGGAGGTCAACGCCATTAGTGTGTGTGTTAACATTCGTAGAAAGTATATGAACGAGAGGATACATATATTAAGTGATAGTCAGGCGGCACTTATGGCTCTCTCGTCATTCGAGAACAAGTCCTCCTTGGTCCTGAAGTGTGTAGAGAGTCTTGATGCTCTGGCAGAGGTCAATAACATTCAACTGATGTGGGTACCAGGCTCAGGGGGGTCGCGGGTAATGAGGAAGCTGATCATCTTGCCAGAATGGCCGATGCCTTAACCCTAATAGGACCTGAGCCCTTCCTTGCAGTGGGGCCCAACACTATATGGGAAATGCTCAGAAAGGAAAATACCAAATTGAGGGAACTGCACTGGCGTAACACTATGGGTCTACGTCAGGCAAAAAGCATACCGGGAGGATACAATCTGACAAGATATAGGTTACTCATGGATCTTCCCAAGGAGAAACTAAGAATAATAACAGGGTTTTTGACGGGCCATTGCAGGCTTAGAGGGCACTTATATAAACTAGGCATAGGGTCCACTGACCTGCGTCGGTTTTGCGATGCGGCCAGGGAGACTCCATTGCATCTTCTTATGGCGTGTGAGGCCGTTGCACGCAGGAGGAATAGGAGCATAGGTCACCTATGGCCAAGAGAGGAGCACATACACTCACTATCCCCGGGATCTACTATGCAAATTTTATAGTCTCTGGGGCTGGTCGAGGTGTTGTGATGAGCTAAGGGAACAATAGACCTACCGGTCGCAATGCTGCACCTAACCTAACTATCTATCTATCTATTATCGAAAATATAGTTACTAGGAGATCAATCAGTTTTCGGAGCTAAGGCTACTAGAAAGGAGTACAGTTCAATCAATGAGATTTTTTTTTTGCTTAACCGATTTTAGTAGGTATTTCTCATCTGTTCGCATTCTTTCCCATTCTCAGCTGTGAAACTTTGTGTTGTTGCATAAATTTTCAAATGAGTGGTTTGCAAAACATTTTTGCATACACATTTTTTTTTAACCAAAACCGAGTCAATTTTTAGAGCTCAGCGCACACAGATCATTTCCCATTGTGGGCACTTTGGCACACACACATACGCACAGAAATATACCCAATGCGATATGTATATGAATATTGTGGCGCACAAAGACAGTTAGCTATTTGTGGCATGCATGCAAGCATGTATGTATGTATGTAAATGCAACATGTCTACTGCATAACTATGTCAAGCATATGCAATCAAATTAAGCTCAACAAAATGCACTCAACTGTGTGGCAAACGCTGCCACCGCCGCCGCCGACCGCTGCCATTCGAACTTGCCACACAAACACACGCTTACTGCATGCTGCTTCATACACAGAGATTTCAGTGAAATTATTCACCATTTACTAGCATATAGTTGAGGTTTTTCGTTTTTCCTTTGATGTGTATGCATACATACAATTTTGTTTCGCTTAGTTAATATTGTGCTGACCGCGCTTTATTGCGACTCGTCAACTAGCCGTTGGCGCGCGCTGCTTGCAACAAGCGCCACTCTGCCGCCGTAATTGCAGCGCGCATCAATTTTATGCGCAAAAGTTTAAAGCCAAGCAGCTCCAAGTTGACCCGTCCGCTTACTCGCTCTATCTCTTTGTATTCGCTCTGGCTCTTAGACATTTATCCGCGCGTCCAATTTTTTTATGAGCCCACTTTAGCCACTTTTTTATTGGTTGTGGCATAAAAAAATATAAAACTCTCGTACCGACAAAAATTGCATTCAAATGTGGCACAAAAAGAGTCAACAAGCAAAAAAAAAAAAACAAAAACAAAAACAAACAACAGCAAGCAGTACGTCCAGCCGTATTAAGTTGAAGTAGTTGCTTTTGTTGTTGCGCTTGTTGTTGTGGTTGCCACTACTAGCGCTTAATTGAATTAGAAAATGGCAATGGGTCAAGCGCACATGTTGCTGCCACATCCGCTGCTGCAGCCTCAGCCGCCTTTGCTGCCAGCCGCCTGCCTGCAATGGGATTTGAGTGCTTGCATGTTGTTGTTGTTGCTGGCTGCTGCTTCAATTGGTTTGACTTTGTCTAATAATCTCAGCCTTTAAAAGCAGTTAACGATCGGTGGTGCATGTTGTTTTTCTTTTTTTTTGCTTTGTAACCCCGTGCGCCGCTGCCAACACGGCCGTAGCCACTTTTCTCATTTTTCATAAATCGCTATTTTTAGGACGAAATTTTCATAAGATTTTGGACACAGCGCCAAAGCTGTCGCTGGCAATTGGATTATTTTCATACTTATAAGCCTAAATATGTATGTATATACTCATGCAAGTACATAAACATATGTTTGCGTACATAACTCGACTTCATTGTGGCATGCAACTTTCGTACCACTGACACGCTTGCATATTTTTCATACTATAATCATGGCGAAGTCACTAAATTATTTATGTACATACGTACTTATGCATACTACATACATACATAGCTTTTTAATGGCTTTTTTATGGACATCAGTTGCAATTTCCAGCTCTGACTACGAAATTCTTTGCATTTATTTAGGCAAAGCCATCTTGGCTTAGAAATTAGAATGCAATTGAATGTGAAATTGCTTTTGAAATTTGAATTTTCTTTCGATGCATAAATAAGTGTTTTGTGTGCAGCGGTGTTTTAGAAAATACGTATAAACTCATTGCCAAGAATGGAGCGTATTCGTGAGACAAATACAGCGCTGCACACACTGACTGCAATGAACTTATTAATCGTTTCATAGTGGGCTTGGGGGAGGCAACAATGTGAGTCAATTGATAGAGACTCTGCCTAAGGTCTTCCACCTACATAGCGATGTCACCCAGGTAGCTAAGAGGACACATTTTGCGAACAAAAAATAGCGAGGCTCCAAAATACTTGCCTCAAGTGAGTTTCTCTAGTTCTTTGTTTCCACATGATCATATGAGGCCTGTCTCTTCGGTTCTTCAATGAATCTCTTCATAGGAAAGGTACAGTGGGCAATGATTTTCCATTGAAAAGTTCAGAGTTGTAAGTGAAGACCGCATTTTCAAGCAATGCCCCAGTGTAGCGTTGACTTTTTCCACTACGTCCATTTCATCGTCGACACTTCGATGGCAGTGGCTGCGATATCTCTGAAAATAAAAGGAGTAAGTGGAGTGTTATGCTGTACGACCAAAGAGGCAGCTCGAGACGTAATCGTCGGTCATGTACTGACTATCTCAGCGCTATTAGTTAACCTAAAGAGTACAAGGGTTCCCCAAGTAGGCCAATAGCTAATCTAATAACGTGGCCGTTCCGCCTCTAATATGAAGCAGATTATCTTATGGCCCCTTATGATGCCCATTGCTTTCTTTAAAGCGACCGTTGTGACGGTAACACTCTTTTTCCAGTCTTTGTTCCTAATACCTCGCGGCGAGTAGCCTGAGAGTTTACGACAGAAGCAGAGTCCACTTAAACTGCGGATTCCTTTTACCAAGTGGTAATAGTCGCATACACCCATTGATGCATATTTGCGGCCGTTCAAATCTTCAAAATAGTTACTTGATTGCTGTTATCGCTGACTGGTAGCTTTCGCTTGGTAAGGTGTCAACGGTCGTTTGTGACACCAGTATTAATCGAGTTTTCCCACAAGAAAAAATGGAAAAATCAAAAAGGCCATCGCAGAAACAGCCAATACTACGGTAAGTCTAATGGTAACAGGAATTCGACCGCTATTCGGGGCCCCCTTACTGGCGACCAGGCACCCTTTTGGTTAGGCTTCTATTGGTGTACGCAGTTTTACCTTTGGGTCGGAGTAATTTGTGCGGAATTGGTAATAGCTCAGTGGTCCGACAAGGCAGTGGTATAAAGAAAATTGCCTTCCCGAGTACCAAAAGGCAAACCTATAGCCATGTACCTTTAGTCAGTTATCAGCCACGACCAAACGATATAGTATATCCGCAGTTCCAGCAGTGACTGCAGAAGTAAGCCACCCCAAAAAAAGAGCGAAGTTCGTCCTCTACCTGCCGGTTCGCGGTCAATTTCTTTTTTAAGATACGTCCAACACCTGAATTAACAGTGAATAAGGTTTAAAGGATCTTGTCCAGTGGAAAGTGAAGTGAAACTGTGGTAGGCCCTTAAACCCAAAACGATTTGCTAAGCACTCAGGCTTAGTTAAGATCTAGATAAATTATTAAAAGTAAAGGGTAAAAACAGGTGGGCGTGAAAAATCGTTACTTACTTGCTAACTTTTCATGCCCTTTTATGAATCTTGGCGTTTTCCGAAGGAAAGAGAAAATAGCTCGTATATTCTCAAGACATCATATTCAAAATGACATTATCTGAGTCTGGCGAAGGAAGAAGTGCTGCAAAAAAAAAGCTCATTCTATACTGATTACCTCAGTTCATTCAACCAACTTTGTACACGCGGCGATACTGGGTGAAATAAAAATAGAACGGCTTACGGGAATCAAATTTGACTGAGAAGACTGCACTGACTGCATTACGTCAGTTGAGGATTTCAATAAAAATGTTCCATACGGTTTTCGGCCAGAGAAAAATGAAGATATGCTATACCCCGGGGTTCAGTTGATCGATCAGCTTTCTATGTTAAATGTAAGATAGAAAGGTATATTTGGCATCGTGTTGGCATTACAGGCCCACTGCAACATAACGTATGTGAGATCATAAGGATTTCAAAACCGCGCTTGAATCGCAAATATACGCTTAAAAATACAACGATTGCGCTGGCTTGGCCATATTGTAGGCATGGATAACGTCGATGTTGTGAAAAGATCTTTCGATTCTGGATTTCGGGATTGTGACAACGCCATCCCGAGAATCCCAGGATAGGAAAAAGCCGAAAAAATTAACATCCCTATTCTGCAGGTTTTCTTTTTCTTCGTAAAAAGGCCACTGCTTTATGGAATGCCCCACTTCTGGCACACACAGTGCAAAATTCACGGGAAACAAAAATTCAAAAATCAGGCTCAACCGGTCCCTAGTAAATTTTATTACCTTCCATTAAAAAAAAATAAGAATCAAATTGAGTGAAAAATTAAGGATCCAGTGAATTGTAAACACCAAATGCCACAGTGGAAACTAAGTAAGTCTCAGAGTTGAAGTAGGGATCGTTCGAAAAATCCCTTCGCAACCCAGCCTTCCCCGTTCGTTTCTGGAATTTTAGCAGTTTTTTGGAATATTTTTTATATCCGGGGTTTTTTGGAGCCTCTTTGGTTTTTCTGATATTTTTCAAAATTCTCTTCAAAAAATTTCACGTTGATTCTTCCTTCAATTTTTGTCTTAAGAGCTAAGAAGCAAACATGTCTTATCGGTTTCTCTTGCGACTAGTAAACTATCATTTAGAATTATCTCGCGTAATCAAGATTCATACTTTCCAATAATTCTCAACTAATACGCCATACTATTGCGCAAATCATTCAAAAGAAGACTTCATTCGCCAACGCAAAAATACCTAGCATATTTACCAGTTTTCTTGCCATCAAAAAATCAAAAAAGAAAAAATTAATCAAGGGTGCTTTACTTAATAACCATTTTGGTCAATTTGCTCATCATTTTAAAACCGTGAATTATCGACAGCTAGCGATCAGGCACAAATATATAAATATATACATATTTTTTTTTTGGCGAGCGTACCTTAAATACTGCCAAACCGTAGCTCCAATCATACTTTCAGCCAAGTCATGCACATAAATTGCTCTATAATTTTATTTTTACAGCTTCTTGTGGCGGCTGCAAATCTTCATTTGTGGATGGGCATAAATTTATGTTCATACTGCGTTAAAATTTTGCTGACAAATAGTAAAAATATTTCGCTGACTGCCAAATTACGCTGCGATTAGTGCCGCTTACCGGCGAATTTCATATAAGTACCCGGTCAATGTGGAAGCTGCAAGTGTTTCTCCGGATTTTTTTTTGTTTAGTTTTTGGAATATAAACACAACCATTTTAACTACTTACTACTGAATAAATAAAGCATAAATAATACATAAAATAAATAAATAAATAAATAGCAAGCAACTACCAACTAATTGCAAGCCATCTTCAATGGCAAAACAATGCCTTACAGCTTTCAAAACAATCTTAGAAGATAATGAATGGACGGATATCAGAATGGCCCGTTGGTTGGCTAGGTTGCTTCGGCTGCTGTGTGTATTGAATTTGCTGTGCTTAGTGCAAGAGGAGCCAAAATAGTTTTTAATCCCATACAAAAACAAAAACCAGAATTAAACTCACGCATGACGTTAATTGCCAAAAATCTGCGGAGCATTTAAGGTTTGCTTTGGTTTCGCTGTTGAAGGCAAAGAAAACACAAAATTTTCAAACTGTTTTCATAAGTACTCGCAGTTACTGGTAGCATACTACTGCTTAGTTTTGGCAGCGATGACAGGGCGACAATGTGACAATTATGTAGAAGGTTGAAAGTGTTTCAAGCGAAAAAGCAGTAAAATAAACAACTAATTTTTTGAAACTCTTGCACTCTGAAATAATATTGCTTTTGTGTGTTAGAAATCTTTGCAAGATTTTGCACTTCCTCAAATTTGTGAAACGCAGCTGCACTGCGTGTCGATCACTGATCGAGCTGCGGCTTAGTTAATCAGGGTTGCCACTGAATCTATCGTAGTCCGATTTTTCGTGAAATACCCTCACTGAACATAGTAGTTAGGAAAGTAGGATATGCTTTCAACACATACGTTCGTACAAATTCGGATTCAGTGATCGCATTTTCGTAGATTTCACGAAAATCGGACTCCGATGGATTAAGTGATAGCCCGGAATAACTTATCTCTAAAGCAGATATTTCTTACTTAATCAGCGCATCGAATTAATTATGCAAAGTTCTTACTAAAAATTCATATTTGCTAAAGTTGTACTTGACTTGCGTTATCAGTTAATGTAATCTTTCTCAAAAGTTTTATTTCTTATCTACAATTTCCTATCCTCCCGAGAAGCCTCCAGGATTACTTGGTTTGACTCTAGGAAATGCACATCGTTGCTCTTAAGTTCAAATAGAAACGAAATAACCCATAAAGACTCTTTCGGACCATTTCCTAACTAGCTAACATGCCATGAGACTACATAGGTGTCGGCGGATACGACCATTATCGTAATTAAGAATTTGGAGCCATCCATTTTTGACTCGGAAAGGATTAAATCCACGACTAGAAGCTACATATCGACGGCTCAGAGGACGAACGCTCTACTTCGGCTGCCGATTCGAAAACGCAGCAAACCGTTGAAAAACGTCTTATTTGGAAAACGCCCTATCTCAGCAAACCGTTGAAAAACGTCTTATTTCAGCAAATGGTTGAAGAACGCCCTATCTAAGCAAATAGTGCAAAAGCGCTCTATCTCAGCTGCCGATATATTGAAGTTTCTAAAACAAATTCTGAGAAAGGACGTTCTTTAACGAAATTCTAAAATAGGGCGTTTTTCAACCGTTTGCTGAAATGGGGCGTTTTCGAACCGGCTGCCGAGATAGGTCGATCTTCTATTCAGCCGGCCATATACTCGTAGGCACGAAGCAGATCTTGAGAGCTCGTATCCATCATTTTTTCTTATGCTCGGAGAGGGCCTTGCTCATTCTGACGAAGCTTTAAGTTATCTTACACAGCATAGTAGTTCATGCTGTCGAAAGCGGTTTTGAAACTGACAAACAGATTGTGAGTGTCAATTATCCTTTTGAGAGCCTTTTCCAAGATTTGGAGTATAGTGATTACCTGATCTATGGCGTATTTAACAGATCTATGGGCACACTGATAAGAACCAATTAAATAGTGCGCTGACGGTGGGCTTTTCCGTAGCACACAATACGCTCGAACCTAAAATGTGTGCCATATGGTGGGGTCGCTACCCATTCGATCTGGATAATAGATGATTCAAATACCTTATCAACACCTCGTCTTCATGATCCAATAGCTTAGCTGGTGGCCCATTTGAAATTCGCTTTTGGTTTATCGATTAAATGGACAATATTACCTCGGTTGGCACCACTCCTTTTAATGGTGATCAATGGAAAGGTGGCTCTGCACGGCGAGGTAGTGTCCCCGCGAAGACTTAGGCTGACCGCTGTCACAAAAATATGAAGGACTGGATAAGATAAGAATCACGTGCGACCTGACAACCTCTACTACAGCTACCATGTAAAGGATGGAAATCTTGGGTCGAGATGCTAAATTTCGTTTAGTTGCGCTAATGCCGCCACGGAAAATAATAACGGGGCTTACACACCTATCAGCGCTTCCCACGTGCATAGTGAAAACCAAATCGTGCTAGGCGATTTCAGTGCCAAAGAGGGCTGACGCCAACAACTCAATCTGAATTGAAACCAACCATGGGACATGCAAACATTCTACTTTATAAAATCTGCTCAAATAGTCATTTACATAAAAACGAATTTTAATTATGCCATTTCACGCTGACATTTGAAATCTTGCAGGTATCTTTCAAGCGCCGTTCGATCAGTTGCATGAGATAGCAAAAGTTAATTTACAGCTATCTAGATAAATGGAAATAATTTTAAAAATCCACAGCTTAGATCATTACACCGCCAGTAAAGATTACAGACTAATGCTGACTGCAAATTTTCGAACCTGCAGTAATCTTGCGCTCAAACAGTCTTCTAGGAAGTACCATCCCTACTTTGTATGGGGTTTTCCAAGTAATTTTCAAAAAAAAAATGCATGTGCATTAGTAAAATCTTAATTGCAGTTGGTAGGAATAACAAACTTAAAATTTTTGATCCTTATATTCCACCAAATACCAAACTGCTGTAAAAACATCACTCAGCACAAAATTTCTGTAGTTGTTTATATTCCTGTGAAAGAGCAATGCTGCGAATGCAATCCAGTCTGCCGAAATCCCAACTCAAAACAAGTGTGATGGAACACAAAGCAGCGCAAAACACAAACTAATAGCTGCATAAATAGCAAGGCTGCACCACGCATTTCATCGCTCCTAAGAGTGATTTCCTAATGCGCTGCTGCGCTTTTGCCTGCATGTAAGTAGATATTTGTGTAAGTACGAAGGCGAAGGGCCCAAGAAAAACTAAAAATGTTATTTTTATAAACATTTAATAGCGTCGCTAAGCCCCGTCTTAAGCCCACCACCACCACCGGCAACTGCAGCAAACCCACAATTCCTCAGTGTTTGTGTGCAATCTTTGCCATTCAGATTTACTTCATCCATTGCCTACACTCACTCCATTGTTCCAGGCATTGTGTGGCTGTCTGGTGAGCCTCTCGCTTTGCTTTTGTATTGCTACCATTTAAAACGGCCTAATCCCTTTTGTGCTTGTATGCACATACATACATCTGTATGTATATATGGAAGTTTTGCGCTGCAGTTGTCCGTCCGCTTAGCTGTCTGATTGTATGTTATGACAAGATCATGAGCTCCGACAGCATTTAGGCAGCTATTAGAGATTTAGTAAAATGTAACAGGTAGATAGATCGCTAAAGTGTGCGTACACTGTACTGTCGCGCTCTCTTACTCATGATTAGTTTCTCCGAGTTTACCGTTCGTACTCGCACTCTCTCTCTCTCTCTCTAACGCTCTCTTTGGAGGGGAAATGGCTTACACATACTAAGGCAGCGCACAAATACATGCGCGCTTTGCTCTCACGCACACATGGGAAATATTCGCTCGCTTGCACATTTTTTAGCTATTGCTTTCACGTTCACACTTGCTACTTTGCTATTGCGCCATTTCATTTGCCAGTGCTTGGCCGCTCGCGCACGCACACTTTTGTAAAATTGTGCTCTCATGCTGATCGCGCTATCTCTCTCACGAAATTTGTGAGCTCCATTAAAGTATTTCACACTTTGACAACGTATAATTTCCGTTGTTGCTGCCGCTGCGCTGCCGGGTCTATTTGTCTCTCTTCATGTCTTGTTACTGCTGGATTGTGTATCTGACGGGGCGTTAAGTTATCTTGTTCTTGTTGTTTTCTGAAGTTGAACAGCATTTTTGTCATTTCGAGGTAAACAAAAGGAAAAACGAATGCAAGGCGGTGTGTGATAGAATGCGGAGAATGGCCGACAATAGATGGCGCTGGGAGGCATGTTGGAGTAGGAGAATTTTAGTGAAGGTATATATTTTAATATACTAAAATTTAATTACTTAACTAAATAAGATAAAATGGAAGACATATCGCTAGCTTGCAGTGAAAAACTGCTAATCCACTTTTCATGAAGAGTCAGTTTTTGATGGAGGATATAATAAAAACTAAAAATGCATCGTTTTCAAAATAGTCGAACTATCTGTTGCACTTCCAGCCGAACAAAGTAGGCACAGAATATTCGTTAAGTCCAAACGTCGAATGTCATTGAGTCATATGGATGTTTGTTTTGTAATATAAAAAATCGCGTTCTTGAGAAAATAAACAGGTATTTTTTAACTTTAGAATTTTTCTAAAATGTTTAAACTGGACGCCTTACGCTGTATCATTTCAACACCTTCTTGTCAGTCAGTTGTAGGTCGGGCCTTTAATTTGGTATAAACTACGACTAAGACAAAAAAAAATATTTTTTTTTATGCAAATTTTTTTTAGAGCAAAATTTAAGCCCAAACCTAGTTTTAAAGCTTGGAAAATGCTCAACTAATGGGATCGGCGCACAGCAACGCGGCAGCAGGACATGAAGTTAAAATACCACCAGCTCTGTCTGAAAGGGGAATAACCTCTTCAAACGGCTTGATTAGTAAATAAGATTCATTTTAGGTCAGATTATCTCATTAATCTGACTGATCTAATTGACATGAAATGCCGCAAATCTCTTAACGGGACGGCTGAGAAATTTCGCCCAAAGGGGATATGGGCGACAATGAGGGGAACTGTAAGGCCGTCGAACTGCCGCGACTTGGTAGCATACTCCCTATTGAAGATATAACCGATGGAATAGGAATATCCTCACAACATTGCAAGCTATTTATTTCCGAGAGGCTCACTAAAGTAGCAAACGATAGGTGGCATGACGAAATCACCTGCAAAGCTACACCTCTTGTGCCAGTTCCCTGCTAAATCCAGACAAATGCTCCCCACTCTGAGTAGACAATTCTTCGATAACTTGGTGGACCTTAGATCTTCTTATGGATCCTCTAAGAGTTGTAGTATATTTTTGGCCCCTAGTCGTTTTCTGATTGCAGGCCACGTAGTTGAACTTTTCCGCATGTACGTAAAACGAGCCCTTGCCTGCTAAAAGCTGGCCACTCATAAATAAATTATGCGATCTATTATTACCTCGTTTAGCTGCCCGTTGTAATACCATTGGTGGAAGCCATTTATTTCCTGTATTCCCTTGAAAATGTAGCACCTAAAATCAATAATGTTCGCTTAGTTCAAGTAGGCTAAAAAGTGCTTGTTCAAGATAGTGTTCGACGCGCTCCACTTCTTCCTTGTCTCTGTAGCTGCGACAAAAATGGTTGGTTATAGATCAGCAATGGGCAGAGAGAGCTTTTAGTCTAGACGCACCTATATAAATTGAATAGAAAGCTTGAAAGAGCTTTGCCCGCGGGCAAGGAAGCACCCATCACCGTTATATATATCCTTACTTCTTTTCATTCGTTCCTATAAGACAGTGTCTGGTTGTTACAATGACTACTAATCTCAGAGAGAGGCGGTCAAGCCGAGTAAGAACTTTAGACCACTTTTCATCAACGTCTGGACATATGTGTCTGGTAGGCTGACTGGGAACCCACCTGCTATTTTGCTCTCGATGAGTCGAGTCTTTTATCTGTGTTTGCAGGAGGTTAACCAGCACAGACGTCCATGCAGTCAAGTCAACGAACATTGACGAATATTTAATATGGCTGTAAGAATAATTAGTTAGAGGCCGTGGTGGTCTCCATTATGGCATTTAGTTCTGCCTGAAAAATGCTACAGTGGTCCAATGAGCGAAGACTATGAGTTCACTAGAGTAAATTCCGCCGCCTAGTTAATCTTGCAGTAGTTGCAGTTGGATTATTTGTAGTGCTCCACGAATGGAAGCCGTCATGCATAAAAAGTGAGCTTACACTCCGACTCGATTTTCAGTACAAATTCTTGAGCTTGAACACACTTGATTAGTGTGAAAATTGAGTCTGAGCTTAAGCTCACTTTTTATGCATAAGGCCTAATAATTAAGAGCCTGCAAGCCATTTTTTGTTTAGGTGTATCTTCTCTCTCGGCGCTTCTCCTTGGCCTGTTAGTTTAGAGCTGATACAGTGACGAATATTGACTGAAGTATCACCGTTATAAGCTGATAATTTAGGTGCTCTTCTTTCTAATTTCATCAATACATAAAAATCCTCTCCGCCTGATCCGCGTCGTCTTATTCAAGCCCCCTTATAGCCTACCACAGCCCACTAAGCCTAGCTATATTTTTACAATCCCACTGTCCTCCATAAATTTGGTAAATAATTTGGCTTAATACAGCCTCAAGTATTCTCTATAGGCATTCTGAAATTCAGATTCATTTATTTATAACGGGAGATGTTAATTTATTCGAGAAGGAAAGCTCCCCTTTCGATCTTCCGGGGAGTTATCCAACCACGATCAACCCTAAAATAATAAATAATAAAATAAAAAGTAAGATAATGTTAAATTTCAACTGAAATCAAAAAAGCAAAGCTACGATTAACTCAAGAAGAGAACAAAACGAAAATGCACAAATCTGAAATTAGGTAGAAATACATATTAACATTTGCAAAATTTTAGTATTTTAAATATTACTTAATTATATCGTTTTCAGCTGTAGATCACCTTAAGGATAATACTAAAACCAAAAACCTTAAAATTATCGGAAGTGATAATGTGTTTCTTATTTTTATTATATATAACTAATAACACAGGTCAACAACGTTTTGTTCTAGGAAAGTGTAGGGTCATTTTCGAAGTAAGTTTTTGCGTAGAATCCGAAAACGCTGTTTTTTGCCCATTTTTGAGGTTATGTAGCTACGCAGATTTTGCTCTTCATAAAAAAGTAAACGTGGTATTTTAAAGTATAAGTCTTCCTCTTTGTTTGCTTAAATATCTTTATTTTTCACTGAGATATCGCATTTTGAAGTTTCCATGTTTGTGAATGTAATCGACCGTATCACGTCTCATGTTATCTCAATGGATTTTTGAATATCGAAAAATTCACAAAAAAGCAAACTCAACGGCATTTAAAAGAGGAAGACTTATACTTTAAAATACCACGTCTACTTTTTTATGAAGAGCAAAATCTTCGTAGCTACATAACCTCAAAAATGGGCAAAAAAAGCGTTTTTTGCACTTTTAGGTTAGGATATCTCAAAGTCCTGACGTGATAGAGCAATTTAAACCCCGGATTCGGATTCTACGCAAAAAATTACTTCGGAAATGACACTACAATTTTATAGAACATTCCGAACCCATTTTTTTGCAGACCTGTGTAATTAATTACTTTATTCAGAAAATTATGAATTCGTGGTGTCAAGTTTTCAAAAAAAAAATGTTCAGTGAAAAAAATTGGAGCAGAGTGCAAAATTCCGGAAAAAAGTGGACGATCGGCGGTGAAATGTGTATAGTACGTACATATACGAAAAAAGGTGGACGCGTTTATGTGAAATAAAATAACCGCAAGCAAATTGATAAACCGCTGAAGCGTATAAAAATGAAAGAGCAATCAAAAACCTAAAATTGCAAATACCGCAACTAAAAAGGTGTAGCGAAGTTGGCTGAGTTTATCAAAATAAAACACATTTCGTAAAACGAAAATCTCAACAACAAACATAGGCGCAACTAATTCCAACCATTAACCACCAGCGGTGCAACACTTTCCTCATTTAACTTCATTTTTGCTTAATTTAACACAAAAATGCAATTGCAGTGCCCGAAAAAAAACAGCTAAACGATATATAAAACCGCTTACCAACGCTTAAGTTTGCGGTAAAACAAGTTAAGCAGAACGTGAGCAAAACGGCAACGTTGCAGAAGTGGAGTGAAACTGTCTGCCGTGGATTGCAACGTGAAACTATCGATCGACGAAGGCGGCGGCGGCGGCGGCGGTGGCGATCGCTGCAAGTTGATTGCCTCGCTGCTACACGATCACATTTCACATGAAAGCAAAATAAACGACATTTTACGATATTGTCTTAATCAATGGAAACCAAAGCTAACAACAACAAGAAAAACACTAAATACAAAAACAAAAGACATCCACTTAACACCAGCAAACAACAGCGAGCAAGTGCGAGAAGGAAGTGCAAAAAAAATACGCTTGAGATTGCAAACAAGAAATTCACACCACTCAACGACTCATTGGCGTTGATAAAAGTGAGCAGAAAACAACTGAGGTAGGAGCAAAAGCTGAAGAAATCAAACCTAAACCACAAGCAATCAAATCGAAAAAGGAGTAAAGGAAAATGCAAAGGTAAAGAGAAAAAAAATTGAAAGGTGCGATGGAGTGCCACCAAGTGTTCCAAGAAATTGAGGGGATAAAGGCCGGGGAAGCGGACGCCTAGCTTTTGGAAAGCTCTGTTATTGAATTGAGCACAACTAAGTGAGTGGCTAACTGGCTAAGCCGTTAACTAGTTGCTTTGGTGGTTGGCCAGCTCTGGAATTGGTGCAATAAATGACCAAGCAGCCGGGGTGGGCAATGGCTGACAATTGTAAAAACACGATCGGCAACACGACGCAGGCGCCAAGTGAACAACTGGTAGAGGACTACGAGTATAATAAAGCTGCCCGGGGGTAAAATGGTAAACCATGAATTTAGTGGCAAAAAGAAGGAGGGAGCAGAAGCAAGAGGAACAAGAAAGATAGTTGTAGAAAAAAATTTGAATAAAAAAGCAATATGCTCAACGACCAGCAAATCATTTGGCAAATACTTAAATAACACATTACATAATTGCGTGAAAGACAGTCGAGATTTGTGTGAAATAAAGAAACAAAATAACAACGATTTGTTTATCAAATGCACAGTTATAGTACTTATATCTAAAAATTTACTAGCAAAGCAGTTTTTGAAAATATGTATTTGTATATTTCTAGAGTGACCTTGTAAGAACCTTCTACCGGAAGAGACCGCAAGGATTCGTTACAAGTGTAGCCGCAAAAGGGGTCCTTAGACTCAGCGAATCGAAATTGTGAAGCAGACCAACTTGGGATTGTAGTTCTAAGGTTTCCATACGATTTCCAGCCCGGGAAGTTTGGGACGGTGCCCTTCTGTCGTTTAATGATGGTATTTCCATCTACACCGATGGCTCTAAAATGGGAAAAGGAGTCGGCTCTGGTCTGCACTTCAAGGAGCTTCTACTAAGGCAATCATACCGTCATAGAGAAGGCGGCTTGTCTTATACGTGATAGTAAGTGTCTGTCAGAGAACGTCACTATATTTGTTGATAGCCAGGCGGCATTGAAAACATTAGGATGCAGGGTGGTAAAGTCGAAAGCAGTTCGAAAATATCGTGCAACGCTGGCTTCGATGAGTCACATCAAAACCTCTCTCTACTGGGTTCCTGGACATAGCAATATAGAAGGAAACGAAATAGCCGATAAAATGGCTAGACACGGCTCGAAAATGCAAACCAGCGAAGCGGACAACTCTCTACTGCCAGCAATTCTTTTCTGCTAAGGGGGATTGAAGAATACACCACATCAGTAAGCAATGACCTTTGGATAAATCGGGACGACTGTGAGGTCGCCCTATCCAGAAGCTGTCGGGAAGAGGATGAAGAGAAATCGATTCAACACTTTTTATGTCAATGCCCAGCTCTTCAGACAAGGTGTCTCAAGCATTTGGGATTACGCTTTTTCAATAGCTTGGGGTAGATAGCGGAGTTGAAAATATCGATTATCCACGGCTTCATCCGGGATAGTAAATGGTTTGACATACTTTATACCGACATTATGGATCAACCTCGGTTAGAAGGATGTGCCTCCAACTGGCACTCAAAGAGAGCATTCACAATGGGAAAATCTCCACCCGATTGGAAGTACGAGTCATTCGTACGCGCTTTCCTAACCTAACCTAACCTTGTAAGAACATCGACCTCAGTTAGAGGACTTTCATTAATTGCATATTTGCTACGAGTATAATATATTATATTGTGAAGTGCCCTACTAACGTTCCTCTTTAGTAAGCAGGCTCCTAGCCATAGAATACACATACGAATACAAATGTACGTCTAAGGGTAGGAGTGCGATGACGAATACGAATAAAAATGATAATGCGTAAGAATACGAATATTTACGATTACACCTCGATAACGCCGAAAATTTTTAAAACACACGAAAAAATCAATATATTCACAAAACTAGGAGCCAAATATAGTATAACTGCGTTTTTAATTTTTCTCTCTGACCTCAGGCTTTTTTTAAGGACTTTGAAAATTCCAGGATATGGTTAAATAAAAAAATTATTTAAAATATTTGGTGCATTGTAGAGTAACAATATGGGTATCAGTTAAAAGGAAAAATTGTTTAGAATAGAAAAAAAAATTGTTTGAGTGCACCAGGACGAATAAGTATTGAAAATGTGCTTTTAAAAGTTTATCCTTGAATATCCTGGGAAATTTACAATATTCATTTTTGAAAAAAATATATGTCAAGGACTATTATGTTAGCTAACACATCCTCGTATTTCGTCCTTCTAACTTTATTCGTTTTAGATAAAAAACAATTTACACATTTCTTTATAGGATATTGATTGATGAATAAAGATACTAGAATAATTACACTGTACAGCACTCTGCTGGGTATTGGACCAAACCAAAATTTTTTTAAGAGTTGAGTCATAGGAAAAAAGTAATTTCTTCGTTTTTCGAAGTTAGCCTCCGAAATCGAGATATAGGCACAGAATCGTTTGAATAATTTTTTTATTCAATCATATTCTAGAAGTTTCAAAGTCCTTTTATAAAAATCCTGACGTCAGAGAGAAAAACTAAAAACGCAGTTTTACTATGTGGCCCCCAGATTTGTGAATATATTGATTTTTTTGTGTGTAAAATTGACTGCCGCATCGTGTAACCTCATCGATCGATAAAGATGAGAAAAGTTAAAGTAATAGCTATCAATTTTAAAGTCCAAGCCTCTTATCTGTTTTTTTTTTCTCTAACGATTCACCATGCAAACGACCTTGGTGTCGTTAAAAGCGTAGTTCTTCGTGCAATGCTGCATTTAGTTACCGTAATAATTTTATGTGTAAAACTAATTTCCTACAAACAGTTACTTTTGACCTTTGCATACAAAAATCGAACGGGGAATTCAAAAGAATATGCGATTGGCATTAAAAAAAAAAGATTAAGCAATTAATTTTGTTTACAAATCATAAAAATGTAATAATATTTATTGTTTCTTGAAATTAACAAAAAGTCTCAGAAAATTCATTGTCATGACAAAGCATTTTAACTATTCATAGTAAAATATATTAAATGTACATAGATTCGAAACGCTGATAAACGGTATTAATGAAACGCCTTGTTAAGCCATGAGTATTTTGGGCAAAGTCATAAACGCCGACAAAAAATTTTAAAATACAAGCAAATGCTACAAATGCACAAAAAAAACGCAAGCAAATGAAATCAAAAGTGTGAAAAGGTGCAAGTAAACAATTTACAAGCGAATCAAAATAGCCACATAAACTCAGACGACCTGCCTGGCATAAGAAAAAAAAAATTGTGTATAGCAAAAAAATGAAGTATGATAACTAAGTATGTATGTAATACATAACAGCGCTGTGCAACAGTGTATGCGGCGAGAAAAAAAGTTATTAGCCACCGCAAAAGCACAGTCAAATTCAAGGAAACAATAAAAATGTAAACAAAAGAGTTGTGTGTAGGTAAAACAACAAACTTGGACAACTGGCCGGCTGACTGGTTGGCTGCGGGCCAACTGTGATGGTCAATAAAGTTTTTTATATGGCTACACTTTGGATTTTTGCTACATTTTTTATTTATTTTTTTTTTTTTCTTTGAGTACAAATTTATTTCGTATGCAAAGACGTTCGCTTAAAATTATTCAGCGCTGAAAATGTTAAATGAAACACCTACAAAAAGTGCCAGCGTCAGCGAAATTAATTGCAATTTATGGATGATGCCACACATACATACATACTACATACACATGTAAATATACTCTCACGAAATACCGAAAACTAAAAAATCAACACACAAAGTAAAGTAAAATTGGCCGAAAAACGTGCTGACGCTAATTAAGTTGTAAAAAAATCGCTGCATCGCTGCACCAACAAAAGTCTTACGAAATCGGTACCGTTGACGAGCGATCTCGGCCGTCGGTTCGTTGAACGGCAGAATGTCAGTGCTGTACCCACAGTGCATTTATGTACTATCGCCTGCTGGTTGTTGTTATTGCCGTTGATTGTTATTGCTGTTTTCAAAGCCTTTGTACCCTTCGTCGAATTCATCGATTTTGACGTCGTTTTGCAACTTAAATGCCGCGTGTGCCTGCTGTGCTTATGAGAAGTGCGCGAAGTTTTTGCGTTTATTTTTTATTTTACCCCCTGTTTTTTTTTGCTGATATTGCCATTGCAATAAACTAATTTGTTAATTGGCACTGCCCACCACGTAAACGTTGACAATGTTACTGCTGGTGCGCGGCAATAAAATGAATTAACTTCGTGATGACTCTTTTAGGTAGTTGCCTGGGAAGTGCCTGGGAAACCTGGGAAGGCACTACTTAGTTACTTATACTTATATAGTTTGTGTGTAGCCGTCATAAGAATGTTGACAAAAATTGTAGGTTCTGAAGTGTTATGAACGCTGCAGATAGTCGAAATAATTGCGAATAAAAAGAAAAGCAAAGTTCGAAGAGATGATTCAGAATTAAAAAAAATTTACAAAGCATAGGAATTTTTGGAATCTAGTTCGATATCGCGGACAAAATCGTGGCTTACTTCGTAAGCATGAGCCATCATAGCTAATACCGAAGTACTGCACATTAAAACTGGTATATCTCAAGAATGAAAAATATAATCACAACAAAAGAAGTTGAGTTTTCAAGTAGAAGAGTAGTAACAAATGGTGCCCTAAGTAGAAACGATCAAAAAAATGTGTTGCTTTCATAATATCTATCACCTCAAATATCGTCAAAACCCGTGTTTTTGGCACTTTGAGGTTAGAATATCTCAAAATTCTGACGTGATAGAATAATTCTCAGGCCAGGTTTGGATTCAGCACCCGAAAATTTACAAGAAACGGTATGTTTCACTCAGGTGGTAAAGTTTTGTTGAACTGTGTACTCATCTTCATCTCAATCTGAATCTAATTCTTCGCTCCTGCAAAATCACTGGCCTTAGTTGTTGTTGTAGCGGCTACATAGCCATGCCTAGATCGGCTTGTCCATCAATCGTTGTCGTCAAGCTCAACTAACGGGGACACTCAGGAAGTGTGCAACTCCAACTGTGTTAGTCCATAATAACAGGGGTGTTAGTTGAAAGGGGCTTTGGGGACATGCGAAAAGATGTCTCGAGTCTTGGTGTGATTCTCCGCATGCGAGACACTGGTTGGGCACATCTGCACTTAGTCAGCTCAGGCAAGAATTTAGCCTGCTGCAGTAGCCAGAGAGCGAAGTTGCAAAGTTTGTGAATGCTGTTTATGGCATTATTTTATGAATCTCTGGACTTTGTCCGTCAGTTCGTAAAGCTGCATTCTGACGTACCTTGGCGAGGGCTCCGCTGCAAGCAGGTGTCTATTCGGGTGCCAACGTTGTGTTATGCTCTTAACTCAATCAGTCGGGTCGTAGGCAGATTCATCTCGGCGGTTCGCGAGATTATACAATCGGCAACAAACATTAACGATCTGGCTGGATGGGCAGAAAGAAACAGTCTAAGGGTTGGCCCCTCCAAAACCGAACCGGTTTCTGTTCACCAAGCCATAAAAGGTAGACAAATTGCGAACTCCGTCAATCAATGGCGCAAATCTTAAATTGTCAAAAGAGTCAAAGGTTTTGGGGTTATTTTCGACTCTAAACTTTCCTGGAAAAGGGACACCGATGAGCGGAGAAAAAAACGCTTATTGCTCTTTACTCCTCTAAATGTCCGATTGGGAAAGGCTAGAAGCTACGACCGCAGATAAGACACTGGGTTCGTACGGCGGTAGTTAGACCTAATCTTACTTATGGCGAGCTGGTATGGTTTGAGGCGCTTGACACTAAATCAGGTGCAACGACGAACACGTCTCTCCACAACGGGAGAGATTTACTCAACTCACCAGGCGGCGCTAGATAAACTCATAGATATTCTACATATAGAGATATACGTTTAAAGTGCCGCAGCTAAACGCGCTCTACGACTTAGGGCATCTAACAGGCTGCGAACAACTTGCAAGAGTCACGTCACTATCTTCGGCAGAATAGGATTGAGTAGAGTAGCTCTGATTACCAGGTAATGGAAACAGACTTCGACCGAAACTTTGATAGCCATTTCCACGACAGAAGTGCATAGGAGATTAACATTGTTCTCAACAATGAAGAAATGCCCACTTTCACGGATGGCTTCAAAATGGGCATTAAAGCTGGATTTGGCGTCTCCTCTCAGAAGCTATCTCTGATAAATGCAGTGTTTTACAGGCTGAATTGTATGCTAACGACATGACGGCAAAGCTGGTAAGCACGATCGATCTAGCTCCGTCTAAACGTATCTTCTTTGTTGCCAGACGGGATACCATCAAAGTTCTAGAGTAGGCAATGACTAACTCGATATGCGTCAAGGAATGCCGAAGATCCCTACAAAGCTCTACAACAAGACATACTCAATTTTTACTTGATCCCGTTGCTTTCCCGCGAAATGAAGAAGCAGACGAGTATCATAGAAAGTTATCTGAGATAGGACTATGGCGAGCGATACAGAACGCAAAACCTCCACTGCGATTTCTATCTTCAGAATTTGAGATAGTGACCAAGGCAGTCACCAACAGTAGGTGGAATAATCTACACACATAAGAAGTATCTCGTTCGCTCTAGCCACGGCACAACACGAACGAAGAGCACGAAGTTTGTCAAGGCTCTCTAAGCTAATCGTTAGGATTTTCACAGGAATACCAACGGGACACTGTGCCATTGGCCAAATATTTAGCCTCCATGTACGGAACGCTGTATAACGAGTTCTTCAGAAGGAGCAGAGATAAGCAGGAGAAAGAATCTGTGCAGCACATCCTTTGCGACTGTCCAGCACTCCAGAGAACACGCCTCAAATTTCTGAGGATCACTTCTTCGAGAGCCTAGATAAATGTAAAAATCAACTGGAAGGTCTGCTAGGATTTGCTAGAGAATCAGGATGGGTTAAAGACATGTAGTGATAAACATGGGGAAACCCTATGGGCATCGCAATGGGCTTTTGTGGCCTACGGGTGAACTATTTTCAGAGAAGCCTATATAACCTAACCTAAACCACAGCTGATATTTAGGACTGTAGAACGGTTCATTCGCCCGTTTTTAGAATTGCCTTTGCCTTTGTTTAACGATTTGTGTTACCATTTTTTAATTAAGATTTTGCTTAAGTGTGAATATACCTACTTCTATGTACATATGTATGTAAGTAATGCTTCATTGGTGTTTAAGGACTAGTTATCAACATAGCACTCTGACCATAATGTGCCAAATATTTCTACTATACAATTGAAGCTAAGGGTAAATTCCAACACAATTCTCATTTTGTCATACTTTTTATGAATTCCCTAATCAACAGAACTTTCACGCGACTAAAGTCCAGCTTTTATCAGCATTTTTTTTTAGTTTTCCCATTAGGTGCAGGTGTCAACTCATTTCATCATCAAATGAAGCGCGATTCACACCTCATGCATCTAACTACATCAAAAGCCGAATAAAACGAATGGGGTGCTCGAATTCAATCCTTTGAAGCTATGCCGATTTCAATGAAAGGCGCTAATAGTCAACATTAAAATACCACCAAATCCCATTAAATTTGATTAAAAATGCTGACACCAACAACAAAGTAAACCAAAAAAAAACTTAGTAAAACGACAGTGTAATTAAATTAAAAGTAATAGGATAGAATGCGTTTCAAAGGCAGATAGATACTTGTAGTCGCAATACAAAACCAGACCACGAAAGGAAAAACATCAAAAGAAAAAGAAGAAAAAATAAAAGAAATACTTGAGAGATAATAAAGCAGAAAAGTCAAAGATTTGACTCACTAATCTGGAAGGCAACGTAACTCGGGTCGAAAAATAAAACCAACAACGAAAAATTGTCAAACAACTGAAGTGAGGAAGCCAACTGGAAAAGATATCTTAACACTGAAAATAGTCGCACTCGTACATACAAAAATCATTACAGAAAAGACAAGACAGAGTTTAACAAGTAACAGTAGTACAAAGCTACATTGTTGTTTGATAGATAACGAACTGCGGTGGAACAGGCCACAACAACAAGAAAAAATCGGAATAAAAACAACAATAAGAAATGCTACTCGCACTGATAAGCGTAACAAAAAATCATGAGACAATTTTCCCAAAAAGAAGAATTTTCCAAAAAAACAGCAGGATGCGCTTGAATTTAATGCATTTAGAGTGGTAAGGTAAATGAAACTAAGAAGTAGGGAGGCGATAAAGGTGTAGAGCAGCAGTTTGCTAGAGGATGCGAGTTAAAGAACTATAAGATGAGCAAAGCACTAATGATAAGTGTGCATATGTATATAAATAAGAATTGTAAATATTTACTGCTAGAGATGAGGGAAAAGCGAGTAGCTTCAGCAGCATGTAGCATTTCTCACAATGCGTCGGAAATCTCCGTGTATGTTGGGCATACATATGAAAATAGAAATAAAAGGGTAATTAGCTTTTTATGGTCACCATAAATGTCAACTGATGTGGAGTTTCACTATCATGAATGTTAAAATCCTTACTTAGAGCAGTGCAATGGTTTCATTGTGTTTTTTTTATCGTTCCTTATCAACTTTATAATTGCGTGCTTTAGAGGGTATTGCCACCAAAAAACCAGGCGTATATCTGCTTCTACAATTTTTTTGTACTTATTTGTTTTTTTTTAGGTAGGTTTGTACATATGTATATGTGTAGTAGTTTAAGATTAGCTACCTTATGTAGGGCAGACCTTATAACAACTCCATATAGAGGAACTGGTCTTACAAGCGCTATATAAATCCAGCCGAAAATATTTGGTTTCAAATACCATTTTCTTCCTTTCTATAGAAGCCTGTTCATAACTTGGAGCTACATTCTCTTTCCAGCTCAGCTTCTTTTCCAGAGTAACGCTTAGAGATTTAGTTTAATTCGTTACACTTAGGTGGGACCCGTTTAGTTACCGTTTCCATTTTATAACTTCTGTATAGAGCACAAGTTCCACTTTGATCAAATTGTCGCAGAGATCACAGCACATGGGCCATCTTAATACTTGACGAATAGTCCTCTGCATAAAGTCATACAGCGCCAGGTCATGGAAACATTAAAATTGTGGGTAATGGCTTCGCTGCTTTTTATGGGCATCCTGTGCCATGGGCCGCCGATTGAACTGATGTCTCCAGCACGCCTGTTATCACAGGTGCCACTCAATTTTAACCCAGAACTGTTTTTTGATTACCAGATCCCATGGCTGATGGGGATTGACACCCACCCTAATAAGGAAGGCTCACAGTCGGATCACGTGCGAAATGGAATTCTCGACTATGTCACCAGCTCAGAGGCAAGAAAAAAAATTTATGAATTCAGACGTTGGGGTATATAATTAACCTCAATGCAAATTAGCCGGTCTTTGTGATTACGTGCGTTTTCTATTCGCTAGCCGTAATTTCAGTAGTTTTCGCACTGAGAAGTGAACTCGCTTTTTCTGTATGATGCCCAATGTTCATTTTTTCCGCGAAGACTGTTTATTTCTCTTGCTGACCGATCTTATCTGAGTTGCTCGAAGTACTTCTAAAGTTTTATAAAGTCAGTTTTTAACACTTTTTTCTTGGTTATGGTGTGCGAATATAACACTTGTGTTAGCGCGAATTCAATTAGTCGGCGGTTTATTTACATAATTATTCGCCACAAGAAGCCATAATATCTATAATTGCTCAAGCTCGAGCTTCTTTGCTAAGATGCCAAAGTTAGAAATATGTGAAATTTCTGGTGCCACATCGGGTACGAAACTTTCTGTTCCTGTAGGCAGATGGCTGACGGCGTTCCTGGCTGAAATATTAACAACCTTAATCTTCGCCAAATTAAGCCTTTCTGGTTACCTTTGCACGTAGCAAATCAGTAGTCTGAGCCTTCACTAACCGGATTGTAAAACCAAACTTGTTAAAGAGAGCGTTTTCACACTTAAAAAATTTGAAAGAAAAGAATACGATAACACCGTGCTGATAACAAGGCCACTATTCGTCAAAGCTCCAACGATGGAACAAAGCCCTTTTACGATTCATTACGAAAGTCGAAGGTATCTTTGGCCTATTGGGTTAGGGGCTCTATTTAGAGATACAAATGGTATTTCAGTTCTACATAAGTGTCTTCCCACCCAAGCACTTAACTAGCTATTGAATCTCTTCCAAGTCAAATTCTGATTAACTACGACCGAGTCGATTAACGATAAAATTCAAAAACATCTCTACGAAAAGCGAAGAATACTAGTAATATATATAAAATATGCACAAGTTATTGTAGTGCGACGAAGAACAATTTGCTTTTTGAAAATAGAGGTTGTTATAATAGATCCACTCGTCCCATTCGCCTCCTATCAAGAGAGCAGAATCTGTAACCATAAGCTGCTTTCCAGGGAATTCAGTCTCTAAAAAAATAATATACTTCTCGTACCACAGAGGTCCTAAAGCGTTAGTATAGACAAAGAACGTAAATCTATAAGAAGAGACAACACG
>NW_023458562.1:29567942-29571166 GCF_013731165.1 Rhagoletis pomonella
TTTTTAAAAAAAAAGGTATCAAGCTCTTAAAAAATCACCCGTTATATTGGTTTATTTCCAGTTTTCAATTAAATTTCACAATATTGCATGTATTTACATACAGACATACATACATAAATGCATATAGATATACTCTGCAAACGCAAAACTTTGTTTCAAATAAGAGTAAATATCAGTTTAACGATTTGCATCATAACAAAAATTGAGCCATTCAGTAAAACTCTGTAACTTTTTAAGCGTAAAAAATTTCCGAAAGTTGCAGTAAAGATCAAAAGTATTAAATATTTTATTCACAAATGCAAACGCAGATACATACGTACATACATACATATGGTATGTATGTGCATACCTATGTGTTTTTGTGTGCTAAAAACACAGGAAGTGTCAAAAATCAGAAAAACACATTTGTTGATAAACAGCGCAAAAGGCTTGCAAATATAATCCTCATATGCAGATGGGCTGTTGCAGGCAATTTAACTGAAAAAAAGATACCTGATAACTGTAAATTTCATATTGATGTAGTATCAGCGTAGCAGTCAACATGAAAAAGTGAGAACAATATAGATACCGCAATTTGGCAAACTCCAAATTGATTTTAGACCCATGGTTTCTTCGGCGAATTTGCTTAGAATTAAACGTAGAAGCTTATAATGCTATACGCACATAATCTACAAAAATTGACCCGCCCTAACATACTACATATGTATATGCAACATTATATCTACATATATACATACGTAGACTCATCGTTAAATAAATAAATACCTAATAATTTTAACAACATTGAAAATCTCTCGAATTGCAAGTGCACGCTCGTATGCATGTATATGTATATGTATGTACGAGTATGTGTACTACTAGTGCCAACTAAATGATTTTATTATTAAAAGTAAACACTTCAGATAAACTACTCTAAAGTAAATAGTGTAAATAATAATGAATTCACTGTACAATTTTGTGTAAGGGTTTTAATTATTTGCGTATGTGTTTTCTGTAGCAAAATGTTGCAAGGGTTTTCGCATTTTTAGTTGATTTAAATTTACTCAATCTCGTGCTTGTCTGTTGTTCTTTTTGCAAATTTATATATACGGGATCCGTTTTTTTTGCAGGTATGAAGCAGATTTTCATTACTAGTTTTTATTTAGTACGAAAATTAATTTGCATATTTTCATGCATATAAAAGATTATGAATTTTGGATGTCTCAAACTAAAAATGAAATAGCCTGTGGTTAGCAAACACCAGTGCATAATACCAGGTACAATTGTACTTTTTTCGGGTCTTTTTTGAAGTGAAACTTCTTTAGCGGTGGTTGGTTGGTTGGGAGTAAATTTGCAAATTCGACGGAAATTGCCCACGGAAATGGTGCAACGGAAATGGTTGGGACAGAAATAAGTCCACATGGAATTAATTTAACAAAAACGTGCTAATGGAATGTTAAAGAATAAGACAAATACAAGCATTAAAGTGAAGGTGAGTACGTAAATTGATAAAGAAAACGATAAAGGCAAAGGTAAAAATATGAACAAAAACAAAGATGCGCAAAGATAAAGGCAACGATGAAGATCAAGGAAACTTTACTTATATAAGTGCAAAGGTGAAGGGAAATATGTAGATGAATAAAATGATAAACATAAAAGTAAAAACAAAAATAAATATAAAGAAGATGAGGATGAGGATACCGCTAAAAGTAAAAAGATTTCACGGGACTTAACGATATAATAACTGGTTTGTTATCGATATTTTTTATCGAAATTTTTATCGATACTGTTATTGATTTTGCTATCGATATTTTCGGAACTTATCGATATAATAATCGATATTTTTATTAGTTTTGTTATCGGTTTTGTTTTCGATATTGTTATCGATTTTGTTAACGATTTTGCTATTGCTATTTTTATCGAATTTGTTATCGACAATTTTATCGATCCTGTTGTTGATATTTTTATCGATTTTGCTATCGATATTTTAATCGATTTTGTTTCCGATGTTGTTGAACTTGTTATTGATAATTTTATCGATTTGGTTATCGAAAGTTTAATAAATATTTTTATCGATTTTGTTATCGATATTTTTATCGAATTTTTTATCGATAGCAAAACCGATATTACTATCGATTTCGCCATAGAATTTTTTATCGAATTTGCTATCGATATTTTGTTGGATGTTACTATCGATTTTGTTATCGATAGAGTATAAAGATAAAAATAAAGATAAAGGAAAACAGTATAACATGAACGTAATTATAGCGAATACGGGTGGAGGTAGGCATCTAAATAGAAAAAATACCAAAAAAAGCTTAAGCAAAATCAGACGTATGTATGTATGTACACATATTAGTTATGAGGCAAAATAGATATGTAACATAAGTTTCACTTCTCCAGTGTGGCCCAGGCGCACTTACTTTTTTTTCAATTTTGTGGTACCTTCGACTCAAATACAGCATCCAAGGTACATTTATGTATGTAGTTTAGACTGGTTACAAAAAAAGTCGATTATCTTTTTACAAATTCCCTGTGAATTGTTTTCGGGACAGTGAAAAAAGATTCCTGTCAAAAGCGCGGTCTTTAATATTAAGACTTAAAGGACGCGGAAAGATTATTAGCTTCAAAAAAAAAGAGAAAAGAAATCGCAATTCATTAGAAATATTGCAACACATATCATGAAAACTTGCAACAAATTACTATTGCATTTATCAAAAACTTATTGTCTAACCGTCGATGGGTCTGTGGGCTTACACGAGTTTATGCGCATGTGACAAAACCACTTAGATTGCTAAAATATTAAATTCATAGAAATATCTGTAATACAAGTTGCAATGCAATTTTTTATTTTTCTTTTCTGTTGCAAATTGTTTAGGATTTTCAGGCACAAACAGCCATATATATGTACTTACTTAGCATTCAAAATTTCAGTATAATAGTTTATTATTATTTACATTTCAAATTATTGAAATGTCACGAACTGTTGCAATTATACAAAACAAACAGTTTTATGTTGCAATGAGTATATCTTTATATGTGAATGCACATGTTTGCATGTGTGTACATTAATATCTTTAGAGATTATTAGGCAAATTCAACAAAGTAATTCCTCTTGCGCATCGACATTTAAATGCTTTGAAAGCACATTTGATTTATACAATTCATTTATTTATTTAAAACTTTTTTTTATACATACTTAACCCTTCGATTTGTGAGAAGGTCCCTAGGGACCTTTTCGTATT
>NW_023458562.1:29571266-29576873 GCF_013731165.1 Rhagoletis pomonella
ATACTAATGCATGAAAATCCTAACCTCAAAAAAATCACCCGTTAAAAAGGCTGCCTTACTTATGACAATTCCAGCGATGCTCAAAGGTAGATCGTCCGAAACAACCTTGCACAAAGTTGAATGGAGTATTGAAAAGGCGCTTTGCTATAAAAAGGACGGATTTTTCCTAAGGGTGTTGTGTGCGCAGATGACCATTTCGTCCTAGACTAGATGACTAGTCATAGCGAAGTTCATCTCGACGGTCCGTCAGTAACTATAAGTTGCTCACACAACCGCGATTGTCAATAGAGTACAGACACAAAGAAGCGTTCCCGGCAACATACAAGGCAACTAGTCTGCCCGTCATAAACAACGCAGCTCCCGTATGTTGGCCGGAGAAGAGCAGAGCGCATTGGATGAAGCTACAGATCTACCAAACCCCGGCACTCCGGACTGCCACGGGATCTTTCTGATGTCGCCAGAGCACCTCCTTCATGACAAACCCAACGTTCGAAGAAAATAGCAGAATATAATGCGGTGCAAGCTGTACCTAGTATGGTGCCACAGGCGTGTCACCCGAACACACATCTGCTTTCACTTGCCTAGGCACGACAGAAAGCATCTATACGAAGTGGCGTATGAGGTTCAGAGGTACATAAAACAACCACTGGACTCGACAGCATACCGACAGGTCATTAACGGCATTCACAGGTAGTCGGTCTCAACCCACACTTACTCCCGACCTGTGAATGCCGATTTAAGAGCAAAACGACGTAAACGAGGCAGAACTTCACCTGCTTTGTCAGACTCGCACCGCCGCTGCATAACTCCGCTCTGAATACTGCAGCAGGTTAACCTCCTACCTACGCATCATAAACTGTGCCTAAGATATATCCGGATTGAGGAGAGTCAGCCCATGATTCGATAAACCTCTTCGCATGCCCACTAAACCCCACTCAACCAACGATCCTTTTCCTCTAGTCCAAACCAGTTGGAGTGGCATACTTCTTGGGCTTCCCGTTGGTTGAGCTTGACCACAACAACTATGGAACGGGGGATTTAGGCAGGGCAAATTAAGCCGATACAACAACAACAACCAGGCAAAGTGCGCAGAAAGAAACGATCTGGCAGTTTAAGAAGAGATATAAGAGAAGACAACTCCATCACTCAAATGTGTGAATATTTTTATGGTAAAAAATGATGAAGTTTTCTGGGGTTATTATCTATAAACTTTGTTGAAAAAGGCACACTGAAGAACTGAGAAAGAAAGCGCTCAAAGCGGTCTACTCCTGCAAGATTGCGATTGGAAGGTAATAGGGGCTATGAGCGCATATTTATTAACAGCCCCAAGTGGCGTCAAAGACGCTTCTAGGTACTCCACCTAAACGCATCTATATAAGCATGCACGTCATCTACATACATATGTAGGTATGAACAACTGGTAGGGGCCATGCTCCAATTCTGAACAGAGTCGAGGAGAAGTACAGAAGTTGTGATTATCATTTCACGGAAGCTGACTTTAATCGTAGATCCGGAATTCAATTTCTCGATATAAGTGCATTTGATTGGCATTAAAACGCAAGTTGGGGCTTCTCACATAGACTGGCTTGAAGAGTGGCCTATAGTATCCCAGATGACTTTTGCGTTTTCTAGGCTGAAATATTTATATCCAATTGACATGACGTCGAAGCTCGTGAGCGGCACCATCGACCTACATGTGTATCTCCATCAAAACTTTGCCTTGTTTATGGACAGCCAAGCTCTGCTGGGTTCTTGGGTTTGTAACGACTTATGATTTGCGTTCAAATATCCCAAAGATCCTTTAAGGCTCTGCGACTGGTTTGGGCAGCCCGATATGGTATCGACTTCAACATCGATAACAGTCTATCTAGCCCAAAGGCAAAAGAAAGCAACAGCGATAATCACATAAAGTGGTAGCTAATACATACATACATACAAATCCGAAGAGGATATCTTTAAATATATCGGTGAATGTGCGCAGCACTGTTGAATAACGTCTAGCATAGTTATCGATGTTTTCGACATTATGCATATAGCGTATGATCGATGAAATGGTCGCTTCTACCTCCAATTTGTGTTATCCAGACATTGTATAACCAGTCCTTAGGTAAGTATTTTAATAAATGTATCGATTTTTTATGGAAAATGATAAAACTAAATATGTATATATGTAAGAGGGTTTCTTCAAGTATATCGATAAATATGTCGATAACCATAGATAAAACTTTTTATTATGCTACCGGTAATTATGTCGTTAACAATCTTTAAAAAGTCTATCGCTAAATATAGACAAACATATATATTTTTTGGATATTACGTAGATATTAAAATTTATCTACAATTGTTCAATAAAATAACCATCGAATATATCGATAAAAAATCGATGCCAGTGATTATTATTCTACGCTATTTCTTGAGTTAAACAGACTAGTTGATTCGTATATATTTCAGTAACACCGTCATCAAATATATCGAAAAAAATCGATAGCGCTAGTTATTTTCTACGGGTTTTCAAGTCAAATAACTATCGGCGAACGTTCTTAATACGCTATCGGTTATTACATTGATATCAACTATAAAAATCTATCGGTAACGATAAATATAGAAAAAATAATGGGCATGCTTTTGAATGTATATACATACGTTCACAATTGCCAATAAAACTGCCATCAAATACCTATGTCAGTAAAAATCGAAAACAACTGTTATTTTCTATGTTAGGTTTTGAGTTATACAGACTATTTGATTCCATATATGTACATACATATATTTCATTAACACCGTCGTAACATATATCGATAAAAAATCGATGACGCTAGTTATTTTGAACGGTTTTTTTTTTAAGTCAAATAGGCGCACATCACGGCCTGGTGAGTGCCAAATGCACTGCGATCCTTTCTGTTATTGCAAAGTAGAAAAATAAGGACACATATGCACATATTTATGTCCAAAAATAATCACATATGCATAAAACAAGCAACGAAAATATTTGTGCGTGTTCCGACATTTTTTTGCCATCGAATGAATGTGAAAATTGCATGTGGTAAATGACTACAGCAAGTAGAATAAAAACAACAACCAACAATAAAAAATCAGCTGAGAATTATACATAATCAAATATGCATATGTACATATATAAAAACATATTTACGTGTAAGTAGATATGTATATGTAGAATGCATATATGTATAAACATATTCAAATTAAATAAACTAGATTACTTTTGCTTTGCTCTCGGCAATGTGTACATGCCCGCATTAACAAAATAAAACAAAAGAAAAGCTATATAGCACAATAGCAACAAAAACAAAAACACAAATACTAGTTGCATTGTTGTTGACTACGAGCACTGCCAGCGGTTCGATTACGCAAAATGGCAACTTATTTGCATTTCTGCTCAACGTACATATGTATGTATGTATGTATGTATGTTTGCGAAATCAACAAAAAGCGCTAGCAACAACAACAGACCAATAACAACAAACAACAGCGGAAGGAACAACAATATCAGTAGCAGCAACAAGTTTACAACAAGAATGGTGGCAATTGCAATGTGCTCGCTTTTTTTTTCTACTTGCCGTTGCTTGCTCCAGAAATGCCATAGTGCAGCTAATGTCACACATTCACACCAGCCAGATGACAGTGCTAAAATACGCACAAGCACACACACACACACACACACATAGTTTTGTCCATATGCAAATATGCACTTGGATTGGCATTGTCATGCAAAAATGGGTGGTGCTGGTGGCGGTGGCAGTGGCTGTCGCGGTGGCAGTTGTGACAAAGTCGATATGCAAACATGGTCAGAACAACTAAATAGACAACAACAACAATATCAAAAATAAGTGCAATAGAATTGACTGCAAAAAATGCAAAATAATACTTACTTTTATACAAGCAACTGGCATAAAGCGACGCAAAGCTCTAAATAGGGAAGACAACTGTTGCAAATCCCGCATTAGAATGGCGCAATAAGGCAGCGACGAGGGCGGTTGGCGGATAATTCACAATAGCAAAAAAGGCAATAGTGTAATTTCCACTAAGGCTGGCTTTTTTTTAGTAAAAATAACAACAACTATTCTCAATCTAAAATATAGCGCGCAGTGTTACTTTTTGCATTTTCTCGCAATAACAACAACAAAAGTGACTTTCGCTACAACGTGCAGGGATGTCAACTCGTGGGGAATTCTCCGATTTACGGGGAATTTTAGTTTGAGTGAGAAGTTGGAGAATGGACCGTTTTTGTGGGGAATTTCAGTTTATATGGGGAAGTGGCGATGAACTATTTTTTTTTTGAGGAATTAGGCGTTTTTTGGGCTTTACTAATTTCATAATGATTTAAAAAAAGTAAGTTGAAATGTCTCACCCGTCACCGTGGAATAAACCGTATGCAGTTTTGTAGCTCGTTCGATTCTAATATAATAAAGTTTCAAATGCCTAAAAATTACTGTTGGTTTTTTAGAATTTTCTTTGTCGCATTTGCTGTCATATAAAGAATAAACACAATTTATTTTATGTGAAAGAAAACCGAAACGATTTCGGAAAAAAACAAATAAAAAACAAAAATGTTTAGGTACTTGAAATTTGCCCTTCTTTATACTAGAATTGAGTGGGCTACAAAACTGTTTACTCAAAATTTTTCTAGAAAATCTGATTAAAAAGCTCGAAATTTTTACGAAAGTTTTTTGATTATTTTTTTAATATTGCACAAAGTTTGATACTTGGATTTAAACGGTTTTTGTTAGAGAATGAACTATATTTTTATAAAAATAACTCAAATTAAATAACAAAAAAAAATAATGATTGTGAAAACTTGTCATAATTTGGTGCGACCGCTGTATGTACATATGTATGTATGCAAATTTATATGTATATTTTTAATCTTTATTTGTTAACAAACTTAATAAAAGTTTGGTTTGGGTTATGAATACATAGATGAATTATAAATAGTTAAAAATAGAATAAATAGAAATACCAGCAGTATATATAAATACATACATACATTTTTTTAAATAAGAAGATATCTATGGGTTGGGAATTTTACAAAATGTCGGGCAAAATTGGGGAATTCTCAAAAATGAGTTGGCTACCCTGACAACCTGCCACAGTAGCTACAATAAGCTTCATAGTCGTTTTATTTTTGCTTTTTCATTTATTTAACGCATTCTTGTATTTTATTTTTTTATTTTTTTTTATTAGCTTTCATAGCTTTTCCTGCGCATTGTCAACACTTTGCCGTTGTGCCTTTTACTTTTATTATTGCCCTCTTTCTTGATATTGTGCATATTCTTTATTTAAATATCTTTATTGTATCCATTTCATTTACTCCATTTACCCGCATCTGCATTTAATTTTTTCCACTCGCGAACTCAACTAAATTACTTGCAATATTTGCTGACTTTTTTCCCTGTTGCCACTATTATTGGCCAAGTCAATTGGGAAATTAACTTTGTAAAAAAAGAATATGGCTACAAAGCAAGGGACAATAATGGATATAAGGAAGTTATTTTATGTCGTACCAATAAATACAGACAGAGATCAACAGGTGCAGTACTAGCGGCTAGTTACAACTGCACTGGAACTGCTTTTCCGATAACCTATATA
>NW_023458562.1:29576973-29581670 GCF_013731165.1 Rhagoletis pomonella
ACGGGAAGCCCAAGAAGTATGCCACTCCAACTGGTTTGGACTAGAGGGAAAGGATCGTTGGTTGAGTGGGGTTTTGTGGGCATGCTAAGAGGTTTATCGAATCATGGGCTGACTCTCCTCAATCCCGATATGTTTTAGGCACGGTTTATGATGCGTAGGTAGGAGGTTAACCTGCTGCAGTATCCAGAGCAGAGTTGTGCAGTGGCGGTGCGAGTCTCACAAAGCAGGCGAAGTTCTGCCTCGTTTACGTCGGGTGGTTTTACTCTTAAAACGGCATTCACAGGTCGGGAGTAGGTGTGGGTTGAGACCGACTGCCTGTGAATGCCGTTAATGACCTGTCGGTACGTTGTCGAGTGCAGTGGTTGTTTTATGTACCTCGGAACCTCGTACGCCACTTCGTATAGATGCTTTCTGACGTGCCTAGGCAAGTGAAAGCAGATGTGTGTTCGGGTGCCACGCCTGTGGTACCATACTAGGAGCTGCTTGCACCGCATTATATTGTGCTCTTTTCTTCGAACGTTGGGTTTGTCATGAAGGAGGTGCTCTGGCGACATCAGAAAGATCCCGTGGCAGTCCGGAGTGCCGAGTTTTGGTAGATCTGTAGCTTCATCCAATGCACTCTGCTAGTCTCCGGAGAACATACGGGCGCTGCGTTGTTTATGACGGGCAGACTAGTTGCCTTGTATGTTGCCGAGAACGCTTCTTTGTGTCTGTACACTATTGGCAATCGCGGTTGTGTGAGCAGCTTGCAGTTACTGACTGACCGTCGAGATGAACTTCGCTATGACGACTAGTCATCTAGTCTAGGACGAAAAGGTCATCTGCGCCTACAACACCCTTAGGCAAAATCCGTCCTTTTTATAGCAAAGCGCCTTTTCAATACTCCATTCAACTTTGTGCAAGGCTGTTTCGGACGATCTACCTTTGAGCAGCGCGTGACCTTTTCACTTCGTTACCTTAAGGAGAAACCAAGAGACCGACTGTTTTAGCTGTGTTGTAGAACATCTTTCCTAGGTTTAGGAATGAAGACCACTTTTATGATTATTACCTTATGTTATGTTGCGATATCTTCTTCTAAATTCACTCGTCTGTAAGTAATAACGGCTACTATATTTTCATATCCAGGAAATTGGTTTTAAAATAAATGCTTTAGTGCTTCAGGCACTGCCTTGTCGGGGGCCTCCTTCTACTTTTTTCAAGAAGCAGCATTCATGAAAAGACGTCTTTTTAATCTGCCAGCTTTCGAAGTATATTTATTTATTCATTATTTATAAAAGCAAAACAAATTCACGTAAAAATGAACTACCCTAACTCCTCAGTTGCCACTAGCAATAAAGCAATCGCTACTATTTCCATGTCCACATACATATTTATATGTACGTTTTTTTAGTTAACTTAAGGCATGTTTACCTACAGTTTGCGTTTTTCTTTTGTTGCATGCCACACGCATGACATAATATGTCAAAATATGTGGTAAACAAAAAAAAATTCGAAAAACGCATTTGTTGTAAAATTGTCAACAACGTAAACAGTTAATTTTTAGCGCCACTGACATTTGCGAATGAAGTTGTTGAAAACAAATTGACACTGCATATGCGCCCTAAGGTAGATTGTGGTAGTACGTAAATTATGTACACAACCACAGCAGATTAAAGTATGAATTGCTCTTGACGTTTTGACGTTTAAAATTGAAAGCGTAAGTACATATTTGAGCTGCAAGGTATGCATGTATAGTTAGTTACAAATACATATATAAAAAGAAAATGATCATCATGCCCCTATTTTTTCACCACCTGCATTGTTCTTTATAAGTTTTTAAATAGGGACGGTAAAGCTGTAGGTAGTTTCAGGAAGAAATGTTGGTATGTATGCGCTGGATATACCCAACTAGCTTAATGCTTCTAGACTTAATTCATACGAAGCTCGGTTGGACTTTAGATGCCTATTTACGAAAATACAGAGATTTTTCCTCCATTTACATACGGGTTCCAGAAGGTGCTTCTTTTTAGACTACCCCTAATGACTGATCAGACAATAATTGTCAATGATTGTTTTCATCGTAGTCCAATTTAATTGCTATATGTGGTATTACTTCAGCGCCTCTTTGTGGGCTCTATACATTGAATGGAAACCATTCCCTCAGAAGAGTAACCGGCTTCTCGACTTATTTAATACCACCGCAGTACCAGTACACTAGCTACATATGTATATTGACTCTTTGACCGTATTGGGTTCGCCCATAAAGGAGGCTTTTGGCTCCGCTAAGAGTTGAGATTTGAGCTTATGTCTGCAAAAAGAGTTATTTTCAGCACAAACAGCTGAGAGATGGGCTGAAAATCATACTAAGAAATAAAAAACCTAGACCTGCCATTTTCTTTATCACTACCATTATCATGACCTTTACCATTATCATTACAATAACCATTGTAATTACCAATATTACAGCCAATTCCACTAACATTAAAAATAGTAACACCATTGCCAATAGATACCATTACTATGAGCATTACCATCAACATTACCTTTACCATTTTCATTAAAATTATCATTACCATTACCCACTGTCATTGCGAATACCATTATCATTACCATTGAGCTTGCTTATACATTCGATAGATCATAAATATCTTCCCTAAAGAAAAAATATCAATTGATAAAAAATTTCCCACTTATAATTAGTTTTTTTGCGACATTTCTGTAAAATATATAACTTGTAGTTAACTACAAAGAGCTTACTTAAAACTAGTTGAAAAGTAATGCAGTTGGAATTCGGAGACTATTTTCTTTAAACAAGTTTCTATTTAGATATTCTCATACAAATTTTGCTTTGAAAACACCATTTCGCAGCACTTCACAAAAACTTTTTCTGATTCAGAACAAATCAAATAAAGATCAAAATTTTATGTTCTCATTTTGGAGTTAAGGTATCCACACACCTATGCATTTCTGTCGGTGCGAATCTTTTCCGACAAAAATTACAACAGTGCCGACCATAGCTTTAAACGAGGAACCAAAGAACTAAACGATTTTGCTGCAGCGATTTATATGCACAGTTCTTCTTTTCGTCGTGCCGAAATCGCAGACTACCGCGTTTTGAGAACAAAAAAGGTCACTAGAAATTGAACGTAAGAAAACAAAACATATGTATTTGATGTAGAAAAGTTAAGAATCTTTTTTTTTTGAAAAATATTTTTTGTTTGTCTATAAATTGTCAGTTTTTACTGCGATAAAAAGGGTGTGCGTACTAGCGTTTTCGAAGCAGTAACTTCTGTAGCATCAAAAACGGCGCGGATTCGTTCCGACAGCATCGCACAGGTGTGTGGATGCCTTTATATCAGACGGAATTCTAAGATGAGACAACCTATAGCAGAATATGTAAACAAATAAAGTAGTTAAATAAACAATAAAACGAAAAAAAATGTTTCTTCTTAAAAATTGTTGTTCTTGCTTTCGTCATCCATGCGTATAATACGTCCAAGCCAACGCAATCTCTGTAACTGTACTCGCTTAACTATGTCATGTTATTAAAAAGATCAAAGATTTCATCATTCCATCTTCTCCGGTACCCTTCGTCCACGCGAACAGGGCCTTAGATACTTCGTATAATAGTTCTCTCGAGAGCATCCAAAGCCTTCTCATCCTTGTTCGACATCGTCCATGTTTCTGCGGCATATAAAATAACGAGAAAGGGCTCTGCTTGGCAAGGGTTTTTCTTGGCTGACGTTGTTGGTCGTGTTTATGCTGGATCATAGGTAGACAAAGTCCTTCACTATTTCAAAGTTGAAACTGCCAACAGCGATAGGTGTCTCAAAACGCTTTAAAATCGAAAAAAGATGATGTATGTGGATTTGCTTATCCAGGATTTGACGTGCTGAGAAAATCTGATCAATGGTGGACTTACCTGCTCTGAAGCCACACTGGTAAGGTTCAATCATTTGCTTCGTGAACGGCTTCAGTCTTTCCCACAGTAACGTATCAGACCAAATTCTGCTCAACATGCGCTACACCAACTCTTCGCCGCCGGCTTTGAACAGTTCAGCTGGTATGGCGTCGGCTCCGGGGCCTTGTTGTTCTTAGGCCGCCATATTGCTGTTCTCACCTCGTCTTGTCTTCTCTACGCTCCTCAATATTAGATTTCCAGGATTTATTTCTATCTGTGATAACCTCCAAATACTTGAGCCTGCCAGAGATGACAAGTTCCTCTTCATAAATGGAAGCCCGTAACTCTGCTTCCGTTTAAAAAATACCCATTATTTTCAGCCAAAGCATGAATTAATATTCTCTGGGGAATTATAAGCGAGTCCCATGTAGTATTAAAGCCCCAGCAGAAATATTTAGAAACTTTTTTCATTTCCTTTCTCAAGTATTTTCATTGTGGGCGCTTCCATCAGATGCTTTCTAACATGAATTCACTCTTAAGCATCGCGTACTTAAAATTTCAAAGTAAGTAAATCCTGTGACCCACTTACAACTTTTTTAAGGGATAATATCTCCCCTTTATCCCAAATTATGGCCTTGACCTTTTGAACTTTCCCACAAAAAAACTTAGTTAAATGCAAATCTAAGCAGCTTTCAACGATTTACTAAATGTAATCTCTATGCAGCATTGACAAAAAAGTGAAAGTATTGCACTTTGCCAAAAAAAACAGCGAAAGCAAAAAGCACTTGAAGAATATTATATTGCATATGAATAAGTA
>NW_023458562.1:29581770-29584909 GCF_013731165.1 Rhagoletis pomonella
TACTTATTCATATGCAATATAATATTCTTCAAGTGCTTTTTGCTTTCACTGTTTTTTTGGCAAAGTGCAATACTTTCACTTTTTTGTCAATGCTGCATAGAGATTACATTTAGTAAATCGTTGAAAGCTGCTTAGATTTGCATTTAACTAAGTTTTTTTGTGGGAAAGTTCAAAAGGTCAAGGCCATACTTTGGGATAAAGGGGAGATATTATCCCTTAAAAAAGTTGTAAGTGGGTCACAGGATTTACTTACTTTGAAATTTTAAGTACGCGATGCTTAAGAGCGAATTCATGTTAGGAAGCATCTGATGGAAGCGTCCAAAATGAAAATACTTGAGAACAGCAATATAGCGCCCTAAGAACAACAAGGCCCCGGAGCCGACGCCATACCAGCTGAACTGTTCAAAGCCGGTGGTGAAGAGTTTGTGTGGCGCATGTTAAGCAGAATTTGGTCTGTTGAGCACAACTTTCGGCTCCGTCCAAATTGGGAAAGACCTCTCCGCGCCGTTTGAGACCAAATGAGGTTTTAGACAAGGCGATTCACTCTCGTACGACTTTTTCAATCTGATGCTGAAAATCGTAATAAGAGCTGCCAATTTGCAGCGCAGCGACACTACATATAGCAAAAGAACGATGCTGCTCGGGTATGCCGATGATACCGATATCGTAGGTCTGAAACCAAGGGACGTAACTGCAGCATTATCCAGTTTAGAAAAAGAAGCTATAGAGCTTGGTCTAACAGTGAACGAGGGCACAAAAAAGTACCTTCTGGCAACATATAAAGGGCCCACGCGTTTTGTGACGCCTATCGCTGTTGGCAGTTTCAACTTTGAAATAGCGAAGGACTTTGTCTACCTATAATCCAGCATAAACACGACCAACAACGTCAGCCAAGAAAAACCCTTGCCAAGCAGAGCCCTTTCTCGTTATTTTATATGCCGCAGAAACATGGACGATGTCGAACAAGGATGAGAAGGCTTTGGATGCTCTCGAGAGAACTATTATACGAAGTATCTAAGGCCCTGTTCGCGTGGACGAAGGGTACCGGAGAAGATGGAATGATGAACTCTTTGATCTTTTTAATGACATGACATAGTTAAGCGAGTACAGTTACAGAGATTGCGTTGGCTTGGGCGTATTATTCACATGGATGACGACGTTCCTGTGAAAAGGTGGACAACGAAAGCAACAACCATTTTAAGAACAACAATTTTTTAAAGTCCTTTTATTGTTTATTTAACTACTTTATTTAAAATTACATGCATAACTAAAAACGATAACATAAAATTTCGACCTTAATTTGATTTTTTCTGAATTAGAAAAAGTATTTGTGAAGTGCAGCAAAATGGTGTATTCAAAGCAAAATTTGTATAAGAATATCTAAATAGAAACTTGTTTAAAGAAAATAATCTTCCGATTCCATCTGCATTACTCCTGCATTACTTTTCAACTAGTTTTAAATAAGCTTTTTGTAGTTAACTACAAGTTATATATTTTACAGAAATGCTGAAAAAAAACTAATTATTTATAAGTGGGATATTTTTTATCAATTGATATTTTTTCTATATGATCTCTCATATGTATAGGCAAGCTCAATGGTAATGATAATGGTATTCGCAATGACAGTGGGTAATGGTAAAGATAATTGTAATGAAAATGGTAAAGGTAATGTTAATGGTAATGCTCATGGTAATGGTATCTATTGGCAATGGTGATACTATTTTTAATGTTAGTGGAATTGGCTGTAATATTGGTAATTATAATGGTTATTGTAATGATAATGCTAAAGGTAATGATAATGGTAGTAATAAAGAAAATGGCAGGTCTAGGTTTTTTATTTCTTAGTATGATTTTCAGCCTATCTCTCAGCTGTTTGTGCTGAAAATAACTCTTTTTGCAGACATAAGCTCAAATCTCAACTCTTAGCGGAGCCAAAAGCCTCCTATATGGGCGATCCCAATATGGTCAAAGGGTCAATATATGTAGCTAGTGTACTGGTACTGCAGTGGTAATAAGTAAGTCGATAAAGCGGTTATTTCTTCTTGAAGCTACCTACAACTTTACCGTCCATATTTAAAAACTTATAAAGAACAATGCAGGTGGTAAAAAAATAGGGGCATGATGATCCTTTTCATTTTATATATGTATTTTTAACTATACATGTATACCTTGCAGCTCAAATATGTACTTACGCTTTCAATTTTAAACGTCAAAACGTCAAGTGTATTTCATACTTTAATCTGCTGTGGTTGTGTACATAATTTACGTACTACCACAATCTACCTTAGGGCGCATATGCAGTGTCAATTTGTTTTCAACAACTTCATTCGCAAACGTCAGTGGCGCTAAAAATTAACTGTTTACGTTGTTGACAATTTTACAACAAATGCGTTTTTCGATTTTTTTGTTGTTTACCACATATTTTGACATATTATGTCATGCGTGTGGCATGCAACAAAAGAAAAACGCAAACTGTAGGTAAACATGACTTGAGTTAACTAAAAAAACGTATATATAAATATGTATGTGGACATGGAAATAGTTGCGGTGGCTTTATTGCTAGTGGCAACTGAGGAGTTAGGGTAGTTCATTTTTACGTGAATTTGTATTGATTTTATAAATAAATAAACCTCGCATATACTTCGAAAGTTGGCAGATTAAAAAGACATCTTTCTATGAATCCTGCTTCTTGAAAAAAGCAGAAGGGGCCACCGAGAAGGCAGTGCCTGAAGCACTAAAGCATTTATTTTAAAACCAGTTCCCTGGATATGGAAATACAGTGGCCAGACGAGTCAATCTAGAAGAAGAAATCGCAACCAAAGATAAGGTTATAAATCTAGGGCTCCTTAAGAAATTGTAGGTACCGGCTATGGTTCCAAAGTACGATTGCCGCAATAACTCCTTCGCTAACGACAATTTATTGGGCCACTCTTATCCTAAGCTATATTAGCTATAAGTCAAGGCTTTGAAGGGAGATATACTTAAGTGGTTTTCATTCCTAAAACTAAAAAAAAACGTTCCACAACACAGCTAAAAAAGTCCACGCTCAGTCTCTGTCTTGGTTTCTCCTTAAAGTAACGAAGAGATTTTAAGTAAAGGGTGATTTTTTAAGAGCTTGATACCTTTTTTTTTAAAAAAA
>NW_023458562.1:29585009-29586468 GCF_013731165.1 Rhagoletis pomonella
CGGCTAGTTACAACTGCACTGGAACTGCTTTTCCGATAACCTATATATCAACCCTCCACCCGCCCACGCGGGCTTCACGCCAGGCATACCACACAAACAGAAGTGGAAGTGTAGTACCAAACCAGGGCTCAAATCGTCACATACGATATCGTATTACTCGTCACGTAAAAACACATTTTTCGGATTATGACATACGTGAACATACTCTTTATCCCATTCAGCTTATACGACTGACGATATCACGTAATTTTCTTTCGTCTGGTTTTCGATTCATAAGACAAAGTATGTTCATCCTAGAAGCACATAAAAAGTCCTTGCCACTTTTGGCAGTTGTAACTTTGAAGTAGTGTAAGACATTCTCTACTTAAAATGAACAATATACACCGTCAATAATGTCAGCCTGGAGATTAAGCGAAGAATAACTCTTGCCAACAGGCTCACCTTTGGGTTGGGTAAGAAATTTAAACGCAGAGCCCTTTCTAGAAGAATAAAAATTAGAATTACTTCACATATTAATCCTAAGTACTTCAGATCTATTACTTGGAGCAGCTTACACAGCTCTACACATATATCAGAGAGATGTTAGCGGACAAGCTTGTGACCACACAATACGCTTAAGTTGGCATAACACGACCGCCGCAAATGCACCAATCTGGCATATTTTTATTGTCCCAATCAAATTCTGTACAGTCACACGGTTGCCTCATTTTATGCGCTCCTTGTTGCATCCAGTTTATGTTTTATTGGACTATTGCCACGATTACCGCATGAGTAAATTTATTGTGAAATCACATGATTTTGACATAAAATAAGGCAATAATTGCTACATTATGGTTTAGAGGTTTTTGGAAGATGGAGACCCATTGTGATTTGAAAAGATACAGTATTTCTAATTAGCGACATTTTCCACGGGAAATAAAAAAGGCTGGCCTGCATCATTGAACTCTGCCAAACTCGATTTGGCGTTTAGGCTAGATTAAAGTGCCGTTTGTAGTACCATAAGGGAGCCTTCTCCTTTACAAACCAGCGCGATGAGTTGGAAAATTTTGGTAATCGCCTTATTTTATGGTCTCGTATGTTTCCCTTAGTCGAAGGGTGTTATTGGCTATAGTTACGGTGACCATATTTATGGGAGCGAAATACGGGACAAAAAATAATATTGCATATTTTTATAAAAAAAAACTACAGATCTTAAAACCTTTTTCAATGATCCTAGATGTATTATGCCTGAAACATCATCCTTATAGTAACATCACAAAAAGATTAAAGATTAGTTAAATTTACCCCTCTATTCTAACAGAGTCACAAAACTTAGCTCATCACTGTTGTGATTTCTAGTGCGCCGAGAAATGTGTCACAAAAAAATCGATTTTGAGTGCTAGAAAAATACACAAAAATTTAAAAATTTGTAATGAGCGGCGTATTTTTTGCAGCGGCAAGCTTTGAGGCGCAGTAGAAA
>NW_023458562.1:29586568-29587612 GCF_013731165.1 Rhagoletis pomonella
GATGATGTCACACAAAGCGGAGGGACCTGCAGTTTTATGCCGCCTGCGAACGGCAGATGATTTTAATGCTGCTGCTGTTTAGACAGTTTTGAAAAGTTTTGGTTTTATAAAATTTAGAGACGTATGAGCCTCTTCAGCAGTCAAGATATCTAGGGACCCCGTTTTAATGATGCTTTGGTATCCACTCTACAAGACTCAATGCCACCAATACTGCACCAAACATTTTCCATATTAGTCCGAGATTAAAAAATCCTAGCATGAAGATAAAATAGGGATTAGAAGAAGCTGATAAAGAAATTACGTTGTAACCGCCAAATACTGCCCCCATAAATTGCGGGAAAGTAAAATGAGCTCGCGCAGCTGTCTGACTACGGAATCTACATAGCTGAAAAGCAAATCACTACGGTCATACCTCAATTCTGGACGGGCTTAGTCTGCCGGAAGTAACGGACTATAGCCAACAACACCCTTCGACTAAGGGAAACATACGAGACCATAAAATAAGGCGATTACCAAAATTTTCCAACTCATCGCGCTGGCATCGTGGCAGTAGTCCAATAAAACATAAACTGGATGCAACAAGGAGCGCATAAAATGAGGCAACCGTGTGACTGTACAGAATTTGATTGGGACAATAAAAATATGCCAGATTGGTGCATTTGCGGTGGTCGTGTTATTCCAACTTGAGCGTATTGTGTTGTCACAAGCTTATAATCCGCTAACATCTCTCTGATATATGTGTAGAGCTGTGTAAGCTGCTCCAAGTAATAGATCTGAAGTACTTAGGATTAATGTGTGAAGTAATTCTAATTTTTATTCTTCTAGAAAGGGCTCTGCGTTTAAATTTCTTACCCAACCCAAAGGTGAGCCTGTTGGCAAGAGTTATTCTTCGCTTAATCTCCAGGCTGACATTATTGACGGTGTATATTGTTCATTTTAAGTAGAGAATGTCTTACACTACTTCAAAGTTACAACTGCCAAAATTGACAAGGATAGGTATATAGGTTATCGGAAAAGCAGTTCCAGTGCAGTTGTAACTAGCCG
>NW_023458562.1:29587712-29596103 GCF_013731165.1 Rhagoletis pomonella
CAACAAACACGTTGCTACTGACAACACCTTGTTATTATTCCACCATGCTAAATACTTATATCGAGTTATACGTTTTCTGCTTCTCCAAACTGGAACTAGACTTAAGGGACATCGGAACGCTTTCAGGAGAGAATGTGACTCATCTTTGTCAATTTTCTCTTCTAATAATGATAAAGACTCGGTTCAATACGATAACAAAAGTCGCAAGAAAAAAGAGGACAGCTGCAAGACTAGAATCGCAAACAAAGACGTTCTTAAGGGGTGAATGCGAGGAAGTTTCGGTCTTTATCTCGTACTCTGACACCTTAGCTATCACACGAATGACTCCATGGGGTACACTCGCACGAGCTCTCAATTAACCTCAGTTTCCCTCCGCCAGATCTCTGCATCGTTTTTCAGGCTGAATTAACAGCAATCAAAGAAATTCCAAGATGGCTACTCGATTTTCCTTTTAATCTGAATGCAGTGGCTATCTTTTCTGATATCCAGACAGCTACTTAAGCACTTAATTGTGACAAGTCTAAATTGACGATTGTCACTCATTACTCATGGTGTTAGGATGTCGGCCACAAGGGCATACTGGGCCACTGTCTTGCAGATGAACTAACAAGGAAAGGATCCTTACTGTCTGCAATCAGTACCGCACTTAATGCGAGCATTCCGCTATCTTTCTACAAACTCTGGAGAATAACATTATCGAACAGACAAATACAAGTTGGTCTGCGGGGACTATGTGCTAGATGGCAAGGCGTATTTGACCTGAGTTGGATAAACGCAGATCCCGCCATCTCCGCTGCAGGGAATGACCACTTCTCCGAAATGTTATTGTAGCTCTATCCGGTTACTGCCTAATGCGAAATCACGCTACTAGAATGGATATGCAGTCAAAAGATTACTGTCGTTGCTGCCGTAATGTGGAGGAAATCGAAAGCGCAGGGCAATACCTGTATCACCGCCCCGCCTGGCTGAACTGGACACAGTCGGTATCGACTATTTTGTGCGGTTCATCAGAGATACAAATTTATTTTAGTTTTACGCGCCAGACAACTGACGCAGCTGCAAATTCGAGGAAGAGGAAGAGTGTGTACAGCACCTTATATGCGAGTACCCGACACTCAGCAGAAGACGGCTAAAGACGCCCGGAAAGCCCTCTCTACAAGGCCTCGCAGAGGTATCAGAAATAAACATTAGAGCACTATCGAAATTCATCACGTTAACTCATTGGTTTGATCCCGAGTAAACGCCGCAACATCATAGGGGAACAAAGATTGTATATGGTATCACAATGGGCCTTTCCTGGTCTAAGTGTAAGGCGGAGTCATTAGCTCTAGCCATCTCAACCTAACCTAACCTAACCTCATCGATGCCATATACTAATTAATTTATAATCTTTGTCCATTAATCTATGGGTATAAATGAATAGCCTATAAGTATGTTGATAACAAAATCGATAAATATGTCGACAATGGGGGTTTTCGACATATGATTGGTTTCAAAGTTTCTATTATAGCAAACAATATCGATATATTTATCGATTATTCGTGGATAAGTTTGCCGCTGTGTATATATGTATGTATGACTATTGATTTTGCTGCCAGTTGTTACAATTTGATATCGACTTTGGGTTTTCGATAAACATTTATCGATGTCGGTAGTAAGGGAAATGTTTACAACCTAGTTTCACTAAAACCTGCAGAAATGTTAATACTAACAAATCATTAATCAACAACACCACGAAAATATTTTTTCACAGCAGCGTTTTTTGTACATACATATGTATGTATATATGTAAATATGTACTTACATATATTTTAAAAAGCCATGTCAGTTCGCACACTGAAATTATTTCTGTCGACCATTTTACGATATCTGTCAACGAAGGTGTGTTTCTTCGCTTCTGCAAACGACAGCAATTCTCGCCATGTTGCAAGTGCCAAACAGTGGCACAGGAAAGTGTGTAATGCGTGCCGCAGATGCACACACACACACACACACGCACTTGTGTGCATACCAACACAGTTCAATTGGCATATTGCATTATATACGTTGTATACTTAGAAATAGCAATAAATCGTTCAACAGCAGTAGCACCAGCAGCAAACAGCAGCAGCATTAATGCGCGTCTATTGTAAATGCAAAATATGCCACTTGACAATGCCAACGACGACGACGACGTCAACGACAATGAGAAGTACAAAGCGTTGCGAACAATGCAAAAACAATAAGTACCCAGTGTAAGTAAATACATACATAGCTACGAACCCAAAGGCCGCATTTGCAATAAAACAACAACAGCAGCAATAACTGTAACAATGCGATAGCCACTGCAAGCAGTCAAGTGTATGCGTGGATATTATTTAAAAGTGTGTAAGCGTGTACGTAAGGGTATTTGTTACGATAAAATGCTGCAAAATCGAAGCAACCGGCAATTGCTGTTGTTGCTAGAAAATTTGCATTCTGCACACTTTATGCTGCCACTTGCCAATTGCAATACACAATGTATTGCTGCAGTGCATACTGCAAGCGCTGCTGCTGCCCTACAATGAATGCGTTCGAGCAGCTGAGTTGAGTTGTTGTTGTGGGCATGTGAGGAGTGAGTGCTGTGGACTGAGGGGAAGCAGTGCTCATAGTTACTTGAATATTAGCCACTGTAGTAGCTGAGAGCTTGTGGCAAGTAGTAAGTACCTAAGTGAGGCGACAAAGCGTTTTATGGGCATGCTGCTTTTTATGGTGGCTTTTGCAAAAATATTTTTTGTATAGACATTTTTTCCCCTTTTTTTATAATTTTTATTTTAATGTTTTTCTCAAAGTTTATATGCAAATATGCATTATTTTTCTTTTCAATTTCTTTATTGTGTTTCGAGTTGCATGCGGGTTCAGTCACACGACCGCCACCACTCAAGTGCTCACGTACTTACCATGCAAGCCCGGCTACAATCGTTGCAACAACAACAGCAATCAAAGTAGGCGAGTAGTAGATATATACATAACTACATGCATAAATATGTATGCAAAAAAGAAGCAGCATTTTATATTGAATAGTGACATTTATGGGCAACCCTTTTGCTGTTGCCAAGTCGAAGGCGTACTACAAATAGAAGGCCGATTGAGCCTTTTGAGCCTTTAAATAATGAGCTGAGGGCACTGTGACTGTAACAGGGTATTGTGATATACGGTCGTACTAAAAAACTTCAAATAATAGCTAAGCAATATATGTATCTAGTAGTATATCTATGTATAGAATAATTTAAAATTAGACAGTTGAGGTATTTTGGGTAGAGAGTGGCATTGTGGAGGTGGGGGATTTAATCACGCCATCTAAACTTAGCCAGACCCATGTCACGGTTTCGAGTAAATACTCGAATCGAAAAGATTTGCAAAGTGCAGCTGAAAAACAAGTTTCATTTCGAGTTTCGTTCGCTGTTATATAGACGCCGTGATTCGGGTCCCAGTATCTTCAGGAATTCAGTCAAATAGCAGTGATGTTAATGTGTATAAGGACCTGAGATTAATACTAAAGAAAATGTTTATTAGCACTTTGAAATCTGGTGAAAGTTGCTTTCAAGTTTATAACATTCTATAATTTTTGTATTTGCAGAAATCTTTTATAAGAGGTCGATCAATTTCATAGTGGATGAAGTGTGGGATTGGGATAGGGACAGGGACAGCATTTTAATTGAGATTCGGATAGGAAATAGGACTCTGAATAGGATTTTGATTCAGATTAGAACTGCGGAAGGGATTGCGATTGGGATTAGAATTAGTGGTTGAATTGGTATTGGAAGCAACGTTGGGAGTTGGAGTTTTTCTTCTAATCGCTAAGCTCGAGAACAGCTGTACCGATTTTTTATTTTTTTTTTTTATTCCGGATACCTACTGGAGATATATGAAACTACCCAAGCTTGGCGTTCAAGCTCATAATTTTGCAAACGCAAATAGGGTTCTACGAACTCACTTGCAACACCCGCATTACTTTGAGGTCAATTGTGTACTTGTCCTTCTGAGACTAAAACAAAACAATGCAGGGAATTTGTGAACTCAACATTTATTGCTTTATGTTAGGCGGTATTTCTGTGAATAAGAGATGAAAATGCAATATTTACATCCTTATGTTTTGCACTAGGGGTTTTTAGTTATTGAATATAAATGCAAACATAAGTTATTCTAAAAGCAACGCACTTTCCAGTGAAGTGATTTCAGTCGCACAAACGCCAGGCGCATATTTGTACATAAACAAATAAGCTTACTAGAGCTTAAAAACGGCAACACACCTACATACAAACATACACATGTTCCTAGTATATGTATTTGAATAATATTTTCTCATGAAAACATTTTATTTTACATGGAAAATCTAGGCAGTAATTTTCTCTATGAAATATGTAAATGCAATAGCTCTTGTAGTGTTATGTAGTTGTCGCACTCTATAGAATAGCCATATAAAGCAACAACAATAAATTGGTCGGCCACTTAGTAACAACAACAGGCACACAAACATAGTAGATATGAATAATGCACGCTCAAGTGCACCGTAAAGATATGTATTTTAACGCAAACTTTACACAATGCATATTCACATATACGATTACACATTAGGGTGATCTAAAAATGCATGTGAAGAAGTTAAGTTGTTTATTATAACCTTTTTTAATACTAACGATTCTTTATGTGCTCGCCCATTGCAATTTTTTAGATTTTTAGGGGTCCTATAAAAAATGTTTAATAGAAAATGGTTAAACAAGCAATTGAGTATTGTTATTGCAAGTCTGCTGAAGAGAAACAAAGTTTTCCGATCGAAAAATATTGATTTTCAAGAATTCTAAACCATTCTTACTAAAATTTATTTTTTCCCACATAAAATACATGAAAAATTCTGAGCGCTGGGAGCGAAATCTAAATATTTTTTGACTTCCAAATAAATAAAACGGGGGTATACTTTTTTTCGGTATAAACCAATCCTAGGGCGTGAGAGCATTAAAATTCCGACTTATCTTATTTCGGACCACCCTAGTATACATACATACATTCGCTTATAAACATACATTCGCTTATATACATACATATATGTACATCTATTACAAGCACGTAGCTTTATATACTCCACAGGAATCAAGTATCCTTCTTCGCTTTGCTTTCACATCCAATACCCGTATCTACGAGAGCCTACTGTAAGTTTTGTTAACTGCCTCAGCCTCATCTGCTATGTTTTAATAAACATACTCAAACACATAATTGACATGACATGCATAAGAAAATAAGTATGCATGTATGTATAAATGAGTAAATGAACCAGCATCTTGCCGAAAGACACTAGCCTATTGTCTTCCGTCAGGCACAAGTTTAATTTAAACGCAGCAGCTATTAGCAGGATATGCATTATGCGACACTTCGCCTTAAATATACATACATACTACATATACTTGCATACATATGGATATTTGCGTAGGTATGTATGTATATAAATTTATCCTTTCACATGAATTCTCCTTAATATTGTTTTACCGAATTTAGGTTAATTAGTTTATACTTAAGTAATGCTTTCACTAGTCTTTAATTGGAAATTTGGTATGGAAATTTATAGATTTATATTAGATTATTTAAATTTATATTTTGCATTGCATTTTCTAATTTTAGTGAGCACGTGCATATGCATATCAACAACTCAATTGGAAATTCACTATGCAACGGTATAATTAACGTTGTTTTTGCTCTAGCGTCCGGCTAAATTTTCTCAAATAAAGTAGAGCTACGGTAAGCGGTGTTGTGTTTCAGTCCTAATCTTGCAGCATGGATCCCCACGGACCAGTGTCCTGTGTAAACGGCAGTTAGTCGATATAAATCCCTCCTGTTAGGTAGGCCACAGACTCCTACAGACCCTGCAAGATTGTAGGCCTTTCCTCCTACTAGTGCTGAGAGATGCGGCTCGTGATATAGCTCATAGGCATCCAGAGCCGATCCGTTCCTGGCTAGCTAACCCGTTGCCATGAATTCGTTCTCTCTGCTATCCGAGAAAATAGCAGTACTGGTCCCGGCTAGCTTTTTTGCTAAAAACATTTATGCACACCTCTTTGATGGCAAAGACCTCTACCTGAAAAACACTGGCCGGTTTCGGTAGTCCAGTTGACTCCTTATCACAACACAACAATAGATTTTTGAGCCGTCCTTAAAAACAGATACCTCAAAACGTTCAGTAAAGAGGCTACTTCTACTCCTTCCTTAGTGGGAGCATCGTGCCGAAGTTTTTCTAGAAGAAAAACGAAGGACAGGTGAAGTCAGATTTTTCTCGAATGTTTGGGTCGTTGAAAGGGAACAACCAAAAAAACTGTGTTCGCCCCTGGTAAAATGGCAATACCCGTAAAAAATTAATAAAGCTTGCAAAGTTGGCAGCAACACGCTACTATTTTTATTAGTGGTATTCACCAAAGTGAGCAAGTGGCCTGGCACTCTGGTAAAAGAGCAGATGAACTCTAGCAACGACTGTTGATCTGCTCTTTTGCCAGGCTGCCAGGCCTCTTGCTCAATTTGGTGAATACCAATATTATCTTTTGCGGACAGCCTTGTAGAATGCTCACATACTTGCCATAATTAATATTTCCACTGCTAACGTCACTTACTTTGCTGCTTACAGATGCACTTGCGAGCATATTGCTAAAGTTTTCAAGCGCCAAATTAGTTACAACTAAGAAAGTTAAACGCAAGAACACTCTGAAATGTTGTTGCTATTTGTTATACGAGTAGTTGCGTGTGGGTTTGGTTTCTTCACTTGGCTCAACAGCATGAAGTTACAAATTATTTGCATATTTTTGCTAATATCCACAACGTCTGCATATGCATGGTGTCCTAGACCACCCGTCCAACCGCTCTAAAAGGGAGGGAATATATATTTTTTTTATTGAAAAGCGTAAAACTATCACCTACCAAATCGAGAATGCTCTATCTATATGTTTTTAACACTTACTCAAATTCTGGGGAAAAAAATACATAACTTTTTTTGAAACTCTTTTCTCGGAAGTGCCTTTTTCAATACCCAAATGACCTTCGAACTTCAGCTATTCCTGGACTTTACGAAATTTTTTCTCTTGGAAAACGAAAAACATGATTCACCAAGTCGGAGACGCTCTATCTTTTGTTTGTATCACCGAGTTTCGGTTTCGATCGCATTACCCTCTTCAGAATCCGAATCTGTGGTAAAAACATGTACGTCTAATTAAAAAAATGTTCTGCCGGTCAGGTTAACCCACTTACGGTCGAAACCGGAGGTCGTTAATACCACCCAAAGATAGAGCATCCCCGATTTGTTAAGTCATAATTTTACGATTTTCAATAAAAAAAAAATTCCCTCCGCTTTAAAGGCGGTGGACGGTTGGTCTAGGACACCCTGTATACATATGTATGTATGTTGCAAGAAAGTTGCCACTTATTGTTCGATTTTTGTTGCCTTTTCTAGCGCCACTTGCTACGCACATCTTTCACTTATGAAAAAATCATATTATTAAGCCATTTTAAGGTTGATATTAGCATGGCAACAGGCTGTTGCTGCTGCCAACATTCGCTCTTCGCATTATTGCTGCCATATTAAACATGTGCATTGCTTTCTCAGCGAATTAAGCAATTTTTTGTTGCTGGATATACTTGCGGCTGTGTACTACCACTACTGTTTATTTTGCTGCAGCCAGCTGCTTAAGTTTTTTCAACAGTGTTGATCACTTCGCTGGCAGCAAAAACAATAATTCTTCGCTTATATTTTAGTTTGTTTTGCTCTCGATAATTATCTACGTACTCTCAATGCTCCGTTAGCATCAGTTTTCCACCACCCCTAGTTTTGTAATTTCTTAATTGTTGTTGCTTAATCAGCTTTTTGCACTAATTTTAGTTGTATCATCGCTAACGCTGGCTGCTGCCGTTTCATTAGCTGGGTATCCTACAAATATATTTATTTAAGTAGGTAGGTCTACTGTGCCCATAGCTTATCACAACACCTCGAGTAGCCCTAGAGATAGGGAATGTATGTGCTCCTCTCTTGGTCACAGGTGCCCGAGACTCCATGTTCCCCTTTCTAGTCAAGTGTGTTTATAGGTGTTGTAGCCTTTCCACGTTAGCCCGTTTCGTGCTTTCGAATGCGTTTTTGATGTCTAAAGTCGACAGTAATATTCTGCGTTTTCAGGCATTAAGGGAAACACATTTTGATCGACGTCCTTTCTTCTGCGAGTAGATACACCATTCGTACGGGCGACTTGAAATAACTTCCTTTAATTGCAACAACAAAACATCGAGCAGCTGACAATGTACAAAGGAAACTTGTATCTGTAGTACTTTCGCCTTCTACTTGTTATAAAAATAGATATGATTCTATTTAGTACAAAAATACATCGATTGTGCATATATATGTAT
>NW_023458562.1:29596203-29608022 GCF_013731165.1 Rhagoletis pomonella
ATACATATATATGCACAATCGATGTATTTTTGTACTAAATAGAATCAAATCTATTTTTATAACAAGTAGAAGGCGAAAGTACTACAGATACAAGTTTCCTTTGTACATTGTCAGCTGCTCGATGTTTTGTTGTTGCAATTAAAGGAAGTTATTTCAAGTCGCCCGTACGAATGGTGTATCTACTCGCAGAAGAAAGGACGTCGATCAAAATGTGCTTCCCTTAATGCCTGAAAACGAAGAATATTAGTGTCGACTTTAGACATCAAAAACGCATTCGAAAGCACAAAACGGGCCAACGTGGAAAGGCTACAACACCTATAGACACACTTGACTAGAAAGGGGAACATGGAGTCTCGGGCACCTGTGGCCAAGAGAGGAGCACATACATTCCCTATCTCTAGGGCTACTCGAGGTGTTGCGATGAGCTATGGGCACAGTAGACCTACCGCTCGCATTGCTATAACTAGTTATTTATCTATCAACACTTCGCGAAGCTGCTATCGGCTTCGTACAGAATCTGGTACATCACACTTTCTAAAGTGCTTGATTGCATAAATAGCCTCTTAAACTATAGTTAAAGCAACCAACAACAGGATTAATAGAATAACTCAACAGGAGTTGCAAGAAAACTTGTTGTCTTTATTTTTATTGTTATGCATAGTGTATTCAGTAACTACTTAAATAAATATATTTGTAGGATACCCAGCTAATGAAACGGCAGCAGCCAGCGTTAGCGATGATACAACTAAAATTAGTGCAAAAAGCTTATTAAGCAACAACAATTAAGAAATTACAAAACTAGGGGTGGTGGAAAACTGATGCTAACGGAGCATTGAGAGTACGTAGATAATTATCGAGAGCAAAACAAACTAAAATATAAGCGAAGAATTGTTGTTTTTGCTGCCAGCGAAGTGATCAACACTGTTGAAAAAACTTAAGCAGCTGGCTGCAGCAAAATAAACAGTAGTGGTAGGTAGTACACAGCCGCAAGTATATCCAGCAACAAAAAATTGCTTAATTCGCTGAGAAAGCAATGCACATGTTTAATATGGCAGCAATAATGCGAAGAGCGAATGTTGGCAGCAGCAACAGCCTGTTGCCGTGCTAATATCAACCTTAAAATGGCTTAATAATATGATTTTTTATGAGCGAAAGATGTGGGTAGCAAGTGACGCTAGAAAAGGCAACAAAAATCGAACAATAAGTGGCAACAAGGACTTTCTTGCAACATACATACATATGTATACAGGGTGTCCTAGACCAACCGTCCACCGCCTTTAAATCGGAGGGAATTTTTTTTTTATTGAAAATCGTAAAATTATGACTCAACAAATCGGGGATGCTCTATCTTTGGGTGGTATTAACGACCTCCGGTTTCGACCGTAAGTGGGTTAACCTGACCGGAAGAACATTTTTTTAATTAGACGTACATGTTTTTACCACAGATTCGGATTCTGAAGAGGGTAATGCGATCGAAACCGAAACTCGGTGATACAAACAAAAGATAGAGCGTCTCCGACTTGGTGAATCATGTTTTTCGTTTTCCAAGAGAAAAGATTTCGTAAAGTCCAGGAATAGCTGAAGTTCGAAGGTCATTTGGGTAATGAAAAAGGCACTTCCGAGAAAAGAGTTTCAAAAAAAGTTATGTATTTTTTCCCCCAGAATTTGAGTAAGTATTAAAAACATATAGATAGAGAATTCTCGATTTGGTAGGTGATATTTTTACGCTTTTCAATAAAAAAAAATATATATATTCCCTCCATTTTAGAACGGTTGGACGGGTGGTCTAGGACACCCTGTATATGCAGACGTTGTGGATATTAGCGAAAATATGCAAATAATTTGTAACTTCATGCTGTTGAGCCAAGTGAAGAAACCAAACCCACAGGCAACTACTCGTATAACAAATAGCAACAACATTTCAGAGTGTTCTTGCGTTTAACTTTCTTAGTTGTAACTAATTTGGCGCTTGAAAACTTTAGCAATATGCTCGCAAGTGCATCTGTAAGCAGCAAAGTAAGTGACGTTAGCAGTGGAAGTATTAATTATGGCAAGTATGTGAGCATTCTACAAGGCTGTCCGCAAAAGATAATAGTGGTATTCACCAAATTGAGCAAGAGGCCTGGCAGTCTGGCAAAAGAGCAGATCAACAGTCGTTGCTAGAGTTCATCTGCTCTTTTACCAGAGTGCCAGGCCACTTGCTCACTTTGGTGAATACCACTAATAAAAATAGTAGCGTGTTGTTGCCAACTTTGCAAGCTTCATTAATTTTTTACGGGTATTGCCAATTTACCAGGGGCGAACGCAGGTTACCTTTCAACGACCCAAGCATTCGAGAAAAATCTGACTTCACCTGTCCTTCGTTTTTCTTCTAGAAAACTTCGGCACGATGTTCCTACTAAGGACGAAGTAGAAGGAGCCTTTTTTTACTGAACGCTTTGAGGTATATATTTTTACGGACGCTCAAAAATGAATTGTTGCATAGGGGCGGGAATTTTTTCAAGTTACGTCCACATCAAAGAGTCAACTGGACTGCCGAATTCGGCCAGTGTTTTTCAGGTAGAGGTCTTTGCCATCAAAGAGGTGTGCATAAATGTTTTTAGAAAAAAAGCTAGCCGGGACGAGTACTGCTATTTTCTCGGATAGCAGAGAGAACGAATTCATGGCAACGGGATGGCCGATGAGCTAGCCAGGAACGGATCGCCTCTGGATGCCTACGAGCTATATCAACAGCTGCATCTCTCAGCACTAGAAAAACGTAGCTAATAGTAGGTGAAAAGTCCCACAATCATGTAGGGTCTGCAGGAGTCTGTGGCTTACCTACTGTGCAAAATGCACTCCATTTCTCATCAAACTCGACAGGAGGGATTTATATCGATTAACTGCCGTTTATACAGGACACTTGGCCGTGGGAATCCATGCTGCAAAATTAGGACTGAAACGCAACACCGCTTGCCGTAGCTCCAATTCTTAGAACCAGAAGAAACGGTGGGGCATTTGTTTTGTAATTGCCCAGCACTATGTAGAACTACAATCAGGCTTCTAGGCAGAGCTTTCCACTGCGATTAACCAGACATAAGTGACTTCTGCTGGTTTCTTTTTGTGTTTTATTTTCGCTTTTAACTGCTAATTGGAGTTGCTAAACCCGCCACTTCAACCAACCAACCACTTTTTCAGCTTAGAGCCAGTTCAAGAGCTGATGAACAATTCCATTGCCAAAAGAATCCTTCCTGCGCCCGAAGGGTTCGTCATAGTTAAGTTTTCCTTAACTAATACCGATCTAGGATTTTAGTTAAGGAAATGTATTCAGTACCAGATAAGTTTTTCTAGCGATAGTTTATCGTTTATATTTAGCCGGACGCTAGAGCAAAAACAACGTTAATTATACTGTTGCATAGTGAATTTCCAACCGAGTTGTTGATATGCATATGCACGTGCTCACTAAAATTAGAAAATGCAATGCAAAATATAAATTTAAATAATCTAATCCTTGTCTATAAATTTCCATGCCAAATTTCTAATGAAAGACTAGTAAAAGCATTACTTAACTATAAACTAATTAACCTAAATTCGGTAAAACAATATTAAGGAGAATTCATGTGAAAGTATAAATTTATATACATACATACCTACGCAAATATCCATATGTATGCAAGTATATGTAGTATGTATGTATATTTAAGGCGAAGTCTCGCATAATGCATATCCTGCTAATAGCTGCTGCGTTTAAATTAAACTTGTGCCTGACGGAAGACAATAGGCTAGTGTCTTTCGGCAAGATGCTGGTTCATTTACTCATTTATACATACATGCATACTTATTTTCTTATGCATGTCATGTCAATTATGTGTTTGAGTATGTTTATTAAAACATAGCAGATGAGGCTGAGGCAGTTAACAAAACTTACAGTAGGCTCTCGTAGATACGGGTATTGGATGTGAAAGCAAAGCGAAGAAGGATACTTGATTCCTGTGGAGTATATAAAGCTACGTGCTTGTAATAGATGTACATATATGTATGTATATAAGCGAATGTATGTTTATAAGCGAATGTATGTATGTATACTAGGGTGATCCGAAATAAGATAAGTCGGAATTTTAATGCTCTCACGCCCTAGGATTGGTTTATACCGAAAAAAGTATACCCCCGTTTTATTTATTTGGAATTCAAAAAATATTAAAATGTCGCTCACAGCGCTCAGAATTTTTCATATATTTTATGTGGGAAAAAATAAATGTTCGTAGAAATGGTTTAGAATTCTTGAAAATCAATATTTTTCGATCGGAAAACTTTGTTTCTCTTCAGCAGACTTGCTATAACAATACTCAATTGTTTGTTTAACCATTTTCTATTAAACATTTTTTATAGAACCCCTAAAAATCTCAAAAATTGCAATGGACGAGCACATAAAGAATCGTTAGTATTAAAAAAGGTTATAATAAACAACTTAACTTGCATTTTTAGATCACCCTAATGTGTAATCGTATATGTGAATATGCATTGTGTAAAGTTTGCGTTAAAATACATATCTTTAAGATGCACTTGAGCGTGCATTATTCATATCTACTATGTTTGTGCGCCTGTTGTTGTTACTAAGTGGCCGAGCGATTTATTGTTGTTGCTTTATATGACTATTTTATAGAGTGCAACAACTACATAACACTACAAGAGCTATTGCATTTACATATTTCATAGAGAAAATTACTGCCTAGATTTTCCATGTAAAATAAAATGTTTTCATGAGAAAATATTATTCAAATACATATACTAGGAACATGTGTATGTTTGTATGTAGGTGTGTTGCCGTTTTTAAGCTCGAGTAAGCTTATATTTGTTTATGTACAAATATGCGCCTGGCGTTTGTGCGACAGAAATCACTTCACTGGAAAGTGCGTTGCTTTTAGAATAACTTATGTTTGCATTTATATTCAATAACTAAAAACCCCTAGTGCAAAACATAAGGATGTAAATATTGCATTTTCATCTCTTATTCACAGAAATACCGCCTAACATAAAGCAATAAATGTTGAGTTCACAAATTCCCTGCATTGTTTTGTTTTAGTCTCAGAAGGACAAGTACACAATTCACCTCAAAGTAATGCGGGTGTTGCAAGTGAGTTCGTAGAACCCTATTTGCGTTTGCAAAATTATGAGCTTGAACGCCAAGCTTGGGTAATTTCATATACCTTCATACTAAGTTCCAGTACTCTACCATGAACACTTTCAGAGATATGCAGTATGAAAAATTCGGTTTATAAGGGGGGTGCCACGCCCCTTTGGAAAAACTGCAGTAGGTCTCCGGAATTAAAAAAAAATCGGTACAGCCGTTCTCGAGCTTAGCGATTAGAAGAAAAACTCCAACTCCCAACGTTGCTTCCAATACCAATTCAACCACTAATTCTAATCCCAATCGCAATCCCTTCCCCACTTCTAGTCTGAATCACAATCCCAATCACATTCCTATTTCCTATCCAAATCTCAATTCAAATGCATCTCCCTATTCCAATCCCAAACTTAATCCACTATGAAATTGATCGACCTCTTATAAAACGTTTCTGCGAATACAAAAATTATAGAATGTTATAAACTTGAAAGCAACTTTCACCAGATTTCAAAGTGCTAATAAACATTTTCTTAAGTATTCATCCCAGGTCCTTATACTCATTAACATCACTGCTATTTGACTGTATTCCTGAAGATACTGAGACCCGAATCACGGCGTCTATGTAATAGCGAACGAAACTCGAAGTGAAACTTGTTTTTCAGCTGCACTTTGCATTTCTTTTCTATTCGAGTATTTACTCGAAACCGTGACATGGGTCTGGCTAAGTTTAGATGGCGTGATTAAATCCCCCACCTCCACAATGCCACTCTCTACCCAAAATACCTCAACTGTCTAATTTTAAATTATTCTATACATAAATATACTACTAGATACATATATTGCTTAGCTATTATTTGAAGTTTTATAGTACGATCGTATATCACAATACCCTGTTACAGTCACAGTGCCCTCAGCTCATTATTTAAAGGCTCAAAAGGCTCAATCGGCCTTCTATTTGTAGTACGCCTTCGACTTGGCAACAGCAAAAGGGTTGCCCATAAATGTCACTATTCAATATAAAATGCTGCTTCTTTTTTGCATACATACTTATGCATGTAGTTATGTACATACATATTACTCGCCTACTTTGATTGCTGTTGTTGTTGCAACGATTGCAGCCGGGTTTGCATGGTAAGTACGTGAGCACTTGAGTGGTGGCGGTCGTGTGACTGAACCCGCATGCAACTCGAAACACAATAAAGAAATTGAAAAGAAAAATAATGCATATTTGCATATAAACTTTGAGAAAAACATTAAAATAAAAATTATAAAAAAGGGGGAAAAATATCTAAAAAAAAAAAATATTGATGCAAAAGCCACCATAAAAAGCAGCATGCCCATAAAACGCTTTGTCGCCTCACTTAGGTACTTACTACTTGCCAGAAGCTCTCAGCTACTACAGTGGCTAATATTCAAGTAACTATGAGCACTGCTTCCCCTCAGTCCACAGCACTCACTCCTCACATGCCCACAACAACAACTCAACTCAGCTGCTCGAACGCATTCATAGCAAGCATTCATTGTAGGGCAGCAGCAGCGCTTGCAGTATGCACGGCAGCAATACATACTACAGTGCAATTGGCAAGTGGCAGCATAAAGTGTGGAGAATGCAAATTTTCTAGCAACAACAGCAATTGCCGGTTGCTTCGATTTTGCAGCATTTTATCGTAACAAATACCCTTACGTACACGCTTACACACTTTTAAATAATATGCACGCATACACTTGACTGCTTGCAGTGGCTGTTTTATCGCATTGTTACAGTTATTGCTGCTGTTGTTGTTTTATTGCAAATGCGGCCTTTGGGTTCTTAGCTATGTATGTATTAGACTCCTGCGCAATTCCATTTAAACGGCCCAACAAGACATCCGATCGCCGCGCAAATACTTTCCATCCCCTACTTTCATCGTTCGGGTCAATTGTGAGTAAGCATAAACCAGTTTCAGCAAGCGTACGTAAACTACCGATCAATAGCAACACGCGTAGAGTATTTACTTTGCCTTCCGCAACTTCTGCGAGTAAAAGGTATTTGACAGTAGAGTACTCTACTGGTAGTACTTGAGTATTTTCGAAGAAAACATACATTTGTGGCAAGAATGATAGAAGAATTTTCTGGATCGCGCATTTGTGGTATCTGAAAAAAACTAAGGACAGGAATGTAGTGGAGCGATGAAGAGAGCGACGAGCAAAACGTACTTTCAACTAAAATGCTGATATACATACCTAAGTACATATGGATGTATGTGCATAGATACGTATGTGCATAGATACATACATATGCGCATAGATACGTATGTGCATAGATACGTATGTGCATAGATATGTACGTATGTGCATAGATACATATATATGTAAGTGTCCGCATATATTTTTTCTCGTCACTTGTTCTGTCGCTTCACTGCAGCAAAACCAAGTTGTGAGGAAAACCCTGACGATATGCGTAGAATTGAAACCATGGGTTCATATTAAATATATTTATGTATGCATGGACATATGTACATATGTTAAAATGTAGTTTCGATTTAAAAAAAAATCGGATGAAGTTTTTCTTTCGCCATTCATACACCTCTAATTTCAGTATTTATTAAAAAAACTCAATGAAATTCAAAAACTCTATCTTGCATTTGGGTTTACTCAATACCAATTTGAGCTGTCGCAGTGTTATCAAAAAAAAAAAGTTATCAATAGGTAGGTTCAGAAGGCGCAGCAGTTGACCGCAACCGTTGCTAAACAAAAATCAGTGATCGTTATGCGTCTTTTGAACGACTTCATACATTAGCTGTCAAATTCAACTCTCAAAGGTACACACCAACATGTTGTCTCAAGTGATCAGAAAAATATTACGTTCATCTAACACGCAACTATTCAGTTGATCAGAAGTACGCAACAACGCGTTCAGAAGGTGCAATCGCACCAGTTACTGAGCTGTTTCGCCTTCTGAACGTGCCAAATGAAAATTCGTTTCTCTTGAAATCAAGTTATATGGCTGCGTATGTATGTACATATGTATGTACCCTGCAAACCATTTTTTCAGAGTATTCCGAATCGTAAAGAATTTTTAAAGAATTCGGAAAGATCCCATCCGATTTTTTGCCGAATTTTCTAAAATGAAATAAATTACGCACACTTCCATTCTTTTACGAAATTTCGGAAGAAAATCGGTAAAGAAATGAAAATAATGCTGCTATGTGAAGAATTTCTTGCAGACTTCTTTCAGAATTTTCTTTATTTTTCGTACAGAAATTTCTTTACGAGTTCGTGTCAACCACTTCATATAATTTTCTTTGAAGATTCGGAAAAAAATCGTTACAGAAATCAGATACTCCTAAAGATTTCGTTAAGATTTCGGGAACTTTGGTTTGCAGGGTACATATTCCGAAATTTTTTTTATTTGTAAAGGCTCTCAAGAAAAACTAAAAATTCATATAAAATTACGCACAATAAATGGAAAATAAATTTTCTTCTATAAAAAATTTCTTAAATCAGTATGCAGCTCTTAAGAAAAAAATGCTTGTACATCTCGTTGCTACCATGTTCAACTATCGAATGTGAAAATCGGCACTTTTCAAAATTTTGATTTGCCACTAATAATTTTATTTCGTATAGCAGCATTGCTTAAGTTATTGTTTTTGTCAACTTATTTGTTGGTTAATGACTGCAAATAGTTTTATAGAAAATGAGAGACGAGAAATAATACTTTCATAAAAATTTAAGTACACACATAGATTTAAAAAGCTGCTTGAATACAAAAGTTTTATGAAAATGTCACATTAAACAACTGTCTAAATCTACGTTATTTTTTATAAATAAGGCTGTAAACATTTCCTTACATCGTCGATTTCCATATTCTATTTTTACTCTTTCAATTTCACTGACCAGCGCTGCAAACGATATCCACTAGTAGGCTAACAACCAGAATGGAAATTTAATACGCAAGTACTTACCGTACTACAAGTATACAGAGAGTAGATTTGCTACTCCCTTTTGGCAGCAGCAAATATCTCTCGTACGCGATGAGGGAAAGTAGAGTACTTACTTTGGTGGAGTAATAGCAAGTACGTCAAGTATTTACTCTCTCAACGCCAAATAGTGTATGTATGCGGAAAAAAAGTAACAATGTGTTGGGAGTAAAGTACAATGCAAGGAGTACTTATTGAATGAAATGCGGCAAATACAATTGCGCTGGACTCTAGTATGTATTTACTTACACTAGGTACTTATTGTTTTTGCATTGTTCGCAACGCTTTGTACTTCTCATTGTCGTTGACGTCGTTGTCGTTGACGTCGTTGTCGTCGTCGTCGTAGTTGGCATTGTCAAGTGGCATATTTTGCATTTACAATAGACGCGCATTATTGCTGCTGCTGTTTGCTGCTGGTGCTACTGTTGTTGAACGATTTATTGCTATTTCTAAGTATAAAACGAATATAATGCAATATGCCAATTGAACTGTGTTGGTATGCATACAAGTGCGTGTGTGGGTGTGTGTGTGCATCTGCGGCACGCATTACATACTTTCCTGTGCCACTGTTTGGCACTTGCAACATGGCGAGAATTGCTGTCGTTTGCAGAAGGAAAGAAACACACCTTCGTTGACAGATATCGTAAAATGGTCGACAGAAATAATTTCAGTGTGCGAACTGACATAGCTTTTTAAAATATATGTAAGTACATATTTACATATATACATACATATGTATGTACATAAAATGCTGCTGTGAAAAAATATTTTCGTGGTGTTGTTGATTAATGAATTTTCTGTATTAATATTTCTGCAGGTTTTAGTGAAACTAGGTTGTAAACATTTCAGCTACTACCGACATCTATAAATCTTTATCGAAAATCCAAAGTCGATATCAAATTGTAACAACTGACAGCAAAATCAATAGTCATACAATCATACATACATAATACACAGCGGAAAACTTATCCACGAATAATCGATAAATATATCGATATTGTTTGCTATAAAATTAACTTTGAAACCAACCATATGTCGAAAACCCCCATCATCGACATATTTATCGATTTTGTTATCGATATACTTATAGGCAACTCATTGATACCCATAGATTAATGGAAAAAAATTATAAATGAATAAGTATATGGTAACGATGAGGTTAGGTTGAGATGGCTAGAGGAAAGGCCCATTGTGATACCATATACAATCTTTGTTCCCCTATGATGTTGCGGCGTTTACTCGGGATCAAACCAATGAGCTAACGGGATGAATTTCGATAGTGCCCTAATGTTTATTTCTGATACCTCTGCGAGGCCTTGTAGAGAGGGCTTTCCGGGCGTCTGTAGCCGTCTTCTGCTGAGTGTCGGGTACTCGCATATAAGGTGCTGTACACACTCTTCCTCTTCCTCAAATTTGCAGCTGCGTCAGTAGTCTGGCGCGTAAAAGTAAAATAAATTTGTATATCTGATGAACCGCACAAGATAGTCCATACCGACTGTGTCCAGTTCAGCCAGGCGGGGCGGTGATACAGGTATTGCCCTGCGCTTTCGATTTCCTCCACATTACGACAGCAACGACAGTAATCTGTTGACTGCATATCCATTCTAGTAGAGTGATTTCGCATTAGGCAGTAACCGGATAGAGCTACAATAACATTTCGGAGAAGTGGTCATTCCCTGCAGCGGAGATGGCGGGATCTGCGCTTATCCAACTCAGGTCAAATATGCCTTGCCATCTAGCACATAGTCCCCGCAGACCAACTTGTATTTGTCTGTTCGATAATGTTATTCTCCAGAGTTTGTAGAAAGATAGCGGAATGCTCGCATTAAGTGCGGTACCGATTGCAGACAGTAAGGGAGGTGTATTTTCGGTCTGCAAATTTAAGAATAGGTCAGATGAAAAATCTTAGTTTGAAAACTTGTCTAGCGCTTTTTGCCATTTACCCAATTTTACCAAACCTTACCCTTGTACCCTGGAATAGCGCTGAATCATTCACACAGCGTGCAATATTTTGAAGTTGTTCCGGAATAAAAAATTAATTGCGCGCTGAGCTTTGAGGGGCGAGCGAGGAAGACTTCGGAAGTCCTCTATACAGCCAAAAATACTGCCACGAAACACATAAAGATTGAAGCCATGGGTTGTAAGCTATGTGTATATTGCAATAGTCCGCTGGTCTGATGACCAGACCTTATTCAAGATGACGTTGCGTCGTAAAAAAAAAAACCAAACGGATTTAAGAGGTCAGCTGCTGTTAGCGCAATGGTGCTATGAGACCCTGCCCAAGGGGGGCTCTGAAGTTTCTCCTCGATTTAGTACCGAGTCTCTAAGGCTACGAGAGCGATGATGGTGTGCAAACGTCTAGCGGGAACATCCTGGGGATGCTCTCCGAAAATCCTCAGATGGCTGTACACCATGATAGTGAGACCAATAGTGACCTACGGTGCAATGCGCGCATGCCCGACGGCGGCGCTGGATGTAGTGCTGGGACTCGAGCCACTGCATCTTTCAGTAGAACAGGCTGCAAAGCGAACCCTTCTCAAATTTGCAAGAGAGGGATTCGGCAAAGGCAAGGTGATATCATCTAAGAACTGGCACCCAGCTCCTCCTAACATTGTTCCCCAGGGACTATAGTAACAGAGAAGTGGTCTTCGAACGAAACTTCAAGACCTACACTTGCAACAAGGCGACCTGGTGTACCTCTGGTACACTGAGCTGGAGTGTACGGCCCCAGACTGAAGCTTTCGATGCCCTTGGGA
>NW_023458562.1:29608122-29610908 GCF_013731165.1 Rhagoletis pomonella
TTTCGAAAACTAACTACAATAGTTGATGTCGTCCTGCTTTTCAAGTGTTCTGCTGCTTAGCATTTAACTTTTGACAAAAAGGTAGCTAGCTGCAAGCAACACGCAGCGGGTAACCACACACACTGGCGTTATCTAATCGCTTTCGGAACAATAATAGCGCGGCTGGCTGCCACACAACGTCACACGGTGAGTGACAAAATTTTCCCTCAGCAGCTAATGTTTTACATGCATGCACCTACTACTATTTATCGACAGCGTTACACTATTACCTAACGTGGCCCAAAATATATGAACGTTCTATGTAGAACCTTTTATTAAAACACACTTACCATTTTATTTGAGTATTACTCCAGTTTTTATTGCTTGCTTATCAAGGTTTTTATTTAACTAAAAACTTTTTGTGTTCACCTTTCATTCATGAAAAACTTCCGCTGCAACCTGCCATTTACCAATGTGTCCTTTAATACTCGGACCACTATCTTTTACTCTTTGTGGTAGCGTATGTCCTTTTTTATCTTGCTAGCCACCGTTTGGTTGACCACTTTCCGCTTGACGATGCATGAAAGCGCAGCCTTCACTTAGCTCTAGCTTACCAACTCATTAATTGTCTGTCCTTGAATATTGGTTTACTTTGCTACCCTTTGGCTACTGTACTACTATTTAGCTAGAAAATTTATGCTACTTACTTATTCTATTGGCTAGACGCATAAAACAGCTGAAAATTTATTTAGTCAATAGAATGAGAAGAATACGAGATATAGTACATACATAGGCATACCATTTGGCTTACTTTTAAACAGGGACCGAAAGCGCGTTCCAATGAGAACAAAAGGTTCAGGAACGTTTCCGTAAAGAACATAATGCGAACAAAACTCTCGGGGATGTTCTCAATAAAAACAGAATGAAAGCGAAACTTTCGGGAACGTTTCCAAATTAGAACAAACTGCGAACGAAACTTTCGGGAACGTTATCAAGGAGGATAAAATAATAAAATAAATCTGGGGAACGTTTTGCTAGAGAACAAAAGTTTTTAGAACTTAACCTTAACAATGAGAGGGGTGTCTGCGTGTTTATATGAAAAATCGTTTCAGTAAGAACCACAAAATTTTTATTATTAGGGTGAACCGTGCATTTATGGAACAACTATCCATTTATGGAAAAAATTTCATTTTCTGTGCAAGAAAAGTTCGTGTCTTAAGTGTTTCGTTTGTGAAGGCACTCCTCAGGGAACGGCTCTCTGCCCTCTTCTCGTTAGAGGGAAAGACCCAAATACCCTAATGGAAATTTTGAGCTCTGATATGGCTAAGCTTAGAAATTGGACAGAGAGTAGGGGACTCGGAATAAACCCAGAGAAAACAGAAGCACTTCACTTTACAAGAAAACACAGGCTTTCCATAGTCTCCCCGCTAATCTCTAAGGGTGTGGAGATATTTTTGAAGGATAATGCTAAGTATCTAGGACTCATATTAGACAGGAAACTTACGTGTAAACCTAATATACAGGAAAGAGTAAGGAAGGCCAGCGTTGCATCATACACTTGCATACAAGCGGTCGGAATCAAGAGGGGGTTAACACTTCGTATTGCGCAGTGGCTTTGGCTTGGTTTGGCCAATACTATTATATGGAATACTTGCATGGTAGCCAGCAACTGAAAAGGCAAGTTACTTTAAACTACTGAGTAAGGTCCAAAGGACAGCGTTTCAGCGCTCAGGTTGAAAAGCATGTGCTATGGAAGGTTCGGCGGTTAGGTCACGCCTCCATACTTCGCACTCTGGGTAGTTATAATCAAGAAGTTGACTACTCCGCCCCTAAACCAACCTCCGATAGGCTCTTTAAGACTAGAGCCCCGTCAAAACCATGGATAAGGGGGGAATTAGATTTGTACACGGATGGATCCAAGCTAGACAATATTCAAACATTTCAAACTAATGAAGGCTATGTGAAAAATTTTATTCTCGCTTCCATTCTTCGCGAATAGTTTAAAGAAGATTTGATTCCGTTTCGTTCTCTGTCAGAAAGTTCCTGAGACTTTAGTTTCCAAATTGTTATTCGATCAAAGTTCCTTAGACTTTTGTTCCCATTTCGTTCTCTTAGAAATGTTCCTGAAAATATTCTATTGCATTTTGTTCACTCTGGGTATGTTCCGCAGGGCTTTGTTCTTACATATATAATTTATTTTGGTTTTGGTTTTGGAGCGTTCTTGGGAACAAAACTACGAGAATGACATTTAGTTTCGATCATATCATTTGTTCTTGGTCCCTGGCCTGGTTAAAGCAACATCGTAAAAAATATAGAAAAAGGTTTTTTCTTAACAGCGGTCGTCACTCGGCAGGCAATGGCAAACCTTCGAGTGTATTTCTGCCATGAAAAACAGCTTCTCATAGAAATACAATCGCCGTTCGGAGACGGCGTAAAACTGTAGGTCCCTCCGCTTTGTGTGACAACATCAAGGCGCATGCCACAAATCGGAGGAGAAGCTCGGCCAAACACTAACATATGTGTAAGCGCCAATCTATTATTATTATTATACTTGGTCCCTGCTTTTAAATTAAAATATAAGTTCTTTTGTGGCACTTTTGTAATCACACTCCCGTAAAAATGAATTTTTACCCTTTCTTACTAATAGATCAAATTCTAAACTACTAAGTTCATTTCGCTGTTTTATTTTGCACGCTCTAAAACTTATAGCTCTTCGATACCTTTCGATATCAAATATTCTCGACTTTGAATTTTTAGTTCTGTACCAAAGAACGTAAATCTATAAGAAGAGACAACACGTTATAATT
>NW_023458562.1:29611008-29614036 GCF_013731165.1 Rhagoletis pomonella
GCTATAATTATATCGTGTTGTCTCTTCTTATAGATTTACGTTCTTTGGTACAGAACTAAAAATTCAAAGCTGAGAATATTTGATATCGAAAGGTATCGAAGAGCTGTAAGTTTTAGAGCGTGCAAAATAAAACAGCGAAATGAACTTAGTAGTTTAGAATTTGATCTATTAGTAAGAAAGGGTAAAAATTCATTTTTACGCGAGTGTGATTACAAAACTGCCACAAAAGAACTTATATTTTGATTTAAAAGCAGGGACCAAGAATAATAATAATAATAGATTGGCGCTTACACATATGTTACACTGAGAAAAGAGTTTAGTTACGTCAACTAAATATGTTTTTATCAACACATGATTTGGTTATAGTTACATTATTTGTTTATAGTTACCAAATCATGTGTTGAGAGGAATATATTTGGCTGACTTTTTTCTGAGTGTAGTGTTTGGCCGAGCTTCTCCTTCGATTTGTGGCGTGCGCCTTGATGTTGTCACACAAAGCAGAGGGACCTACAGTTTTACGCAGTCTCCGAACGGCGATTGTAATTCTATGAGAAGCTGTTTTTCATGGCAAAAATACACTCGGAGGTTTTCCATTGCCTGCCGAGGGACGACCGCTGTTAAGAAAAAACCTTTTTCTATATTTTTTACGATGTTGCTTTGACCAGGGCAGGGACCAAGAGCAAATGGTATGATCGAAACTAAATGTCATTCTCGTAGTTTTGTTCCCAAGAACGCTTCAAAACCAAAACCAAAATAAATTATATATGTGAGAACAAAGCCCTGCGGAACATACCCAGAGTGAACAAAATACAATAGAATATTTTCAGGAACATTTCTAAGAGAACGAAATGGGATCGAAGTCTCTGGAACGTTTTGGAAAAGAACTAAATGGGAACAAAAGTCTAAGGAACTTTGATCGAATAACAATTTGGAAACTAAAGTCTCAGGAACTTTGTGACAGTAAACGAAATGGAATCAAATCCTCTTTGAACTATTCGCGAAGAATGGAAGCGAGAATAAAATTTTTCACATAGCCTTCATTAGTTTGAAATGTCTGAATATTGTCTAGCTTGGATCCATCCATGGTCTTGACGGGGCTCTAGTCTTAAAGAGCCTATCGAAGGTTGGTTTAGGGGCGGAGTAGTCAACTTCTTGGTTATAACTACCCAGAGTGTGAAGTATGGAGGCGTGACCGAACCGCCGATCCTTCCATAACACATGCTTTTCAACCTGAGCGCTGAATCGGCGGTCGCGTATTTTCCCACCAGGTTTATTGCGGGGAAATTTTTTGCCAACTAGCGCTTTATTTGGGGTGGTCCACAAGGCACCTGAAATGCATAGAAACGCTGTCCTTTGGACCTTACTCAGTAGTTTAAGGCAACTTGCCTTTTGAGTTGCTGGCTACCATGCAAGTATTCCATATAATAGTATTGGCCAAACCAAGCCAAAGCCTCTGCGCAATACGAGGTGTTAACCCCCTCTTGATTCCGACCGCTTGTATGCAAGTGTATGATGCAACGCTGGCCTTCCTTACTCTTTCCTGTATATTAGGTTTCCACGTAAGTTTCCTGTATAATATGAGTCCTAGATACTTAGCATTATCCTTCAAAAATATCTCCACACCCTTAGAGATTAGCGGGGAGACTATGGAAAGCCTATGTTTTCTTGTAAAGTGAAGTGCTTCTGTTTTCTCTGGGTTTATTCCGAGTCCCCTACTCTCTGTCCAATTTCTAAGCTTGGCCATATCAGAGCTCAAAATTTCCATTAGGGTATTTGGGTCTTTCCCTCTAACGAGAAGAGGGCAGAGAGCCGTTCCCTGAGGAGTGCCTTCACAAACGAAAGACTTAAGACACGAACTTTTCTTGCACAGAAAATGAAATTTTTTTCCATAAATGGATAGTTGTTCCATAAATGCACGGTTCACCCTAATAATAAACATTGTGGTTCTCACTGAAACGATTTTTCATCTAAACACGCAGACACCCCTCTCATTGTTAAGGTTAAGTTCTAAAAACTTTTGTTCTCTAGCAAAACGTTCCCCAGATTTATTTTATTATTTTATCCTCCTTGAAAACGTTCCCGAAAGTTTCGTTCGCAGTTTGTTCTCATTTGGAAACGTTCCCGAAAGTTTCGCTTTCATTCTGTTCTTATTGAGAACATCCCCGAGAGTTTTGTTCGCATTATGTTCTTTACGGAAACGTTCCTGAACCTTTTGTTCTTATTGGAACGCGCTCTCGGTCCCTGTTTAAAAGTAAGCCAAATGGTATGCCTATGTATGTACTATATTTCGTATTCTTCTCATTGCCTAAATAAATTTTCAGCTGTTTTATGCGTCTAGCCAATAGAATAAGTAAGTAGCATACATTTTCTAGCTAAATAGTAGTACAGTAGCCAAATGGTAGCAAAGTAAACCAATATTCAAGGACAGACAATTAATGAGTTGGTAAGCTAGAGCTAAGTGAAGGCTGCGCTTTCATGCATCGTCAAGCGGAAAGTGGTCAACCAAACGGTGGCTAGCAAGATAAAAAAGGACATACGCTACCACAAAGAGTAAAAGATAGTGGTCCGAGTATTAAAGGACACATTGATAGATGGCAGGTTGCAGCGGAAGTTTTTCATGAATGAAAGGTGAACACAAAAAGTTTTTAGTTAAATAAAAACCTTGATAAGCAAGCAATAAAAACTGGAGTAATGCTCAAATAAAATGGTAAGTGTGTTTTAATAAAAGGTTCTACATAGTACGTTCATATATTTTGGGCCACGTTAGGTAATAGTGTAACGCTGTCGATAAATAGTAGTAGGTGCATGCATGTAAAACATTAGCTGCTGAGGGAAAATTTGGTCACTCACCGTGTGACGTTGTGTGGCAGCCAGCCGCGCTATTATTGCTCCGAAAGCGATTAGATAACGCCAGTGTGTGTGGTTACCCGCTGCGTGTTGCAGCTACCTTTTTGTCAAAAGTTAAATGCTAAGAGGCAGATCACTTGAAAAGCAGGACGACATCAACTATTGTAGTTAGTTTTCGAAA
>NW_023458562.1:29614136-29617982 GCF_013731165.1 Rhagoletis pomonella
ATTTTAAATGTGCAGTTTAGTAGGCCATTCAGTTTTATTGCAACAAAGTATCTACATTTTTAAATTTTTTTTTGTGGAGGTGTTGCTCATTTTCTCCACAAATTGTGGAACATAATTTGTATGGAAGAAAATTTTCGAAATGAATCCAATCCAAATCCAAAGTCAAACCTTCTAAAGACATTTAAGTTGTTTTATCAAAATTCTACAGAAATGGATTTTAACGAGATTTACAGCTTATTAGAGCTAAAAATGCGTGGCTTAAATCAGGGGCTGAGAGCAAAGGTGTGATTGGAACTAAATGTCGTTGTCGTGGGCTTGGTCCCAAGAACGTTTCAAAACCAACACCAAAAAGAGATGAAAACTGTCTAGAACGTTCTCAATGGTAATTATATAAGAACAAATCCGTGTGGAACATTTCCAAAGAAAACACATTGCAAATGGTACTTTCAGAAACAAAATGGGAGCAAAAGTCTTCGGAACTTTTTGGAAAAGAACTAAACGGGAACAAACGTCTAAGGCGCTTTCTCTCGAAGAACAATTTGGGAACTAAAGTCTCAGGAACTTTCTGTGTGTTTTCTGCGAAAACAATAATTTTTCACATAGCGTTCAGTAGCTTGAAATGTGTGAATATGTTATGCAAATTAAGTCAACGAAAGACTTAAGATAGGCAATTTGCGAGTTGAAATGACTCAGACTTCCTCTGGCATGGATTTAACAATCGTGGTTCTCACTAAAATTATTTTTAAGTTAAGTTCACAAAACGTTTGTTCTCGTTTAAGTCAATCAAAGATACAGTACTTTTTTTATAAAAGTAAAATTTAATGTTTGGCGCGAATTCTTTTCCTGAGTATATGAGAAGTTTTTAAAAAAATTCCATTGATTAAAAAAATAAAATTTTTTATAAAACAAGAATGGAAATTTTACAAACTGACAACTTTATTTTGTTGTTCTACTTGAAGCACTGCTTTTCGAATTTTAAAATTTGGTGTTCAAAATCTTAACTACATACTACGAATCCACTCAAACACTTCCTCTTTGAGGTTTCCACATATTAAATGCAAAAGCTGGTACTTCACTTCTCTCGCAGTGTTCAATCTTATAATTGTGCTCACAGCCCTCTGCCATCTTTTAATTAATTCAATTTATGCAAAAGATACTTAGAAAATTCTAAATGGTACAGTTCACCGTTATGTGCTTGCTACTCAATCCCATTATAACGGTATTTCAAACGAATATGATTTATTGTGTGCTATGCATTTCAGCTTCGTGCAGCATTGCGGATTAATTAGCAATAGAAATATAGGTGCAACATGGTCACTTAAGCAACAAAAACCAATAAAATAAAAACATAGAAGAGGAAATATAAGAACAAAAATTCCATGCTTTATGACGAGGAAAAAGCATGGTACACAACCGTAGTGAAGTGATACGAAGCCAAGCAATTGTTTTTCAATTGGCTTTGCAATGCTTTGTGGCATTTGAAATTGTTTTTCTGCGCTTAATTTCTGTAGCTCTTCAATGGTGTATTGCAGGCTGCTTGCAGAGTTTTTCGTTCTACTATGAAATGGTAAACGGAAAATTTCCATCAGTAAAAACGTAGCTATGCATCAAAAAAAATTTGCAAATATACATACATACGTAAATACATATGTAAGTCAACAAGCTGTTCATTTAATTAATGCAACTATGGCTTTTGTGGATTTGTTTAACTCTCCGTGGTGAATTTTTTCTGGTTTTAGTGTGTTTTGTATATTCTTTTTTTATTAGATATTCTTTGGCTTAGTTTGTTCGTGTGTTTTCCGTTGAAAAAATTAAATATTTAACATCTACATATGTACATATAACAATATAATAATGTTGGTATGTATTGCTGAACAAACAGTCGCTTTTGAAATTACCTGTAAAAAAATGAAAATAACAGAAAAGTTTATTCTCAAAGTCTTTAATAACTGGAAGGGGGAAAGTCTATTTTTTTTATGAGATATTTTGTATATTTTCGATAAGTTGACCTAAACGAGTTCTTCTCCAAAAACCAGCATCTACAACTGTGGCTGTGGTTCTGACAAAAAAAAATAAAAATCTTCATCTTCATCTACATCCTCTTCTTTGTCATCATCTTAATATTTGTATTCACCTTCATATCCAAATTCATCTTCATCTTCACCTTTACCTTAATCTTCATCATGTTTACTTTTATATTTATCTTTATCTTCACCTGTGTGTTCATATTCATTTTCGTCTTCATCTTCATCCTTGTGTTCGTCATAATCTTCATCTTTGCCTTGAGCTTCAGCTCCAGCTTCGTCCTCATCTTTATCTTCAGCAAAATTTTCATCTTCACCTTCATCTTCATTTTGATCTTCAAGTTCAACTTCATCACCGCCAATATCTTCATCCTCGTCATCATCGCCTTCACCTAAATGTTCATATTTATCTTTACCTTCACTTCTTTTTTAACTTCACCTCCTTTTTCTCCAACGTTGCCTTGGATTGCGTGTTTGAATTTGTGTTTGTTTTTATGTCTATCGTCATGCTTATCTTTGTATTTGTCTACATCCTTGTCCCTGCCTTTGTCTTTGGCTCCCCCCGCCCTAGTGGCGTTCAAACCAGGGTTAGTCTTCTATCCACATATTCGCAATTCCTATAACGCCTTTACCGTGACGTTAAATATTTAATGCAAACATCTTCGAGTACTATTAAGAAGTTTCACTTCAACAATTATTAATTACTGGGTACGACACTCAACCACAGACCTAAATATTTGGCCCAAACACAACTCACGACGGCAGAAGCTGCGAAAATAGCGGCTTTTCTCAGCAATATAATGGGCAACTTAACGAAAATAGAAGCTGCTTGTGCCCACGTAATTACTGGAACAACTCCATGGTGCTACAGTTCGACGACCTAAAAACAGAACATCACAGAGAATCCATGTACTGTCATGAAATATCCAGAAAGATATTTACTTCACAACATTGTGGGTACAATTATCACATAGAAGAACAAAGAAGAATTTGTTTTCACTTGGAATTTCCAATCCAGTTGATAGCCCATCGGTCAGTAGGGCCCACTGAATTTGATGTGAAATTAATAAAATCCATTACTAAGGCGAGCTCAATATTTGACCACGCAAGAAGATAGTATCTGGTCCTTCTTGAAAAGAAATATAGCTTGTAATCACAAGTGGACTCTTTAATAACAATTCGGAAGAGGAGCTTCAACAAAGGATGGTTAGGTACTCAACATGGTGGGTGTGGTGTATTTTGAGCGTCTACAAAAATGCCGAACAATAAATTTGTATGGTCACTATCCGAAATCGGACAGCGTGAACGAATCTGTAATCTATAAACTTCCAAAGCTTGGGAATAGCTAATACTTTGTATTTTATAATGACAGCGCGAGACCAGATGCCATCTTGGCGACCAATCAAAAATTAATGTCTTTGAAATGTGATGTGTTGCCACAACTAGGAAACTCGACAGACCCTTTCTTGTTTTGCGACCCGCAAAGCTCTTATCTGCCGTAGAGTTACATTATTCATATGACACTTCAAGGATCAGTAAATTAAAAAAATCACAGAAAGATGCCAAAAAGCCTTCGAACAAAGCGAAGACTATCTCACCGATAGATCTTTAATATTCATAAAAATAACACGCTGTGAATTTTTGGCTAAGTTAGTTTAAGTTTCTGTTTTCTTCTTCAGTTTTCATAAGTTTCAGCTTTTCATTACCACTTAAAAAACATATGCATGGTATCTTCAATTACTTGGCCGCCAAGTAAAACAACATTAAATTTTTTGAAGGTAATTTACTTACTGGATAAGGCGGCATAACTGTTATTTATTTT
>NW_023458562.1:29618082-29672935 GCF_013731165.1 Rhagoletis pomonella
CACTTGAAAAGCAGGACGACATCAACTATTGTAGTTAGTTTTCGAAAGGGTGCTAGTGATATCTTTATTTCAATTTTTATTTTCCTTTCGATAGACACATCGACAGCATCCACTTTTGTACATATCCACTTTCATTCATCTAGCCATGGGTCACTACTATCTGCTGCAGTTTACTGCTTTTTTTATATCCTTTAAATGTTTAATGCACCTATTTTCCCTTTCTTCTTTATATTCTTGGCTACTTGAGCGTCTGAGTGGCGGGCAGCTGCACTTGTTTGGTCGCCATGTCGTTTTTCCAAACGCCGCTTTCCTCCTTTTGGTGGCATATCCGGGTAGACTGAGGTATATTTGTGTGCATTTACTTACACACAAACACACACACGCCCTTAGCAAACATTTACTTAATAGCTACGCCTAGTTTGCAGCAAATTTCACATATTAAGCAAATATCCTGTTAAAATTTAGTTATCCTGCCACCAGCCAACTAGCCAGTCAGCAAGTCAACCACCAGCAAGCTGGACGTATGCTGCTGAACTTCAACTGCCGAAAAAAAAATTGCTTCATTCCTGCACTTGAGATTTTCCGGCACGCTCAGGTAGCAGGTCCTTTAAGCACCGTGGCCGCCATACATACATATGTATGTATGTATGTACATATGTTTGTTTTTATGCTTTTTTTCGGCAGTCTTCATAATGCGACTGACTGCATTTTAATGATGCAGAAAATCGCTATATTTGCTTTGTCTGCCGACAGCGTCTAGCAAGATCAAAGATGTTCGTATTTAAAAAGGTGCAGGCACACAGATGCCCGCATACACGTTCATACATACATACATGCATATAAATACATATGTAAATGCACATACACTCGTATGTCAATTGCTCTAAATAAAGCAATTCAAGCTGTCATACATTTTCATTTTAATAGTTGTTGTTGCATGTAAATGCAATGAAGCGGTACAGCTGTTTGTTGTTGCTGCACTGCATATTTATTTATTTATTTTTTTGCCTTCTTGTTGTTGTTAGTTTAGTCAAGTACGCGTGTAATATGCACATAGTTACTTACATCTGCACATATGTAAATACTACATAGACATTAGGGTGGTCCAGAAGTGAAAAAAAAGAAGTAAAGACGGAATTATAATGTCCTCACCCGCTAGGGTTGTTCTATATCGAAAAAATATACCCATGTTTTTTTTATCCAAAAAAAATATTAGAGAAAAAACTTAGGTAGAAATGGTATAGAATCGGAAAGAGACTTCAAATTATAAAGCCCAATTACACTATGTAACAAGGTTTTTGTCCCTGGGTTGTAATTGTTATTTCCTAGTCAGTTAGGTCCCAAAAGTATAGAAAACAGCTATTGTCGCAAGATAACTTTGCTTTTGTGACCATGGCAGCGCTTATCTGCGTTTATTTTTATGCTTGTTTGTTGAAAACTGATACACGAGCGCATACAACAACTGGCAAAAAAGCAAGTCAAATCATGTATCCTTACATTCCTTCATCCATGGCTCCAGTTCCACACAGCTCTGACCGCCCCGTTCCTACTCCTCCAGAGAAAGAGCAGGTGTCTTCCTGTGAGAGCCCTGATTCCATGAGTGTGGAAGACAATGAAGGTGAAGGATTTAATTTACTAGCTGATAACAAAAACCCATACTATCCCAACCAAAAGGACATGAATGATTTGATCAGAGATCTTGGTCTAACCAAGTCCGATGCTGAACTTTTGACGTCCAGACTGATGCAGTGGAATTTGCTGGATCCTGTCCTGGTCACAAAAGCAAAGTTTCCGAGGAATATTAGGTGGTTTCCATACTTTTAAGGCATAACAGACTAGGAAATAACAATTACATCCCAAGGACTGAGAAATTTTTTTTTTTGTTACTTAGTGTTATTTATTAACCCACTTTTTTAATATTCAGGGTATTCATAATTTCATTTCATGATATACTGCCCTATTAAGTTTTTCATGAGACCCCTATTGCATTTTTTGGGTTTTTAGGGGACCAAAAAAAATTCATTTTGAAAAATGGTTAAATAAGCATTCACATTCTTTGAAGGGTGCTGAAGAAAAACAGACTTTACCGATTGGAAAATATTGATTTTCAAGGACTTGGAGCGCTTTGAGCGTGCATTTAATGCTTTTTAGTAAAAAAACGGGGTGTATGCTTTCGATATTGAGCAACCCTAGAGCAATAAAATTCCGACATTACTTGGTTTGGACCACCCTAATATACACGCTCGCTCCTTTGCTGCTTATTTTTGTTTGTTTCTTTAGTTCGCCGCTTATTCTTCTCGGTAATTTGATATGAATTTTCCTTTTTTCGCCACATTGACTTTTTCTGCAAGATGGAGCTCCGATTAATTGATGCGGGCAATTGAGCAGATGGAGAAATAGAGAATGCACATGAATGCCAACATGTATGTATATATATACATCTATACACACATACGTATTGGCAGGTAAATATGCATTTTTATGCATACGCTTGCAATATGCATTCGTTTTCCAAATAAGCTATATCCACATTTGGCAATTGATATGGTGCATACATTCGTACGTAGATAGATCTTATCTTCAAGTTCTCGTAGTGTAACTCTATACACGCCACTTTAGATCTGCTAGCGATAAGCGTCTATTCTGCATTATTTTCAGCCAATATTCTACTACTTCCTTCCTTTTTATGTCAAATCGTGTGACATTTTTCCAAAGAAAATTTCTTCAAGCATAACAAAAGTTGCTGGGTAGGACCTTTTAGCATTGGAGAAAAACATTTGAAAACAAAGCGGCTTACTTACTTATATCGTACATCTGCGTAGCTTGGTTGAGTATGTCCGTATATGCCCATTCTTTCGTACTGAAAACCCACATTACACAACAGCAAGTTCGCTAACTAATACTGAGAAATCGTGTCTAGCATTTAATGACTGGGAGGGGACTCAACTAGGAGTGGGGAAGAAGGGAGATGGAGCGGTGCACTTATTTGCTAAGGGTAGAAAAACATTACGGGCCCACAATAAAGTTCAGCGAGCGACTACTACCTAGATATTCACGAAATCTCATCAGTAGTGAAATAGAAGCGAGCACTCAGTTGCTAAAACCTTAAGCTCGTAAAAAAGTCAAGCAACACATGATGAGATGAGTCTACCTTATTTCCCATAACAGTAGGGTTAAAGTCACTTGAATGACCCAGAATCATATACGGCCAAGGACTGGAATGAAATCATTCCTCTTGGGGAATTTGTGTGCTGTTATAACATGATTCTAATCAGACAAAGGACAGATGAGGAGCCTTGTTTAGCTTTAGAAGCTTTTTACATCGCCTTCGACTTGTCTGTGACTAATACAGCTACCTTGCACTCCATGTTTTACACGCAGCACTCGCTGAGCTGATTAGATGCACATCTTTCTAGCAGAAGACAAATGAGATATCCATTCTCAATACGGCCAATTTTATGTTATCGGATTGACTCGGAGAACCAACTCTGACCAAGGACCATCGCAACAGCAGCAGACCTCTCCTATTTTCCGTCGTGATAAATAGTGCTATCTTCCATCATGGATTCCGGAATATGCACCGCACCTCCACCGTATTTAATGCCACCATCACAAGTGAGGGTCTGAACCAACGTGGGCCATGTGAGAGGACGGCTCTAGCCGCGGTTGACCTGACAAAGAAATTCGATACGATTAACCATTCGATCGTTAGCCAATACATCCAGATGTATCAGGGAATAACCAGCTGTCTGTGATAACCGGGATTTACGTACGATTAAGATCAGTCATCAGAAACTACTGGTGGTGAAAAAACACAATATCCTGTTATCATAGCAGTTTCCCAACGACGCTCTGCTACTTAGCAATACGCCCGACATGCGTGAACTAATTGTGACAGGAGCTATTAAGGAGATATTAAGTGGCAGTCGAGCCTTTTCACACACAGGCACAACGTCGTCTAGGAAGTCAACCGCTGAGCAAACTTACCTAGTTACGGCAACCAGAACTATCTATTGTAACAAACCTATATGTATTTAGCCACAGTTCTACTTTGATCGACGTATTTTTAACAAACTTCGAGAGATCCTTTGGTTGAATGCCATTTCGGTCATGTGCCTCTAGGTACAGTGATCCAAAGAACTGAAGTGTGGCCCTAGTGAGGGCTTCACAGTGGCGCAAAATGCACAACCTCCAGTAATTGTCCAGTAATATTGCGCTTCCTTCTTCATCCAGATATATTAAGTAAGTTTCGCCTAACGGAGCTCCATGTCAGACCAATCAGGGGTCCTGAGCCTATGAAATCCTGTGCAGCCCCTTTTCTCACGAAAATATCTGCCACTTCATTGCCATATGAGGTATACCCGTTTCCTGTAGGCAACCCTACACCATCTTTGAGGTGATCTCATGCGCTTTAAGAGCGAGCAGCGCCGCTCTTCTGTTCAAGTGTATGTAGATGTTTTTGTTGGTTGCTCCACTTTCTACATACGGCCTCAGATATAGTTCAATCGCGTCCACCTCAGGCCTTAAAGACAGAGTTACCTCTCCCCTTGCTAGCGAAAAGGGGCCTTCTGGTTTTTATGTCATAAACTCCTGCTGCGACACTGTGGCCCGTTTTGGAGTCGCTAGTATGCCAGATGTGGCTGTCCTTTCGGAGTTTAGGTCGTTCCTTGCCACAGTTGTTTCTTTCGAGAAAAAAACCCTGGAGTTTTGTGCAAAGTTCAATCTCGAAAGGCAAAGGCCCATAAAGCTAATGCTCAAGGCATCATCTTGTTCTATGACCATAAGGGTGGTACCACAAACTCAACAGCTCTTCAGAGGGGGAAAGTAGCTCACCACTCTCTCTTTTGTTATGGCTCCGGGGTCCATCCTGGACTAGTTGATATTTTTTAGCTAATTCAGTATACCTGATACATATACTCGATTCAGTGTGCTGAATCGTTATTCCCTCTTCCTTGTATGCACGCCATCCAAAGTATGAGGAAATCTTTTAGCTACACTATTTCTCAATCCATTAATGCAACACATTAAATAATTCACAACGTTTAAAAGCTGCCGTCAAATCCGCCAAAGTGCGAAACAATTTCCAGCACTCAGCGCGTCGGCCGGCAACGCTGTGCTTCACTTTTATGAATATTACTGAAAATGAGCTTCTAATACTTTCCGGAGACCTTCTTGGACGCTTTTAACTGCACTCACAACTCACAAAAATAGTTGCAAATATAAATGGTAGTATGCAAGACTTTACAACAGTTCATGCAATATGTAGCAAGGCGCTACTGTTTCGCTTCACTTGGGCGCGCGCGCGCACACACTTAATTGCAGCAACAAAGTCAAGCAAATTATGAGCGAATCTTAAAAGCCATAACAGCAAGTTGAAGTCGAGTAAGTAATAAGGAAATGGTGGGCAGTAAAATTATAAAACAGCAGCAACAAAAAATAAAAACTAATGCAGAGGAAGGAAATAAAGGCGTGATGGCGCGCGCGAGCGCGAACATAAAACTCTCTGAGGGCGTAAGGGTATAATAATGATTCGCATTGTGAACGCCAATCACGCTGAGAGTCCATTTGCACGTGTGCTAACAAATAACAACAAAGCTAAAAAAAAACTAATTAGGTTAACTTGCTAAGTTGCTGATGGTGCGCTTATCTGGAAGGAAAATTGCTTAAAAACGCTAGAGTGCCTGCATGCATCGTAGTGATCCTATTCAGTGTGACCAGATCATCACAAAAAGCGAGGCTAAATTGGTTTTGAAAAAAGGTTAGAAAAAGTTATACCCTATGAAAAACTACGTTAAAAAGAAGTCAGTGCATTCATTCCTTTTAAACTCTTCGCCAACTCGATAAGTTTCGCGAAACCGGGTTTCTTTAAATAAATTTTTAAATCACTTCATCAAAATACAAAATAATATCTTTCAGGCTATTAATTACTCTAAGGTATGCAAAATGGAGTTCAGTTTAGTATACGAAAACCCAAGAAAATTTGCGAATAGAAATATGATTGTTTTTACATCAGAGTACACTAGTGATACGCCAACAAATTCATTGCTTCAAAAATACAGTTTAAGAAAAAACTAGGAAAGTATGTTCTCAAAGAAATGGTACCACTGGTAGTTTTTGAAATATCAAGTATTTTTAGTATTAGTTTTACAAGATCCGATGTGAATTTTCTATAAATATTTTAAGTAAAAAACGATAGAAAAAAGCCAGGAAGTCAGACCGAAAAATCTGAGACTATGCATTAGATGCTAAATCTAGCTTCAAAAAGGGTGACCTGGTCACATGATCCTATTAGAGTATACCGATTTTTTTCTCTTTCAATTTCTTAGCTAACTCAGCAGCCTAAGTAGATAGATTTAAATGCACTTGCGCTGATATTACGCGAACGCATGCAATATTTATTTGCTGTGCTTGCTAGCTACACTCGCTTTCGTGTTTCGTAGCTAAGTAGGCGCAAATCGAAAAATTCCGCTTGTTTTGCATATTTTAACATTCTTTGTAAGCCAACAGGCTGGCGCCTAACCGCTGCCCATGCATAAATGTCCTTTATCCCCTCAAAAAGTTCGCTTGCTACTTTTTCATTGCAATTTACAACATTCTTATTAACAATTGCATGTATGTGGCTGCATGTGGCACGTGTCATGTGACGAAAGGTTACTTGCGTGACGCCGGCATTGCTTGCCCTTATCGGCTTGGAGCTAGTTGGCGTCCCACTCGCTGTCCGCGTCAGTCATTGAAATTAGTATTTCAGTTAGTGCGCTGCTAAAAGGCGTCCATTACCTGTGCCACTTTTTAACGCTCACATAAACAAATAATATGCTGATTAGCTATTTACATACAAACTAAAATGTACTCTGGTCCTTACAAAAAATTATGCAAATTCTTTTTATTTTGTTTTGTATTTTTCCTCATGCTTGTATGTCTTTGTGCTTTTCCTTAGTTGTCAACACATATCCTGTTTGATTTATGACCCATTTGTGTCGCCATATTTCATACATTAGCCAAATTACTGCATACAATTAAAACAAAAGCCAAGCGGAAAATCCGTTTGTCGCATACATTTTATTAAAGGATACTCTTGAGCTTTCCCAGTGCAGGTCTAGCAAGTATTAAAATAAAAGTACAAAAATAGTAGAAGGCCTGACTTTAATTACTGAGTTCATTCGTTGGCCCATTGATGTTTGTGGCGATGCTTGGCGGCTTTGTGTTTTATAGGCGGCATACACGGTCCGTCTGACTCGCGAGTCATTTGTGTACGTGTAGACTCGCCTTCGACTACACACAGTTGAATAATTCAGAGTCATGCCAGTAGTCATGTTGGTGTAACTAATAGTCTCCATAGACGGTGCGTTTGACTCGCGAGTCATTTGTGTACGTGTTGACTCGTTTTCTGACTACACACAGTTGAGTCATTCAGTCATGTCGGTGTGACGAACACATATTTATTTTCACTAACACATCCGAACCGACTCGCGAGTCAGATGCACGGTATATGCCGTCCATGCACGACGTAGTAGACTTCTACCTAACCCACTTATTAACTGGGCACGGGTGCTTTAAAGCGTACCTATGCCGGTTTAAATATGAATCTGATCCTATAAGCGACTACTGCGGAGGGGATGCTATAAAATACGTAAGCCATGTGTTCGTTGAATGTGTGCGGGTTGCGGATGTAAGACGGAAGATTAGCCGCAAATTTGAAGGAAATTACTTACCCGAACCAGTGAAACCAGTGAATAATGGAGATAAGCAAGCGAATCAATAGGCGATACGATGAAAAGATTGAGGGCTCTTGAAAGACTAAGGGCTGGTTTCTACAACTCAACTTAACTTAGTTTAGCCATTTTTTGGACTTAAGTCAAAAGTTAGCCTACTTTTATACAGCTTATTCGTGACTAAGTCTTTTAAAGTTGAGTTGGAGAAACCAGCCCTAATAGTTCATTTCTGCCAAGCCTTAACTGCAGTTTATGCCTATTAGAAAAAGCAGATTATGACTCGAAGGAGGTAGCTGCTCATATTAAGTATAAAAATATGAAAGGAAAAAACAAAAATTAATAAATAAAAATTGCCGATCACCTCCTTTTAAAATTATTATAACTTATCGGAGCTCTTAACTGCAGTTAAGCGTTTGGTTGGAAATGGGCTATAAGACATAGCAGTGGCGATTAAGAGCCTCCCCACACGAAGTTATGCTTGACGGCAGTCCCATGGGGAGCGGAACTCAACGAAAACAATAGGCTTATCCTGGATTCAAAAGGGAGCCGGTCCATGGTGGTCGATTCTATGGCATTTACAACCCTGATTCCCCTTGTTTATAATTACGTTATGAAAATTTGCAAACTCATTTATTTAATGCAGTTATTTTTTAGAGCTGAGGATAGTCCCACCCAAGCTTTGATATGACCTTGTACGCTTTCAAGACGAGGAGCGGCGATTATCATGGTGATGACACGTTTCTTGTTAATTGTTAATATCTTAAAGTACTGGACGTAAGTACGAATCACTGTAAACTCTGCCACTTTTCATGGTCTCAGTTAACTTGACTTTACAAATTTCATTTAATTTTTTATATTTTCAATTGATGAAAGTAAAAATAATTTCACGCCAAATTTAAGAAAGAAATAAAAAAATAACATACAAGAACAACAAAATTCCAGTTAATCCCAGGCAAAAACGAGTTAAGATTATAACTTTGAAGCATCTAATAAAGACCACCGGCAGATCAAATGTTTCTCATGCAAATCATCAATCGCGCGGCGCGTATAAATCAGCCGATGTTGAGAATTTTGGGCGCACGCAGCATGGTATACCATCGCACGAATCCAAATAAGAAAAGATCTTTGAGAGACTACGACGACGGCTACTATTATCGCAATGGTGAGGAGCAGTATGCGCAAGTGTTGCGCAATCGACAGGCAGAAACATTGCGCTTCGACGATCTTTACTACAAGTTAAGTCGTAATAGGCGCATTTACAACAAAACACACGTCGACTTCCCGAATTGTACCTGCGCCGATGATCTGCAAGAATACCAAAAAATGAAAGCGAAAATGCCTCGTTCGGAAACCGCCTGCCCAATGAAAGATCATACGCGCCTGCATCATCTTTAGGGAAAGATTTTTATTTGTGGTTGGTGTGATGGAGCAGAGAGTGGTTCAATGGACTTGAGGACGCTCGATAATAGCTTCGATACAACAAAAAAAAAAAATAAACAAAAATAATGAAAACGAAATAGTTTTAATAGTTTTTTAATAGTTTAATAGTTTTATGAAAAAGTATTTGGGTGTAAAATTTACTGTGCATTTAAATAAAGTTAAGTTTATTAAAAGCAAATCAAACTTTATAATGAGTATTTGTTTGGATCTGATGGAGAAGGTTTCGGAACTCGTAGACATATAAATTATTCTTTTTACCGGAATGTTGGTATCTGAAGGATGGTCCCATACTACTTTGGTTTAGTTCCGATCGTGGCATCATGAAATGAATGGCACTCATACATTTTTATATGAACATTGAAGTCGGTTGTATTTCTTTTGCTTTAAAAATTACTTGCTGCAAGTCTGGTCCTAAAACATTGGAGGATGCGGGCAGGTCTCTAAGACGGATAAGGTAATGTTGAAGAAAGCGACAACTTTTAAAGATCCAGGGCTCTTCTTCTCTTGGCCTGACTTTGATTTCCATCAAACGATTACTGCCGTAGCTGTAAGGACGACAACCAGCTCCTAGCAGTTGTCCTATTTGCGGAACGATAAGTCAGTGCGTGTATAGGGGTTTCCACAGTTGCTTGGGCGATAAATCAATGCGGGGAAAAAACACTCTTGGTAAAATTTCCAGTAGACTCTGAAAAGAGGGTTGGATCTCTCAAAAATTCTTGAAAATGCCGTCATTTCAAAAATTTTTTCTTTCCTAAAAAGCTAAATTTTCCTAACTACATTTAATTAAAAATCACTAAAAACTAAAAAAAACTGCTAAATTCTAAATTCGTAACTAAATTAATTTAGCTCAATTCTGAAGTTTAACCTGATTGATAACAAAAAAAAAACATCCATTCGTCATGCTTCATCTAAAATCGCTAGCTCTGGCGCCTGCATCAAAAGCACTAACTACTGCAATGCCAACACTTTACAACACCCAACAACGAAGCCTTGTCTCGAACAAAACTGAAAAGGTCAGCCGTCCGCATTGCTTATATCTGGAACCACGTTGTAGTAAAGATAAAATGAAAAAGGTCACATGTAAAAAGCGTGAATTTCCGCTAGATTTCAATTTCGATGAATGCTGCAAAGGTTGTAAGGATGTCTTGCCTCGCTTCGATGATCTCTATTACAAACCGTCAGACAAATCCGAACGTAAATATCAGCAAACCTGGTCTGAATGCCCCGATATATTTATTGTGCCAATGAAACTATGCTGTACAGAATATTACGCTGTATCAAAAATGGAAAAACGCAAACACAAGAAACTTGAAGTTGACCAATTAGAAGATATCGTTGTCAGGCTCTGCAGGAATAAGTTATCTGCACGTTGTTCAAAAATTTCATGGCCCGGTTGTAAGGCGGTTCGAGATCCACCCAAGTGTACTGCTACTAAGAAGAGCAGCGGTTGCTCAAAAATATGCACACCCTACCCAAGTTATTCCGAGTGTGAAAAGAAGTCACCCAAATTCTTGAGGCCAGCCGAATGCAAATGCCTTAAGGTTACTAGCTGTTACTAACTCGCATCGAGATTTCATTCGCATATGAGACTTTTCACCTAGCGAGCTCCGTAAATTGTGTGGTGTTCGGTGTAGCTATATATTTCACCACGAAATATACTAAAGCATTGGACTTACAAAGGATTTTCGTGTCTGTGTTGAATTGGTTTTGATTTTGGAAAATAAATGTGTATATGCTATAAGATGCATGTAAAGCTCGTGGCTTTTAAGGTAGATATACGTATGTAAAGTAGTAAATGAGTTGGTGAACCACGCATATGAATGCTTAAGCGATTTTATGATTAAACATGGTTTATAATATATTTTTCGTGATTTAAAAAAAAAGATTTTATCCCTTACTGCTGTTTAGTTAGTTTTTAAACGTCTCAGATTCTAAAGCTCCTTATTCCAGTAGGGCCAAGATGTGCCCTCAGTCGCATTTCTGTGGATCAGGCTTAATCAAGGTCCTGCGTAGATCAAACTCTTGATAGCGCTAAAAGCGAGTTCAGATGCTCTTCCTTATGACCAAGCAAGCTTTTTTCCTCAAATTTCGGAGCAGAGCATATTTTTATCATCTATATCACGTTGAAATTCAATATACTTTTGGTGTGAGGGTGAGTCCTGTTCTATGACTGTTCTGTGGGGTTGCACTTGCAGCATGGTCAGCCGTCAGCCTATAATATTACTTACAAATAAGAGCATAGCAGAACTGGCCCTACCTGTACTCACCCTCGCTCCGCCAGATACCTGAATGGGACCATACTAGCCAAGGCGAATTAAAATACACCGACACTGGTCCATCGTCCGGACGGACACCGACGCTACAGCTCTGAAAGTATTCAACTCGGAACACGCTGGTGGTACAAGAGGAAGAGGGAGGTCCCCACTGATATGGAAAGACCAAGTGAACTAGGGACTTTACTTCACTTGACATTTCCAATTGGCGTCAGTTGGCACAGAACAGAAACGACTGACGTGTTTTTATCGAAATCTGCCAAAATCGCTTAGGCGGTTACAGCACTAAATAAAAAAAAGAAGAAAGCGTGGCGGATTAAGGAGGCTATGGTGAGGTCATCTTGTTCCGCTGTCGATACAAAAACTGAGTCAGCCTTCTCCGCACAAATTGTCGCCACGTCTGCAGCACCAGAAATACTTTTTCGAGTGTCATGGCCACCGTTCGAGAGAACATTGGGGCAGCCATTAGGATGCAAAGGCATCTTCCAGCAGCAAATTTGAGTGCCCTTTTATCACACAAGGGACCACTAGTTTTCGTGTACTAATTTCCCTGGAGATATGTAGCAGCAGGAGGATCCCCAGGAATACTTCAGCTGCCGTCGTTTCGCCACCTGTTTCCGCATAATTTCCTTCTTTTTTTGGAAAATGATGCCAGACCTGTGCCATGAGTGGGTGGCCGTCGGCATATAACTACTCTCGTAATCATGCATATTGTAGAAGGTTGGTCCAATACTGTCTCTAAAGAAGAGGAATGAATAAGAATAAATATTATTCTCTTCTTCAGGATGCGCTGCTTCATGTATGTACATATGTAAACACTGAAGGCTTGTGTGATGATTGAACCCTTCAGAATCTATGGTCTTATTGCAAGAGCTGCTGGATTTCAGGTTGTGTGACTATCATCTTAAGTATAAATGTTACGTCCAGAAAATAGTTTGAAAGTACTAATCTTCAGTTAAGCACTTCTTCCAGGGTGATCTGTGTTTCAAAGTGCATTCTTCCCGTAATCCTCCTTATTTCTGAGACCATGGGCGGATCCATCGGGGGGGTTTTGGGGGTTAAACTACGTGTCAGTTAGTGGCAGACCCACCGGGGGTGTTTTAATACATAGACGCCATATTATACATGCATATGCGCCCTATTAAAACACACCCCGTGCATCCGCCACTGACGGATACGTAGTTTAATACCCAAAACCCCCCCCCGCTGGATCCGCCCCTGCCTGAGACACACCTACGTCATATGCCATTCCCACTCGGACCAGTGAATTACAGTCGCCGCTTACGACAAGCATATGCACTTTACCGTGGATATATTCTAATAGCTCAACTAGCCACTGACGCAAAACTGTAGTCGGTGTTAACGTAAAACCGTAGTCCGTGCATGACGGTGGCGTTGTTGCTTCTCCTCGCTCTCTATCAACAGCAATTTCATATGTTGATATGGACGGCAGGTACGGAAGGGCGCTCCGTCGGTGGCTGGTTGAGCTTTAAACCACAACTTACGTATTTCTTCATACTTGCTGGATATTGGCCCCAAGCAAATAAAATGGAATGTTGACTCAGTAGCTTGATATTAGAATTCCTTTCATTCTAGTTTCAAAAACCAAAAAAATTCAACAAAAATATCTTGATTTTTTTCTAAAATTTAAAGTTTTCTTTTTCATCTTTTAAATAAATTATAAAAACAACGAAATTTTTGCTCAGAAACCACGAAACTAAAAATTTTAACGCATCTTCAACTATTGATCAAGTAACGGTATACGTATCTAAATTCTTTGACAACCAATCAATACTCAAATTCACATTGAACTATCCAAAATGGCGCTCTACCAGTCGTTCAGTAATAATCTCATCCAAGCACTGAAAAGTACAATACTCACTCATTCCCTTGCACGTACATTTACCAGCCAGTCCAAGCATCCAAGTTATCGCAGTCATTGCGACCCTAACGTACCAAAGTGCAGTGAAAAGAGCCTCAAAGAGAAAGAGGACAAAGGCGAGTGTAAAAAAGATAAGCGCCAATCTATGTGGCTGAATCCCGAGTGTTGTCTGGACATTTGCAAAAATGTCTTGCCGCGCTTTGATGATCTCTACTATAAACCGTCCGACAAAGCGAAGCGCAATTATACGCAAACCTGGAGTGAATGTCCAGACATAAGAACAGCACCGCGCAAGATTTGCTGCTTCGAGAAGGTCAAATTGCCACCATTGGAGCGACGCAAGAAGTCCGCCCACCCGAAGACGGCTTGCCCGCACCTCAGCATGGAGGAAAAACGCAGCTGTTCGGTTGGTGGGAATAAGCGTTGCTTAAAAATTCGTCTGCCCGGTTGTGGCGTTGCACGTGATCCACCCAGGTGTTTCTACATCAAACCGGCAGCCAAATGCCGCAAGATATGCACACCGTACCCCGCATTTTCGGAATGTAAACAACTCAAAGCGAAGCCCAGACGTCCGGTCGAGTGTAATTGCCTATTTGTTGGACCACTTTGTGGCATGCACTAACTGAATTTGAAAGCATAAGCATTGTGGCACACTAAAGGTGGTTGCGGTTTGGCAAACTACTTGGATGGCTGAACCCTTTGTGATGGTATGGATGTGTGCATCGATAGTTTTTTAATTTAGACTGGGGTTATGCTTAATTCTATTGAAAGTTTCAGCTTTCAGTTTCTTGCTTGAAGCTGGTCATGACATTGAAAGCTGAAATTGCTCAAGAAATTAATTTAGTTGACAAAAAGACGTGATAAAAATCGAAAAGTTCTATATCAAAAGAGAATGTTAAGCCATTCGTGGCAGTTTCTAAATCTTTACCACTGTTATCCAAATTAGAGTGCATTTAATTTAACCCGCTTATGAAAATGTATGTTCAAAAATATAGAAAAATGCAAAATTGCGTAAATAAGAACAAGAAGCTACAATGAAGTGATTTCCGTTGTTTCACTCTATAAACCCCACAGCTTAAAAATCTTCAAGTTCGTGACTAATAATCTGGGTCCAGTGGTTGACGCACATACTTCAGGAGCTCCTCCTTCTATTGGTCGATATGCCTTCTGGTACACACGTCCATAGCAACCTACGAGTAACTGCTTGCTGGGTATGATTCTCTGCTCCCTTAATGGGAGCATCTCGGCCTCACTATGAAGATTATCTTCAGGCGAAGGGATTTTGCAGCTGTCCGCAATGCTGTGTTGTTCACTGCAGCCTACTTGTTCCAAGCAACCACAGTGGCACAGCACAGTTTAGAACCGACCGCCCCACAGCGTTTCGACTATATGGATGCAGGTGGAAATAATAGTTAACCTGCAACGATTTCTCTGAAACTTGACATGTGCTCGAATTTTACTAGAAATATGGTATTATGAAAACCCTAAATATAAAATATGGGCAGGATTGGATCACTATGGCAACCAAAACTCACAAAAAATGTGGCCCAGTCATAAAGTTTGATGGAATTTTGGTTAATTTTTGTTTCCTGCTTTCCACTCTCAGAGAACAAAGGTTATAGTCAGAGCTGGGTAAATGCAATTACATTACAATTACAATTACATTCCTCAGTAATTGTAATTAGGATTCAATTCCTTTAGTTCACTGCAAAGGAATCGATTACTTTTTCAATTCCTTGAAGTAATTTCAAATGGAATTGTTTTTTTCTTTAATTCCATTACAAGGAATTTCATATTGTAATTGGAATAAATTACGTGCTAGTAATGTAATTTCTTTTATTTCAATTCCTTTGAAAGGAATTGAAAATGTAATTTTTTTTCCAATTCCTTTGAAAGGGATTGAAAATGTAATTGATTTTTTTTCCAATTCCATTCCTCAAAGTAATTTAAAAAGTAATCGAAAAATTTATAAAAAAAAATTTTTACTGTTGAATTGCAATAGCTTTGTTAAATTTCCTGCTAGTATTTCATACAAAAAATTATTGCAATTTCACTTAACCCTTGCAAACTTGTTTATTTATCCATCGATTTTCATTGGTAGTAGTGTTTTAACCCGCAAAACAAGCAGAGTTTGGCTAGTCTATACTAATATATATTTTGAAAGGCGTTTTTTTCTGTTCGCAAAGCTCGAGAAAGGCCGTACCGTTTTTTTTGAAATTTCGGAATCTACTGCAGACTTTCCAAGGATGGTTATAGCTAAAAAAAGTTTCGATATAGAAAGGGGGCGTGGCACCTCCCATACAAACCGAATTTTTCAAACTGCATATATTTGTGGTAGAGGACTAGAACTGGGTATGGTGATTTCTATATACATATATAAGACCAATTCCATACTCATGGAGAAAAATTTGCATGGTTGGAGAATGGCGTGTGGCACCTCCCATATAAACCGAACTTTTCATATTGCATATTTCTGGAAGTGTTAATGGTAGACTGTAAGCCTTTTTAAAACTCTTTAGTTTGACACCCACATGCCAACATTGCATTTACTTTATCAATTTAACTGAGTTACAATTTCCAAATAGGTGGCAGCCCCCTCAAAAATATTTCCAACAGTTATCTTTCTCAAACCTTTTTAATTTGATACCCATATTGTAATATTTTATTTATTTTATCAATGTACTTTAGTTAAATTTTCAAACAGATGGCAACCCTCCTCAAACATATTTTCGGCAGTAAGCCTTCTTAAAACTCTTTAGTTTGACACCCACATGGCAATATTTCATTTTTTTTAACAATTTGACTGAGTTTAAATTTTCAAATAGGAGGCCACCCTCGTCAAAAATACTTCCAGCAGTTATCTTTCTTAAACCTCTTTAACTTAATACCCATATTGTAATAATTCATTGATTTTAAATTAATTAAAGTTTAAAATAGGTGGCAACCCACCAAATTTTTGCGATATCATTGGTTCTGGTATTATACCGAATAATAAAAAAAATATTATTCAAATCGGTTCAGCCGTTCTCGGGTTTTTATGACCGTGACATACGAACACAACATTTTTATATATATATATATATATACATAGAAGATGTCCAATGTGTGCTTTCGATTTTAATCTTTGACCACAACAAAAATTCCACATTGTATATTCGTGAATGAACTTTCAGTTTCTCGATTACATTTACAATTCCTTTGGGTAATTGGAAAAACTAAAGTACTCTTGCAATTCCAGGTAATGGAATTGAAAAAAAATCAATTACATTTTCAATTCCTTTCAAAGGAATTGGAAAAAAAAATTACATTACGAGCTCGTAATTTATTCCAATTACAATATGAAATTCCTTGTAATGGAATTAAAGAAAAACCCAATTACATTTGAAATTACTTCAAGGAATTGAAAAAGTAATCGATTCCTTTGCTGTGGACTGAAGGAATTGATTCCTAATTACAATTCCTTGTAATCTGTAATTGGGAGTAATTTAATTCCTAAAGGAATCATTACGACCCAGCTCTGGTTATAGTCTAGAATAACAAAGGTGTATATATTCTCTTTTCTCCCAATGTTTGGTGAGACTTTTCCATTATTCGAAATACGGTCAACGGGGACTAGTTGAACGCAGTGGATGAAGCTACAGACTTGTCTGTATGCCGCACACCGGACAGCGACAGGACGCCTGCACAGCGAGGACCAAATGCTTCCCGTAAGGGGCCATAACAAGTTACTCAGCAAGCAGTTTCTGGTGGGATGTCACAGACGTGAGTACATTAAACAGTCCCTTGCTCGAGGAGAAGCCTCCAATCAGGGCAACTATTCGAATACAAGGTATCGACGAGTTACCAACGGCATTGATAGGGAATGTCCTGATCGGAGTCCAATCACCAACTGTAGCAGACACGGAGCTTCAAGTGCCAGGAGAGACCCCCGCTACTCTGGCCCAGTTTCGGTCGGATATTGCAGCCGTCTCAACAGCTTATTGTCCATACTCGATCCTAATATCCCCAATGAGTGTCCGACATATGGAGACTCCCTACATAACACCAATTACCACTTTACATGCCAACTCAATCCCAATGAACTAACACCACCTCTATTTGGTCCGACCTCGTCGAAATTGTCCGTTTCTTGAACCTATCGTTAGTAGCGCACATCTATCGGCGCTCACCAGTTGCCACCGGATGTTCAGCCAGTGCATACACCGGTCACCAAAAGTACTATCTCAGTCGTCAATAACCGGGTAGTCCACCAGGGGGTAGGCATTGACATTTTAATACTGGCTTGAGGGCATAGACGCACGCGTGTGTTTACTTTACTGGATGTAGTCTCCCGTTCAAGCCACCTAGTCGATTGTGTTCACTCGCGCCACGCCCATTTATCTCTATATTCTTCTAAGTGTACTTAAGTAATATTTAAAGTAATAATTTCTCGCACTTTACAACGACTTAAGGCTCAGCTAGTCTAGACTTAATTTACGTATCGTAACCTATTATATTGGCCAACGCAATATATATGCGTTCAGGAATATTTTGAGGTGGCTTATAGGCGGCAAAGTGACCATTAGCAGAGAAGAAAAATACAAACACAAAATATTTTCACTTCTGGCTAAGTTGATGTTGAGTAATCATTGACGTTTCTTACGTAAGTCAAGTTATGTCTAGAGTAACTAGACTATTGCTCCAATTTTTTTTCAATGACAACAAGAATACCACACCATTTGACTTCGAATGCGTAGCTTTGCAAAGGGTTAATAAAATCATTACTTTTAATTGCCAGAATAATGGCAAGTTTTATGACAATAGCCATAACCCCCTGTTACTTTCGCTTCAGCATTCCTACATGTGTGTACGTACCTCCTTCAGAACGTTATTTTGAAATACTTTGCAATGCATTCAATGGCTGCAATCGACTCTACTTGTGCAGTGCGCAATAAAAACAATAAAAAAAAAAATACAGTCCAAAGACATTTTCGTTCACATTTTAGTATGCAAAATTATACATGCGGGTATTTGTTTATATCAGTGATTCCCAAAGGGGTCCACGGGCGACTCGGACGGGGGTCTACTTTAGCGAGGAAAAAATGTGGGGGTCCACGAAAATGTAATTGGTTTCGATAGTAAAAAACCAAATTGGTTGATAGATAGCCTCTTTATTAAACTTTAATTTTTTTAGTAGTATATAGTGCTCTTTGCTCTTGATGCACTTCTGCACTTACCGTCACTTTGGGTTTTCATACGTGGGAAAGCCTTAAAGGCCACCAGCAGACTAAAAGGAAGCGGATGTTGGTATAACACTGAGTGGGGCGCGGCGGGAATTGCTGGCGGGAGAGATTTAAGCACTTCTGCATTTTCAATGCTCCATGATAGTACGCCACCATTACCTTTGTTGAAGAGATTCTATAATGTTGAGTTCCCTGAGACTGAATGCTCATTAATTTCATCACTGAGCCGGGCCTCAAACATTGTCGAATCTTCATTGATGGCTCCAAACCTGACTCTGGGTCATGATCTGAGGTCTTTTTCGAAGTAAATGGGGATAAGATTCACTTTTCTGTTGGGAAAAATGCTTGGGTCTTCCAGGCTGAGGTAATTGCAATCCTCAATGCCATGCACTACGTGGTGGAAATAGATGGAGGAGAAGGAGTTAACGTGTCTGCAGTGACAACCAAGATGCACTTAAGGCATTGGCCAGCCCTCTAACTACTTCCAAGCTAATTCGGAAATGCAAATCTCGACTAAATTATGGTGGTACACATAACGAGCTTGCTTTATTCTGGGTGCCAGTTCACTCAGGAGTACCTGGTAATGAGACATCTGACCATTTGGTCAAAATTGGCTCAGACCAGGCATTCCTCGGCCCCCAACCAGTTTTAACACACACACTTTCGGTCATCGAAGCAACCATCAGAAACTGGGTGAATACTTCGTTCAGCAATGACTGGGAGGCATCGAGGGGATGCAGGTAGACAAAACTCATGTTGCCTTCAATGTTAGAAGGTGTATCTAGTATTTTGCTCTCACTGAGCAGACGACACTGCAGAAAACTTGTTGGGCTGCTGGACTGGTCACTTCACTTAGAACAAACACCTGCTTGTGATAAGCGAGCCGAACATTTGATGAGTTTATGGTGAGGATAATGTAAATAACGCTAGGACTCGAAGTGATCTTAAAAAATATAACTTCTCGAGAGAGTATTTTGATGGATTTACGAGCTGTGTTTTTTAAAACCTGCGAAAGGAACTACAGTTTTACGCCGACTCCGAACGGCGATGGTATTTTTATGAGAAGCTGTTTTTCATGGCAGAAATACACTCGGAGGTTTGCCATTGCCTGCCGAGGGACGACCACTGTTAAGAAAAAACCTATATATTTTGCGATGTTGCTTTGACCAGGGCTTGAACCCAGGTGCTGATGAGTGAAAGCGCGCCACTACACCACAGCGGCCGACGAAATAGAAATAAAAAATAATAGAAAGAAAATATTTAGTTTTTGAATTCACCAGCAATGCAAATTTACATAGTTAGATCTAATCTTCACATTTAATTTTTTTACGAGCTTTGCGAGTATTTAGAAATGCATCAGCAGGGGGTCCACCGAAACCAGTACATTTTTGAAAGGCGACGAAGTTTGGGAACCTCTGGTTTATATAAATGCATACATATATGCAGGCATGTATGTACATATTTTTGTATGTATAAAAATTTTTTTTGCATTGTATGCAGTACAAAGTGTGCGTCATTGGCACTTTTTAAAATGCGCCAAGTGTGTCGTTTGTTGCCATCGTCGCTGCCTTTAGCTTTTTTTGTTGGCAATGATAGTGGTTGTGGCATCACGTCCTTTGCTGTAAACTTTACGTCGTGTCGTGCCCATTGTATATTTGTTGACGTATAATTTTTTTTTTGTGTTGAGTTTTCTTTTGCAAAGTACGCGTAAAGTTTGTTCAATTTCGCTGCGTTCCAATTGCTTTTTAATATGAATATGCATTACGTATTTTCATAGCACTTACAAAAATTTGTTTTAGTGCTTGCAGCTTGGCTTCCTCTGAAACTGCTGTTCAAGCATCTGTCTTACTAAATTTTACAACTGTTTTCTTGCTCGGCTTAATATTTTCGGCTGCCGTACTTTTGATGAGTACAGGATACGACCTTTGTGTAAGACTTACCCTGTCAAAGTAAAGATCACACTCTTCTTTAAATTCCTATCCAGACTCAGACAAAGCGGGCTATCATAAGGATGTCTGGTACCAACATCGTGTAAGAAGAATTTATTTTACAATAAAGCTTTAAGGAGTTCGATTCATAAGAGTTTAAGTAGATTTCGCTTAAAATGATTTTTTATTTTCCGACAATTTCCATACAAACTCAAAAAATTAAAATCATTTTTCACTTTCATTTCATTTCCATTCCACAGAGAATTTGCTGAATAGTCACTTTGTCTTCAGCGGACGGGGTTAGATACTTGGGAATATTCTTTGGCTAGGGGCTTACCTGGACACTAAACGACGAAGAAACACAGGTGAATGACAATGCTGTTAGGTTTACTTCCCTGAATAAATGGAAATACACACAATTCGATTATTCAAAAATTCTGGACTTATGCTCTGAACATGTTAAGCATCCGATCTACTCAATAACGATTTCATCTTCATCACAGAAATTCCTTCTAGCAGCGAATCAGAAGAATGTCTAATCCCGTAAAATACTCGCACTCTACCCAAATATATACCGATGGATGAAAATTAAACCGAAGAATAAGAAGTGATGCATACTCACAAGAGTTGTCTCTAAAATTGAGCTTTCGACGGCCAGACTCTTGCAATGTACTTCAAGCTGAACTCGCAGCTATGAAGGATGCCGCTTAGTTCCTGGACAGCTCAGAACTGGCTTTTATGATGGTAAATCTACTTTCGGATTGCCAAGCCGGTACAAGATCTATGGAATCTATGGATCTACGGGTAGTAAAAATATTCTTGAATGGTCAGGTACGTACTCAACGACCGAAAATCTATGATAATATAGTTTAAGGCAAATTACTTCGAGTTGACAAAAAATGGATGTGCTACAGAACGAACGTGTGGGGTATCACACCCAATTTGGGCTAGGCTTGCTAACAACACGTGCCCACTGCCTTAGTGGAGCTTAGGCCAGTAGATTGGCAAATGAGCTGTCGTGTCGACAAAAGAAAACCAGAGTATCAAACGTTTTATATGCCGCTACTCAGGTCTGACTAGACTTTGCTTTTTAGTTTGTAGTAACTAACACAAAAAACGCGTGCATGAAACAGCTCGCAGACTAAATTCCGCTCGTCTAAGTGTTTGCAAATTCTCTTTTATTTTAAAACTACGTTCTATGAATAAATCTAAGCATATTTTTGAATTTTAAGGAGCTCCGGCATTCGTTTCTTAACACATCGCTCCCAAAAGTCTCAAACCTAAACTCTGCAAAAGCGAGTCAAAAGAAGAACAAGTATTTCGGTGGCTCAACCTCTTCAAGGCTGGAGAGGAAAAAGTGGTTGTCTGTATGTCCATCAGAGTCAAGTGTTTGTGTATCGAGAAGTGAGAAGCCAACATACCTCTAAGTTGTCTTCAGTCATATCTGCTCAATGAGGCAAGTACCTAGCTAAACTCTCTGAGATTGAGGGCAACATGAGTTTTGCCCAACTGCAGCCCCTGAAAGCCTCCAGTCATTGCTGAGCAACATATTCACAATGTTTTTGACGCAGGCTTCGACGGTCGAAGGTACCAGTGCTGTACCTACGGGTGACCTGGCACTAACGAGTAATGTAAAATAAGTTCGTTATGTTTTCAACACAATTAACCTTGCATTTACAAAATAACTACATAACATATTTTACACCAAGTACTCCATGGCTTTGAGGATTACATATAACTCGGCTTGTAATACCGATGCATGTTCTCCAAGAGGGAAATGAAGATTGTCTGCTTTACCTTTGCTATACTTTCCATATCTTGATGCAGAGTCAGTTTTTAAGGCATCAGTCAAAATTCTAAAGTGTGTAAACCTGTGTTCAGTGTTGCGCTTAAAACTCTTCAGCAAAGGCAATGGTGCCTTCAACTATTGTCGCTAAACTCCGGACTGTAGCACCAATTTATTTTAAGCCTAAAAGTGGCCTGAAGGCTTACTCGTCTATAAAAGCAATAAGGCAAGGTAGGTTTATAAGTGCACAAAGAGCAGCCCAGATGCTGTAGGGATAGGTACCGTACAGGACAGGGCGATCGTCTTTACAAGCATATTTTTCACGCTATTTATTGAGAGTCTGCTCCATCACACCACAGATATATATATATAGCTGATAATGGAGCTGGAGAGGTGTAAATCCATAGGTGACAATGCCCTGCTTCCTTTTCCAGAACCCTGTTAAGGATTTTTGGGGTCAAACTAAGGCTTTCGTATAAGTTTACTATCTAGGACTATAAAAAATACTTTTTTGTTGAAAACTAGCTAGAGATATGTAAGCGGTGTTGTCTCCATCAGTAGATTTTCGATTGTTTATCGGATCTAAGCTCGTCGAAAATCTGAAAGCTACAGCGCTTCTTTAGCCAAAATAACTTGTTGTTTTTTGGGTAAAGTCTCGGCGTCAACACTAAGTCAACTAAATAGTTTCACAATGCACCCCTTCAGACCTAAATGTACCTGTATCCAGGACCAGCCGCCACAAGCTCAGCTAAACTGATTTGCCTAGTTTTCTCCATACCGATACATTTATGAAACTGGAATAAATATATGGATGTAGCGAATTCAGGAGCAGGTAGACTACCTTGAAACTATTGATGACCCAAAACACATGGACGAATTTAAGAGTAGAGGAGGTTCAAAATATAACTAAATTGTGCGATTTGATTTATGAATAGTCGAAGCCTTATAAATAGGCATTCGTTAGAGAGTACTTTATCATTTATTTGTGTAGCTGGTACTACCTTCAGCAGGCGGATCTAGGAAGTATCGTTGAGGTAGAATAGATTTTTTCGGAGCACATCTGATGAATCTAAAAAAGTTATTTTTTTTATTTATTTTTCAACTTTTTTTGTACGCCAGCACTTATGTAGCAACACTTGATGCCACACGTTGAATGAATTGAGGCCGACAAAAAGCCAAAGAGGAAGATGTGTTAACAGCAAATGAGAAGTGAGAAATTCAACAGATTTCAAGATGACAACCACACATATGTGCACACACACACACACACAAACAGATGCATACATACTTAAGAATAAAATAGTTTTTGTTATAAAATTTGAAGTTGAAACATTTGAAACAATAACCCCAGCATAACTTATTGTAATGTTGTTGGTGGCAGCAACAAATTACTTTAACAACGTACTTGAGTGACCGGCATGGGTAAATTTACATATAAACCTACACACATTTTGAATGTTGTAGAGTGCAAGAGTTACATATCTATTTTAGGGGGGAATAAGCGGCAATGATGCATATTCAAGTGGCGTGAAAAGTGTTGATTGAGTGTTGTTGTGAGCGGCCAACAACACAATTTATTACAAAACGAAATTTGTTGTCAGTTTAACTGACATTACAAACTAGCAACAGAAACAGCGACAACAAAAGCAAAAACAAAAGCGTCCACAGCAATAACAACAACAACAACAACAGCAGGTTGGTCTCTTCTGTTGGCTTTATGATTAAGTGAGTGTCTAATAATGAGTTAACGAAAAGTATCTACAAATTCAAGTGAAAAACAAAAAGGCCAAGGCGAAAAGTACAAAACAACAATTGCTATGCAGTTAGCGGCGGCAACACATTTGGCTATGTTGTGTCAGGGACAAAGTTATGTTGGCTGTCGGCGCATGAAGCAGTGGTGTGCTGCTCTGTAGTTTTTTTATATTTTTTTTTTTATAATTTTAATATTTTTTTTTTGTAGTCTTTTGCTTCAATTAAATTTTTTGGTTTCTTGCATTTTTTAATCGTTTCTTGTGCAACATTTTTCTCCATCAGCGCGGCCTATTTTCTAGATACTCACGTTGCCTTTTGACCCCAACAGCGACGAGGCAATTTACACATTCATCGGAAAGCAATGAAAAAAAAGTGAACTTCAAAATTTGTTTTTCATTGGTATATTTTTACTTTTCGCTCGCTTTTTTTTTTGTGTTGTGTTGTTTTCTGTGGTGTGATGTGTCGCTTTGCTTTGAAATGTTGCTGACAAACCACTTGAGTTGTTGTTGTTGTGTGTTGCTCGGATTTCAAATGAAACGCATCATTTTTGTTTTCCGTTTTAAATTTTGTTTCCTTATTCAAATCCCAAAGCAATGCAACTTGTATGTAGTTGTTTTTTTTTGGTTGTTTTAGCTGATGCCGAAATTATACAAAAAGCCCCGACTAGCGCTGGCATATGCAGCATGCTCGGCCCCTTACAAAGCCTAGCCAACGCATGCAACAAAACTTTTTCAAGTGCGCATAGACACAGTACATCAAATTGCATCACTCGCCACATATATATGTATTTACACTCGCGCCGACCGCCTGCCGCCATTCTGAGACCATTAAATGTAAGCATTTTGACGAAATAGGTACTAGGTGTGTAATACTTGCATTTCAACACTTTGTGTGGCAGACACTTCAGCAGCAGACAGGCTGGCTGTCAGTTCCACTAGGCGCTGATGAATGTACAGGCAAATAAACAACATGCATTGGGCTTGTAAGCACTAACATATACATACCTACGTATATCCGTATATACGAGTATGCCTATTAGGGTGGCCTCTAATTGAAAAAGTATTAAAATTCAGGATCCCAATAGACTCAAAACTACTGTAGATTTTGTGAGCTAAATATACCAGGTGTCCCAGATCACCAATCCACCCCTTCTAAAATGGAGGAAAATATTATTATTGTTAAACGAAAAAATATAAATTACCAAGTCGGGATGCTCTATCTTGTGATCGTATTACCGATTTAACTTTTCCTTGAGTTGTACAACAAATTTGAGGGCTAGTAATCTGAGATTTGCCTGTGTGAATGAGGTGATTAACAGACTAACTTTGATAGAGGTATTTTTTTTATATGTAAACATACTTTTATTCTTATTATTAATCTCATTCTTAATCCTAATGTTAATCTAAATCTAAACGTAAATCTTAATATTATTATTAATCGTGGCACAAAGTAGTCCAATTTTTCTGACAGACGAATCCTACCAAGCATTGAGGAGTGACCAAAGTGACCAATAGACCAACATTGGTATTATTTAATGTACATTCGCATATAGAAGTTCGCAGCTTTGGTTATTCCTTGGGCTCTGTTGTTTTATGATGGATCTACATTTCGTCCACAGTTACGAAACGGCACAAAAGCTCGTTCGAATTGCGGCGGTATGTATCTTAACAAATAGCCCCTTAAAGGAGTCACAAGGTTGCGCATATGGTTACGTATGAGCAAACAACACACCCATCTTGAGTTGAGAGATATCAATAGTATAAGTTCCTTCACTATATAAGTATCGTAGTACATAGGGACATTTCGTCAAACGTCACGATGTTGTCTGCCATTAATGGCTATAAAATACAAACTGAAAGAAGTAGTGTTCCCAAAATTTCACAGTCACCTATTAAATTCAAAAAAAATGTTGACTTATTGAAGCGCCCTCGTAAGTTGTTTTTATCGAATAGATTTTATAAAAGCTTTTTATGCCGCCTAGGAAAGCTAAGTTACACGAATTCTTCGGTTCCCAAGTATTCCCACTTTTTATGGTGGCCACTTGTGCCGAAGTGTATATTTTTGGCGTCAAAATTGCCACTCTCTTTGATGTATTTCAATTAAGTACATCAACTTTTGTGCGGTGAAAAATTCCTTCAACGCGCTCTTTAAGTGGTCGGTAAAAGCAGAAGTCAACACCTACTCAAAAATAAATAGATCAGTAATCAATCTCTTGGCAATCATAAGAAAATATGAGGAGAAAAATATTGTGTTACATTAATAAGGTAAACAAACATACTACTTACACACATGTGTCCGTATTCACTTTTGTAAACAAAATGGTTCAACCAAATTAATGCTGAACAAAACTCTGTCCCCACATTCAACTATTTTTCTTACCACTGCTGCATTACAAATTTGTTGTGACGAGTTGTCTTCTGTGCACTTTTTACTTCTTCCCTTTCAGACTTTTCTACCTTTCTCCAATAGTTTTCCTCTATTTTTCCATTGGGGTTGGAGAAGGCCCAGCAATGTTTCTACGTATGTCTGTGAACAGGTCTTTCGTTCTACGGTCTTCGTTACGCTTAAAAACAATGCTGCACAAGTCTCATCATATTCCATGCATCTGGTCCTGTGGGCGTTGAGGCAGCTGCTGCCTGGTTACCCTGTCCGCTATCTTGCACCTCTCTATTCCCCTCTGACCTTGTATTAGAAACATTTGAATATCAACGATTCTGCAAGTGCGAAAGTTTCTTAACGAACTCCAAAGCTATTGTGAATTCAACCTTAAAAGATAAGAAAACCCTAATTGCTATTTGACTGTCGCTATGGATTATAATGCTTTGATATCATTTATGACACTGTGAGAGTATTTCCCGCTCAAATCTACCGTTATTCCTTTCAAGTTTACAACAAGTTCCTTTGCTCACTTTGAAGAAATTTTCATATAGCTCCTACCTATTGATAGTAAATACACCTTTTGAAAATAATTTTTTATACCCGAGCGCACTTGTGCACAAGGGTATTTATTATAACTTTGTTCACATAACGGTTGTTTGTAAAAGGCAAAACGAATCGAGATAGATATAGACAAATGTATACATAAATGATCAGAATGAAAAGAGAAATCGATTAAGCGGTGACTGTCTGTCCGTCCGTCCGTCTGTGCACACGATAACTCGAGTAAAATTTTAGATATCTTAACGAAACTTCGTACGTGCACTTCTATTGGGCGTGGGACGGATGGTATTGAAAATGGGCGAAATCGGACAATAACCACGCCTACCTCCCATATAACTGTAATTTTCAGAAATACGAAAACTGCGATATTTTAGTAACTACTGAAGATAATTCACTCAAAATTGACATTTAGAATAACTTTTAGACGAGAAATAAGAATATTAAAAATTTTTGAAAAATCGGCGTAGCCACGCCCACTTATAGTTAGATGTGTATATTTTGGAAACCGCTGCACCAATTTCTTCCAAACTTGGCACAGTTGTTGACCCTGGTACAGCATACCAAATGGCCGAAAATTTTTAAAATCGGACAATAACCACGCCCACATCCCATATAACGGTAATTTCGAGAAATACGAAATCCTCGATAAATCAGTAAATATTAAAGCTACTTTATTCAAAATTGACGTTGCAACAATTCTTTATAAGGAAATACGCTTATGATAAAATTTTGGAAAATGGGCGTGGCCCCGCCCACTTATGATCACATTTATGTTTATCGGTAACAGTTCTAGCAATTTGTACCAAACTCGGTATGATTATTGTGCTTGCCACATAAAAGCAAACCGTTGAAAATTATTGAAATCGGACTAAAATTACGGCCGCTTTTCATATAACGGTAAATTTCAGAAATGCTTGAAATTTCAATATTTCGAAATTTAAGGATGCTAGTTTACTTAATATTTATACACCCGCTTATCATGTAGCGGTAGCTTTCGGAAAGGTGGAAAACATATATTTAATACTTGCGCCGGGTATTTAATGACTTTCTTACTTGTTTTTAAATAGTTGTAAGCGTGAGTTGGGCTTATAACATACACATATTAAACTCAGATTTGTGTCATGCTTTGATATCATTTATGACACTGTACGAGTATTTCTCGCTCAAATGTATCGTTATTCCTTTCAAGTTTACAACAAGTTCCTCTGCTCACTTTGAAGCAATTTTCGTATAGCTCCTACTTATTGATAGTAAATACACCTTTTGAAAATAATTTTTTTTAAATAGTTGTAAGCGTGAGTTGGGTTTATAACATACACATATTAAACTCAGATTTGTGTCATGCGTTGTCAAATATTTTCAACCCTACAAATATAAATATAAATAAAAAATTAAAAAAAAATTGGTTTTTACGAATCAACTTCTGCCTGCAATTTCTCCATACGAATTCGAGTTCACTGTCACAAATTGAACAAAACATATCAGTAGAAACCTTAATCTTCCGTGTTCATTCCAAAAAATTGGCTTAGTGCCTTTTTAAGCCAATAAAAAACTTCATTTCACAAGATGTTTTCGTTAATAATTTTCGATCAGTTTTCGTTAATAAGCAACTGCAGCTGATAAACTTACTTTAATGGCTAACTACTGGTATTTTACAAAAATAATTTGCATTGATGCTACTTTGGGAGTATTGCTCGGGCAAAGGTACCACTATTGGATAAAAATTAACCATTGACTTTTGTCCACCTAGCTTGTTCTCGTCACCACACTGTGCTCGAAGATTCTGATTAGTTTCCAATGCATTTTCAAAGCTCCGTTCTCTTAACATGTAGTATGTAAGCACATTAGACTGGGTTGGTTCCCATGCAAAAACAAAATTTTGTAATCTTAAAAACTAAATGAAATTAAAAATATTTCTGACTTTGAACATCGATTACGCAGGTTCGATCCCTGCTGAAGTCTAGCAGAAAAGAAGTCTGATGAGGAGATGTGGTGATCTCCGAAATAGCTGCTATAACTTCTACCGCTTAGACTTGCTTGCTTTTTCAATTTTTCCTAAAAAACAATCGTGGTACAAAGCTCAATAAAAATATTAAAAATAAAATGTTAATCAGCCACAATAAAATTGACAAAAAATATTTATATTTTTTAATCAAATCTAAACTTCAAAGAAGATTAAAAAAAGAATGACAAAAAAATAAAAATAAAAAAATAAAATAATATGAAATTCAAAAAATAAAATAAAAAATAAAATTCAAACTAATCAAAATAGATAAAAAGTGCGTTTCTATAAATTAATGAATTTAAAAAAATATATAGATTTTTTTTAATCATAAATAGATATTTTTTCAAACAATAAAATAAAAAAATATAAAAAATAAAATTAGATAAGTTTCTAGAAATTAAGTGAAATAAAAAAATATATACATACATATGTTTGTGCGTACATATATTCTCTTAAGGCAACGAAATCTGATAGTTAAAAAAATTTCAGTAAAAAAATTCGCTTCCCGAAGTTTCGAACCCGGATCTTTCGAAAGGCACACAGCGCTTTGCTCACTCGGCCATTGTGTCTGTTGGAGCAACGCAAACTAAATGATATACAAGTGCTTTCTTCTCAAAATAGCTTTTCACCACGGGTGGTGCAAGAGCCAGAATTGCCCTGCAAGGAAATACTCTAGGTCGACAGAACCTTAAAAGGATGATTAGCACTCAAAAATGTCTTTTCAACGTTACACCACTTTTTGAAATCCAATTTAAATAAAAACTCAGGTAAAAATTACGATTTGGTGGTTTTTAGAACTCGCCACGGATAAACATTTTTATGTCAACAAACCCTTTTCAAAGTAAGGTTTGAAATTAGGGGCGGTAATTGCAAGCATTTTTTCGTGACCCTGTCTAATGTACATACGTACAAATACAAATTGAAGTGACAACTATCGAACACGTACTTAGAACTTCTTAAAGAAAACTACAACGAAAAGCATAATGTGCACTCATTAATTAAGAATCCAGACAAGCTTATACATTCACAACAATTAACTTTGAAAATAACCCTTTATCGGATAACGATTGTAAACCGATCTTGCATACGTACTATGTATGTATATTACAAACAGACGATAAAATGTGCCCCATCAATCAAAAGCAGCACCACCGCCTGACTCACAGCCAATGCTAAACGCATTTAAATGCTGAAGTTCACGGTAATTTAGTGCTATCAGCAACCAGATCACTTGCGATCATTCAATCACCACACACGCCCTATGTCTATCGCTCATCGAGGGGACAAAAATTTGTCACGCTATTATTAAGCGCACTTTGAACCGTTATTTTTAAACAAAACCAAAGCATAGATTACACAAATGCAATGTGCGTTGAATAGGAATGAGAAAAGGAAATTGATATGCCAAACACAAAATTTCTACACGACCATAGAACATTTTTTCTTTCTGGGAGTCTCTTTTTCTTTTGTTTTGGAGATCAAGAAGAAAGATCACGCGGGCAATAGATCATTTGAAAGAGATCTTACATCTTGTCGCAGCACAATTGACTTAGTCGGTAAGTGATAAGTTTCAGGCGGCCGGTATGTAGGTAAGGCCGACAGCCTGCAGCAGCAGTCAACAAAAGCGTTCACCATTGACAAAGTGCATGACACTGAGTAATCAGCGATATCAGTCGAAGAATTTAAATGTACATAAATATGTAAATGCCACAAGTGTACGTTAGTGTCAGAGAATTTCTGTTTCCCTTGATGAATATCGACTAAAGCGCTCATTATTACAAAGTACTTAGCAAAGTTTGGTAATTATTGCCATGTAATGTATTAAATTGCTGCAGCACTGAAATATGTTGCACAGTTGCAACGAGAAGGCGTTGTTGGGGGATTTTAGGAAAGCGGTGCTCGCTTTGTAGTTGCTTTGCCGAAATTATGACAATTTCATTTGAAATGCCACTTCGTCAATGTCGCATGGTTCTTTTTTGGTTTTCTTCTTGAAGTGCAATATCTTTTCCGTCATCTTAGTAGTGTTGCTACATTTTTGTTGTGCACTCCACCAGCTGCTGAAGAACTTGTTTCATTTTCCAACAAACATAGATGGATTTTCGTTCTTTTCTTACACTCTTTGCCTGTTTTACGATTTGTGTTGTAACAAGTTGTGTCAAGCGGTCATAGACAATAACCGCCGCTTTGCTTTTGGCAAGTCTTTGAAAACTATACGAGTACCTATTTGCCACAAACAATGAAGTTTAAAACCTCAAAGTGCGCCTGGGTAGGTAAGTGCAGCACTGGCCAGGCGTAAAGCTATAAAAACTACCATGCTCACTTACTATGAAGTATGTATGTACGAGTATGTACAGGTAGATGAAACAGAACTTGCCGAAAGTGACCGTCAAAATCATGCTAGGCAGTGTCAAAGCGAAAAACAATTGTGGCACAGGAAAAAGAGGTCAAGCAGAGATCACATAAAAAAGTACTCGCACATACATACATATGTATGTATATGTATGAACGAACGTGCTTTTCATAGTTTTCAGAAATTAATTGCTAGTACTACAATGTGAAAAAAGAAACACCTGAAGAAAAAGAGCTAGGAAAAAATTAAGAAATTTAAAGCTAAAGCAAAATGTAAAGTTTAAGCAAAGCGTAAAACAGAAGCCGAGCGAACCTATTACATACATATTTTGGTTTTGTAAAAGAAGTTAAAGAGCCAAATGTATGTAACTTTAAATGGAAATGTGAAAAAGGGACCTGCAAGTTTGTTTTCTGAAATTAGAAAAAAAAGTGTTACAAAACACCAAAGGCATTAAGGCGCAAATTGAAGTCTTACACGGCCTATGGCCGATTTTATTCCAGAAAGAACTGTATAGGGTAACTCCGATCCTAACCAAAGCCATGCGGAAAGTCTGAGGTGCGGAGGAGGGCCTGCGTCAAATTCATACCCAAGAAAATACTTCTTTCAGGCGAAATCTTTTCGTCCGATTAGCGTAACATCGTTCGTTGTGAAGGCGGTGGAGAATATTGTAGACAACAACTTAAGAACCACCACCCGAAGGTAATTGCCGTTACACCATGAGCAACATGCCTGTCAATGGATACCTGGCTATTCCAGTTGACAACTACCATGCGGTATGCACTTTAGGGGGGGGGGGGGTGAGGTAGCCCTTTATGCTGTTTTAGACATTGACTGTAGCGTGTAATAATTTAACTGAACAGCTGAAGACGTTAAAAGGCTGCCCTCAAAGTATGTATTGTCGCCTCTGCTATGGAGCATATTAGTAGGCGAATTATTGAGTTACTATGACCTTTGGTTTAAAATGAAACACAATTTCAGCGAGGCCTCTCAAACGAGGTAAAGAACTAGTTCCGAGGTCGGATCATTAGGAGGTCTTTAGATACTGCCCAAGGAAGAGAACCTACCATATGGCAGTCTTTGGACTCGAACTTTTTTTTGTGTGCCGGTGGGTTTGCTGTTCCCAACTTATCTTGGTCGAGCGGATGGATGTGAGCATCGTTCTGTACATCGCTCTGGGCTTTTCTGGATCACACGCGCCTCAAGTGTCGCCACTAAAAAGTGTTGAGAAGTGTTGCTTCCATATCTTAATAATACTCTGGTTGTATGTTACCATATTTTTTTCGTCTGCCAAGCTGCCTTGATAACATTAGATTGCTGCTTTATTTTCTGATAGAATTTTCTGGCCGCAATTTTGTCTGCCAACATCTCAAGCTTTTCACGCAAAGGTACTAATTAATACCTTTATTTTCCTCGTCTTGAAAAGACTACTCTCCTCCATAGTAATTGACTGACTCACAAATAAAAAGACAGAAAATTCGCAACTTCATAATGCGTGGTATTTAAGGAAGCAGTTGCGAAACCACCGCCGTTTACCCCACGCCAATGCAAAGCAGCGACAGAAGTTTTTCTTCGTCACGACAGCTGCGAGAAAAGTCGTTCATTGGTTGGTTGGTGTAAGTGGACTGTCAGACAGGTGACACGCAATTAGCAAATTTTGAAACTTTGATTCCATTCGAAGCTACTGTTAGGCACTCGCTCGCAAAATGTGTCCGGGTCCTCAAAGCTTACACAGAAGTTTCCTATTATTGAAGTGTAAGTATATCCTTTCGGCTTGTAATCCAATGGGCCAGTGCCCTGCGTTGAATCCCGTGAGGTTGTAGTTATTTTCTTTCTCATTCCTAAAATAGCGCTGCTGTAAAGTGGTTGGTAGGACACCTAGAACTGGCGGTTAATACTATACGATGCTGTGCGATTTTCTTTTTTAGCTTTCAAATGGTAAATTTCGGCAATTTCGCTCTTGATCTCGCTGAGCTAGGTGCCAATGTGCACTGCGTGGAACATATTCAGCGCATAGCCGCACTTCGTCAGTTTATCCGCTGTTTTCGTTCCGTAAATATGGCCCTATGTACAGGGATCCCCATTAAAGTAATTTCGTGTTGATCAGAAATCGTGGCCAGCTCTCTCCTACAGTCATCCACTATTTGAGGTCTAACAGAAGTAGAAATTCTTTGTGCTTGTATAACCGCTTGTTGATCTGTGCAGATATCCACCTGCGTTTTTGCTTGTGCATTCAGTTTAGTATATTTTACGGCCACCTTAATTGCAAAAGTTTCTGCCTGGAAAACGCTTGCAAAATCCGGTAGGCGAAAGAATAGCTTAACGTTTTTTCGCTCAATGAAAATCCCTGTACCAACCCCACATTTCATCTTTGATCCATTCGAAAAGACAGTTCAGCTCTCCCAGAACTGGACCTTTCCCTTGTAAATCACGTGAAGGGATGTGGATAGCCTAAGTCTTCTACAGACTGCAACCATTTGGTTGGTGTTTTCATTCTGCTAACATGCCTCTGCATCAGCCGATGGGATCCCCATTATTATTGCGGGTTTTGAGCGATTCCGTCCTTTTATTAACCTCATCCCAGAGCTCATTATTTTACATTTATATATTAGGACGTCGACAGCATTTCCAGAGGTATTCATCATCTTCGTTACACTCTACAGTGGATTATATCAGTCGTCTATACTTGGAACTCTCCTCACATATAGATCGCGATTCCTATTGTTATTTTCGAAAGCTTTATGGACCCATCAGTTACTCTATATTCTTTTCTATTCTGAAAGCGGCATACTTTTCTATTCTTAAGGTCATTTTAATGTGCACTTTCATGTAAAACAAACAGTGTACAAAAACTTGTAAACAAGCATCAAAAGAAAAAAATTTAACGTAAAAAAGCGAGACGCACCAAGAGTGTAGGCAGCAATTGCGTTGACAGCTTTTAGGCACAGCTATATGTAAGCGTTTCCATAAGAACCGCATTCTTAGAATGTACCATCCGTATGCACAAATTTAAGTCGAAACCGCAACTTTACAACCACATACATGCATAGTAGGTACGCGCCTACTGGGGTACTGGGCTATGCAAACTGGTTGCTGCTATTGCGTGTAACCTCTTTCGGCATTGAGCTAACGTGATTTTCCCATTTGGCCATCTCTCGTTTTTCATTTCTGAAAAATTTTCAATTTCGCCGCCTGTTGACCATCTGACCATCTACAACACAACTACTCGTTAAGGACCGGCTGACTGGCTGTGTGCTCTTTCTACAACACACCACACCACGGCACACCAATCCACTTCATACGCTGCGTGCCGAGAGATGCTATCAAAAGTGTCAGGCCTAGTGCAACAAACAAACCGATGATTGAGTGCGTGCAGATGCGTGCACGTATGCAGCTTTTTTATGCGTACTTGAGTGAGAAAAAGTGTAGAAAATTAAAAGAAAAAATCAAAAAAAAAATCTTAACCACCGTTGTTGGCGGTGAGTGACTAAGTAACTTTTCTGCTAGTTTCATAATTTTTTCTTAGCTTTTGACTTTTTCTTCACATGTGTCCATTCTGTACTTTTATCTATTGCTTGTGGTTAGAAGTACAATATTTCTGTAGTAGATCATTTTCTTGTCACTTGGCGGCCTTTTTGGTTAAGATTTCCGCTTCAGCTTTCATTGTTTTATTGCTGTTTGCTCATAGTATTTTTTTTTTTAATTTTTAGATTTTTTCATTTGCATGTGTTGTGCATTTTAGCCGCACGCCTGCTGATGTCACCACGCACAGTAGAGGTTCAAGTTGTGTAAAAAATGTCAATTGTAACACATAGTAAGCGCAGCTGTAACTGTGTGTTAGATAACCTTGTGTAGGATAAAAACGACCGCTTAAGGCTTTAGAAGTCCAGAAATTTCTGAAATAATAAAAAGATTGACTTTTGACGTAGGAAAGGGAAAGAAATAGCTTTAGAAAGGCAGTGACCGAGACTGAGGCCGAGTATAATATAAAGGCGAAGGCAATGAAAACGTGAAAGACAAAGGCATTGATAGAAACAGGGAGAGTCTGAGGCAGATGTAACGTCGAAAAAAAAACTCCAATACAAATTGACCCGCCCTAATATATGTATGCAAATGAAAAGAAAGATAAAGCTAAGCTATACAGATGACGTTGGGCTTAGAGACGGTGCCGATCTGCTGACTGAACACTCGGCGAGTTGGCGCCCATACTACGGACAACTCCATATTTCTTAGTAGGAATTTCGATATTGGCCTTGAAGGATGAAAAAACTATAACTATACGTTTTGGACACGAAACCGTGTATTAGAGATGAATAGGTGTCCTCAGTTTTAGTCGAGGTTACTTGAACAAAGAGAGTAGAGAAAAGGTAGTGAGAGTGAGAGGCACTAAAGGACTGCGTGACACTGGAAACTTGAGGATTAGATGATCCTTGAATAAGCTTCATTCCCCAACTATTGCTGAGGCGGCGTCTTGTCGATAAAGACACAACAAGTTTGGTTAGCTCATTAACGTTGATTCTCTTCATCAAAGATAATTTTGATTGTTATACTAACTTTCAGCCCATTGAGGCCTTAATGACAATATATTGGAGATAGTGATTAGGGTAAATTTGCCGAAATATTTGGTACTCAAGCCCAAGATTGCACTGATATAGCTTATCGGTCTATATCCTATCCACATACATCTCGGCTTTTACCGGGTTTGAAGAAACCTGGGAGATCCTTACTACAATTAAGCTGGCTATGTTTAAGAGGGCTACTCTTTAAAGTCCAATGCAATCAGATCTGTCGATGATACCACTCATAAACTGTTCAACGTTCGAAGCAGTGGTTGTTCTAAGTGCTGGACGTTCACTTAGAAAGCGCCAACAGATAGTGTTCACACACCTCTGTACCTGATGATTTAATGCTATGTAATACACGGTCTACTCGTTATCCCCTAAGGAGTCGGTTATTATAAAGTAAACTGACGCCCACGAACGCGGTAGAATCGCAGCGTTGGGATGATCAAATGGTGAATCTACGCAATACTAGGCCTCATTTAAATCGGCTGGTCTACCAACCATTATCGGCAAGCTCTATTTACGGTAGGCCCAGGATAATATCGATAAGCGTAGTGGGTTTCAGGCAACAAGTGAAGTGTCGTCTGGGGTGCATTAATAACACATATACATAGATACAAGTTTGTATAACGGCTATCGGGGTCGATTCTGGAAGACCAGTAGTTTAGTTTCGTTCAGCATACAAATCGTGAGTGGACCAAAGAATCGCGGTTTTCTCCGGGCTGCTGCAGCTTTTCGTCTTCGATAGGTGATGGTTGAACTACCAAGACGGTGTACACACAGCGCGATTTGGTTAAATGTGATGATTGTATCTCGGTGAATGTCAACGCACGCTGTGTGGGATCGATGTAGGGATCTGAAGAGAAAGTAAGACGTATGTATTTGCCACAATAAGAAGAGGGAGCCCGAAATACTTGAGTGCGACGAGTTCAAATGCTGGCCGAGAGGAAAAATGCCCTATAATTTAACTACAGGGTTAGGCGAATTACGGCAAATTTCATGTCCAGGACGAACACCTGTACGAGCAACCGTCGCGACACAACAACCGATTTACAGAACATACTTAAATTATGGAGGGAACACATTTCCAGCCTACTGAATGGCAGTATCACTGAAAGCAGTGGAGAAGTCATGCTGGAGCCCTCATGCGATAATGACAGAGTCGATAGCCGACGAATAGTGTTCTTCGTTTGCCATAGCGGTTGCGGGCGCGCATAGGAGGCACAAATTATCGAGGGAAATACCCAAATTTGAGATTAGTATCTATCGGTATTGGTTTGCCGTCGACAGCTTTACCTCCTTTCTCCAGATGGCTCGCAGTTCATTTTATAGACGGCTGCTGTAGCTGAGTGGTTAGAGGCGCGTCCTACCACTCCGAAGGACTTAGGTTCGATTCCTGGTTCTTACAACATTTAAAATAAGAAACACACAGCTGCCGCCCTTCGGCAGGCAATGGCAAACCTTCGAGTGTATTTCTTTCTCGAGCCTTGAAAAAGCTTCTCATAAATCCATTACCTGTTCGAAGGCAGCCTCAAATGGAAGGTCCATTTACATTATAAAGTCAGTAAACACATCCCAAATTAGATTTTTAGTATACTCAAGGCAGCCGGATCTACGTATAGGAAATACTCGGGAAATAGTCGTTGTTTAAGCCCCACTGCCTTCTCGGTTCGTTCTACTAAAGGATGTCGTAGCAGCTTTTCTGGGTTCTATGATATCTCCAAAGTTATGTGTATTGGCGCATGTGGGTATACATTTTACTACACCTTTAGCCTCTAGCTTTAAGAATAGGTCGTTTAGAAATTTTCATTGCTTTATTAAGTTTCGCATGATTACAAAATTTCACACTAGCAAAATAGAACAAACTACGTAAGTGCCTGTTAAAGCCCTTTGAAAGCAATTTTCACAGTACCTTAATTATCTCTATAATGATTTCGTTCCAATAAACCAAATGTAATTACTGCGCGGTTAATAAACAATTTTCGCTGCTACATTTTGCAAAAGCCATGGGAGGAAAACGACAACAGCTACGGCAAAAATCAACAAATATAGTACGTAAGAATAACTCTATGTATGTATGTACTTAGGTATGTGCATAGGGGTCTATACAAAGTAGATATGTATTAGGAAGCCAGTTGCAAAAGTAAGGCGAACTAAGAATGCTGGACATATGTATGTATGTATTATTGCATGTTTGTATATGAGTGTGCAGAAGCAAGAAAAAAAATCGCAGTAATTATTTTTTAATGTAACAAAATAATATCAGACCAAAACGATCAAGTCACGCAAAGCCAAGGTAAAAAGGCAAGACGTCTGTAGTGAAAGAACAGTTGTGGCAGACATTGCAAGAATGGCAAATAAGCCAAAATAAGGCGAAAAAAGCTTGAAAAGGTAAGAAAGTTAATAAGAAAATGCAATCACCGCACGAAAGTACGCAGGTATGGCAGGCGTACACATACAAACATGTATATGCAAAGGTACAAGCAAATGAGGGAGAGTTCAGCGAAGTGGACTTATGTAGTATACCAATGTTTTTGTATAGTTAGAATTTTTTAATTATTTTTTAATTTTTTATTTTATTATTATTTTTTTTTTGCGACACTCCTTTCCGCTGGCCGCTTTACTTTTTAAGTTTATGTGACGTGTTGTTGATTTTAACCCCATTTGTGTCGGTCGTAACTGTTAACTTGGCAACACATATGCCAAGTGTTTTAGTCATGGCCAAGAAAACACGCACAGGTATGAAATTAGCAAGAAAAAAAATTGGTTTGTATGCTTAATTGTTTGTATAGATGAACGCGTGCATATGAAACATGCAACAATTAAAAATAGAACCCAAGAACCCAAATTAAATTTTAATTTACAGCTTGATAATTTTAAATTTTCTTTTTCGAATATAAGAGATTGGCTGAAGGTACTCCGCATACATAGCTCAACAAAATATGCTGACTAGTTTTAACCGGTGTAGTTTAAGATATAAAAGTTCGTTACACCCATGTGTTACAGCGTAGATTTTGTAAAGGAAATTAACGTACCTAAAAACGCATAGAAATTGTATCTTAAATATCTGTAACGTACTCGTACCTTAAATAATGATTTTTTATGTCTAATTTCAAGCGATTGCACTTTGCGCTTTTAAAACGATAAAGTTTTTTTACGAGGAGGAAGCATTCAAATTCTAACCCCACAACAGTCAGCTTGAGACGTTAACCCAACTAAACCTCCTACCTACGCATCGAGAATGTTTTGAGTCCTCCTTGATGATAGACATTTTATCAGTACGTATGTACATATGTAGACATGCCACGTCGATTTCGAAGCTGCCCATATCTTCTCAATTGGGTCAAAATGCAAATGACTACATTGTTTACTGCTTCCCATTTTTCAGTGGATTCTAGCAAGTGGTCTAGTATATTTGCCGGTCTAGGCTCTTCCCTACGGAGTGAATGTGATTTATATCCAGATCGAATCGTGGTCAATGGAATAAAGTATGCTTAGCTCTTCGATAGTGCCTTGTTCACACGTTTTGCAGTGCCCAAGCTCTTCGTTTCAGATACGATCTGTAGCAACCATGGCCTATAAGCTCTTTAGTTGGCTGGAAATTCACTTCGCCGTGGGGTCATGATATCTATTTTTCAATGTTTAGGATCAAACGATGTGTCCAGCATCCATTGGTGGATTCTTTTCATTTATTGTCACTACACGCAATAAGGCTTCTGGCGAAATAACCAGTCAAACATGATGTGTATGACAGGTTCTTTCGCCAGAATAACTATCGGGTGTAGTCCAGACAGTACTAAAGCAGCATCTTCGGATGCCGTACTACATGTATGCGAAGCGAACTCTTAGCGCGAAAAGCCGATAGATTGTCATGGGGCTACGATTTAAGTATCATTTTCGATTTCTCGCATAAATATTCGAGTTGTTACTTTAATGTTAATCTCGCGTGAGTCATTACACCGAGATTTTTTATGTCTGGTTTTGTGTGGATTCCACAGCCCCTAAATGGCAGTGTGGGGGTCTCTCGGATTTTTTTCCAGGGACGGGGACCGCCTCCATCTTATACTTAGCTACTTTGGGTCCCATTGTTTCAAGCTACTCCGACACCATCGTTATTGCATACTATGTAAACTCCATTTAGGACTACAGAGGCGTGCTATTTATTTGTCTTTCGTAAGCAAAGTTTTCTTTGATGTTCCCAAACGAAGGATACGACTTTCCGCACAGTTGAGTCGATGGTCGAAAGAGGTGCTCTAAATGCTTCCTCTTCCTTCTACTCGACTTCAGAGCATTTATCCGTGCATCATGTCTTGGCGTCAGAGAAAATAAGCGGAGCGCAATACCGTAAAAAGGTACTTGGGGGTGGAGTGGTTTAAGGGCTTCAACTAGCGTATCCCTAGACAAGCTGTGTCCTTATCGGTGCTGCAAAACCCTGGTATTCAGAGGTGTTCTGGAAGTGTTTTCTGTTTTCGCTGGCTAGCGAATTGCTTCAATTTTTCTGAATTGCAATGAGAACTATGTATGTATTAGGCGCTCTATTTATATTCTCTAAACCTCAAGGAAATAATTGAACCATACTCGTATAAGTAAATGTCACTATGAGAATTTTTTGCTACACTGCTATTTACATCACGTTGCCTATATGCTCCTAAATGAGTTAAACTCAGGACAAATAAACAACAAGGCAGCCCAGTCAGTCAGTCGACTGGCACTGTTTGAGCCAACTGGCTAAACATGAATACAAAACAAAAAAAACTCATTGCGTTTCAAATTACATTCTTTACCCACATTTTTAATTTCTTCCTGTTTAATTTCTTCTGCTTTGATTTAAACTTTTTTCCTTTAAAATTTTTCAGAGGCGTTCACTGATTTATAAAACGAACTTCCGTTGTTAAAAACAAACACGGCGCTAAAAAAATGAAATAAAGCAAGCTTCTCTCTACACCGACTGGCTCTGCACTCTTCCTCTCCCTCAATTACAGAGAAAGGGTTACTTTCCTACTGGAGTTGCAGCAAGCTTGCTCCAGTTCGTGGGCTGCTTATTGTCGGCTACCTGGCTGACTCTGGGCTTCGCTTGCTTTTTGGTCTTTACGAAAATGACTTGCGCACGATTCGCAAATTATTTTGTTAATTTAACAAAGTGTAAATGAATGGCGTTTGCGCCGCGAAATCAAAAGCTATTTGTGTACATGTATTACGTATGTAGGTAAGTTTTTCGCCGTATGTTCGGCTATTCAGTAAGCTGGTTAGCTAGTTTATGCTTAGCTACCGTTATATTAGTTGGCTTGGTTATTAAGTGACGGCTAACTGATTGTTGGTTGCAGTCTAAAGAAGTCTGTAGGTTGAACTTATTTTAAATGCTTTTTGCTAATTTCTTCTATTTACCTGCTAATTTCCTACGTTTTCTGTTATGCATTATTGAAGCTGCTGCTGGTTATTAGGCTTATCATTAAATAGATTATACAATATTTAAGTAGTTTGGAAAAATAAGTTTACTTTATGTACTAACATAATGTAGAGCTCAGTGTTTCATAATGAGGAAACTTGTTAAAAATAGTCGTAGGTTCTTAGCGCGGTTATCCAATGTTTATCTTAAAAACTCTTTCTAAAGAGAGTGTTCGACAGAAAAGGTTAGTTGTGGGATGCGGTAGTCTATGAAAGTAAACGTTTGCTTAGACAGGTCATATATGGATATATAGCTAATAATCGTTGGAATACAGAAGAAAATAGATTTATACTCGTACGCGTACCTAGTTATCTACGTTGCTGGCTGGCATCAGGACACTATTTTCCTCAGATTGCAAGTAACGCTCAGATTAGGGGCAGACCATGCTACCAAAATTATCCCTTGATAAGCCCTACAAGGTCAGAATTCCTGAAAGCGACCGCTGTGAATCGATGATATCTATAATAGGAAAAGGTGGCGACGGCGAGTACCGCAGACGATGGAACGATGAGCTGTATGAGCTTTACAGCGACATAGACATAGTGCAGCGAATTAAAATACAGCGGCTCTGCTATCTTGGGCATGTCGCTCGAATGCACTCCGACGCTCCGGCTCTGAAAGTATTCAACTCGGAACCACCGGTGGTTGCAGAGGAAGTGGGATCCCCCACTGTGATGGAAAGATCAGGTGGAGAAGGACTTGGCTTCACTTGACATTTCCAATTGGCGTCAGTTGGCACAGAAAAGAAACGAATGACGTGATGTGTTGAACTTGGCAAAAATTGCTTAGGCGGTTGCAGCGCCAAATAAGATGAAGAAAAGGAAGACTTTCTACAAGTATTTCTTAATTTTTGCGCCTTTCCAATCATTATAAATCTTATTTCTCAACAATATCAATCAATAATTTCGGCAGGCCTGTTAGCACACACACACATATATTTACATACATACGTACATACATAAAGAAACCTGCCTACGACATCAGCTACATGCATGCCTTTCAACCTCATCAGCGGCTTAGAGCGTTCTCTTGAGCAGCTTCCCATTTCAGCATTGTCATTAAAATTCCATTATTTGGTAAAATGTTTTGACACTAAAGCTTAGAAAATTTTGGCATTTAACGATATATTGCTGCATATTCGATTTCTTCATTAACTTTTGTATTTCAAGTATACTTTCCGATACTTTCAAATTATTTAAGCCTCACTGTCAAGCTGCTTCCAAGCCAAAGAAAGTAGGCCTTAAAACAGCTCTAATGAAAAAATTAGGTTTAAATGTGGGTATGGTACATACATAAGAGTGGTTAATTTCCTTTTCCTAAGCGGGAGTATCCTACGCGAAATTCTAAGCAAATTTTCCGACGAAACTATTGGTTTAAAACCAATTTCGATCTTGCCAACTTGCGAGCGAAATAAATGTAAAGCCTTTGTAATGGAGAATTCAGAGAAAATTGTCCCGTTGCATGGAAGAATTACCTGGACCCTTACCATGACCTTAAAATATAGAAGGTTTTAAATTTTTTTCTTTTTTTGACCTGAAGCAAGTATGCATTGAACTTTTTAAAAGTGTTAACGCCCCACGGATATTTCCTCAAGCTGTACCGAAGATGAACTGGCATATATGGAAACCAACTTAGAGCCCGAAAAACTCACGTGCTTATGTCTAAAAAAAATTGCTAAATCGCTAAATCGCAAGTTTTTGCTATAACTTTGTTATTTGCTATTCGGTTTTGCATACTCCATCTCTGAATAAGTGATCATCTCTGGAGGCGATCCAATTTTCAATTAAAATTTCTATAAGCACGTGCGAATCACAGGGCTGTCCTGACTGCTTGACCAATTTTAATAACAATCAGAGAGAGCTATTTCTGGTAAATACAGCGGGGACTGTAACACTTTCCAGGTCTTGCCTTTCATGTGGTTTTTCAACCATAAAGCCAAAAAAATATAAAAAAAATCTTGCCATGCCTATTCAGTAGACCGGGTCGGTAGCCATACAAAAAAAAAGTGGTTAAAGTCCAACCCCAGTATTTAAGGCTAATGGTGAAAGGATTTTTGGACCATAAACAATTTTTTTATCCTTCTACAAAATGTCGAATAGTTTACCATTATAACTTGGTCATTTGGCATCCGAGTTTCAAAAAATAAATGTAACTATTACAGTTTTGATAAGCACCATATTTTCATTTAATGTCCTTTTGAACTCCGAGTCGTTTTGACATAATTGGATAAGTTACCCAAAGTTGTACCAACATGCTACGAGTATAACATCAGTAACGACGAGGTAGAGCTTTTACTCTGTGCATGCCCAAATAACAACCGTAGAGAGCTTTAAAAAGCTCCTCCCCCGGGGTATGTTATGGTTCTGACTGTATTACATACATTTGCACTAGTTTCTTATGCCTGAACGGCGTTTGGTTATAACCAATTCTTATTTCAATTTAATTGTTTCTTATGAGCCAACCGCTATATTTAAGCTTTCCTTACTCAAAAGATATGCACAAATTTTCATACAGGTAGTATGTACTGTCACTTATATAACACATTTACTGATTTATGAAATTTAAAATATCACTCTCAATGACAGTTGACGGCTTAACGTCGTTGGTTTTGTTGAATGTTTTGCGGCTTAGCGTTTGTTGGTAACGCATGGACAGACTTGTAAAAGATTGCCACCCATGTATAATATACATATGTATGTAACTATGTACAATCAAAATAAAACTATAAGCATGTATATAAATATTGAAATTACTTCGCTTGCGGTGATTTGAAATTTTTTAGCATTTACTTAAAAGTGTTGGTGTTGCTGTTGTGTACAAATATTTCTTTACCTTCTATGAAGTTTATCGCCTTTCGCTGAGCAATTCACTTTAAACCCAGGTATGTACGCCTGCATGGACATGTGTGTATGCACACTTGATCATAACCGCCAACAAAGGTGTCAGTTTTGACTGATTGAGTGACAAGTCTACCTGTTGTTTGTTACGGTAAGTATGCCAAGTACTTGAGAAAGTCCGGACACTCAGCACAATAAATCGGCTATTGAAAAATTCAAAGTGCCAGACCTGCGTTTTTCCTGGATTCATATCGATCTGATAGGACCGCTTCCAGTTTCAAACGGCTTTCGGTATTGCCTAACTTGCATCGACCGGTTCAGCCGTTGGCCAGTAGCGATTCCCATCGAGGACATAAATGCAGACACGGTTGCGACAGCCCTGATTAACGGCTGGATAACACAGTTTGGAGTACCTGCCCAAATCAAAGGAAGGTTGACAATTTAGAAGGCAAAGGGATTTTCGGCCGGAAGCTTTTTATCGATTCTTTGAGCAGCGGCTACACTTTTCAGTGCAATAAACCGCGACTTTCACTTCAAATATGAACACCCTGACAAAACAACCCAAATATCTTAATTTAAAAGTAGTTTTTCTTGAAAACTTATTATAATTATCATAAAAATGTTCGGCAGTCGGCCGGGGAATTTATGAAACCAATTTTTTTCTGAAATTATGGATTATATATATGTAGAAAAGACATTTCTCGGTTTTCCCAGTTTTTTTTTGCAATTTGAAGTGGTGGTAGCAAAGCAGCTTTCAATACAATTAAAAGTGATTAAAATACAAATATTTTTACTACCAAAATACCTTTTTTGACGTTTTCGGGAACGATGATTCTTAGGGCCTTGTTCTGTATCACGAACGATAGGCAAAACGAATGATTCGTCTGCATACGACAACCTCTCTGATAGCGATTTTAAACTCTATCGGTCGTCTTCGTCTTGCTTTTCATACATTACGTCGCAATGGTCTCGATTGCATCTAAACCGGCTAAAATGATGCCGCCGGTGTTGTAGCCGCTACAACAACAACAACAACTTGCCGCCGGACTAATTTTAGAAACAATGTTTGCGCTTTTCCTTCATGTTCATAAAAACTTTGTTTCGTCAATTCCCCAGAAAAAAGGGTAACCGGTAAATGTGGTGTCTTCACAATTTGGTAGTACATTTAGTCTTACATCATTGGGCAGTGCTCCTGTGATTAGCAGGCATGCCGACCTTTGAACCTTCGTGAGTGTTGAATTACTAAACGACTTATTCAGTCATGTCCATAAAACTCTGAAGCATAGAGGATGGTAATGGCCTTTTGGCCCGCTTCTTTACGTTGCGTTGCCGCGGCAGATTTTTGACCACGTATTTCACTTCATTTGAGAGTGACACTGTTAAGCCATTTAATATTGAAAATTGAAATAAGGGGATTTTAGTTTTCCTTGTAAAGCGAACTGTGATCGTTTTTGCCGAGTTGGCTATCAGTCCGCGTTCTATCGATCACGTGGGTGTTTGCCATTTGCAATTAGGGCAAGATCTTTAGGATACGCAATTGCATTGCAACCTGTGCCCTGTAAGCGTCTAAGTAGTCTGAGCATTCACCGTTAGACTCAAGATTATTGACGAAAGTACTTCTCCTTGAGAAGCGCCTCTTGTCGTATAACTCGTGCTATGATCCTCACCAATCTGCCAATGAATAGCTTTTTGAGTAAGGAGATGATGGAAAAAAGTCCACCAAATGCCGATCCAGTCAAATTTGGTAGTAGCCACTCTGTGATCGCTTTTGAGATAACGTTATTAAAGGCTTCTTCTTATCTAGTTAAATATCTAGCTAATGTTAGTTCTTTGGATTCTAAGAATTTCTCGATATCGGAAGCGATTTTGTGGAGTGGAAGAAAGGCTCATCGGTACGATCGGTATGTACGTGCCCTAAATTAAGACATGCTTTATAGATTACGGTTAGATAAACTAGGATATAGTATGTTAGCTGCTTCTTTCAGCTCCGCTGGGAAGGTGTCATCCAACCCGGGGGTTTATGTTTGCTTCTACCCTCTTTTTTGGTCGATTGTGATGAATCGTCTACTCTATGACTGGTTTAGCAAAACAAAACTTTTATACAATTTTTAAAATCGCAGGCTCAAAATATTTGCAAATAAGATTTATATATCGATGGCTGAGTGGAATATCGACCTATCTCAGCTGCCTATTCAAAAACGCCCTTTATCTGCACATTTTCAATGCATTTTCGTCCGAGATAGGGCACTTTTGAACCGAATTCTGAGACAGGGTGGGTTTCAATAAAATTCTGAAGTAGGGAGTTCTTCAATCAAATTTTTAAGCAGTGCGTTCTTAAAAAGTTTTCTGAGATGGGGAGTTTTTTTAACTGGGCGTCGAGATAGGTCGATCTTCCATTCAGCCATCGATATACAGTGAAGAAATACGAGTACCATTTTAAAGCTTATGCAATTATTAACTTATTAAGTTTATGGACTTTCGATTTCGATTGGGAGTCAATGCTCACAAGTCAACAAGTCAGTGTACGGTTAATAGCAAACGATTTATTATCCCAATGTGTGATTACTTAAGTTTGAATTTCTTGGCAGATATACTTAATAATCAAAATATGTAAATATGTATGTATGAGCAGCAAAAATGCAAGTAACTATTATTGCTGAATATGCAGACAATTGCTGAAAATGTAGAAAAAACAACTACCTATGCACATACATATGTAGGTATGTTTACGCGACTGAAGTGTATGTGTATTAACGAGCGCTCGAAAAAGAAACTATAAATGCAATACAAATCGAAAATATAGTGTAGTTTAATTAAAAAATCGTGATCCAAAATGTTTGTACATATGTGTTTATATACGTATCTGCATATATACATACATATCTACATTGAAATGTCTGTCATTGGCAGTGGAAAATTGATAGCCGCCTAGCTGAGCTGTCTAGCTACCTTGCTGGCTATTCCCAGGCAAATGCATACGAAGAGTAGTTATTTGTTGAATATAATTTTAGTTTTTCTGTTTTGCATTTGCTGTACTGTTACCTCTATATGCATATGCACTTATATTATATTGGACTAAACTAGGTATGCGGATTTTTTTGTTCATTACAGTTAACGTTTTTTTTTAGCCATTATTCCATTGATTTCCATGCCTGCGAGTATTAATTGCAAAAATATGATAGCTAGGAAAAGAAATCAAAAGTTATTCAAAGACATTTGTATTGATCTTGGAGATGTGAAGGAGGTAGGTAAATATGTACATTTGGTAAGCCACACAATGCCATTTCGGTATAATGAAAAATACAAACAATCAATAATAAAAGCCAAAATTAAACACAGAGAAATAAAAGCTGAGTAAAAGTGCCTTAAAACAATGAACAGTAGCTGTGGCGGCAGCCAAAGTGGTATTAGGTAGATACATATCGAGAAATAAATGGTAAACACAAACGCCAAAGAAGCAATAAATATTCAAGTCCATCAGAGATATATTCATTGGAACGAAAAAGAAATGGAAGCTTATATTTATTTGCTGATTTGCGTGCGCTCGCTATGCTCATTTCACTTTTCAAAGCTTATTTATATTTATAGCCACTACAAGCATCAATAGCTGGAAGATAGCTGACCAAGCGGGCTTGGAAGACATATGTCTGTCTGTATGTATGTACACATGTACCAATCAACCATTTATCCATACAACTTTGCTCACTCACTCACCGAGCAGCGGCAGCAGCTGCAGCTGTACTTTTCTTCATTTGATTTGTCTGCTGTCTGATCGCGGGCGCATCGCTACTATGCAGCAGCAACTGTTGCCACTTTGGCTGCGCCGCTTGGGGGTTTCGCGCATGCGCAAATCATTTCAAATGCTTTTGGTTCACGTTCAATTCAAATATCTGCTTACCTATGTGTACATATACACTTTTGCTTATTAATGCCATTACTTATGATATGCCAATGTATGAATGCCGCTGCACTGTTGTTTAACTTAAGTGATGCCGTGCTTGTTCAGCAAGCAAAATAGCTTGTTTGTGTTTTTTTTTTTTGTTACTTGCCTATCTATCTGTTCATCCGCAATCGGTGGCCTGCCAATCACGCGTCTATGACTCTGCCTCAAATTAAGGTTAACCACGTTTTGCGTATCAAACAGCTGAAAGTGCAATTAATTTTTCAACTTGTCTGTTGTTTGTTGTAAGCAAGCGCAAGCAATAATTTTTGTTTTATGTATATTTTGTTTATGCACACGTAAGTAAGTACGAACATGCATATGTACATATGTACATTTTGTGATTTCCTACTGATTGTGCACTTTTTAGACGAGGCCAATGAACGAAAATTGAACAAATTGGGTTTGCTGAATTAAACTTTTTTGGGTTTTTTAAAGTTTTGTTGATTTTTTGATTTACTTTTATAAATTTACAGTGGCGAAAATTTAAATAGAGTAGAGATATTTTAGCATTCTTTAGCTATTTCTCTTTCGTTTATGTAAGGGTTATTATTTTTTTATGATAATGTAGCTCGTTATTGCAAAAACCATGCAAGTCAAAATTTCAAGCTTTGTACAAAAATTTGCAAAAATCGACAGTTTCATAAAAATTTTGAGCTTTTTAATTAGATTTCTTAGAAATATTTTAAATGTGCAGTTTAGTAGGCCATTCAGTTTTATTGCAACAAATTATCTACATTTTTAAATTTTTTTTTGTGGAGGTGTTGCTCATTTTCTCCACAAAAAAAATTGTCGAACATAATTTGTATGGAAGAAAATTTTCGAAATGAATCCAATCCAAATCCAAAGTCAAACCTTCTAAAGACATTTAAGTTGTTTTATCAAAATTCTACAGAAATGGCTTAAATCAGGGGCCGAGAGCAAAGGTGTGATTGGAACTAAATGTCGTTGTCGTTGGCTTGGTCCCAAGAACGTTTCAAAACCAACACCAAAAAGAGATGAAAACTGTCTAGAACGTTCTCAATGGTAATTATATAAGAACAAATCCGTGTGGAACATTTCCAAAGAAAACACATTGCAAATGGTACTTTCAGAAACGAAATGGGAGCAAAAGTCTTCGGAACTTTTTGGAAAAGAACTAAACGGGAACAAACGTCTAGGGCGCTTTCTCTCGAAGAACAATTTGGGAACTAAAGTCTCAGGAACTTTCTGTGTGTTTTCTGCGAAAACAATAATTTTTCACATAGCGTTCAGTAGCTTGAAATGTGTGAATATGTTATGCAAATTAAGTCAACGAAAGACTTAAGATAGGCGATTTGCGAGTTGAAATGACTCAGACTTCCTCTGGCATGGAATTAACAATCGTGGTTCTCACTAAAATGATTTTTAAGTTAAGTTCACAAAACGTTTGTTCTCGTTTAAGTCAATCAAAGATCCAGTACTTTTTTTATAAAAGTAAAATTTAATGTTTGGCGCAAATAATGCTTTTTGAATTCTTTTCCTAAGTATATGAGAAGTTTTTAAAAAAATTCCATTGATTAAAAAAATATAATTTTTTATAAAACAAGAATGGAAATTTTAAAAACTGACAACTTTATTTTTTTGTTCTACTTGAAGCACTGCTTTTCAATTTTAAAATTTGCTGTTCAAAATCTTAACTACATACTACGAATCCACTCAAACACTTCCTCTTTGAGGTTTCCACATATTAAATGCAAAAGCTGGTACTTCACTTCTCTCGCAGTGTTCAATCTTATAATTGTGCTCACAGCCCTCTGCCATCTTTTAATTAATTCAATTTATGCAAAAGATACTAAGAAAATTCTAAATGCTACAGTTCACCGTTATGTGCTACTCAATCCCATTATAACGGTATTTCAAACGAATATGATTTATTGTGTGCTATGCATTTCAGCTTCGTGCAGCATTGCGGATTAATTAGCAATAGAAATATAGGTGCAACATGGTCACTTAAGCAACAAAAACCAATAAAAATAAAAACATAGAAGAGGAAATATAAGAACAAAAATTGCATGCTTTATGACGAGGAAAAAGCATGCTACACAACCGTAAAAAAGTGATACGAAGCCAAGCAATTGTTTTTCAATTGGCTTTTCAATGCTTTGTGGCATTTGAAATTGTTTTTCTGCGCTTAAATTCTGTAGCTCTTCAATGGTGTATTGCAGGCTGCTTGCAGAGTTTTTCGTTCTACTATGAAATGGTAAACGGAAAATTTCCAGCTGTAAAAACGTAGCTATGCATCAAAAAAAAAATTGCAAATATACATACATACATACGTAAATACATATGTAAGTCAACAAGCTGTTCATTTAATTAATGCAACTATGGCTTTTGTGGATTTGTTTAACTCTCCGTGGTGAATTTTTTCTGGCTTTAGTGTGTTTTGTGTATTCCTTTTTTTATTAAATTTTCTTTTGCTTAGTTTGATCGTGTGTTTCCGTTGAAAAAATTAAATATTTAACATCTACATATGTACATATAACAATATAATAATGTTGGTATGTATTGCTGAACAAACAGTCGCTTTCGAAATTACCTGTAAAAAACGAAAATAACAGAAAAGTTTATTCTCAAAGTCTTTAATAACTGGAAATGGGAAGTCTATTTTTTTTATGAGATATTTTGTATATTTTCGATAAGTTGACCTAAACGAGTTCTTCTCCAAAAACCAGCATCTACAACTGTGGCTGTGTTTCTGACCAAAAAAAATAAAAATCTTCATCTTCATCGACATCCTCTTCTTTGTCATCATCTTAATATTTGTATTCACCTTCATATCCAAATTCATCTTCACCTTTACCTTAATCTTCATCATGTTTACTTTTATATTTATCTTTATCTTCACCTGTGTGTTCATATTCATTTTCGTCCCCATATTCATCCTTGTGTTCGTCATCATATTCATCTTTGCCTTGAGCTTCAGCTTCAGCTTCAGCTTCTTCATCTTTGTCTTAATTTTCAGCAATATTTTCATCTTCACCTTCATCTTCATTTTGATCTTCAACTTCAACTTCATCTCCGCCAATATCTTCATCCTCGTCATCATCTTCATCATCACCTTCACCTAAATGTTCATATTTATCTTTACCTTCACTACTTTTTCAACTTCACCTCCTTTTCTCCAACGTTGCCTTGGATTGCGTGTTGAATTTGTGTTTGTTTTTATGTCTATTGTCATGCTTATCTTTGTATTTGTCTACATCCTTGCCCTGCCTTTGTCTTTGCCTCTCACGAAACTTAACGAAAATGGAAGCTGCTTGTGCCCACGTAATTACTGGAACAACTCCAAGGTGCTACAGTTCGACGACCTCAAAACAGAACATCACAGAGGATCCATGTACTTTCATGAAATATCCAGAAAGATATTTACTTCACAACATTGTGGGTACAATTATCACATAGAAGAACAAAGAAGAATTTGCTTTCACTTGGAATTTCCAATCCAGTTGATAGCCCATCGGTCAGTAGGGCCCACTGAGTTTGATGTGAAATTAATAAAATCCATTATTAAGGCGAGCTCAATATTTGACCACGCAAGAAGATAGTATCTGGTCCTTCTTGAAAAGAAATATAGCTTGTAATCACAAGTGGACTCTTTAATAACAATGCGGAAGAGGAGCTTCAACAAAGGATGGTTAGGTACTCAACATGGTGGGTGTGGTGTATTTTGAGCGTCTACAAAAATGCCGAACAATAAATTTGTATGGTCACTATCCGAAATCGGACAGCGTGAACGAATCTGTCATCTATAATAACGTAGCTAAAATTTCTAATCTTAATTCTGATTCAAAAAACTAACTCGCAAGTCTAATTTAAGTATTTACTATCAAAACGTTAGAGGTTTGAATACCAAATTAACTGACTTATATTTAAAAGGTTTTGACTGCAATTATAATATTATTTCCTTGACCGAAACATGGCTCAAACCTCATATTTTTAATTCCGAAATTCTTCCAAATGAATATCAAATATACAGGAGTGACCGCGTGGGCAGAATCGGCGGTGGTGTTCTTTTTGCGGTGCATTCATCGATACCATCCGAGGAAGTTAGTCTTCCTGTCATTGAATATACCGAATTTAAATGTATACGTGTACAGGCTGGAAAGACTTATATTTATTTAGCTCTTTGCTACATCCCTCCTAATTCTGCCGTATCGGTATATATGCAGCTAGTTTCTTTACTTGAGACCGTAAATGCAATGCTTACGGCATCCGATTCTATGATTGTTTTGGGCGATTTAAATCTGCCACATATTTCATGGAACATCATTGACACCGATATTGTACCAGTTTCATCTAGAGATAGTTACAATGTATTTCTGGAGGAAATGGCTGAACTATGCCTCAAACAAATAAATATATGTCCAAATAAGTTTGGAAAGGTCTTGGATCTCGTTTACGTTGATGATGTTCCGAAGGCCTCTATTAATCGGTGTGATCCCCTAGTTTTGCCGGAAGATGCATACCATCCTGCTCTTGAGTTAAGCTACGAAATCATAAATGAAATACATAATAATAAGTCAAGTTCAAGTACTAGATATGTTTTTGCGAAAGCAAATTTCAGGATAATTAACAAAGAACTTTCAAAGTTATCTTGGCCAATATATAGAGATGACGTGGAGCGTAGCGTTGAGCACTTTAATGATACTGTTTTCAATTTGTTTCGAAAGTATGTGCCAATACGTAATATTGTTCATGAAGAACCAATACAATTATGGTTCACTAAAGAGCTTAAAAAATTGAAAAATAAAAAGTCGCACTCTTTTAAACTGTATAAAAGAACGGGCTTACACAGTGATTACCTAAGGTACTCAGTTTTGCGGCATAGCTACTTTGCATTAAATAAGAAATGTTATAATTCATATTTATGTAAAATTAAGAAGAATTTAATTAACAATCCTAAATCATTTTATGGTTTCGTAAATTCAAAGCGTAAGGCACATGGTTTTCCGTCCGCTATGCATTATCGCAACACTGTATCTAGCGACAGCCAACTCATTGCCAACATGTTTGCTCGGTTCTTTAGGTCCAATTATTCTGTAGACTTCCCTATAAGTGGAGACTATCCGTACGAGCTTTGTCCAATCAACTCTGCTTATATTCCAGTAATATCTTCCGATGAAGTTTTACACTCTTTAAAAACCTTAAAAGCGTCATTTAGGCCTGGACCTGATCATATTCCGACCTGTTTTCTTAAAAACTGCGCTGAGAACATCTGCGAGCCTTTAACAACTCTATTCAATTTGTCACTTAAACATGGCGTTTTTCCGTCAGCCTGGAAGGAGTCTTTCATAATACCACTTCACAAAAACGGCAGCAGGTCGTCTATAGAAAACTATCGAGGCATAGCGAAACTCTCCGCTATCCCCAAATTATTCGAGGCAATTATTGTTAACCAGCTGACATATTCTATATCTTCTTCAATTACACAATCTCAACACGGGTTTTCTAAAGGAAAATCTACTATTACTAATTTATTGGAGTTTACAACTCATGTCTCAAACGGTTTTAGAGAAAATGCTCATACCGACGTAATTTACACCGATTTCAGTAAAGCTTTTGACAAAGTATGTCACTCGTTACTCATCCGTAAACTCGACCTAATCGGCTTTCAGCCCAGTCTCCTTCAATGGATCTCATCTTACCTCTCTGATAGAACACAAAGAGTTATTGTTAATAATTGTTCTTCCAACATCATTAAAGTTTCTTCAGGAGTTCCTCAGGGAAGCCACCTTGGTCCGATTCTGTTCCTGATATTCATTAATGATATTTCTTCTATAATAAAACATTCAAAAATTTTAATGTATGCCGATGATGTGAAACTTTTTAAAACATTGTCCTCTATCGAAGAAAGGTCTTTGTTACAAGCGGATCTGAACAACGTGGTTAGTTGGTGTAATACAAACTATATGCCACTAAACCTTCAAAAATGTAAAGTTATGTGTTTCTCTCGGAGGGCTGTTCAACCAGCTGTTTATTCAATATCAAATTATAATCTGTAGCAGGTATCCAATTTTGTCGATCTTGGTATCACAATGGATTCCAAACTCAATTTCAACCATCATATTAATGTTACAGTCAATAAAGCCAAAGGCGTTTTTGCATTTGTAAGGCGATGGTCAAAAGAGTTCAAAGATCCTTATGTTACAAAAGCTCTTTTTACCAGTTTAGTTAGACCTATACTAGAATACGGATCTATTGTTTGGAATCCCCGCTACCAAGTTCATTCAGAAAGGATTGAATCAATTCAAAAACAATTCTTGCTTTTTGCATTGCGTAATTTTAACTGGGATTCAGATTACAATCTCCCCCCTTACACAAGTCGTCTAAAGCTCATAAATTTGCCTACACTCGCAAGTCGTAGAGAAATGCTGGGTATAATATTTATCGTAAAATTAATGACTGGCTTGATTAATAGCCCGGCCCTCCTGGCTGAGGTAAATTTTAATGTTCCTTCTCGAGTGTCAAGACACTTTCGACCTCTATTTTTAAAGCCATGCAAAACTAATTTTGAACTAAACGAATCATTCCGTGGTTTATGTCAAGATTTTAACTGTCATTCCAGCACGTTTGACGTATCGGACTCGATTTTTACTATAAAGAAAACTATTATTTCCACTCTCAATAATTGAAATACTATCTTTAGCATATCCAATCAGCTGATGAATTTGATTCTGTAGCTGAATAGTTTTAGATCTCGACACTTAACAAACTCTGTTTCCACTACTCGGCACGAAAAAACTAAAAAAAAAAAAAAAAA
>NW_023458562.1:29673035-29697138 GCF_013731165.1 Rhagoletis pomonella
TTCCGTACGTCATGCGGACTGCGCCCCTCGTGTCGGTTGGGCGGGAATGGAGGGTAAAAAGCCGTTGGGATTAATTAATAAACTTCCAAAGCTTGGGAATAGCTAATACTTTGTATTTTATAATGACAGCGCGAGACCAGACGCCATCTTGGCGACCAATCAAAAACTAATGTCTTTGAAATGTTATGTGTTGCCACAACTAGGAAACTCGACAGACCCTTTCTTGTTTTGCGACCTGCAAAGCTCTTATCTGCCGTAGAGTTACATTATTCATATGACACTTCAAGGATCAGTAAATTAAAAAATTCACAGAAAGATGCCAAAAAGCCTTCGAACAAAGCGAAGACTATCTCATCGATAGATCTTTAATATTCATAAAAATAACACGCTGTGAATTTTTGGCTAAGTTAGTTTAAGTCTCTGTTTTCTTCATCACACGGTGGGCAGGAAGTGAAGATAGGTTGCATAAAAATGTCGACAAAATCTGAAAGCAGGGTTGTATTTGTTGATATCTTAAGGTTAAGAATCCGCTTAAATTGAAATCCTAGCTGCTCCTGTTTTAAAGATATCCACATTTTATATACTTCTGATAGGATATACATATTTGCAAAAGAGGAAGGCGTACTTCTCGATAATTAGAGCATATTTATACGAAAAGAAATCTCATACAAATCTGTTCCCCTTTTTTAACTCACTAAAACGGAACAAATCAATGTGAAACATTTTCATTTTTTCCTACCGAAAGAATAATTGATCGAGATTTATTGGGCGCTACCGGTATACAACTTAGATAAAACACCACAATTACCTTTTTCTGTAGCGTGAACTCTCTCATTAGAAACACTTTCAATATCGCAATGTATGTATGTATGTATACAATACTGTATGCTATATAATACGGTAGTAATTTTTTATTAAAGGTTTGTTGCTATAAGCAAGTAGCGCAGGCAAGTCGCACTGCGCTTGTGCAAGAAATAAAAATGCTCTAACTTAGGCCAACGGTACTCCTCATAATAAGTAAATAAATTCAAAGCTTGTATGAGATTTATTTTGGTATTTATATACTCTTCTTTCAGGAAATAATGACTGTTGTACATCCAGAACACAAATGCGATCATAAAGAAAATCGCATGAAAGTATGCGCTTTGTGTGTAGGGCTGCCAGACGTCCCGGTTTTCCCGGACATGTCCCGATTTAGACTATTTGTCCCGATGTCCCGGTCCAACCTTAAAATGTCCCGGGTTTCATTTAAGTGTCCCGGTTTTCGATTTGATTGCACAAATTTTGCTTAAAAATGACTACGCTGAGAGAAAAAACGCGTTGTAATATTAATAAAAATTGTATGAATTTACTGGGGGAAATAACGCATAGTAAACATGAATATTTTTTATTTGATTATCGTTTTGAAATGTTCGTACTTAAAAACAATACTTTCATACCACGCACACGTGGTGTTGAATCAAACTGAACATTTGAATGCACATTTACATGTCCGGCTGTAGCTGAGTGCACGAAGATGCTTGCCACAATTTGCTAATTTCCAGAGCGTCAGGGTTCAAATCCCATTACAGACAGCATGGAATTTAAATACATTTTTTTTTTAACTTAATTATGAAAAAGCATCCGTTAAGTGCAAAGCGCTTCATTTTAATATTGGCGTATTTCAATTGAATATTTCTATACTAAATACTAAAATTTGTATACTTAAATTATTACGAGTTGGGTTGGTGCTCTTTCATATGCGATTTTTAAAATGTAGCACGTTTTGCATAAGCAATAGTTGATGATTAATATAAGTATGTACCTAAATACGTTAAAATGACATGCACAGAGTTTTACAATTATAGCAAAAGCCAGAAGTTTTGAAACAAGCTCACAGCAACGAAACAAATGACTGATATTTTAATGTTACCTTGTATTTATTTTTTTTTTTTTCGTGAAACCTAGATTACTTATAAGTACCGTGCCGTACAAAATTATTGGCTCGGAGACACTTTCATCTGATCACAATTTCTAATCAGATCTTTTAGAAAAATGTTTAAAATGTAGCTTTTGAGCCAATTAGTAAAGTGCAAGTCTGAAGTTACCAGAAAATTTCGTTGGTTTTTTGCAATTATTTATTTTTTGCTGACAGTGTCTTCCACATACAAAAAAATGTCGAACATAGTTTGTATGGAAGAAACTCTCAGTAAAAACAATACCAAATATATTGCCTCGTTCAAAGCCATGAGCAAAATCGTGAATACATGGTTTTCCGCAAAACAAGCGGATCTTAGTAATTTTGATAAAAATCTTAACGAACTCCGGACAGCTTTGAAAAGTACTGGAATTTCTCAAACTGTCAAAATCCATTTTATCCTTAAACATTTAAAGTAGGGCTGTGCGATTATTCGATTACTCGAGCAAGTTAGTTAATCAATTATTCGGTTAATCAATTACTCGGGTAATCAAGATTTCGATTACTCAAAACGATGATTAATCAAGTTACTTGAAATATGATTACTCAAAAAAAATAATTTTGCTCGTTAATAGAGTTTGCTTTGGAAAATGCTTATTTTCTTTTTTACATTCTGTACATGAAAAAAATTTTTTGTTTTAATTTTTGAAAACAGAAACGTTGTTTTCAAAGTATCAAGGAACTTTAACTACTTTATACATATGTAAAGAGTTGAAATGTTGATTACTCATTTTACTCGAAATGTTGATTAATCATAAAGCATTTTACTCAAATATTTTGGTTTTTGGTTAATCAAAAATCTTGATTACTCGAGTAACTGAACTTTTGAGTAATCATAATTTCCAATTAATCGAATAATTGAGTTATTTACTTTATGATTAATTAAAATTTTGAGTAATCAATTAATCGCACAGCCCTAATTTAAAGCAATCTATTTCATTCTTCAATAACGATAGTTTAGGATTATGGTCCGAGCAGGCCGGGAAGTCAGTTCATAGGGAATTCATTAAATTCTGGGATAGATTCAAAATAAATATGGTTGATAAACCAATTTTTGTGAGTCGCCTGAAGAAAACTGTAATGACATTTTCATTCCAGTATATATAAAAACTTAACTAAATAATAAAATATTTAAATACTAAAATGTGTGACTATATTATATGGTAAGCCAACAAAAAAAATAAAAGGAAACAAAAAACAAATATAAAAAAATAAAGCAAGAAAAAAATATAAAAAAATAAAACCAAAAAAAGAACAAAGAGGTGCAAAGTAAGTTGCCTCTACGTGGTGCGCCTTGGAAACGATTGAAACCGGCTAAAAACTTACATAAACTTATATTTTCACACAATATATATACACACATTTACTCACACATACATTGTTGAATATTTAATGCACAAGGATGTTTTTCTCTTTCGCAAAAGTCGGTCCTATCATAACTATGTAAAATGTTGATATCTTTAAAACAGGAGCAGCTAGGATTTCAATTCAAAGGGATTCTTAACCTAAAAATATCAACAAATACAACCCTGCTTTCAGTTTTTGTCGACATTTTTATGCAACCTATCTTTGCTTCCTGCCCACCGTGATCAGTTTTCATAAGTTTCAGCTTTTCATTACCACTTACAAAAAATATGCATGGTATCTTCAATTGCTTGGCCGCCAAGTAAAACAACATTAAATTTTTTTAAGGTAATTTACTTACTGGATAAGGCGGCATAACTGTTATTTATTTTCTATTGATTTTTTACTTTTTGTTTTTTCACACTCAAGTGGCCACATTTGCAATTGACTTATGGCTTTCTGTTTGAAGTTTACAGGCTTGCATTTTTTGACGGTGCGTGTTGAAGGCTTCGCAGCAAAGCTGTCAATTTTTTTGTTTTGAATTTGAATTAAATTTTTTTTTGATTTTTTTGTTTTGAAGCTTGATTGCCACTGTTGCATTATGACTACTCGTACAATAAATTTTTAACAGTTTTTTCTTGATATTTTATCATATCAAATGATCTTCAAGTGCCAAAACATGAGTACAAAATTTGACAAAAGAAAAGAGATATGTAGGCATATTCCCCCAAATATTGTACGAATCTAAGCATACCCAGTCGGCAAAATGTGGAGCTTTCGGGAAGAGATTTTTGAACGAGATCTTTTCTATTTGAAAGCTGTATTAGAAAATCTTTAAGTAGTTTTACCATTACAGACAAAAAGGTGTGTTTCTAGAGCAATCAATTTTAAAAACGGGAGACAATCAAAATATACGTATGGGGTTGATCTGCGGCAAAATAGAATTTTTACTGCAGCATTACTATTTCGTGAACATTTTCGTCTTCTAAGGGAAACTGAATGGAAAGGCCTTTGTGAATCCCTTGCAAATCCAACTAAAAAAAATTTTGAATCCCACGCGCTTCTAAAGTGAAACAGCTTCTTCGTATTATCCATATAGCTTACCATATTATTCTTGATTTTAATCTGGATCTTAATACTAATCGGAATCTTAATCTTAATTTTAATCTTAATCTAAATCGTAATCTAAATCTTAATCTTAATCTTAATCGTAATCTTAATCTTATTCCTAATCTTAATCTTAATCCTAGTTTTAATCTTAACCTCAATCTTAATCTAAATTTTAATATTTATCTGAGTCTTAACTTTAATTTTAATCCAAACCTTAAACATAGACATAATCGTAATATTTTAAATAACCCCAATCTCAATCTCAATCTCAATCTCAATCTCAGTCTCAGTATTAATGTTAAGCTCAATCTTAGCCTTAATCTTAATCTTAATTTTAATCTCAATATCAATCGAAATTTTGATCTTAATTTTTATCTTAATCTAACTCAAAATAAGATAAGTCGAGAACGGAGAGCCTATTGCTACAAATGGTCCGAAATAACGGCTCCTAGAGGGCCTCATGTTTTCTAATTTTGGCTATTGGATAGCATTGCATACATACATACATACATTCAAATGCTCATGTTTGTAAACATATTTTTTTACCTACTATTCACGCGCATATTTTGTGCATCCATCCAATTGCGGTCACAGTCAAGACAATACAAGTTGTATTCATATTGAAACAATAACAATAAATCTATCTAGTTGCTGCCTGTTGACCTTCCTCCATTAATTGCCTCAACAGAGTGCAGCGTGTATAACGTAGTACTTGTATTCAACTACTTGAGGTGATTGGTTGGATTTTTTGATTTGTGCACGCGTTTCGAGTGCTAAAAAGTCATTAAAAACTACTTCAATCGAATACTTGCCGCTAGAGTGGGAAAATGAATACATATTTATTTATATGTACATCTGAATTGCTATTATGTGGCAAGCTATTTTTTGTCCACTACACACAAATATAGTACTACAATCAATACAAAGTTGCAAGCAAGTATGTTACGTATACGCTGCGTTGGCTCAAGGGCACACTAATATTAAAACTATTATAGCTTATATACATAAGTGCCTCTGGTCCGTGCTCTGTTTGGCGGTAAATTTAATTGGTTTATTGCGTACTTTGCATGATTTGTATTAAAAGTTTAAAACGTAATTTGCGGTTTTTCTCTCAAACTCGCTAGCCATGCAACGTTGAGTTAAATAAAATACTAAAAATTATGAAACCTTTTAATCACTAGCCTCGGTGACCTTTCTTATTTCCGTTTGAACTAAACTTTTTGCAATCTATTTTCAATGCTATTCTTTGCATTTTAGATTAGTTAATTAGATAAAAAATTTTAGTTCGCCAGAATTAATTAAAATCGAAGGGATTTCGCAATAATTTGCTGTTTATCTACAGCGTTACACTAGCGATTGTGGAACCAAATCGCGTCCGCATTGTCTTATAACTTTCAGGGTTTTCGATTGAGACCTTGCACAACTAGGTACTGACTAGGGAAATGAGGCCAAGATCAGTTCTCCGGGTCTTTGGTATGAATTGAAATTAAAAAGGGGATTTAGTCGCATACCTACCTTTCGTTTGAAAATTTTAGCAAGGATGTGCTTGATTGATCAACCACAGAATTGAGAAGCTTTCGAGTTATGAGTCTAAAGGTTTTTGACTTATCTATTTTAAACAGAATTTTCTATATAGTTAGGTTCAACTAATGATCGTATTATTCTTTGAAATAGATAATTCAATGGCCCATAGATCGTAAAGCCTTAATAAGCGATTACTAGAAACTTTAATGCCATGCCTCCAAATAAGTTTCTACTTATGAACCCGAAACCGGAGAGCCTTGTAATAACTTTTGGTATTTTTGTTTATCCACACTGAAGCCAGCTGAGATTTTCAATTGTTGGGGTCATCAATTACCGATTACCATTGGACAGTGCCTGCCCACTGTGCGTTAAATGATGAATACACGACTTTAGAGGCGTAAATGCTGAAAGACGGAGATTAGAGCGTGCATCGAATCTTAGCCTACGCCCCCTCACCGCTGTAGTGTCTTCCTTCTTATGTGGCACTACTATTGCGATGTGTGGGTCATTTTGCGTATTTTCACGGGGCACCTCGCAATAGAGAGACGCTGCTGACTTCAGTGAGTTTCTAAACCGAAGAAGTCGATGTAGCCAAGGCTTCACACGGTTAGGTTCCCAGGTTGCGTAAATGGGAGAATTGTAATGGAGCATAGACGAGCAACTTCCACTGAATAGCCAAGACAACTGCAATACCCCATTTCACATGCAACATAAACACGCATGCATATATGTACATACATATAAATAAGTATTTGTACGAACGTATGAAATTGCTGGAATTTGGGCATAATCTGGATTTTATTGATTTAGCGAGGCAATAAGCGAGTCACGGTCATCGTCGGCAAACTCAGGCAATGACGAAAAATGCAAAGTCAAACATGGTAAAATATTTACATACTTAACATGCAGACGGCATTCTTATAAGCATGTGCTAAGCCGCATAATTGCACCTCACAAACCAGACTTTCAAAAAACACACAAAAAAAAAATATGTTCTAGTTGTTATTGTTATTGTTCATGTCAGGCCTGTGGGTCATTTCCTTTGCGCTGTTAAGACCTCACTGGCGTTTTGTCGCTCTTGTTTGAAATTGCTGCTAGCAATGTTGGCACATTTGTTTTAATTACTTGTCGGGAAATTGGAGGAAAAGCAAAAAAATAAACTAAAAATTTAAATATGTATATCGCTAAATAAAGATGAAAAGGTGTCAAGTACACTTTTTTCAAAATTTAGTTTTTAATGCAGAATGAGAGATCGCCAAAGAAGGTGAAGGTATCAATCTGATGTTTAATTAACGCCAACTTAAAAGCACTGATAAGCAGAATCGAACAATTGAATTGCATTGAAAAGCTATTAATTTACTATTGGTTTCGGCTTTCGTTTGTAATATAATGAAACTCAATCACTTTCTCCGAAAAACAAAACATTTTCAGTTGCGGGTAAGTATTAATTTTCATTGTTTTTATTTACAATTTTATTTTAGCGTTAATGGATACGAATTGTGTAAAAAATCACACTTTTTACTATTTTTTTTAGTTGTTATCACAATTTCCGAACGTGCAGGCCAATATAAAATTTACGAAGAGAAAAGGCAAAAATTAATTGTAAAAATAAACACTTGCAGTAAATAGTAATAAATGTCTTATAACACGCAAACAATAGATGGCTTCAAATACAACTCGTAAATTGAGAGATTTTTGTAAGGAATTTGATTTCTTTTTCTAATTTAGTTATTTTTACTGTGGACTTTTATTTGTCTTCAATACAAATACCATAAGTGCAAATTGATTAATCACAATGCAATAGAAACGCAAGTGTACCTACCCGCCTAGTTTGTTTATTGCTGTTGTTATAGCGGTTTTTTGTAGACACTTCTACTACTTGTCAACAACTTCTCCAAAACAAACTTAGATGCTTTTAGTTGCTCATTAGTTGCATTGCATACCATTAAAAGTTGAAAGCGCCTATTGTTGCAGTGAAAATTGTTTTTGGTTTCACCTATGCGAGTTTTTATTGTAGACGCGGGCTCATTCACTATTTGTGTGTTTCTATAGTATCTTTGGTGTGTTCCGAACGATTAATCATTTCGATAAGAATTTAACATTTTGTTTAAGTGGCAGCCGAAACTAGCAAATAGTAAATGGTAGGCCATATGGTAGCGGTATGTAGCTTTGTTGGCAAATGCCACAATTGGGTCGAAAGAGCAAACGTACGTGCAGGTGAGGTGGTAGACAGCTATGTAGTTAGATATTAGTAGAAAATGCAAAATGAGCGTCTAGGTTTGTCAGTATGTAGGTACACACATACATACATACATACATATGTATAAAAGAGCCAATAGGTCTCAAATGCATATATGAATTGCTTGAGATCTTAAGTCGAATCCGGTCCCGCGCTGAACTAAAGTGCTTGAAAGAGTCGCCAGCTGGTAGAGAAGAAGAGAAACAACTGGCGTGTTTTATTGGACTCGGCCAGAAACAGTATCCCCTTTCAGCGGCAATTCAGAAAAAGAAGAAGAAATAGATGCTCATTAAAACCAGCATACAATTATGCAGCAGATCATACAAGGTGGTGCCGGCGTCCCTCGACCCTAAATCATAGGATTCTTATCAAGCTGGAATACTCTACGTTTTCACAGAATGCTCGCCAATAGTGGCTATCAGCTTTTTTCGTTTGAGACTCATAAAATACTAGTAATGTTTTTTAAAGTTTGCAATCCTATTCCACCACTCCAATTCCTACTCCACTGAGTCTAACATATTTTTGTCGAATCACTTAGGATTTTTTTCCCGCACCAAGGATTACTCTTTTGCAGTCGGATCTTATAGTTTGATATATCGATGTTTCTGTTGATATGATATATGATGTTTTGTGTCAAAGCTCATCTCCTCGAGACAAGAACATTGGCATATCATACTTTATGATGCGACAATAAATGCCGAAGATATAACGAAAAAATTGAAAAGGAAACACCTAGGTTCGCCCAAATAAAATACATTTTTTTTCCAAATTTCCTTTCAAAAATACTTTAGCCTGAGGGGTGTATGACGAACTATTTTTAGGTACATACATCCGTAAATATATCCTACCGGGCGAGTAAAAAAATGTTGATTGCAGTTATTTTAGTTTCCTTTTTTCAGAATGTGCCATACCATATTCATAAAAATGATATATGTACCTACCTGCACGCTCACATTTTTGTGCCAGACCTTTTGCCTTCAGTATAATTAATTTCGAATTAATTTACTTTGCATAAACAAACAAACAAACAAAAAACACAGTTTAAGCTCCATTCCCTTTCAACGCAAATTATGCGAAACTGATTTACTTTGACAGGCGAGCGCGAATTCCGCGCACAATTCCGCCTGCCGTCTTGATGAGAATTCTCCTAAGACCACACACATGTCTGGGGGTCTTAACCCACAAAATCGTGTGAAAGCACACATATACATATATGTACATACATACATACATACAGACTGTATTATCGGACTCTATGGCCAATGAGTAATTTATAAATCAGTTTTCTGAATGTACTACGCATATCGACCACTTCAATTTGGGTCACCACAACAAGTTGCCTATTGACCGTAAATGTATGAATTGCAATTGTAAAGCCAATAATGATAAATAGCAAAATTAATGGAAAAAACTCCAATCATTTTAAGCGAAAATAATAAAGTAAATTACTGCATTATAGCTGTGATATGCTTGACCATCAGTTGCAGATTTCAAAAATATTACATACTATTATGTGATGACTGTGCGTAGATTTATTTTACAATTATTAAATGACTTCAGAAATATTTTCCCAGACTCGACCGGCTATTCAAATTCAATAACTTAAGTTTTGCACATAATTTTACATAAGTATGCATATGTATGCAAGGCTTTTGGGAAGCTTAATTAAGGCAAGCAATTAAGCTCAGCAATTGATTTTGATGAATCTGTGAAATTTTAGCATTTTAATTCTATAAAGCATTTCACTAACTGGTGTTCATTGATTTCTGTAGCCACAAAACGTTTGTTGATTTTCTACATTATTGAAGCGAAAATATTAAGTAAGTCAAGCGTATTGGATTTCATAGAGAATTTAATGTAAATCTTGATGCATGCTTAAATGGCATATATTCTTAAGAAATGTTAATGAAGAAATGGCGGAGTTATGCATTTAGTCAGTTAATACAATGGATGTTACCAGAAAACCACGTTCTGGTAGATATTTTGTATCATGTATCATGTTAAGACCCTAAGGCTCTTAAGCTAGGATATCATCAACTTCCGTAGAAAATATTGTGCTAGAAGCACAATGTAAAATGTGTTTCTTATTAACCCTTAATTAGGCGCATAAAGAAAATCACACAATTGGTCGGATGGGGTCCCGAGTGACCCCAATAAAAATTAAAAAAAGAGTGTTATAAATAAAACAACTAAGTGTTTATTATCAAAAATATTAAACTACCCTATTATCGTTAACTTAAAAAAACAAACACGTAATTTCGACTTCAAACTTAAAAAAAATTAAAAACTTTCCTCCGCTAAAAAAGTGTAAAAGCGCAGTTAGTCAACGACGTAGCGTAAACGTACGTAGCAGCATATCAAATTTACTGTTGATAGAGAGAGAGAGAAGCAACGGCAACCTCACCGCCATGCGGTGGTGAGTTTTCGCTAACACGCGAATCCCATAAGGTAGATCGTGTCTGCGTCAACCTACGTCTACGTTATGTCGTTGACTGTTTGAGCTTTAAGTTGGTTAAGCCGCATGAGGCATGAGGTTTTCGTTCAAGTACGCTTCTATTCTGCAATTCACATATGCTTCTTCGTAGCTTTGTAGTACAAAACCAAAATTTGTGTTAACATTTTAACATCTTAGGACCGGCTGGAATCTAATCAATAACAGCGAGCACCTAGGCAAACTCAGCTACAGCCAAAGGTATGTAAACGTACATTTCTTATAATCATTCAAACAAATTTAATTTAAAAACACATTTCTTTTAAAATAACTTAAAATCGCACACACCAATGAACCAAAAAGATTGAAAAATCATGATACTTTTTTTAGAACTGGTTCGGAACTATAGAATTTATTACTAAATAGTTCGGAACTATCGAAAAAGGGATGCAGCTGGGGACAACTGACACTTCCTAGGACATCGCCATTTTAAATTCGCCAGGTGTTTGCATGCAAAAGTGATTTATCGCGAACCAGTAATGGGTCTAAATGTACTAGAATCGCACCGGTTCAGAACTAGAGATTTTTTCGACAGGGTATGTACATTTACATATACATACTCAGATGTGGGCATTCAAATACGTGCGTAACAAATTTTTGTATGAATATATTATTTTTAAATACGAAAATTTGTAAACGATACTCAATTAAAAAGTACTCATTTTTATTGTGCATTATTTCCCTCAGTGTAGTCGGTATTATCAAAAAGCCCCTCGATCCCTAAGAAATCCCACAAAGCCAACTTTCTGGACTCGAGGTCCCTTAGGAATTTACTAAACCAGAACTGTATGGCGCAATCCGTTCATTTTGCTGTGATATAAGCAAACTGAGTATGATGTAAGTGGGTTTAGTATCCCCAATTGTCCCTCGTAGGTCTAAAAGTCTTTCGACAGTTCTAATAATTAAGTAACTTAAACCTACTTGGGCCTGTTTGCCCAATTTAGGAATGTGACGAGTGCCTTATCCAAGTAGGCCGTATGTATTCGTCTTTTTATTTAGGACTACCTATCAGTGTTGCCAGAACTTTTTGGACGAACCGGCTAAATTGGCAAATATAACCGGCTAAAAACGGCTAAAATGTTTCAACTAAATTTCACATGTTTTATTTAAATAAATTACGAGTAAAAACACTATTTCTTGAAGCGAAGTTACAAATTCGAGCCGGAAAAAAATTTGCCAGCAAGAATTTGCATTATTGTGGCAAATGGTACGATTTTTTGTCGACGATAATTTGGGTAAACAAGTTCGTTAAATTTAAAAATTTTCAAACTGGAGCGATTTGAAAATGAAAAATGTAAGTTAATACTTGTTTACTTAATTAATTTAGTTAATTCCAATGATTTGAAAGGTACTCGGCAAAAAATACTGTATTCTTAATCGGAATGCAATCTCAACCAGAGTTGATATAGTAAACCCGACAAAGAAATTGAAACGTATGTTGAAGAAAGTCGGACTGACAAGATATTTACACGTAGATCCTGTTTTTTGTCCCTCTGAAAGAGTATTAAAAATTCTATGCAAATTTCTTTTGTTTGAAATGCAACCGTGGACACTAGCTGGCAGAAAAACTTGTAAATTTGTGTTCGTACAGAAAATTGCAAGTTTTCTTACTATCTGATATTTTGAGTGACAATTCTCGCTGGATTTTCGACGAACAAACCTATTGTCTTCCCTACAAGGCCTTCTCAGACTGACCGATCCTCAATACACTCAAATAGAAACCAATACACATAAAAAACGCTGTAAAAATTTCCCTTCAATTTTAAGGCAGTAAAACAGCGATCTTAAGTTAACCGAGTTAAATCAACCGAGGCCATATGTTGACAAGGGATGCAAAATCACAGTTACACAAAAGAACTGACCAGATTTTTCAGAAATCCCTTCAATTCTGATGTAAAACATGATGCCAAAAGACTGCAGATATCCCACTTAGATGACCGGTCATATGACCGGCAGATGTGTCGTAGGATTTCCAGAGAGTTTTGCTTTACATAGAAATTTGTGCTCTTTTATTTTCATTTTGACTCACTTCAGTGTTGGTTCCTTTAATTCAAGTTGGCATTCGGTTTTTGGAATTTAAATAAGTTCTCAGCAAAAAACTTTGTTTAAAAAAATACATATGTATGTGTACATAGTGCTTGAAAATATCAATTTTTCCCTTACCTTAAACCTTTGGGAGTGGCAAAAATTATGTTTTTGTAATTTAGGCACTATATACAAACACAAACGCATCTTAAGTGTCTTAATAGTGAAACAATTTCTTATTTTCTAAGTTTGCGACTAAAACTTCACACTTAAAATTAAGACATTTATAACAAACATTTTATGAAGAAAATCTCTTCTTCGTTTAAAATAAAAATAAGCGAAATCGGCCCAATTTCATACAACCCTGCCTGACATGAAAATTTTCTCCACGATAAGACTAATAGACATTTCTAATAGATTTTGGGTCGCTTAGTCAAAAATGGAAACATATGTATATACATATTTGAAATTTAAGAAAACAAAGCAAATGGCAAAATCGGCTAAAAACGGCCAATTTTTTTCTGCAAAACGGCTAACGAATCGGCTGCCGGCTAAATCGAAATTTCTCCGGCTGTTTGCTATCGCAACCGGCTAAATCTAGCCGGAAAACGGCTAAAATGGCAACACTGCTACCTATGGCCTATGGTCTGAATTAGTGCTGCAAATATTCTATCCCTGCTAGCCGTTTTAAATGTCTCGCAGCACACTTCCTATGTTCCGGGAATATCAGGTTAGGTAAGGAAGGCGTATATTAAGCTACAAAACTTATCATTTTCACCAGGAGCAATCATCGAAACTTTCGCAGTTACTCTTGGCTTCCCTAGTTTAGCTTCTAGTGTTTTCAATGTTGCTTAACTGTTCACGAGTAAACTTACATTCCCTGTTAAAGACTTTCGATTTTGTAAAAGACATTGCAGTCATCAGACAGGCGATATGATTGTCTCTGATCAGCAAATCCTCTAAACAGAGATTCGCGCTAATCCCTTTTCTCATTTGGAAATGAGAATACATTATTCGCTGAATGTAGTCTAATACAGACGGGCCATTTAGTGTGAATCAATTAACAACTTCGTAACTCTCACCACGTTAACTCTACTATTGGAGACCAATACCACTTTGCGCTGACGCAAAGCTCCAGTTGCTTCGTGAGGTTGGCGATACTTTGCCACAAAACTCCATTCTAAATATTGTAGCAGGTTAAACTCTTTCGTCCAATTCGAGAAAGATTCAGCAGAGAAAGAGACAATTAATAGCGGAAGATACTGCCATTTGGCGAAACCCTTTTCTATAGGCGTCTAAGAAAACAATGGTCCTACCATTAAGTACAGAAGAATATTTGTATACTTGTTGTTAATAATTGGCGGAAGTTCGCAAAGCAGAGATAGAATTGGAGAGCTTTTTTGACCTCGGCCCCAGGCCGGAGAATTTCACCACCCTAGAAAAATGGGCGAATATGAGAAACTTACAGCAACAATTGACAAAAAAAAACCCACTTGTAGTTAGATTTTTTTAGGGATTTCTATAAAATATATAACTTGTAGTTAGCTACAAAAGGCTAACTTGAAACTAGTTTACAAGTAATGCATGAGTAATGAAGGAGATTGTTTTCTTTAAACGCGTTTCTATTTAAATATCCTGCACTTCGCAAATACTTTTTCGAATTATAATTATAAAAGGAAGATCAAATTTTCATATTATCATTTTGAAGTTATGTCTGACGGAGTTCGAATATGGGACCACCTAAAGCAGAATATGGAAACAAATGTGAAAAGTAATAAAATAAATAAAGTAAATAAAATAAAAAAAATAAAAAAATGCTTTGTTTTTCCTATTGGTATTTTATTTCCAAAAGTAGTTAGTTGAAAATTAGTTATATCAAATTCAGAGGTAACCACCCTTGACTACATCTAATGCAGAGGTAACCACTCTTGACTATTTCGCGGTCATCGCCATAGAAATATAGTTAGCTTTTGTCAAAGAAAATATACAGATAATAAGTGACTTTTAGCTCCTTCTTAATCAACTTGAAGTTAGCTTATAATTAGATACATTTCCTGCAGGAAAGCGTCAAAGCAAACATCAAATCAGCAATTCTCTGCTTTACAGCTTTGTACACCCGCCTGCGGCAAAATAGTACTCAGCCCAGACAGGCACGTTGCGCCACTTGCGTTGATGTCAGAAAAAGCTTTATAAAAATTTCGTGATTAATTCAATGGAACACAACAAACCAAGTCAGAACTAGAAATGCTAATGCATAACCAGGGAATAAGTGAGTGCATTCTGAGAATTATTGACTAAGCAAATGCGTTCATATCGAATTTGGTCAATAGGGGTATTCACGATCCGGTGCATACTGTCCAGCACGGTGCATAGATAGCATAAATAGCATTATTGGTGATGTTTCATGTGTTCAAACAACAACAAAATTAGGCGATCATGCTATTTAAGCTATCCATGCACCATGCTAGACAGTATGCACCGGATCGTGAATACCCCTAATGTAAATTATGGAACGTTTTTCTTATTCTGCACATTTTTTAGGCAATCCTTCAACTCAGTCACTGCCGCAAGCCATGCAACATGCAAACCCAGCACTTGATGCACGCACATTTGTCGTTCCTCATTAAAGCCTACATTGAATGTAGGCAGAGGCTTAATTGACTGAAAGGTCCATTGAAGTGCACAAACGCACACCAACACACACATACACAAAAAAGTGCGCGTGTACTACTTCAAGTGCTTCATGCCTCCATACAAGAGCACGCATGCAACTTGCAACTTCATTTGTCTTGCAAAGTGTGCATTGTGTGACAAGTAGAGCGAAGGCAGTGATTGCATACGAAAATCAACACAAATCAATGCATAATTAAGAAATTTGTCGTCAAGCTGCCATACTGCTGCATTCTATTTTCTCGATTGTTTTTTTGCTTTTCCAACTTTTTTGGTTTTATTTTCAATTCTTTTCTGCATTGTTTCCAACCCCCAAAGGAAGCCGGAAATGTTGCGGACATTCATTTGATTTGTATGGGGCATTGTGTTTGCTTTGATTGCAGCCGGTTGCAGTGCTACAATTCAGTGCTTTATATACCACATACGTGTATACATACAAGCATACCTGTATAGGAAACGAGTGCATGTGCGTTTGAGCAGTTGTAAGTGCATTGAAGTGCATGCGTGTAGCTACCATGAGTGCATGCGTACCTACCCACTTGATTGCATGTTTTTTTTTTGCATGAGTATTCGCTTGTGTGTGTGTGTATGTGTCTATGTGACACTCCAATTAGGCAACACCTTACCAACTCTTCTATATGTATAGCAAACGCATTGTGCCGCTTTGAATTTCCTTACTGGCCTCGAGTGCCCGGTAGTTTTGTTCGGTGTTCGTTTGGGTAGCTGCTATGAATACTTCATTGTATTCATTATGGGCAAAGGTACATGGTTCTACTCTACAAATATTTTATTATTTTGAAATCAAAAAATATTTAGGGGGTGCTCAAAGCGCTCAAAGTTTTCCATGTATTTTATATGTGACCTGGTCTACGGAAAGGGGGCTTAGGTGTCAAAAATCAATTTTCACTTTTTGGTTGATTCAGATGGAAGATGAGATGCTTTTTCACGTGGTGAAAAGCAGAAAATCCTAACTTGCTTAGAAGTACAAAAACGTCACTTCTTCAGTGTTACTTTTTTAAATGTTCCACACTAGCAACTTACACGATGAACTATAATAATATTCCGACCAACAACAACACTTACTGGACCAACAACAACACTTACTGGACCAACAACAACACTTACTGGACGTCCGGCGCGGAGAACAATTAACGAGATAATGAGAAACTGACGAAACGAGTTGCTTACTTTTAACAGCTTTTTCACAGAAAACTAGTTTTCGCACGTAAGCTCCCTTTTCGTAGACCAGGTCACATATGGAGAAAAAACCATTTTTCGTAGAAATGGTATAAAACTCTTAAAAATCAATATTTTTCAATCGGAAAACTGTGGTTCTCTTCAGGAGACTTCCAGTCTTAATATCCAATTGTTTATTTAACCATTTTATATGATTAAAGATTTTTTGCATTGCATTTTCTAGGGGTTTAGGAGGACCTATAAAATATAGTTACTATGAAAAAATGGTTAAAGAGACAATTGCGTATTATTACTGGGAATCTCCTGAAGATAAGAAAAGTTTTCCGATCGAAAACTGTTGATTTTCAAGTATTCTACACTATTTCTACGAAAAGTTGTTTTTCCCCTATATAAAATACATGGAAAACTTTGAGCGCTTTGAGCAGTCCCAATTTTAATTTTTTTTTTTCAAAATAAAAAACAGGGGTATATTTTTTTCGATATAGAACAATCCTAGGGGGTACCGGCCTTAAAAATGTACACATACCGAAATGACACTGAGGGCAGTGCCAAAAGTACTCGAAATTACTATTAATACAGGTAGTTTAAAAAATTTGTATAACTGTGATCGATAATAACATCTGTCAATAATTTATATTATAAATAGGTTAGGTAAGCTGGATAATCCCTACGTGGCTTCGCAGAGACCATTGAGGTCCAAAGCGTTACCAAATAAACTGCGACCACATTTGACAACTAATCACTAAGCACACCCAGCAGAATCCTAGCGGCTTTCCTCTTCAGGGATACGAGAAACTTCGTAAGCTGTATGCTATGCATTCCGCACATAATCTTGGACGCCTTACACCTTCTGCCAGTTTTGTATTATGGTCAGAGCTCCCGCTAATCGCTTGGAGGAAAATTGGCGCTTCCTCGTTCAGCATAGTTTCCGACAGAGCCGTTTATTTGGCAAGCCTGTCGACCTACTCGTTGCTCGAGACGACGGTGTGCCCTGTATGTAGCAAATACAAAGCTGCCCTGCACACCACCATACTTTTTGATGAAGTTTTGTGCGATAGGAGCGCATTTATCGCATGTACTCAATCCGTCTGAGTAAAGTTGACGCTATGCTACTGTATGCATAGGACCTGAACGCAAATGGCTTCGTCCGTTGGTGCAGTACCCCTGTCATGCCAATATTTGATAGCCCATATATACTTTATATTCTTTTGACAAATGTTTTCTTCTTTACTTCTGTCCGCCAATCCAATACTCCATGGAACAGTATTTGTCTGACTATCTGCTTAAAGGTCCAGTGAGAAATAGAAAGCGATAACTCCAGGTGCAACCCATCATATTTTGGCATGCATGGAATGCCACTGCGGCTTTTTTCGCGCTCTCCTCTATATTGACTCTCCAAGACAGCTTGTCAGGTGGAGGATATCCCCATCCAGTATGTTTTGTTATGTTAGGTTTTGTTTAATGTATACGTCTATTAGCCTCCCCTGAGTATCTTTAAGAGACGAATTAGGCTGATGAGCCTATAGTCCTTGAGGTATTCGTGGCCACTTCTGCCCTTTTTGGCAATAAGACGACCCTCGCATTCCTCCAAGACGTTGAACGGTAGGTTAGTCTTAAACGGTCTTCAACTATATTTCGCAGCAATTTCCTAGTCTTCTGATTTGCTTTCTGCAACATCGCTGGAAAAAATTCCGTTCAGACCCGACACATATACCGCGAAAAGGACCTCAAAGCCCATTGCAGTATGGATGCCGTCACCAGTTCTCTTAAAGGGTTCCCTCCTTGTGCAATTGATACTGCAGTGTCAGGTATACCACCCGAATCCTCTAGCGCAGGTAAGTAAGCCTGTGGTTATAAATCGAGGGTTTCCTTACCACATTGCCCCTCATCTCTTTTAATAAGTCCCTGGGTTACACAATCCTTGGACCTTCCTTAGCCTTGCTGTCTCGATGGAGCTCTCGATTCCTACTACACAAATTCCGACATGAGTGTCTTTTCTCACTAAGTATGGCTTTCTGGCAGATCTTGAGACAATCGCTGTACTCGCCCAAATACTCATTATAGTGCCTACACTTTGCTAGTCTAAAGGTTTCCCTCACCTGCTTCCTAAGAATACCAATTTCAGGGCTCCACCAAGAGAAGGCTACTTATAATCATTATTTAATATTTTAGACAGGCTATCGTTCACCCTCTCAAGGTCCTTCAAGTCTCTAATCGACCTGGGCGAACGCAGTCTGTTCTCTACCGCACCAAAGTGTACCTAATGGACTTTGCAGCAGAGATAGTAAAGCCAATACAAGCATGATCCGAGAAAGAAGGCCTGTGATGTATCCTCCATCCAGCCAGCCCTACGTCAGGCTCAGAACAAAAAAGTAGATCAAGGACATTGTTCTGCGTTAGCCCCATGTATGTGGTAAAGGAAAAAGGAAACAAAGACGATACTCATCTCACTGATTGTTATCATTAAATGAGTTTGAGGTGCATTCGTATCCACGCCTGTGACCACGTCCAATCCTCTGAGAGGAACGTCTATAATCGTTGGATTCTCAATAGTAAAGTGGCAAGACATTACCGTCAGTGACACGACTAAGTTCAAGTAATGATTTTTTAAATAAGAGCGGAAGCGATTGACAATTTTTCCCCGATTCCGCATTTTTCACTTATGGGGTAAGAGCGTTTTTTTTCTGGCATATCCTGCTGATTTATACCACGCATACCGGCGTACGTATGAGTGACGCGCTTGCAGCACTCACAATTCAAAAGCCGCTGGCTGACAAGCGCGGCAGCCAAAGTAAAGTCAGCAATTAGTTGCGTGATTTTCGTACTAATTTTCCTTTTCATTTAAGTGCATATGTACATACATATGTACGTAAAGTAGCTGGAGACACGAGAACAGCCAAGGGCATCAACAAACGCACGCACTCTCTCATAAGCTCAGTATGCATTAAGCGCATTGCGTATTTTTAATGAAGTTGTCGATGAAGAAATAAATTTGGTGTTAAATTGCTGTTAATTACGAGCGAGTATGGCGCAGGAACTGAATCAAGAACAGTGCCTAGTTGTGGTACTGCTACCTTTTCATCATACTTATGTACATACATACATATATGTAAAAGCGTAACGACACGCTTGCATTAATTAGCATTTCCGTCAATTGCACTACATTTTTTCTCATTGCTGGCTTGCCACACGTTACCCAAATCGACATACATAGGCGTGCTATACATATGTAAATACCTATGTATACGCTAGTGTAAGTACATATGTATGCATGTAGCTCGTAATGTAGCACGTTTGTTGGAGTAAATCGAAAAGATCAGAGCATAATGCCGCTGCAGCAGTCGGGCGTGTTGCATGCAATGCTGGCGCATCATTTGCATTTGTATGAAATGAAAAATTTGAATATTTGCGCCGCTTTTAATTCTCACAATTTACATAGCTATAATATATCTACATATTTACTAGTATACATACATATGTCAATTACACCCATGCCGCCATGTGATCGCGCAACTTTTTATGACAACGTAAAATTTTTACAAATATGTGCTGATTTTTTCATGATTTTTATGATTTTCCCCTTTGTTTTCAACATGTGTAGCACATGTCGCTTCCCTGTTGCTGCTATTGTTGTTGCACATGTATTACGTACCTCCTGATTGCTTTGCATATTTATTCACATTACATTCAGACTGTGTGAACTCGGCCGATTACTCAGCCGCCTACCATGTGAATCTTAGCTGCAGATTGCACTTGCGCTACTATTGTTTGATCTCATGGCGCTAAGCAATCGAATGGTAGCTGTTGTTGTTGTTGATTTTATTTTTAAGACTTTACTTTTTATATGTAGGTATGCCCTATTGTTACTGCCCGACTCCTCAACAGTTACTCAATTGTTTTTCATTTTTCTTCGCTTTTTCGGTATATGTACTGCAACTTCTTATATTTGCCTCAAATTTTGGCGATTGTATGTGAATTTTTACATTATAGTACCTATATGCTACGTGACTTTTTAGAGTTTTTTCCTAAATACATAGACAGATTTTTAGGTCGAAGCAGTTAAGCATGTATGCTGTTTTTGGCATTCAGGCAATTCAGATCAACTTCGAAGAATGAATAACTTTTACGAAGGATACCGCTACGTACGTACATAAGGATGTCTACGTACGTATGCCGATAACCCTTTCCAAGTTGAATTTAAAATTCCGGTGAAAAAGTTGTTACTGCTGAGGTCATTTAATTTTCGCAGAGCGTGTTTGTTTTTTCTGTAAGAATAACCTCAAATCGTGTGGAATTTTAAATTCTAAATCAAAAAATATAATTGACTTCAAGTCTCATCTGAAAATTTAGGAGTACAGTTAATTTCTTCATGCCGCAATGGTCAGAACTAAAAAAAATTAGCATGGGACCACCCCTAAGGTACAACCTTTTCGATAAAAAAAAAGTATAATCGAAAACGAAATGGTTAAACTTTAAATGGTTAAAAGTTAAACTTTCTCTTTCTTTTACCAGAATATCTCATGAACACTTTTCTGCATAATAACGAACAATTGGGCAGTTCTGGCTAAGACAGTTGAAAGGCTTTTGTGAGACAATTGAAAGACAGCGGGCAAGATAATTTGAAAGATTTTGTTTATTCTCTAATGAAGTGAAAATTAAAAAAAAAGCTACCTTTCCAACTTTCATGGTGGAAAGCTCTTATGACAGAAAGCTTTTGCATATCACCTCCCGTTGCTCGAACAGTTGCAATGGCAGAGTGAGCCAAGCACTGGCGTGTCATTAGAGCGGTGGTGAGCCACGGAAAGCTGATGCCCACCACCGCATTAGAGAAGTCCAAGGTCGAGTTTTCGGCAGCGAACTTTTTTAATTTAAGTGTTTTTGTTTAATTTTAAGATAATATTTTTTAAAAAAGAAAAATATGTTTTTTAGATTTATTTCATTTTTAAGAACTCATTTAATCTCTTATTCATGTTTTCTTTGACAATTTAATTGAGTTTTATTTTGTTGTTTGAAAAGAAAAAATATTTTTTTATTTCATTTAATTTTTAGAAACCTGAATTTTTTCTCTCTTGTTTTGATAAAATTTTCCCGTTTTTAAATCTAAATTGATTTAAATTTTTAAATTATATTAGATATGTTAAAAATTTTATATATATATATATATATTTATATTTATAGATATATTTTTATATTAGATATTTTTTAAAAAAATATTATTTTTTTTCAGTTTCATTGGGAACTTATTTTATATTTATTTTTTTAATTAACGTTTTTTACTTTCACTCTCATTTATTCTTTAGATTCTATTGTTTTAAAAAGCAAAAATATTTTTCACTTTCGCTTATTTTTTTTCTTTCTTGTTAATTTAATTTAAATTTTTTGATTTCTTGTTAAATATATATGTATATATTTTTGATTAAATTTTTTTTTATATATAGAGTTTTGTACATAGTAAGATTAAGTCTTTTAGTAGTACATCTTAAGGTTATAGCATTTCAACTGAACACATTAATTTTTAGCTTAATTTTGCTTAGTATAGAAGGAGAGAAATTAATTATTTATTGAATTAGGACTCTCAATGATGAATGATAATTGATACATGGGTGTCCAGTTCAATGACAAAATTAAAGAATCGTAAAGGGACACTTACACATAGTCTAAGCGTCTTATCCGATCGATAGTCAGAAAAACCTTTCTCCTCGTAAAATATGATTTCCTCATTAGATAGTAACAAAAACGTAACTTTTATTATTTTCAGCATTCATTAATGTTTGCTTTATTTTTTTAAGGCTGAAATATGGGTCAAATACGCTTCATACACACATATGCTTTTTTAGCAAAAATAACGGGAAATTTTTAATTCAGTATGTTTTTGTAAACCGTTGCGGATTTTATTGATAACCTTCCCGATTTTTCGAGAGTTTTTAAGCCCAACAGCAAATATAAATTTTTACTTTGATTTTTATGACTACTTGAGTTTCTGTTAAATAAAGTTAATATTTATACATTTTATCGCGCTCCATATCACGTAGGTACATAAAACTAAAATGACTAATAACGCAAGCCCATTAAACCAGCTCGGGCTAAGAAAAAAAATTATTCATCTCCAACAATCATAAAAGTGGCAAATAAAGTCAATGCCTGATAAGAATTATTATTTTTCAACTTAATACATATGTCAGCATAACCTGTCGCACTTACGAGCTTTCTGGTATTTCTTTTGTCAACTAGTATGCCTGCCAACTGTGAAGAGTTGGCGCTTTATGAACACACTCCAACACTTTCGTGTTGATTGCTATCTCGCTTAACTTTGCTATTTTATTTAATTTTTTTGCTTTTTGCAACTTTTGAAGAATTTCTCTTTATTTATTTTGCTTATCCGGCAAATGCCAAAGGCATCATTAATTATATACTTAACGGCACTTAAGTGACTAAATCTAGAATCAACAACAGTAATAACAATAATAAAACATACATATATATATGTATATAAACATACGATAAAAGCGTTTGCCTGTGCTGGTAGATGATTTTAGGAGGAGGCTCAACGCCTCTTGAACTAATGGAGCTAAAGAAAGTGAAAAAGGAAAGAAAGTGTTGTGCATCATTAGCGGCAAGTGAACTACTTTGCGCAGATGAAGTGTTAAGTGCAACGATGTGCCTGCGGCTGGAAATTTGAAAAATGTACTCGCTAAATACATATAGTCTTACTGTTAATCTGAAAAAAAAATGATAATTCTTATATCCATATTAAGGCTACCTTAAGGTAACGATCTTCATCTATTAGCTACCTATGAAATATTTGCATTCTGCTACTTAAATATAGACGTAATCTAAAAGTAAAAATTCTAATGTAAGTGGCTATAAAACTTTCCTCCACAAGTGAAATGACATAACATACACCGAGAGAAAACGTGAGATGGTCTAGATTCTAGAAGAACACTCTTTCCATTATTCGGATTGCTGGGTGTAATGTCGAAAAAATTGAGAGCGAGCGAGAGAACTGAACCGAATGACCAATCGGTTCAAATTTGACCAGCTCGCTGAGAATGAATCACCGATTAAAGTTACATAAGTGTTCGCTTGTGACTGCAATTTGCTATTTGTGAAATAGCGATTTCATAACACAAATGCAAAAAGTAGTGAAAAATAGACCAAAGAAATACAACTTAGCCAAAGAAATTCGCTGGTCATGTTAGCCTCCTCATAACAACGTGTTGGTCAAAGAGAGTAAGAATGGAATAAATGAGAGAACAACTGCCGCGACCAGGGATCATATAATCGTCTGGGTAACAGCGCCCTAAGGAGATAGAGATAACCTTAAAGGCAAATACACAGTCAAGACAAAAAAAAATAAAAAATAAGGCAAAGATTAAGACTAACATTAAGGAGAAGACAATGGTGAATATTAAGATTAACACGAAGATGAAGGTGAAGATAACGATAATGATAAAGATCTAAAAGAAGATGAAGGTAGGAAGGGATAAAATAAGATGAAGGTGAAGGTGAAGGTGAAGGTGAAGGTGAAGGTGAAGGTGAAGGTGAA
>NW_023458562.1:29697148-29733047 GCF_013731165.1 Rhagoletis pomonella
ATGATGATGATAATAATGATGCATAAATAACTAAAGTACAATACATAAATGGCAAATGAAAGGCAAGTGCCCCCTTTGTGGCAAACTCGAATGAGCCGGGAGCTGATGTCCCGCAAGCCAGGCGGCACTCCCGCGTTGTTGGAGTATGCTTATTGTTTTTTTACTTTCACGTCCGATCAAAGCGAAGGCAGCTGATCTTCAGTCAGATCTATTCGTCAAATACATGCGTAAAATTTTAAAGTGTTCTTTTTTTTGTTAATAATTCAATTCAACATTTTCGCTAGTATTTACAACAATTTTATTTAATTGGTAATTTCCTATGCTTTGACTCCAGCTACGTGTATTTCGATTTAGTTTTTATTATTTCGCCAATCCTCAATCGCCAATGTGTGTGTCATTGCCAGTTATGGCAAGCGTTTAAAACACTTTGCCACAATTTGATTTATGATCTCTGAATATGAGTTAAGCTGTGTGATCGCTTTGTAATTATTGGCAATTATAACACGGGTAAATTATGAGAAACAAGCAGTTGAAAAGTGAAAATGCGGCATTGAGCTTTGAAATTTCTAAATTACATACATAAGTTCATAAGCTAGTTGGCTGTAGAGTATTTAGGCTATTAAACTCACTTTCCACTCACAAAAATGTAGTATTCACTCGTTGAAATTATGCGAAAGTTAGTCCGCCTCTGGTGTGTTAATACATTATTTGGTTTTCTAGAGTTATTTTAAATTTCTTTGTACCAAGAGAACTTAGGCGATAGTAGGCAACTGAAGAACTGTCAAGGCGAGGCTTTAACTCATGGAAGGGTGAATCAAGTTTTCGATTATAGTTCTGAAATCGTCTATCAGTTCACGGATGGCAAACCCATAGCTCATCCTGCCAGCTAATACAAAATTATTTCTTACATGAATTTGCACGCTTAATTTGATTTATTATTTAAAAAAACCCAGCGCGCGGACATATTTGGACAAGGATTGATTACTCTAGGTAGGATTTTGTAGGTCAGCCAGTCCAGGCACTGCTCAAAAGTATTTCAGGCTCTAAGAAGATAAAATTATTTCAGTACAACCTATCCTGTTCCCGTCAAGGTTACCCTTTTGAGGATGACGGATGACCATCTGAAATGGTTACCCAAATCATGATTTTGCGTGGCAGTGCCAGTCCAGGCACCACGAGAGATAACCGTTGTTCAGAGAATCGGGTCAGTGCCAGAAGTGATTATCTCTGATTAATTTATGTATGCTAAGACTTCTCCAGATTCTCCAGATGGGTGAGAAAATTGTTAAGATTCTGGATTTCTATGCCAGAACCTGTTTGGCACTTTCAAGAAAACCGCAGGCACGGAAATCTAGCCAGGCTCAAGCCGAAAACAGGGCTTTGTCTAGAGAATTTTCGGTCGAATTTATTTGAATTGTTCGTATTATATTTCAATAAATTGTTTCAAATTCATTTAATTTTCAAGACAATTGAAGGAATTAAACTATTATAAAAAAGTTTCTGTCCGTGGGATTTGAACCCCAGACCTCGCGGCTCGCTTATTGCGGAATACACCATTCTAGGTAAACATGCTGCACTGCAGACATTCCTACATATTATTAGCCCCACTTAACATTACTATCGATCCTTATTACTGGGGGATGACGAAGAAATTATATCTCAACATTTCCTCCTTTCGTGAAGCTAAGGTTTAAACACTTAATCCAGGCAGGTGGCTACAGATCTTTCTCTCAACATCAACATGCTTTTAATAGCTTGTGAATGCTAAGAGGTCATTTATCCCTAAGTTTACTAGAGACCTGAGTCAGGACTTTTTACCTTCCAGAAGACCGGTGGAACTTTTAAAAGACTTTTCAAAATGCTTAATGACGATTCTATGAGAAGCGGAATAATGCTGTTAATGATTATTTTTAATGAAAAAATAAAATTCGTAACGCTAGATTTTGCCAGCATGAGGCAGAATATGTACGGAAAATGTAAAAAAAATAAATAAAAGAATTAACAACTAACAACAAATCAAGTATGTAAGCTCCACCTAGCCCGCAGGGTCAATACACCAGCACTTGACGGAATGCCAAGAACCAATGCTAGACACACCAAACAATAAGTAATAACAAGCAATAAGATGAACTAATCTTGCGTAGAAATTGTTTATAGAATAAGCCATTACCGGCAAAAAAAATGGTAGCCAACAAACAGCACAGCTATGGAAAAGATCTACATATAAGCCAGCTCGAAGCTATTGAGCGGAAGAATAAGAAAGCAAAAAAGCAGCGGGAGTGCGACGAGATGGCGCGTAAATCGAAAAATAAGGCAAACAATAGAAAATTCATTAATTAAATTTTGGTCCAGAAAACGCGGTTTGGTTTTGATTTTGTTGTTTTTTTTTTTGCCACACGGAGTGAGCCGTTCAACAGCGGTAGACTCAGCGGCAGACAGTACGTGTAGAGCCGCGCAGTGTAGGCCTTTTTTTTAGTTTTACATGAAAGCAATTTTCGTACAATTTCTTTAGATTTTTTGGGGAAGCAAAAAGCAACTCGTGGCCTAGCTCTGGCCACTGGCCGAATTGGTGGCTGCTTTTGGAATTCTGCTGTGAATTTTTTTATTGTTTGTGGTAGGTAATGAAAGTGTTTAACAGGTAATGGTGGTAAGTATGCTGCTGATTACCGTGCAGAAAGCAGCAGAAAGAAAGGGTAAAAGTGCCGAAAGAAATCTTAAATACAAAGGTCAGTCAGGCAGCAGTAATTTTTCAACTGCGTAGAAATTGAAAAATGATAAAAAGTTTACGTACTAATTATAATTATTAAAAGTTTTCAGTTGTATTTATGTATGCTCGTCTTATGTTTGAAATTGTTGAAAGCGCTCGTTGTATGGAGAGCAGATCTTCGTTGCGCAGCGCACACTCTTGAGTAAAAGAAGTCATTATTGGAAAATTAATATTGGCACAGCGTGTTGTCGGCTAGGTAGGCAAGAAAGGTGGCAGAACACATGCTCCATCTAACTCTTCTTCTTCCTTGCCTTTACAGCCAAGTTATTCAAGCTCTTTGCATTCACTTTTACGCTGACCGCGCTTGAACCGATCGGCATCGACAAGTAAGGTGTCAAAATGCTGAATTGGCGCTCGCTGGGTCACTGCCGCTCATTTATCAAAAATAATGATGTTTTCCGTGTGTTTAGGGTTTTCGTAAAATTTTTATAAAATCACTATATTAATGCCTTTCTTTCTTTCTAAGTGAACGGCTGATTGTTTGCCTCAATTTACTTTATAATATTCGCTTTACGAATTAGTTGTTTGCAGGTGCAATTTGTGAAGCGTATGGCCTAAAGATTAGTTTACATTTTTCCTGCTGCACTTTTTATGGACACATGCATACAAACACGCACACACTTAAATATTAATTTCGGCACGTAAACGATGTGTTGATGTTGTATGTATGAAAGGTCGTCAAAAATTATTGCTTTTCAAGCCTCAAAATTTAATTATGGGAAGCTACAATAGCTGGCTTGAAATCGCGTTAAACATAAAATAGAAAATAAAAGTGGCCACTTAACACTTTGTTGATGAGAGGTTAATTGTTTGTAGATCTTCCAGGCGCGATTTCTGACTGATTATATAACGCGGAACTTCAGTCAATGCAGCTGGCTTACTTTCGCCTAATTTCATACAGAAATCTACCGAGGAAGTTGGTGGATGCATTATCTAACTCACCAGCTGCATACTTAAATTTGTATCGTCATCTGGAGATGTCGGTATTGCGGCTTCACTAGCTGCCAGATACTTATGTAAAAAAAATTGTTAACAAAACCAGGATGCTACCAACCGAAGTTTCGTCGAATTTTTGAGCATTATTTTATTTTATTTTGAAGTGAAATTGTCGAATATATTAGGCCAGTTTCTTCTCCTTGCTTGGCGCCGTAACTACAGTTACCACTTAAGCGATTTGCCCCAAGTCTAGTAAAATATGCTAACCGTTTCTCTTCTATGCCAACTGATTCCAAATGGAGTTGCCAAGTGCAGTCAAATCCTTTGCTTGCCTTTACTTCGGTAAGGAGGCATCATCTCTCTCTCACAAGAAATATGTACCTTCCATTATCTTTCTAATTGCACAACAAGGAGTAGTCTCGACCAACTGCCATTTCCACAGGACACTAAGCCATGGGTAATCATTCTGTATGACTAGGGCAACAATATATGTCGTTGTTTAACTTATGTAGGAGAAAGAGTAGAGCATCGCTTGTGCAACGGGCAAATTGCAAATTTTATCGCACTAATGAAAGCTATCGTCCACTTTTGACAAGAGCAAAACCTGTCGTTCTCAATTTTTTTTCCTTTGCTGCGGGTTGATCGAGAAGACGTAAAAATTGTGAGCGCTCTGCATCCACTGCAAAAAGTGGCATCCTTTCAATCCCATGAGTGTGCAAGTTTTCTTCGAGATTAAGTCGCTCCACTGCGGACTTATTTTCATCTTTTCTTAACACAAGAAAAAATAATAATAAATAAAAAATCTGAGGTGAGGTACTTAAGTGAAAACTTGCGTACAGAGTGGTCCAGAAGGGAAATGAAATGTTTGAATAATTTTAGCAAAAGCTTGGAAGAACGGGAAATATTTTCGTCTTTCGGTCTACTGGAATACCCCCAACCAGCGGGCCAACGCAGCCGCACAAAAACAAGTTTGCATCGAACGATCCTCAGACGTTAAAAGAGAAAGAAACTGATGGCTCCGCTGGGGAGCGCTGGAGTGCGCAGGCGTCAGCAGGTTGTAGTATGATGCTATAAGTTGACATCCGCCAAGTTTCTTCGGAGGCCTAGATTGGGCCCAACACAGTTTAACGCGGTGAATAACTTTGGAAGATCGTCGTGGCCTGGTCAAGAGCGTGCTGGCGTACGTAGAGGTATCGTTATGCGCCAAAAAGTGAGCAAAGATATCCCAGGACGCGATTAGCCTTGCCAGGAGAGTGTTGGCGAAAACCTCATAAGGGGGTGTAAGAAGTTTGGAGTTGCCATATAATTAACGCATTCAACATTTTTCTTCGGGTGCATTGAGGACGAGTGCGGGTAAAAAGATTAGGGTGAAAGGTCGAATGTCTTGGCATGACTTAGTTCTCCTCTAAAATATGTCTTGTTAGGGTGGTAGGTACCCGTGTTAGCCGGTCATACAGACCATCGCCAGGACCCTAGCTCATTCTCCTTCGGCAGTCAAACTACAGCCGTGGCTATAGGCGACCATGGAAGGAGGGCTTAGGAGTGCCAGCCGACAACACCACTGGCATAGGGACAGCGGAAGAGGTGACAGGACAGTCGTGATATATGCTGATGGTGACATAGGCGGGTATGAGTTTTTTCTGTATGGTGCCGACGGCATGAATCACGGTTCACAAGAAACACCCCATAGTTCAGCGAGCTAGCTTGTGCTTAAATGCAGGCGTACCACTGTGATTCTGGGCATATATGATGATTGGAGGCACTCATCCGCAAAGGTACATCATCTGACGACCCGTACGTAAGACATCTGTTAGTGATATTAAACCACTACAACTTTTTAAATGCATCAAATGGTATAAATAAAAGCTGTTATGTAGAAACCTCTCTCAAAGCTTCTTAGAAATGCAACAAGAAAGCACTAACACAAATTCAAAGATGATGAAAAAAAAACCTTGTTACCAGTGTGTGACTTTATTAATAAAGTGGATCATAAATTTTCATGCAAGTGAAGGCCAACATGCAACATAATGACAGCATGGGCACAGCGCAGTTGTCAATACACCTAGCAATATGCCATAAAATATGCTGTTGCAACATGTTGCCGACAGTGTGGCACACACACGAAACAAAGAGTACGTACATGAAAGTTTAACTTAGAATAGTTCTTAAAAACCTAGTGGCAGATTCATCATTCGAACAGCGGTAAGCGGTGTGTGCAATTAACGCGCTTAGCATGTTGTCCTTAGCGGCTACTGAAGTTCTCGACTTGAAACGAAACTAGAGAATTTTCATAGCCTAGCAAGCTAGAGCCACAGGCAGCGGTAGAGACTAGGAAACTAGAAATTAGAAATAGAAGCAGGGAATAGTAAAAAGCAAATTGCAACAATTGCTGTTGCTTAAAATGTTAGAAATGGTACTATAGTATGGGCAAGATTAGCCGCATTTCTTAGGCGGCACTGCATGCATTTATACAATTTAAATTGAGCCACACGCATAAACTGGAGCATTTTAGGCACTGTGGTGCACATACGCACATATATGTACGTGCATGTATATTAACACATATTAACTCAACCGGCCTTTCACTGTCATTGCATGCAGCTAGCACCCCATAAAAAGCGCCAACTAAACACACACAGCGCTGGGAGGTGCATACATACATATGTTCATTAGACTGCATCACTCTCCATTAAAAAAAAATAATAAAACCTAATATATTTTAAGACTTTCTCAAAAATATTTCGGAAAAATATTAAGGTTTAAGTGGGCTGGACCGATTTGAAAATACCTACAAAAATGGAGCTTTTTATGAACAAAAAGGTATTTTCTCACCCGTTTTATTTCTTTTATTAAAATTGTGAATGAGTTTTTTTTGCACAGAAATAAAAAAAGTGAAAAATATCTTTTCACAGATACCTCATAAATCCAAATCGGAGTAGTTTTGGCCTAAATATTCAAGTTTTTCTTAAACCCTTCCTTGAAGAAAGTTAAAAAACAGCATCAAAAATCTCATTATTACGATTCCGTTGAAACGATTTTTAAATATTTGTATGCAGATTTTCTAAGCTTAAATTATTTTTTCATCTGAAGGTATTTTTTTCTAAAAGTTATTCAATAAACTATTTTTATTCATAAAAAAATAGATTGTTGTAGGTATTTTCAAATCGGTTCAGCTTACATGAATTTTATTCTGTTTCCGAAATATTTTGGTGGACGTCTTCAAATATTATAAATTTTATTATCCCGGCGGAAAAAGTGCAACTTTTTTTGGTGATGCAGTCTAATGTGCATATATAACTATGTATATCTAGGCACGTTTATATGCGCATCAGCGTCATTGACCATGTTGCAAAGTCGCTTGTAATTAACTCAAAGTGCCGGTAGTAAAGTTGCAACTTGTCAATTCTTTTTCGCGGCAACAATCGACTGTGCAGCACAGCGACCTATCTGGTTGATTCAAATTCAAGTATGTTTTTTATTTGCGCTCATTGTTTTTGTTCCACGCTGTGTTGTTGCTGTGCTCGTTGTGTTGTCATTGTGTGGCAATAATGTAGCAACGAGCTACATATCTACATTTTATAGATACTTTCCCAAGCACAGCTTGCTTGCATCTTTTGCTTCCTTTTTTGTTTGTCGAAGATGAACTCAATCACTGTTAGCTGATTCGCTAATGCGGCTTTAGTTATGAGAATATATATACACACACACACACATACTTATATGCTGGTTAATTCTACTTGGTGCTACAACTCAATGCAATGCCTCTTTAATCATTTTTCGCTGCCTACTCTCAGTGCTCAGTGTTTTTACGCGCCCATCACTTCGACTTGCGCCAAATACCCAATGATAAATGTTGCTGTCACATTATGACTTGCCATAAATTCGCCTTGGTAACCATTACTCATTTGTCAGCAAATGTCGCACGCGCACGCATACACATAGTATCTAGCAATACATTAGCTGTTGCATGTTGCAACAAGCTCGTTTGCTTAATACGCTATCTATTCAACTAGCGCCAGTGCGTGTGGCATCAATCGCTTACGTTCTAAAAATGCACGTCATTGTCGCCAGAGCCACGCTAAAGCAGTGTCTCACACGCGTGGTTATCTAAGCTTTCTGGCCCACTCAGCCCCATTAATGTACATATGTGTAAGTACTACTTATGTTTTGGTATGTTGCAAGCCCCAACTTCGCGCACAATATGCTATTTATTTGAAATATGCACTGTTATCAAACGCATGTAATTAGCGCGACACAATCACACGCATTGGGACTTCGAAGCTAAAGTGAATGCTGAACAGCCTAGTAGAAAATATTCAGTTCGATTTACCAAATCTTCTTCCTGGCAACCTCCGTAAAATCAGATGCGGTTTTTTTGTCTAACCGCGTGAATTCCGTTCACCCCTAGACTTACCAGCAAAGGTAAGAGGTATTGCTGTGCGAGAATAAGGCACTGCTCATCCGATAATCTTTCTTCTTCAGCTTTTACGTTGGCAACCGCTAACCAGAGCAGAGGTAAGAGGACCCCGCCTTCCGAGGAGCCTTTGTTCATTCTACACTGCAAGCAAGCGATGCACGACTCAGTCGCGACAGTTATGTCGCGTGGAAGGTTGTAGATGAGTTGGATGTAATTTAAAAATCGTCTAGTACTTTGTCTATTGTCTCCAACAAGATGTTGGTAAAACGTTCTGTATGATTGCGAAGGATTCTTCTATCCATAAGGACTCCTCGATAGCCTTAGCGTTCAACAAAAGTAAAAACAAAGATAAATATAAAGAAAAGGATGAGATGAGGATACCGATAAAAGTAAGGATGAAGCTAGAGGAAGAAAATATAAAATAAATGTACTTATTGAGAAAAGGATATAGATAGAGACACAGAGACTCAATCTGTGAAAATTTCGGGATTTTAGAGATAATCGGGATTCTCGGTACTTAACGATATAATAATCGCTATTTCTACCGAGGTTTTTTTTTACTTTTTTATCGAAATTTTTATCGGTTTTCTTGTGAATATTTTTTATCGATTCTGTTATCTCTTTATCGATATTTTTAACGATTTTGTTATCGAAATTTTTATCAATATTGTTATCGATTTCTCTATCTATATTGTATTCGATTTTGCTATCGATATTGTTATCGATATTTTCATCGATTTTGTTATCGATATCCTTATCGATTTTGTTATCGATATTTATCTATTTTTTTTATCGATATTTATTGAGTTTGTAATCGATATTTATCGATTTTGTTATAAATAATTATCAATTTTGTTATCGATATTTATCGATTTTGTTATCGATATTTATCATTTTTTTTAATGATATTTATCGATTTTGTTATCAGTTTTTCTATCGATATTTTTCGATTTTGTTATCGATATTTCCCGAGTTTGTTGTTGATATTTATCGATTTTGTTTTCGATATTTTTATCGAGTATCTAATATATTTTGCTACCAATATTATTATCGATTTGACTATGCTCATTTTTTCTGGAACCTTTCATCCATTTTTTTATCTATATTTTTATCGGTTTTGTTATCGATATTTTATTGGATGTTACAGTCGATTTTGTTATCGATAGAGTGTAAAAATAAAAATAAAGGAAAACAAAATAACATAAGTGTAATTAGAACGAACAGGGTAGAGGTAGGGATCTAGATAGAAAACAGGCAAAAAATTGTAACCTTAAGCAAAAGCAGATGTATGTATGTACATATGTATGTATGTACATATGTATGTATGTACATATGTATGTATGTATTTACATTGGTAATGAGACAAAATAAATAGGTAACGTAGGTTTCACTTCTCCAGTGTGGCCTAGGCGCACTTACTTTTTTTTTATGTTTTTTTTCACGAGTATAGAGGGGGCAATGAACAGACCAACCGATTGGCAAGTCGCTAAGCGAGGGTTGCCAGATTTTTAGTTTTGTGAAATCAATACAACTTCTGAGTACTCCTCGAATGAGATGCATTGGCGAGGAGACGAGAGAATTACCCCGCGTGACTAAAAAACCAAACAATCTACAGGTTTGCGTAAGAGAGCTGGGACTGTCCGAGGTTGCGGTGCATAATTTATAAAAGTTTAGGTTGGTGCAAGTAGGGCAGTAGCCTCTGTTTTATATGGATTTAAATATAAACCACCAACCGTTAGTAAAGCAGATGCGAAAGAGCTTCTAGACTTCAGCGGACCCTTTGTTTCGAGATATGCAATAAGAGCGAGCAAAGAAAACGAGCCTCGCTAATGAGTGACTGGAAGCTCTTATGCAGTACAAGGCGGCCGTCAAAATTGGGCTTCGTCCAGAAATTACGTCCGCTCTACCGACTAATAAAAGAAGCATTCCAAACAGTTGCAAAGGGCAGGGTGGATTTGTCACGAGCCAACAGAGTTGCACCAATATATGCCGCCTGAATCAAGAAAATTGGGCGAAACTACGCAAACTGAACCGGATAAAGAAGAAAATCTGTGGCTAGATGAGCTCAGACATAAAAAACTGCGAATACGCGAAAGAAGATTGGCGTTGACGGCCTGGATTTGATCATCCATGTTAATGAGTTGGCAATAGCCTTACCCGCGTTTCAGAGGGATGCGTCGTCACGTTAAAAAAAATATTTGCCGAACCGAAGAATTACAACACAAACACCCCTTGATTTGGAAAGCTGGATAAAGGCTTTATGCTGGAAACAACAACCGACACTGACGTTATTTATCAGATTAACAGGAAGGTGATGCAAATAAAAATGCTTTTGAACTCAGAGGGGTTAATAGTCCCGATTAAAGGAATGATTCCGTACATAAACCACAGTAAAGTTTCGTCACCCTCGCCCCTACTCACAATAAGTGAGAGAGGGTGGTTTGATTAAAACGGTGCTGCTAAAAAAACCGGGGAAATACTACTGCAGAGAAAATTGAGGATCATAGTAAGAAAGCCTCATTTCAATTACTATTCGTAAAAGCAGAGGCTGGTTTGATTTGATGCTAATAGCTGCTATCAGAACGAGTTGGACTTTAGTTCAAATAAGAAGAAGAGTCTTCCAGATAACTAATCAAACTACTCTACGCATTTTCTATTTATTATTCACTACAATATTAAGGAAGTCTACGTATCGCTGGGACCTAATTTCAGCTCAGCTTGCCTAGCTGTAGTGGCCCGCCTTTTCGCGCCACGCAGTTGAAGAGAGCATTCAGTCTTTGAAACGCAAGCCTGATCCGAAGAGCTCCATGGTGTGGCAGAAAAGCTCGAAGAACACCACGAACAAGTTTTTTTTCTGCTTATTACCACTTAAATGTTGGAAAACTTCAATTGCATTCCTAGTACTTGTAAGGTACTTCTAAAAATATCAACATTCTGTGTAGCTCCTTTGAGAAAGCAATGGAATGTGGCTACTATTTGTTTGCCTACCGCTTTAAGCTAAACAAATGGGTTGTGAGAAGCAGAGCGCAGTTGCTTTTATGGTAAAAGAAAATACTTACATATTTGCCGTTGTTCGTGCATATGCGTGACAATTAATATAAAACATGGCAACGGAAGAAACAACGGAAAGGTGCACCTACCTAAAAGAGAGAAAAACCAACCAGCAAAAAAAGGAAAATTAGAAAAACTATAGGAAAACATTTGTGGTTAAACAAAAACACAAATGGTAAAGGCTTTTGAAGTAAACATAAAAATATATATATATAAAACAGAAAAAAACAGCAACACGAAGTGATCGCGTTATTGCCGACGGAGGTTGACTTATTCTGCCGGCCTGCTTGCTGTTGCTGCTGCTTCTAACCATCATTGGTGTGGTGACACAGACGCCAAGACACAGCACATGGGCGCCACGTATACAGTATGTGTGAATGCATGCAGTTACATTTGGTGTTGGCTCGGTCACCCGCACTCAACAACGTCCGCTGATGACATGTAAGGTGTTTGTGGCGTTTTCCATAAGCTTCCTGTAGGGCGCTACAGAACAGAAATGTGGTAAGGAAATTTGTGTGAAATAGTGAAACAAGTATTTAGCTCTTTAAAAAATATTATAACTCCTAAAATTAAAACCGCTGTAAAGCTTCTTCTGGTTGAGTTAGTAAACTATCTCGGATAAGGACCAAAATTCGCGCTATAATTCTAGATTTTTCAAATTAGTCGCCGGGTATCCCGTATCGCATCCGCTTTCCATTACCTAAAATGAAATAAAATGATTGTGTGATTTACATATGTCTACATCTCGTCCTTGAGTTCGTAGTGACGCCTTCTGTCGTCCCTAAGAGGTGGCTCTGGTACCAGTAGTGTCTACTAGGGGCAGCGGCCGAGCTGGAATTGCTTCCTGGGCAAGCAATTTTGTTATCTGACCGGGAATCTGGAGGCCTCGCTATGCAGGCGATATTCAGGCGAGATTAAATTTCATCCAGCTGATGTTCTGAGATACTTTCAATTTCAGGTCATCAACGCCATTGACAGACGTCCATATCTATCAATCCTCAGCGTAGGAGACCGGTAGTGACTGAAGAAGCTTCTAGATGTGGAACTATAACAGCAGTGGGGTGAGGACACTACCGTGTGAGATGCTTAATTTAATATATCTTGGCCTCCCTACACGCTCAAGGAAGTAATTATGATTGTGGACCATTTGGATAATTCGCCGTCCAACGTCTTAGTCCCAGTAGGAGAGAGAGGATGTCTCAATTTCTTTTAGTAGCGTATAATAGCAAACCGTGTCAAAGACTATGGCCAACTCAAGATCGACTAAGCCAATTCTCTCGCAGTGGGTGCTTCCTGTAATAGATAGATAGTTGATTAAAGCACTGCGTCCAGTTGGTCTATTATGTCCTTTGTTCGTCACAACACCTAAACTAGCCCTAAATACTCCATAAATTTCAGATAAGATCCCGGGGGTAGAGAGTATATGTGCTCCTCTCCTGATCATAAATACCCTAGCCTTCTCTCCCTTCGACGTACAACGGCCTCACACTTCAGAAGCGGGTGTAATGGAGTCTCCTTGGTAGCGTCACAAAAGCGACAAAGCTCACTAGACCAGATTGCTTAATTATATAAGTGACCACTTAGCCTACGATGGCCCGTGAAAATACCTGCCTATATTTTTTCAGATTGTACCCTCCTATTAAGCTTTTGGTTTGACGGAGTCCCATGGTATTGCGACAATGCGGTTCCCATAGCCTGATAATTTCCTTCCTAGGCTCCTATTAAGCTTTTGGATTGATCCTTCCTAGGCGCTTCCCTTATCGTGTTGGGAACTATTAAAAGGAATTTATGGCCCAAGACTGTAGATAGATGGGCCTCGTGTCAGTTTATAGAACGGTGGGTGACAATCAGGTAGATAAGTGGCAGTCAAGGCATCTTATCTCGCACCCCGGTTTTTGTAAGGTTACGGTTACACAGTGATTCTCGCTTTAGCTCAGCAGTTGTTGTTTGGAGTGTTATATATCACAAAGACGGATACTTGTGATCCAAGTGCACATCTGCTTGGGCCGCCCACCTTAACCTAGACTAGTCATATACAAAGCATACATAGTAATAAGAATTTTAACTGTTTCATATCTAAACTTACTCCAAGCAAGCTTTAGTCCACTTCAACGACCAACTGTAGGGTGTTTGGCTCTTCAGAAGGCAAAACGTTTTTCAATTTCTTCTCGTTGTTGTTCCGAAAAGGTAAACAATTGTTGTTTATTTCTATTCAACGTTTTGTTGAATAGTTGTTGCACCACATACTGCCTAGACACACGTATGTATGTATGTAGCTGGTGTTATTTTTTTTTTTATTCTTGTTCTTAGTCACAGGCAAGTAGTAGGTTATTTGTGTATGCTACCGCTGCCAACTGTTGTAAAAACGGGTGTAGTGAATTGGAGTAGGTATGCAGACAAGTCGCGGCTACTCCAAATTCTTGCAACGTCTTTGGAAAGCAGCCACAACAATAACAACAAAAAACAGCGATGACCGAATGACAAGTAGCCACAGCCGGAAAATTATAAGAAAACAATACACAAGGCAGGAAAAGGAACAGGAACCAGCATGCGACATGCAACATGCAATGCGCAACGTGTACGGTGCCACATGCAATATGCAGCCAATGGCAGGGGCAATTGAACGAAACGAAATGCAAATAAACTAAATGTGAAAGAATTGCAGCTTTTTGTGCATTTACTTAAATGTTGGCTAACTAAAAGAAAAAAAAAAAACAAATTTTGAACCAAATTCAAGTCGACAAAATAAGTAACCAAAAATTAGTTTACAGGAAAGGGCTGAAAAACTAAAGGGAAATTAATTTGAATAAACCCGAAAATGTTATAAATTGTGTTTGGCGAAAGTACACAGGCTACATATTGGCAATGATACATACATATGTATTTTGATGGTGTGTGTAAATGCGCTAATTTGAATTTTCGTTAAAATGTATTCGTTTCAAAATCTGCATGCCATGCACCTGTGACGAGCACGAATGTACAATACATACATAAAGCGGAAAAAACTAAGAGCGAAAACTTTGCATTTGCATGCTAAATAGCGCAAACAAAAAATCTACAACCAATATTGCAATTTTCGCAGTCGCTCACATTTCACTTCGCCCACATTGCATGCCACTTGCTATCGCATTTGCTCGATAGTAGTTCAAGTGCGCAAAAGCTTCTCAGCTTCTTTAACGTTGACTACACCCACCTGCCTCATGCACGCAGATAGACGTCCATACGAAGATATCAATGCAATATTTCCGTTTAAATTATTCACGAATTACTACATACTTCGCTGGGGTGTTACTGGTGCTATACATAGTAGCGCTCCACTTGCGCTTTGTTGCATTCTTTTTCAGTAAGCGGATTTTGGATATCCGTTCCTATAGCGTGTCAGTTATCAGGAAAAAGTAGAATGGAAATAAGCGAAATATGCTAACTTATTTCATTAGCAATTCAGGCAATACCGTTTATTTCGTTGTAATTTTTTTAATTTAAATATTATAAATATGTATTGCAAATAAGAAAAATCCAGATTAGAGAATATAAATATTTATTTCAAAAACTAGGTTTTTGTATCGTATATGTGGGCTTCCTCGTCTTTTAAATCCACCCATGTTGGCGAAATCGTACGTTATTTTCAGCGGGGGACATTGATACATACGTACCATTTGTCCACCGCAACGCACTCGTTAAATCTGTATGTTTTTTTATGCTGATACGTTTTTTTTGTTTGTAGAGGTGGAGCAAAGCATTGAAAGCCGCACTATTTAGGACCCACCCCTGCTCCGTTTCACTCCTTCAGTGGAACAACCACAAGAAGGGGGAACAGCCTGTTACCTTTCTATGAAGATCTGTGGAGTTGCTCCGATTGAAGCAATATTCTTAGTATAGTGCTTGCCATATGACATTTATCGGAACAATTTTCTGTTGACTCAAGCATGATATCCACAAGATTATCAACCTTAAGGGGACCACCACCTTTTTGCTCAAATCCTAACTTAGAGGAGAGAGCTAAGATATCTCCAGCAGCATACTACACGTGCAAATGGACCTTTGGAAAGTAATAGGATGTACACCAAAGTCATCAGACTAATTTCAACTCACGGGTATTTAGTATGGTGGAGGGTATGGAGGTAACAGGACAATAATAGGAAAAGTGCAAAGACTTGCATGTCTTGGCATGTTGGAAGCAGTGTGTAGCGCACCTTAACAAGGGCTTAAGATGATATTTCACCTGAAACCGCTGCATATTTTCTCCAAGGTACGTCCGCAAGGAGCACCCTCAACCTCAGAGAGGCCAATACGTGGCAGGTAACCAATTTCGGGCATGCACGAATACTGTACAAAATGAAAAGGCGCCCACTCAATGGAAATCGGAAATTGTATGGCAATTTCTCATCACGCTGGCATCACTGAGCCGTATCAACGTCACTCTTTGCTGGGTCCTCGGACATAGCAATATTGAAGGGAATCAGTGGGCTGTTGAGATGGCCATACGCGGCTAGAAGGAAGCGGATAGCTACATACTACCACCGTTAGTGATCACGTTAGGAAAATTGATGAGTACATGGTGGTGGCGACTTATGACTTGTGGAACAAACGGGAAGCTGTGCTTAGGTTCCGCACAAGGGTGAAACGGTTGAGTCCATTGCGGCTGCTATTTAGTTGATGCGCTCGTCTCATAAACTACCGTTCATTTTCATCCAAAATCGTTAAGTGAATGCATCGTCAAAGCATTGATTCATATTCCCTGCTCTCTTTGGTTTCTTTTTTTCTACAAAAAGTCAAAGCACATTTCTTGCACGTCCCATGTGCGTGCTAATGGCTTATAAAAATAGTTAACAAAAACACAAAAAAGCGGCATTTCATTTTCTAGCCCAAAAATGCTGCTTAAACGGAGCGTGTTACCAAAACTTCACACTGCAACTTGCCACTTGCAACTTGTCCACACTAAGCGCCCAATGCTTTGCGCCATTCAGTTGACTTCCCATGTAAATATGTTCCCATGTGATATTTATCATGCCCGGGGCACTAAAAGACGCATGCTTATTGTTGTTTGTGTGTTGTGTGTGTGTGTGTTTATATAGAAATTGCAAATGTTTATTCTTTCACTTGGGGTACTACATACATATATTCCACTAGTAACGTTTTCTTTGTCGACAATTTTTTCTACATTAGTTTTTTGCATAGTTATTTGCTTGCATTTTCCAGCAACTTTTGTCACCTCTGCAGAATGCGATTTATTCACCTTTTTTATTGCTTTTTGCTTTATTACTACTACGCTCGTAGGCGTTTCGATTTGTTCGTCGAGCAAAGCAGGAAAGTATTGGTGGTGCCTGCGCTGGCCCCAGCTTAGCTTTTTCCATTTTTATTTTTTTTTTCGGTACTTTTGTGTCGGAAAATGTAGTGTACTCCATGCGCGCAACACTCTTTTCCGTTGAATGATGAAATCACACCTTGCAATTCTTCATGCCCGGACCTCGGTGTGACATTGCGACCATTTGGCGTTTCAACTATTACTATTTTTCGTGTTATTGTACTTTTTGTTTTGTGTTTTTTTTTTGTAATGTGTGGAGCACGAGCTAGAAAGTTGCCACATAGATAGCGTCTCGCAGGCGTATGGTTGATTGTGTGTGCGTGTGTGTGTGGCAAGTATTGGGCAAATGGCATAACCATTTGTTCTACCACACATTACTTGCATTACATACTTGGGTTGCATTGCTTTTCTGCACACACCCACATGTACATACATATATAGGTATAATACCTGTGTCGTTGTTGTTTTTGTTTCTCTTCTAGTTGTTTGGACTGCAAATCGCCAACAGTTTATGCAAAACTCGAAAATTTTATTGTGATCTAATCGAAAATATGTATGCAACGAGTGTGAAGTCCATGCCATGATTCTTCGAACCTCTAAAAAGAGACATTCATACTTGTGCATGCACAGAAACACACGCACACCTGCAATGGTATTTATAAGCGTAGCGTATGTACATACGTGCTTTTGTGGCATGCCACACGCTCCGTCAGGATATTAGTTGTGTACGAAATGTGGCGGTAATGTATTTTTATTATTATTGGTTTTCTGGCTATTTATGTGTTGATCTTTCGCTTAAAGCCTAAATATGTGTGTGTGTGTGTGAGCACAAATTCTAACATATGTACGTATATTTATTTGTCAATTCTAAGGATCATTGCTTTGTTTTAACCATAGCAGCGATTTGCTTTAGCTGCTATTGTCGTTGTTGTTGCAGTAGTAGTTGTTATTGTTGTTGCAGTTACACCTCACTTCACTGGAAGAATTGTCATTCGTATTTGTTACATTGTCATTGTCATTCTAACCAATGTTGCTATTAGTGTCGACGACGAATTTTCTATTATTGTTGTTGTGTCGGTTTTGACTATTATAGATCGCTACGTTTTGCATTTGTAATGAATTACTTTGGCGATAGTGGCATACTGATTTTGCATGCATTTTGAAAACAAGGTTTCCGCATTGCTATGTGGCAAGCGTAGTACGAGTATTGTTGCCGTCACCTACTATCTTGATAATTGTATGCACGTATAGTTGTTGTTGTTGTTGGTGAGTTTTTTGAATCGCTATTTATTGCTAATTTGCCAAATTGCTTTAAAGTCATAGATTTATCGCTGAAATATACTTTTCGAATTGCAATAAATTTAGTTACGAAAGTAAGTACCCTCTATATATACTCATTGAGGAATTCATGCAGAAACTATTGCAGGCAAAAGATGTGTTGCGAATAGAAATCTGTATTTTTTCACAGAATTTGCTCAAATGTGAGATCTGAAATTGAAAAAAGTAATTTTTCCTGGGCTGTGTTGCGGTAGCGATCAAGCGCGTAAAAAACCTAATTTTGAGTTTGAAGAGTTCCCTGTTGTAGACCCCATGGTTTACAAGTTTTAAGCGAAGCTCGGCTGGCAGGCCGTCAGCTCCAACAACTTTGTTGTTTTTCAAGCGCGCTATCGCTACTCGTACCTCGTCATAGTTAGGCGGAGGAACATTGACACCTTCATTATCGACTGGAGGCCCGGGTTCGTCTTCTCCACAGCTTTCAGTGCTGCTACCATTTAGTTGGGTAGAAAAGTGTTCCCTCCATAATTTAAGTATGTTCTGGACGTTGGTCACTAGGTCGCCATGGTTGTTCTTACAGCAATTCGCCCTGATCTTGAAACCTTCCGTAAGTCACCTAACTTTCGGACATTTTGTCTGTTGGCCAGCATTAGTTTGTACGTGCATACTATAAATTTCAATTAGATGACGCAGTGTGTGCGTTGTTTTGAAAAAAATGCGCTCATAGTTTTTACACACAGATTCATACATATGCACATAAAAACATTCGAGTACATATCTTTTAATTCATCTACGCCTAAAAATACTTTGCTTTAACACTTTTCCTTCAACTATTGTTTACACACTTAACTGCTTATTTTTCATTAAAAATTTAAGGAAATATTATTTGTTGTTGTCTGTTTTGTACCACAAAAAATATAAACAAATTCTCAACATGATCCCTTCAATTTATTTGCTGCCTCGTTTCGCTGCGCTCCAGTTGTGTTAGCAATGAGTGTTTTTATGCGTTGCGGCTCAGTACCTTCTGCATATGAACAGAGTATCTACTATATATGTTTGAAAGTATGTACGTATAACGAGTAGGATTTTACTTATTAATGCAATTACCATAAGCAGCAGTTGAGCTGAGCAACCCAATTCTGGATATACAGTGACTCAAACAAGCGCTCACAGAGTGTTTTTCTTTAAATACTCCCAATATTTGCAGACTAAATTTTTCCGTTAATTTTTTATAAAAATATTGTTCATGCCCTAATCAAAACCTTATAAATCAAGGTCACAAATTTTATGGAAAATTTATAGGATTTATTTCAAAAAACTTCCATCAAAATATAACAATTTTTAATTCGAATTTTCAGAAAATTTTTGGTTCTATAGCTTATAAAATTTTAGTATAAATAATAAAGTTCACGTTTCAAATAACTAAAAGTTCGATTGATTTTTAATATTCTTGTTTTGTTTTGCTGGCGGTCTTTTCCACTTTTTTCATATACGTAAACATGAATTTCTTATGGGAGAAAAGGCACAAGACCGTTCACAAAAAAAAAATTAAAATACCTACAGCAAAAAAATTTAAAAAATCACCGCGAATTCTTAACTGTTTCAAACATGCACCACAATTTGATGGGCTATAAAATTGCATATCCAAAATTAAAAAAAAAAATCTGCTTAAAAATTTGGAAAATTTGTTGAATTTTTCTAAATTTTCTTTGAAGTTTGAAACTTTGAGTTTTAAAGGTTTTCGTTATAGCATATGACTAATTTACAAAAAATGTACTTAAATATTCTAGCTTGGAAAACTTCAAATTCAGATTTAAAATTTTGCAATTTTTGTGAAAATTTGTTGCATTTTTTTTCAAAATTTGTTCATAGTTCAAAACTTTGATTTATTTGTTTTACAGCATGAACAAGGTTTTTATAAAACAAAATAAACAGAAATTTTTTTACTTGAAAAACTAAACATACAGATGAAAAAAATTTAATTTTGATGAAAATTCGTTTTAATTATGAATTCTTAATTTATATGGTTTTATTTATAACATAACACAATAATTTTATAAAAAATTTAAAAACAAAATTCAACTCTCACAAATAAACATTCAGATTAAAAATTTTGAATTTTTGTTGAAAATTTTTTGAATTTTTTAAGTTTTGTTTAAAGTTAGAAACTTTGATTTATATGAGTATAATAGGAACATTTTAACTTGAAAAACTGAAAATCCAGATTAAAAAGTTTTAAATTTCTAAATTTTATATAAAGATGAAATTTTTGATATATATGATTTTGGTTGTAGCATATCTTTATCTTTATATAAAAAGTTAACAAAATCCATTTAATTTGGAAAACTAAAAGTTTAGATTAAAAGGGGTGAAATATTGTTGATTTTTTTTTTAATTTTTTAAATTTTGTTCTGTTTGTTGTTTTGTTTTTAACTCTGATTTACATATATGGCTATAGCATCAACAATATTAAATAACATATTAACAGAAAATTTTTAACTCAAAAAACTCAAAATTCAGTTTAAAGTCTAAAGCTTTTTTTTGAATTTTTCCAAATTTGATACAAAGTTTGAATTTCCGATTTATATAGTTTTGGTTATAACACAACATAATATTTTTATAAAAAGTTAACAAGAAAATACTAAATTTAGTTTAAAGTTTAAATTTTTGATTTACATGGTTTTGGTTATAGCAAAACACAATATTTTTATAAAAAAATTAACAAAAAAATGTTGAGTTGTATTCAGATTAAAATATTTTAAATTTCGATGAAAATTGTTTCTAAATTTTGTACTAAGTTTGAGACTTTTATTAATGGTTCTAGTCTTTAAATATTTTTTATAAAAAATTTTAGATTACAAATTTTTATTTAAAATAGTTTTCGCTTCAAAGATATTGTGAATATTGAGACACTGTATGTGCAAGTATGTATCCAGTGTGCGACTCTAGCTGAGCTGCATGACCTGCCAACAATCCCCACCACATTACTATCCCTCCACATGCCACTGCCAACAGCTTACAACGCTTCAAGCTGCCTACCACCTCCCACCCCCACCAATTCTACTTAGCTTAGCTACTACGTATTTACATTTTTTTTTTGTTGCTGCTTCCTCGTCTTTTTCTTTTCCATTCTTAATATCTAGTACCACGAGTACTCGTACATAGTATTTGCTTTCGGCTCGTAAAATGTCACAGGCACATCCGTGTCTACGAGCACTAACCTAACCTCATTGTTGTACTCAATGGTTACCTTATTTGTTTTTCGTTTGTTTTTTTTTTCCCCTTATTTATTTAAGTAGCTTGTTTTTGTTGTTGTTTATAGTGTGGCAACATGATGCGGCAGTCTAATTTAAATTAGCTGTGGATTAGTTTAGGTAAATGCAAGAGCCAAGTGGCAGCAGATAAAATTGCTAAAGGAAGATACATAAGCGCTTGGTAGGAAGGCAAGTGAAGAGTATGTGACATGAAGGCAAATGCATTGTTCTCTGTTATAATTAGTTCTAATTTTTTTTTTGTCGTCGATATTTGTTGTCACTGGCATTAGATGTACAGAAGTTGCGCATTCTTGTGCGGATGCCATGTTGTTGGTGTGGTTGTTTGCTTTTGCCATTGCTACTGTTGCTGCTGCTGCTGCTGCTGCGCAAATAGTGAACGCCTGCAAACATTGGACTATGGCGGTAAACAGTACCAGCATAAAGCCACCAGTTAAGAGCTAACAGCAAACAGCTACTAGCGCTTCAGCATAGCTGCTACCCATCTAATGTTTCCTCTGCTATAATTGCTACAGTTTGTAAGGTTCTTTTATTTATTTAATTTTTTGTTTAAATATTAAACTGTCATGTATTATTACGCGCTTATAAGGTACATACGTACGTAGAATGTTTTCTTGCCAAACAGCTACTGTTCGGTTGCTTTCGGCGGTTATAAACCAATGCTGGAAGCTTGGAGGCGCCGTTCTTCGCGCTCGCTCGATGTGCATACATGTAAATTATTCCATCAGATATCGCAGATAAATATGTACATACATATGTGGCTTTAACAAAGTACTGCATCTCCATTGTACTCCCCTTGTAATATAAATATATATGTATATACATTTGTATATGCGCAAGTAGATATTTGTTCATAAGTGACTATGAATATTCAAGCTCTGTATATAGCATTCTACTTTACTCAGCTGCAAGTTGTTGCTGCCACTTCATAAATGTGGCAATTCTCTTGCATGGCATATTTATGGCTGTGTTGCGCATTTAATATTTCATTAAACAAATTTAATTAACTTACGGTATAATATATGTAAGATAAAAAGTAGCTAAGCTGCGACAATTGTAAATACATACATACATATGAACGCACAACTGCACCTTTTGTTTAAAACCTATTCCAACGGTATTCATGTAAACAAAATAGCTGCAATGTCACTCAGGAATAAAGAGATGCTTTGTAGACATATGCATAGATACTATTTGCTACATATGAAGGTATATATGTACATATGTCAAATAAATTACAAAGCTTGTGCTGGATCATCTCTTTTAATTCACAAATAATTTCAATATATTTGCATACATATACACTGGCGGCAGAAATAATAGACTCGCCTTACTTTGAAGAGTTTTGGCTATACATATTTCCATGGTTTATTTTATGTTTAATATTTTTTTCAAAAAGGCTGGCCAGTTATATAACAAGCGCCATATAAATACCCTTTTCAAACTTTATACAAAAATTATAAAAATAGGACAAATTTTCATCAAATTTTTAAACTTTGTTTTCAGAATTTTTAGGAAAATTTTTGGTATGTAGTGTTGTAGCTCATTCCATTTTATTATAATAAAGCTTTAAGCGGCTTACTGTTGATTTTCAACAATTTTTTGTTGACGATGCCAGGCATTATCTTTCGAGCACACTTTGTATGGGAAAATATGCGAGACACCGTCAGCAAAAGCAAAATTCTTAAAAATCAACGTTATTTTGTAGCCAATTGAAACTTGAAAAAATATAAAAAAATATTAAACATAAAATAAACTAAAGCAAATATAGCCAACATTTTTAAAAGTACCATGAGTCTATTATTTCTGCCACCAGGGTATATGTACGATATCAGTGTATGCACTTTGTTTACATACATATGTACCTGATTTACAAGTAGGTATGGATTCTCATTGCCTATTTATATTCAGTTGAGTCTCTTGTTGAAGCAGGATTTAGAGCCGATTGTGAATGCTATCGGCTGTTTGTTGCTTTTGGATGGCGAAATCTCGGCGCAAATACTTATTGCCTAGAGACGCAAGCAGATCTTGCTGCAAGATGGTAGGGATACGAGTTTGATGTTGGCTCCTCGCTATTCGAGTCCGTACTGCTCGAATCGCTCGAGTGTCATATCGAAGGGGACACCTGAGTGACATATTCCGTGCCACGACGAAGTCAATCAGCCTCCCTCTCTTGTCGAAGGTTCTTCAGGAAGGCTGAATTTTCCGTCTGTTGGAACAAATATGCCTTTTTACCCTCCTTAGCGTTAAAGTTGGCAAGCGAAAATTTAACATCGTGGCGGTGGCAGCGCTCATATCCTAGTTTTAAGCGTTTCAAGAACTGCTCTGATGTTGATGGGAATGCGCCAGGAGACGAGGTGTCGTAGGCTTCGCCCAACGAAAAAAAACCCATACCAAACCATCATACACTGCCTACTCCATGCAGCCGTGTCCTATCCAACGCATTTCCTGGATACCATTGTTGCCGAAAGCGCCTTCCCTATAGAGGAAGGTGCATATCAGTAAATCGTGGTTCTAAATTGTTTAAATTTTTTTTACGTGGCGGGTCCAAAGCCTTCGCTGGGGGGTTAGCCGAATACTCTGCTCACATTACATAGAGTACGCGAGCGGGGAAGGAACAGATGATAGGATTGTCTTTGCATGCGCTGCACATTTTTTATTTTAAATCTCATAAATTGTTTGTAATGAATTTTGGTAAAGTTTTTAAATCATAGCTTATGGAGGCAAATTCTATGGGTCTAGGAAAAATGATTTTCTCCTTTTTAGTCTATTTATAGAAACGTGGCATATTAAACATTTTTTTATTTACTTTTTTTGTACTCCACTGGGTATGAAAGTGGGAAGATTGTTTTCTAAGTCTGCAGAATAAACCCTCTATAACAATTTGGATTTTTCCTCGACTGTCATGAAAGGAATGACGTTCCATCGTCTCCAAGTTAAATACGGTATTCCGTCTGAACAGCCAGCACAATTCGGTATATCTGATAACAGTGGCAGTTATCACTGTTTTGTTATATGAAAATTAAGGAAACTGATATTGGCTCAAGCTGGGATCCCAATAACGGCGCAAATAGCACAATATTTACCGATTTTCATCGTGCTTGATTGGTAAATATTAAACAAATTTATAACACTATTTTTTGATTGGTCCAACATGGTCACAGTATGGTGCTTGATTACTAATAACAATGAGCAAATTGTCGACTTTGATCCGGGCATGGGCACCCGATAAATATTGCCGCATTTTTTACAATTTGATTGTTCTACAATGAGCAAAATAGTGTTCACATTATCGGTACAGCAATATTAATTTTGTTTGTTTATAGTCAGCCCAATTTTGGCTCAGATTGCCGCATTTCGAAAGACTGTATTTGTGCACACTATCTGTACATGAAATGCGCCGGTAGTGCGATCTTAGCTTAAAACATAATCTTGAAGAATACCCATTTAGCCAAAAAAATTGTTCCGTCCCCACAAAAGCATATGATGAGCCTTCTCCTGCCTGTTTGTCGGTGAAATCGTACCTTTTGATCCAAGAGTAGCCTGGTACCCAACGCTGTATTACTATGTTTCTTCCTGCCAAAAATTCAAGAGTGTCAAAACACTTCTTCTTGAAGGCTGGTGTTGATCATCCTATAAGATACGGCTTTTATAGGTGCTTGGCTGTATGAGAAGATACCTTTGAAAGCTTTTTCAATATTCATTCTGGCGCAAGTCGAAAATGCTAGCACCTTTGCACGAAATAAGTATTGTTTACCGCCTGCCTATTTCAACAGAAAGTCTAGTACCGCGTCCATAAATACATACATATTTATATGAGTTGAAGGCAAGAGAATCCATTTCTCTAGATATTTTTTTTTTGTTTTGAGGTTTTACAGAAACTTCCTGCTAAGAGATCATTTTTAACAAAATGCCGGAAAAATTGCGTCTTTCCAAACCTGGGGTTATTCCTAAAATACCTTTATTGCTTGTCCTTATGAAGGGTATCGCCAGATATTTCAACAATAACATGAAGCGACTTTAGAATTGCGTTTGGTCATTTGACCGCCTGGTTAAAAGCATGCGAGGGAGACCCTGCGGAATGGTACTTCTAACCCTTACACCACAGCGGCCGCAATTACTTACTCCCAGCTAAAACTGGTTGATTCCGTAAACTCTCAGTGAGCATTCCTAGGAATTTTCCTTCTTGATGCCCTGTCTTCATCTGCTCTGACCAGTGGAAGTGTTCTCTCCTAGTTTGCATAGCGTGTTGCTTGCAATGTTTCCTTTGACCTGAATTCACTGAAATGAAATTCAGTTCCAAGTACGAGGAACAGGAAAACATCAAACTGAGCATTCTTCCTAAGTACTACAAAAACATCATTCGGCTCTCGATTAAGAACAAGAAAGATAGCAGAAGTCAGCAAGTATCTTGCCAAATCCACAAAGTGACACTTTGCAAGAGACAATTAAATTTTTATAAACAACTTAAACAGGAGGTAAGTATGCGCTTTCGCTCTACTTACTTGAGTGTGGCAAGCGAAGATGCAAGCAAGCGCAACATGCAACACAAAATCGAATAATGTGCACATCTAAAGGACATGTCTGTGTGACCGCAAAAGGCAAGCGCTGTAAGTGGCATACACAAATAAATTTTGCAAGTAATAGGATAAGCAGGATGCACAGAATGTGAGAGAGTGAGTAGTGAGTACTTAGGGTGACCAGAAGACACAAGCAGCTTTTTGGAAAAATGTGCTGGCATTAAAATTTCATTTTACAAAAACCTTGAGTGGCAAACTGAAAATAGAGTGGTCGGAAATCACAAGATGGCCAGAGGTAATATTAAATGCGCTTGAAGCGTTGGATATACTTATATACATATACATTCATACATGTAACATGCAACAAGGAAAATTCAGATAAATGAAAGTCTGGAAGAAAGTGCCAAGCATATATTTGAGTGTGTAAAATGTAAAAAGTGCAATTGTTTTAAATTTTTAATACGCGGAAATGCAACTGCTTTGAAATATGCACTACTAAATGCGATGGAAATGGAAAATGAAACCAAAAGCAGCACAGACAAGTGCTCTTACTATTTTACTTTTTTCACATCCTTCACCTTTTTTTTTGTGTGTGGAAATTTATTGCCTGCAAACGCAGTCATCAAATCAAGCAATTGACGCCACCGCTCGAGTGGCACTCGATTGCTAGAGAGCAAACTAATTTTGTATGCAACTAGCGGATATGCATTCACGCAAGCGCGCAGCTGCAGCCTTTTGACATTTAATAGTGCAACTTAGACTAAGCAGGACATCTGCAGGAAGTGTCACACGCCAATGCCACTCAATGCTATGTACGAAAAATTCGTATGCGAATGCAAAGGTATGCACTTATGCAAGTACACTGAAGTGCCACCAATTTGTTAAGAACATCGCATTCTCAATTGCCTTAATTTCCAATGAAATATCCACTTTGTCAATTCCAATCGAAATGCATTGGTAATGACAGAAATATGAGTCGACTAAAATAGAAAACAAAGCGTATCCTTCCTGCTCTTTGATATCCTTAATTTCACAGCATTTTGCTATGAGCCACTTACAACACACGCTCATATGATGCCCCAAAGGAATTATAGCGAAGTGGCAAATTGTGTTGTAAAAAGTCGTAAATTTGTCAGCAATTGCCGACAGCGGAGACAAACGATTAAAAATAGAATATGGCTCATATACTTGCACATAAGAATATGAAGATATGTATACTAGGGCGGGTCGAAAATCTAATTTTTCTCAAATCCCTTGGTAATAGTGAAAATATATTGTATCATGACGTCAACAACAAGCCTGTAAAATATTAGTATTTTATTTTAATTGTAAGAGCCCGCGCATCGACCGCCAAGTGACGCACAACAAACTAGTCGAATAAGACCAATTCTTGTTAAAAATTCTGGGTTTAGCCAAAAATTTTGGTGCATATTATTAGATAATGAATCCTTTAACGCAAAAGATAAAGGCAAGTATCATTTCGCGCAGCCCTTTATCTTATCGTTAATCTCAAACTCATCTATTTTCAGGAAAATTTTAATTGTTCTCTTGATAATTGCACTGGCCTATAGTCAAAAGATGTAAAGAACAACATTAATATTGCTGGCGTGCATTTAGATCGCTAGTTCCAAATATTCTAATTCTTTTTTAATATTAGCTATAGTTTGCGAATTTTTGCAAATTTAGGAACAATATCGGTAGCTCTAATAGAATAGCCATTATTTTCCATCATCGCGGAAAAATTTTGTTTATGCAAATTAGTATGGAAACACTGAACAGGCACAACTTCTAGACACACTAATTGGTTTACTTATGTTTATGCATACAATATAAAAATTGCAAATATAAGAAAATGATAAAAAATTTTGTTCGAGATTTTTTTTATTTTAAAATAATTGGTTTATAATCAGAACTATTTTAGTCATATTATTATCAAAAAGCAGTAACATTAAGTCTCGCCTTCAATTTGTTAATTATTACGCACCGATCGAGTAACATTTACCAAAGTTATATCGAAAAACTTAAGTGGATTTGCAGTTTTTTTCTAAAAAATTTCTCTTCAATTGTATAAATAACCTTTAAATAAAAGAACCGGATTACAGAAAACTGTGCCAGCGAGTGACTTTTTTCGTTCAAGCTGAATGCAAAGCAATATCGTCCAATTGGAGAGTCCTCAAAAGGATTTCCCAGGATATGTTAAAGACTAGTGCATTTACCTACAGACACTTTTTCACATAATGGAATTAACTAAAATATTTATGTATATCTAAACACTTATTGCACGTCCCCTACTTTCATTTAACGGCAAATTTAGAAACCGCGAAAAATGTGCTTCTGCGGCGACTAATGAAACCCTTCCGCACCAGTTTTCCAGACTGGAAAAATGGACTCAAAATGGGTGTTTCTCACCCTAATTGTAATGTATGTAAATACTTATATGTTTGAAACTACTATTAACTTGTCGAACGATTCCTAATCTTTGACAATACATTCATTCACCACGATCTTGAAAACTGACCAAATCGGCGTGACCAAGTCCATGGCCATTTTAATATTATATAAACATCCGAAAACATTAAAAGGCTTGAAATAAATCTCGTCTCACTTTTTTGTATTTTTCACTTGGTTGCTGAAGTAATGAAGAATTGAAAATTCATAAGGGAAAATTATAGTTTTTGTAAGTTTTATCTTAATATCTTAAAAACGTGTAGACTTATTGAAAAATGATAAATGAACGTGAGGTACTAAATTTAATAGCCCTTAATTTGAGATATCGTCTTGTTTATAACAATAACGCATTCCATAGATATTACAAGCCAAAGTTTCATTTACAAAATTCATACACTTTGATTCAATTGCGCGGGCTAAAGATAAGTTTTAAATTAATCTTTCGTGGCCAATAACAATTGGATGAGACCTGAGACATCATAATATTACTATTACAATGCGGTCAAATTACTTTTATTTTCCCACATACAAAATCGACCCAGCCTAATGTATACAAATGTATTACAAATTCATGCCAAAGTACTCGAAAATAGTAGTTTTTGTAATTAAAAGCCGTTTAATTTCAATTTTTGAGTGCACGAAATTATTCAATAGTCCTTAAGTATCCTTCCAAGCGCTCGTCTGCCTTTAAAAGCAGGCGCGTACAGCAAAAACAAAAAGCATTCTTTTATTTATAACTCAAGAGGCTTATAACGCTCTTTTTCACATTTCACCTAAAACATTTACAATACTTTGCTTTAAAAACAATCTAAATCTTATCTTGTTGTACATTTTTAGCTCCAATTTCTGTGCCGTGCCCTACGGTAGCTCATATGTGAAAATTCTTTAGAATTCACATGCCAAAATGTATGCACGTGCACCCACAATCATTTTTCATAGAACCTTATCCTTATCCAGATTGTTTAGAGTACTTTTCATAGCGAAATGTGTGAAAATTGATCCTTTATTTGTTGTTCGAGGACAAAAGAGGATTCGTTTTGGAGAGACTTAAAAAGGCACATTTTGCCAGCAATTTATTGTTTTTGCTATTAAAAAACATATATGCACGTAACTATAATCGGACCAATTTAGTCTTCCATTGAAAAAATTTCATTTGTTTCCTGACAGATTTCTTGGCTGACGCTACTACCGCCGAGAGAGTTAGCTACTTGCAAAGAGTTCGCTCTACTTACAGAGCTTCCTAGACATCGAAAAATATTTGAAAGCAATGACTTCAAAGCTGAAACTGGTTAAGATTAGATTAGATAAGATTTAGAGGAGAGAGCAGAGAGCTCCTAGTTACCGCGACCGAAACGATCTATTGTAGCAAACCTCTATTCGACTATAGGTCTTCTTTGATTCACATATTGCTAAGAAACCAAGCGAGGTATGGTGATTGTAGGAAGCGAAGTCTGGTCCTAGTGAATGCTTCACAGTGGCACATAATGTGTTCTGCTTTTTCCTGTTCTTCGTTGAACAACCTACACTGATCAGAGCTAACAACCCCTATGTTTGACAAATGTTTCATTACGCTACAGTGGCGAGTCAAAAAACCTCTAACAATGCTTACTGCTTACCCCTGCGGGAAACTCTTTCCTGTCCTATATTGGATGTAATGGTTTTGAATTTAAGGGTGTCTGCTATCAAGCGGAATGTCGTTTCATTTACCCCTTTTCGCCGGACACAATCGTCTATTAGAGAGGGTTCCGTGTTATCGAAAGTGCCCTCTACGTCCAAGAAACATCCCACCGCCACTTCTTTATCCTCCAAAGACTTAAGCTGAAACTAGTGTTGACTTCATATGGATTCTCCTCCACAGGCCTTACCCCAAGCGACGAGTAGGAGAGGTTTAGCAGCCCAAGAAATGCAGTATACCTTCAAGTGGCTAATGGATGGATGGATGGTTCAAGAATAACTACTTTTCAGGAGTGGTTCTTTTTTGCGTCCAGTAACTGTGTTGAAGGAAATAAGTACCTTCCAACCGTCTTATTCGGCATGATTTGCGACAGAGTCGTGTATAAGCTCGTTTCCCTTTTAGATGGGCCGATGAGTACTTCTAGTTACTTAATATGCGACTCAGAGTTTATCTGATTTTCGGCTTCAGTTACTACTACTAAGTACATATTTACTATAATCGTTGATCATACAATTACATACATAATACAATTTCTGTCTCCTGAATAGCGAGCTCTTGGTGTTTTGAAGCAACTCGAAGTCCAGCAAGTTGTCGTACATTGACCTTCTTTGACCCTATGCCCTATGCTTCATCTTAGTGTAAAGTAGTCGACTGTCCTGTTTACGTAGGTCGACATTAGTTCTGATAACAAATTGGCATTCATCGCTGCAGGCTCGCTTACAGGACAATCAAAATTGGTCATAAAATGTTTGTTATCTCTCTCGGGGTTGCCTTTGAATAGTTTCCAATCATATTGTGCTAGATGTCCAGTCGCAGTGAAAGAAAAATGGGTAATGAATTGGGTATGGTCCAGTTGAAGTATTTTCCCCTGGCAGCTAAAGTATGGGACTTGCTTTTACAACCTGTGGGCTGCTTTTAAACAGACATTGTTGAGGTTACCCCTGTGAGTGCTGGGCGAAAACATCGTTATCTAAATTTGCAAGGTTCTTCGGTAAAATTATGTCAACCAAAAACCAAGGGAGCTGTATGAACTATTTAATCACTCAACTTTAAAAATGTCCCTCGCCCTGAAGGTGTACTAAACTGAGAAAAGAGACTGCTAAATATATTTGCTCTTAAGACAAAATTTGGTGACTATAACCGCGTAACCAACCTCTTTTCTCAGTGGTTTGGCACTTTAATACAACTAGGTGATAGGCCTAACAGAGGCATCTGCATTGATGGCTTGAACATGGATCAACGAACGGGCGCTGGTCTTAGTTTCGAGGCCTTCGCCTCAATCAATCTCATCGTATGTCAAATGACTGCAGTGATTTTCAGGTTGGAGAGAAGGCGGCTATTCTTCTTCTAAATACTATGGCTATAGCATCTTCATCGTTTGTCAAAGACTTTGAAATCATTAGTGAACTCGGAAATTATACGAAATTGCATTGCCACATTTGCATCACTAGGCCATCAACTCTATGCTGGGGTTGGAGAAAGGTGCAGAGTAGCAAGCGCGATGAGAACGACGAATGAATTGACGATTTTTTGTGTCGATACCCAGGTCTATAGTCGAATCGATTCTTAAACTTATTCACGAGTCTAGAAGAGAAATTGGAGGACCTTCTCAATTTAAATTGAGATAGCAATTGCCGGTTATTGCTCTGACTATTCACTTATTTCGCTTTGGCAAAGAATGGCGATTAGAGGAATGCGCCCCTTTTGGTACTCACACATTGAGGCCACTCGCAATGAACCACTTTGTTTCCGAACAAAAGTATGGAACTACCAATGTGTGCCTTTTAGCCTTACCTTTCAAAAGTTCTTCTCAGCTAACGAATTAATGAGATTCTTTTTCTACCTACGAATCAAATATTTTTTGTATATTCTTGCGGTAATTTGCATAAGAATTTGACTGTTTTGTTTACACAAAGAAAAGTCCAGTTCGGTACAAAACACTGAATGAGGCTGCAAAAGCGTATAAGTATGTGCTAGTTAGAGAGTGAGGTAAATATCATTTCACACAACAGTGTATGTTATGTTTTTACTCATCTACCCACTGACGTAAGCTAAGTAACCGTTTTGTTATTTTATGCACACAGCCCCTATATGCATATTTATTTACTTATGGACGTGTTTTTCTGCTCAATCATGATCAGTTACTTGGCTTGGCATGCTACTGAAACAATAACAATTACCATATAAGTAACTACCTACATACATATGTATGTATGTATGTATGTACATATGTACCTACTTATTAATATTTATCGGTTGACGTATCGAAGTAGCTGATGAGCATAAACAGTTGAGTAATTAACATATTGTGTCAAGTATTTAGATGTACAAAATTGATGCTACCCATCAAGTGGATGTACATGACAGCAGAGAAAGAAGAAGGTGCAAAGGTGGCAAAAATTACAACGGCATCAGCATCGCTTGGGTTTTTAAATTAAAAGCCATAATAAATAAATAAATTGATTTCACTCATTTGTGGGTCTTTGATAAATCTCAAAAAAAAAAAAACACACACTGTCAAATAACAGTCATTCGGAACTGATTAGTACGTAGGTGGGTAGCTAGATATGGCTGCCACTAAAATGCGGCAGCACGCTTAGGCCTTAAGTGTAGGAATCTTTGCTGAAGTATTTAGAGTCCCCGTCCAACCTGGTCGGGAACCTCCGATTTAAATTCGCCACCTCAGAGAGGTTGCAAAAAAGGCGACCCCATTAGCCGCAATCTGCTCTATAAAAGATAAAGAATTATTTTCTCCTCTTTATGTTTAGATTTTGCAACTTCTCTAGCACCTAAAAATGGTCCTCCGAGCCATTTTGCATCTTCAGCTATAATACGATGACCCATTATAGCACCAATAACGCGTATTCATAGTCAAAATAAAGTCAACAGAAGTTAGTTTTAGCTTCTTGGCATAACTTTCATTGGAATATCTATCAAAAGCTGCAGATATCTTAACTTCCTGAAAGCATCTGCTTGGTCATGTCCACCCCTTCGAAACTCGTCTACTCTATATATGCTTGCAACCGTGAGACCTAAATACGATTTAAACCGTTCTGTGTAGCCATATTCTGCAGAGATCGGCCATTTTCTGCAGGGATCAGCCTTGAAGACAACAAAATAATCCGATTAACGAAATGAGTAGCTCTAAGTAAGGTTTCGCGAGGCAATGCGATACCATTGAGCTTGCAATCAGTGCTGCTGAAAGTACTACTATAGGAGTTTTTACTACTATTTTGTCATTCATACTCCCGTACTCCCCAAGAACCGATTATACTACTATTTGGCGAGATAGTTCGCTTTTTTTATTAAAATTTATAAAGTGAATCAAACGATGTCGCATTGAGCACTGCCAAAGCTCATTTGCTTGGAATGATTTCCGATCTTACTTTTCCTTTCACGTTTTTATTAAAGTTTCTTAAACCATATTTCATACAGCATTATTTAAATCTTGCGAACGCAGTGATGAATTTATTTTGGAGAAAAGCTCGTTTGTTGGTCCGAACACACAACGCGTGCGTAAGGAGCTCTTAGAGTAGAACTCCAAAACAAGCTTTTTAGGTGCTGAAAGTCTGAAAAGCGCTGAACGCCTGAAAAGCTTGTCGTGGAATAAAATAAATAAGACTTTAACTGGTTTATAAATCGAATTTTTTGTTTTATGAAAATGTCACTTTACAGAGCTCTATAAAATTATTTTATTTTTTTATGAATAAGGTTATTAGGCTATGTAATATAAAATGGGTACATATAACGACTTGCGGGGGTGGGACCACATCACAAAGAGGCCTGGAGTTTTATTTTCTTCTAGACAGGAAGGGCAATTACGGTTGCCAAGTATTCAAACCGCGTCCCGCCAAGCGGGAAGTGACCACTGTCCTACTTGCTAATGAAGCAGCCCCTCGATGCCTCTCAGTAGTTACTGAGTGCCACAACTGGTTGTTGGCTAAGAAATACGTGAACTGAGTCCTTTACCACCAAATCAGCATGTATTCCCGTGTGAAATGTCACTTAAGAGTATTTAAAGTGAAACAAGTTTGTTATATTTAAATACAAACATAATTTAGCTGAGACTTGCATTGACCACTTCAGAAGTACTTAATTTGAAGGCTGTTAAATAACTTGCACGCATTTGATACAATGCCCCTCCCTCTATTTTCCATCATGTTGTCCCCGCCCTTAAGGACTGAAAATAGTGCGGCTTGAAACACCCACTATCCTTGGACATTGAGAACCACGTCTAGATTCCTTTTCAGACGGTAAAGGCACAAGCTGCGAGCCTTGATGAATGTGACTAAGAGACACAATCCACGGGAACGGACTATGGTCACTTAAGGCATCATTATTGATCCACTCTATACATCATTCATAGTTAAAATCATTGCTGTGTTGTCCTCGCATGTACTGAGAATGGACAAGCTTAATTATCTTTCCTTGACCTAACTATTTACAAGATTCATAAAATAGTCTGTTAAGTTGTTTGCATTTTCAACGCCCACTTGTTTTTCCATATTTACTCAATGCTTTCTTAAGGTATTAAGTACGGTTACATTTGAATGTATGTGTGTATACTGTTTGCCTTAGAGAATATTTAAGGTAATAAATTAAATATTAAACTAATTTTTTTCTAAAATGCTTTCGCTTTTCAGTTCACCTTAACATGGGTCGTTATTTGACCTCTTTAACAATTTTCATTAATTTTGTAAACTCTTTCGTAATTCGCTTATTCATCTTTCTCTAGACGGAATCCAGCCATCAAAAATCGCCCTACATGACATAATATTGCATTCCACAAGCAAAGGCAAGCTGCTATCATCTGAAATGCAACCCACCTTCTGTCGGTATTGTCTCAGCATCGCATCATTGTAAAAATAATATTAATTGCTGTCATAGCAATTGCAATCAAGTCAACAACAGGAATATCGAATGTCAGATTGTCAACAATTTGTCGCTTTACAATGAGAGCCTTCTGTTTTTTACTGGCATAACTGATTTTTTTGTTTTAATTTTGTCTACTCCTATACGTTTTTATTCCTCACTTGTAATTTATTTTCTTACTACCTTAGTACTTACTTTTTTTAAATTTTTTCCTTTTAACGATTTTACCGCGCATTATAAGTATCTTCGATTTTATTTTTTTTTTAAGATTTTAATCACATTTATTATTTCCACTACCCGCTATATTGCCACTTAATTGACTTTTTCACATTGAATTAACTTTAATAAGGCACTGTTCGCATGCGTATGTGGCTTCAGTGTGAGAGAGTTGCAAAGCGCCACCCACAAATATGAAGTTGATATTTTTCTTTTACATATCTACTTTTTTTGCTCAGCTTAATTCTTTACTCACTGCTACCAATCAATGCTTGTGCAACATCTGAGCGCATTAAGGCGCTGAAGGCAGCCAGTGGCGGCGGCAGCCGTAATTGATGTGAAAGTGATAACAGCTGTTGCACAAAAATTGATTCAGTATGCCTTCGCTTTGCTACACTTGCCACTTTGTTTTTTTTTTCGTTCTTTCATCGCTGCTGCCATGGGTTGTCCTGGAGACGAGGAGCCAAGTAGCAGTACGGAAAAAATTGAATATTTTATAAAATATGCGCTGTGATTTTCTGCGCTCAAAGAAAAAAAAACGGTAGTCCTTGCTCGGCTCTTACATATACTCGTATTAAGTTGGTAGTTGGCAGCAGTGGCGAAAGGCGGTTAAAAGAGGGAGGTAGGTGGTCCCCATTAACCAGAGAAATATGCGCTGCTTGAGTATTGTCCCTACTTTTTATGTAAGTACGTAAGATGCAGGTAAGGATAAGATTACCTGTGTAAAACCTCCTCCCACACCTTCGAGCTGTCATTGGCTCGCCGATTGCTGTCTTGCAACTTTATATTTCATATAAGAATGCATGTGCTACTGTGGTCCGTTGCCAGTCCGCCATCCACGCTGCTCAACGCCGTCACTAAGCACCTGCTTGCGGCCTGCAATCTGCGTACGTAATGAGATTTATTTTTGCCGTACTAGCTGCTGCTGCGAAATCACAACAAAACGCATTGTGGCAGCTTGTAACGGCTGTCGATGCATTTATGCTTCGTATGCTTGGCATACATTTTGCTTCTCCGCTTAACCTCTTCCTCACACTCATCGCAAGTGCTGCTTGTTGCACGAAGCGTAGGAAATTATACTTTTTACATTGTTTTTGGGGTTATAACGGGTGATTTTTTTGAGGTTAGGATTTTCATGCATTAGT
>NW_023458562.1:29818047-29818259 GCF_013731165.1 Rhagoletis pomonella
CTATCATCGACAGCTCAGTTGTAAATCGGTTGCTATCGTGTCAAATTACTGTTGTGGGCGTCGGTACGCGTTCGGTCAAGTTTATTAATATTTAATTGTAAATTGTTTGTGATTTAATTAGTTTTTGCAAATTAGTATTGTTTAGCCAATAGTTTTTTATAATAAAAGTGAAAGTGTGAAAATGCTTTAAAAGGGCAGATCAAAAAAAGAAT
>NW_023458562.1:29818359-29819487 GCF_013731165.1 Rhagoletis pomonella
TCTAATATTCATTTAGGTTGTACCAAATCATTAATTTATTTGAAGGGTTTGGTAAATACTAATAAATATTTTTTTTTAAGCATATTTCTACAAATTCCATTCAACTTAACGTATGGTTCATAAAAGGATGTCATTAAGCTTTGCTAATAAATATAAGCTTTCTTTCAACACATGGTTTAGTCATAGTTACCAAATCTTAGTTGAGGCAATCACGATTTGGTTTGAGAGCGGAACATATTCATGCTTGTGAGCCATCCCTATCTGCCCGTCTCCACAGGATAAAGTTTATATCTTGATACATATGTTAGAATATAAATAGCCAATGGAGACCGCTCATTGCTCTTCAAGAGTAATATATATCAGAGGTTATATCTTGCCATCTATTGCCGGCAATTTGGTAGTTTGACAGCTACACTCAGAAAAAGGTTTAGTTATAATTACCAAGATTTGGTTATAGTGACTAAGTGGCATAGTTGGATATGGCGAGTAAATATCTAGTTCACGAAATTCTGCAATTTACTTGAGACTTCTAGTGGGACATATGTATATTTGTTAATAATTACAAAACGATAACCTTGAGTGGACAATATTGTTAGTTGAATAAAATGATTGTTGAGCAAATATAAACAATGCTTTGGTTGATACAAGTTTTTAATTAATTTTGTGAACTTGCTGTAGACTTGAATCAGCTAAGCGTTTATTATTGGAAAAAATGTTTCAGTTTGACACAAATAAAAATTTACTCGATGGTTGTTTTGTATACTTTCTTCTTTTATTTGCATATATTAAGCACAAAAAATACATACATATTTACATAAATAGTTACTAGTGTAAATGGTATATATGTATATGGTGGTAAGAATCTCCTAAAAAGAAACGATGAAGCAGGAACAGTCGTGCGAAAACCCAGGTCAATATCTGCTGGAAGTGCTGGTTTAAGTATACTGCTTTGCTTTGTCCTTGGCTAAATAAATACTTTCAAATTATAATTCACATAAATTATATATCCACTGAGAAACCCCGGTTGGCATCAAACTTTATATTTTTAAATAACTATGCGCACACCGAAACAACTCGCGGCGATGGCAAAACTGAAACTGAGACAAACAAGTCTGGGCATGTCATAGC
>NW_023458562.1:29819587-29835167 GCF_013731165.1 Rhagoletis pomonella
ATGGGTCTATCTCTTTTTGTTCTGGTACTTACAAACATCGGACCAAAGTTATAATACCATTTCATGCTCATGAAAGGTATAAAAATATGCCATTTCTAAGCGCAGTTTTTGAACAGTTTATTTCGTTTCAGTGTAATGGTTATACCGCTTTTTCGTGCATTATTTACACCTACCGTAATTTTTTTTTACTGATTTTCGGCATATATATTATGCTAGTGGTATACAAGTTTTCTTATTTCTAGAACATAATATAAACTCCGTTGGTGTAAAATACGTATTGGTATTGGCTCAAATCATACACCATAATGGTAAAGAATTTACACCATATTCTAGCATAAATATATTTTCATGAGTGTGAAGAGTACAAAAGGATTCGAGGAATAAAATTTACTACTAATCAAATTTAAAATTAACTCAGACATAAAATTTACACCGAAGCTCTTTTTTAATCTGCGCGACTTGGAAGTCTTTTTATAAATCTCAGCATTCCTTTTCGTAATATGCAGGCAAGAAAATCGCGAATATATATGAATGTGAGTACCTAATTTAAAAACGAGGTACATTCTGTCGAGTGAATTTCGGTACTACCCCCTCTAAAACTCGAGCGCCTCAAAATTTATAGGGATTTGATGATTTTTAAATAAATCTGGAAAAACTTATATTTTGAAAGCAATGAATTTTTCGCCATTATTAAATTTTTAAGAGATGCGCTGTTTAAAAAAGGTTCGGAAATATACATAAAGTGGCATAGTTGAGCCAATGTACATATTGAAATTGTTAAATTAGTTAAATAATAGTCATACAGCTTTAATATGGCGTCCAGCTGAGTTTCAGTATTAGGCTAAGTTTACAACCTAACGTATTAGCGTAGCGAGAATACATAAAAATCGCTCCTAACCAACATTTGCACAGTCTTCGGTGTTTATCGCTGTGCAAGCAAATACAAATTATGCAGTTTGTTAAAAAAAGCTTTTTCTCATACTTAAAGCCCAAATAAATAAAAAATATACATATGTACATATTTATATAATAAATTAAACATCTCTTCTACTGCTATTATATACAATACAATATGCTTAAGTTTCGGTATAAATTGTCAAAGGGTTGTGGAAACAAAAAAAATATATTAGGGGAATCCCTACGTAGCAATGTATCACACGTTTTTTTGCTTTCCCAACAACAAAATATGTGCTAGATTGGTACGTAGCAACTTTAATGTAAATCTAAATTGCTACTCATCGTAAACTCCTCTATTATAAAAAATTAGTCGTGTATAATTTTGCTGCAATTTAAACACTAGCTACTTTTTAATCGCCAGCGATTATGCTGGCGAAGAAGTTTCTTTGGATTGAGCGATTTCCATTGCATCGCGTAACGTTATTACTCTAGGTTGTGAACTTAGCCTTACTTTTATAAATATGGTCGTCGTTGAAAACTTACACCGATTCTTGAGTTTGGTACAAAAATATTTACCAAGCCAAGAACGGTGTATTTATTTTGCCCTAGACACAATTCAGTTTGAGAATTTGGTATAAAAAATGTTTCTTGCCAAATGAACACAGTTGACAGAAGTTTAAGCGCCTACCACACGTCCATTATTCGAACGCAAACGCGAACGTATACATTTCAACATGTTTTGTTAACGTTCGCGTACGAAAAGAAGAAATCAAATCAGCGTTCGCCAATGTTATGTAGAAAAAATTCTCGCTGTTGTTCGTACTCATATATACTATGCAACTTATAGCTGCATTTGTGAAGGCATGATGTTGAATCATTAGTACCCAAACAAACTTTGAGCGTGTAGGGGTGCCTTATTGAAGCATATTTCACCACTGGTGTATTAAATATACCAACCAGTGTTACCACTCGACAATATTTTTAGGAACAAAAAATACTACCAAATCAGTTTCCAAACTACCAATTTTTTTTAATCATCAGATATTGATATTTTATTTCGTTTCTGATTTTACTTCAAGCAAAAGTATGAATCTTTGATATTAATTCAATTTATATCAATTATTTTATGTCTAAAATGTAAAAAAATACAATCGATATAAACATTTTATATTTGGTAACAAAAAAAATGTATTACTGTGCTCGCGCAACTTTATTTTTATTTATTTGTTTTCATTTAACCATGATGCAATAAAATTACGGAAAGTCAGCAACATAATCTTAATATTTCGGTACGAGTTTTAGGCCATTTTAGCACGCTTTCAGTACGCTTTTCTACTTTCACATCACCATTATATTACCGCCATTCGACAAAATTTATTTAAAATTTTTACAAATGTTCTAATAAACGAATACTATGCAACAACAGCTCAATGCATTTTTGACATTTCGAATAGGATTTATTTTCTATTATAACTTCAAAACTTTGATAGGATTGCAAGACATCTTTAAAATTTGGAATCGGAAATCCAAATCGATGAGAAATCAATTTCGAACGAAACCAGAACAGCCCTGAAATGAAACTACCAATTTATCAAAACGGCAACACTGATAGCAGCTCTACTTGTGGTATGTATAATAAGCTCATATTAAAACAGGCAGTGTATTATGTACACACACACTAGCTTTGTTTCTTTACTTTCCTAGCAGATCATGATCAGGAAGAAGAATGGGAAGAATTACAGAATTACACTGAGAAAAAGGATTAGTTTCGACAACTAAAGATATTTAGTTCCCGAATTTTGACAATATTTGGGAACTGTTACCAAGGATTGGGAACTATTACTATGGGTTGGTAATTATAACTAAATATATTAAAGCTTCTAATATTCATCTAGGTTGTACCAAATTGTTAATTTAGTTGAAGGGTTTGGTAAATAGGAATAAATATTTTTTTGAAGCATATTTCTACAAATTCCATTCAACTTAACGTATGGTTCATAAAAGGATGTCATTAAGCTTTGCTAATACAGATAAGCTTTCTTTCAACACATGGTTTAGTCATAGTTACCAAATCTTAGTTGAGGCAACCACGATTTGGTTTGAGAGCGGAACATATTCATGCTCGTGAGCCACCCCTAAAGAATGCTGAGCACATCTGTGTTTCACATACGAAGAGCGCCAGCTGAGCAATGCACACAGTCCCACTTATTGAATCGTTTGAATGCGCTAGTATGCCGACCATTTCATAAAAACGATTCAATGAATGAGACTGTGTGCGTGGAAATCATTGCTCCGCTACCGCTGTTCGTATATGGGCGAAACACGCGTGTGGTCACAGAGCGCTCAGTAAGCTATGGCATGTCGACCACTGCGCTAGGTAGAAAAAGAAAAGTGTGTGCTATGACATGCCCAGACTTGTTTGTCTCAGTTTCAGTTTTGCCATCGCCGCGAGTTGTTTCGGTGTGCGCATAGTTATTTAAAAATATAAAGTTTGATGCCAACCGGGGTTTCTCAGTGGATATATAATTTATGTGAATTATAATTCGAAAGTATTTATTTAGCCAAGGAAAAAGCAAAGCAGTATACTTAAACCAGCACTTCCAGCAGATATTGACCTGGGTTTTCGCACGACTGTTCCTGCTTCATCGTTTCTTTTTAGGAAATTCTTACCAGCATATACATATATACTATTTACACTAGTAACTATTTATGTAAATATGTATGTATTTTTTGTGCTTAATATATGCAAATAAAAGAAGAAAGTATACATAACAACCATCGAGTAAATTTTTATTTGTGTCAAACTGAAACTTTTTTTTCCAATAATAAACGCTTAGCTGGTTCAAGTCTACAGCAAGGTCACAAAATTAATTAAAAACTTGTATCAACCAAAGCATTGTTTATATTTGCTCAACAATCATTTTATTCAACTAACAATATTGTCCACTCAAGGTTATCGTTTTGTAATTATTAACAAATATTCATTTGTCCCAACCAGAAGTCTCAAGTAAATTGCAGAATTTCGTGAACTAGATATTTACTTCGCCATATCCAACTATGCCACTTAGTCACTATAACCTAGGCTTTTATACGTGTATAAGCACACGCCTATGCGAGCAGAAGAATCACAACCGAAATACGTGAATGCCGGGACTTAAAACACTGGTTGATATTAAAATAGATGGCAAATTTTATCCGCGATATCTGCCTGTTAGCCTTACGAAGCTAGTACGTGTGTGTAACGTAACGCTAAGCAACACCAGCAGCTCATTCCGAATTGTGAAGGACGCTCGCAAAAAGTTTGGTACCAAAATGTTTCTTGGACAGAGTGACTTTCTAAAGTTCGACTCAGTTAATATTATGATGAAGAAGATAATAACAACAGCACAACTTAATCGCTTAGGTACAGTATTTTGTAAAGGCTTAGAATTAATTGCGCAAGCCAATGACATCGATCTCATCGGTCTTGGAAACCGCTACCTTTATTCCGACTTTTAGAATTTGCAAAAAAAATATAAGCGAAGCAATCCCGTTTGGAAATGAAAGTGGGAAAAAGCAAGTATCTCTTATCATCGAGCAATTTTGACAGATATAATATAAATAAAGTTAAAAATATTTACATATAATTTTTAAACAAAAAACCCAACCGACTGAAGTCCTCATATAAGAATTTAAGATTGCCGTTAATTTCTTCATGATCCAATGATCGGATCTAAACAAAATTAGTAGGGGACCACCTCTGAGGCACCACCATTCCTTTAACAAAGAATTATATAAAACAAAATATTCCGACGAACTGATAAGTACCTGCTTTTTTGAAGTCGGTTAAAAGTGAAAAAATAATAATTAATTGAAATTAAAGAAAAAACCCAATTTAAAAACCAAAAATGTATATAAAAAATATAAAGACTTAAAAGAAAAAAAATTCATTTTAAAACATCAAATCATTAAATCTAAAAAATATAAATGAAAACCGACACCATACGACACCTCTCATCACTGAGAAATGGTTTAGATTAATCATTAGAAATATTTGTAGAGGTTTTTGAATAGGGTTTCACCTGTTTAGTATTTCCTTATTATCAGAAGACTTCTATATGGATGTACTGTGCTTATTTTACAAAATAAAAGAAATATTTATTTGAGTACAGTCACTTTCTTTACCCAATAAGATTACAGCAATGCTTCGCAAAGAGTAATAGGTCACATAAATTCACACTGTAACTATGGCTACATTCAAAAATACTGGGTTTTAAAGGACGTAAAATATGCAGAGATGCACATGCAAACCTGATTTTGATGATATACACAGGCGACACGCAAACGCAATTAATGAATGAGAAAACCGCCGACACTAAATAGCTAACTAAATAAAGATATTTCAAAAATACAGAAAAAATATTTAAAAACTGAATACACGGAAAAAATATGAAATTGTTAATAAATAAAGTTGCGAAAAAGGCCTTTTGCTTTTTACTACTTATTGCGTCTAGGCTGGTGAACTTCGAGTGCCGTCGCCGTAAGCCGACAAACTAACTGACCACCTAATCAAGCAATGCGTGTGAGCTACCCATAGACCTACTAACAATGTATGTTTGTACATAGTAACTGCATGCATGTCCACGACAACCAACTCTCGAACTGCTGCACACAAAAAAACAAATTGTGGCTGGGGACTAAAAAATTGAGATGTCAATACCAGCGTGTGGTGGTGGTGACTCAAAGTATCAGTGGCAGTCGAACTACATAAATAGTCTGCTAAGTCCATAGTGGGCAGTTAAACCGCTACAAGAGTGGACCTACATACATAAATACATACAAACCTACAAAGGTACGATTTTTTTTTTTGAACTTATCTGTACGTGCGCACTTGTTTATGTATTTATTTGTGTAGGCACACACGCACAACCACTTAAATTGTTTTTTCGTCGCCATCTTCGTCGTCACCGCCCTGAGGCACTAGGTTCCTTTACCGCTCCTCTATACTGAGCTCCACTCCTTTGGCGTCGATGATATGCCTCTTATGTTGCGTTTAATTTGCCCTTTGTTATTTCAATTTTTGTTATTGTTGCTTAGTAGTTAGTGGCTGTTTGTCGGTGCGCATGCGCATCACACATGTGTCCTGGGCTAACTTTCTGGCTAGCTACATAGCCGGTTGGTTGGCTGGCTGGCTGGTCCTTTGCTAGCTGGCGCGTGTTTATTTTGTTTATGTCTCAAATTTTAAATTTCAATGTTTGTACAAGCAAAAACTGTCATGTAAACAATTCTGGTTGGCACCAGCCACCAAACGTGGGGTGCGCTGCAATGCAACGGTGCAGCAGCAAGCAGAGAAGCAAATTGAAAATATTAAAAAACAAAACGCTTATGAACGAACAACGATTTATAGAATGCATTTTTAACCCAAAGGAGATGCCTAAATTATAGAAAAATGTTATGGATAACTAAAAAGAGGGTAGTCACTACTAATCTACAATTGGCCAAGTGGCCTCCGACATTACATGACATTTCTAGACTTTGCATCTCTGAACTTTATTGCCGCTTGAAGACCCTGTAGTGGTTTAGTGGAGAATATAATTTCCTCAAATGTGGATCCGGCCGATCTAGGCGATGGTTGCTGAGTATAGCAGGAGATCCTACGCAGAGGTAAGCATAGGTAATACAACTTTCTTTTGGCCCTATGACTATCGGATTAACTATGCAAAATTCAGATTATGGGCAGTCAAGCTAAAATCCCACGCGGATTTGTAAACTAGGAAGTAGAGATAGCGAGAGAGCTGACTGGCGATGGCAGAGACGATGGGTGGCAGGTTCAGGTATCATTGCCTTTTGATGACAGTATGCCTACCATTAGAGGGTTTGGTGGCTCAGAACACGGTGACAGCCGGTAGGTGCACTTTTGGATCCTTCGTTGGCTTAAAACAACGATGATGTATTGGTGGCAGCCGACAGATGTGCTCTTGGATTCTTCAATGGGTTCGGACAACGGCGAAAGACGATATACGTTGAGTTCGAAAAATGTACCGGTTCTGGTGACTGCTACTGTAGGCGATGATATTCGAATAAAGATGGTTAAAAGATCCTATGCAGGAACAGTGTGTACAGGTGTCATTCCTTATTGGCATACTACAACGCAGATCCTGAGTAAAGTCGAGGCCGGTTTCAGGCTATCAAGTAGAGCAGCCAATATTTCTCCTGCAATTTCTATTGCCGTCGCACTGTGCGGCCGAAGTCCAAATATGCGGGCAAAATTCGAAATAAAAGTCTCTAGATATGACCTTTCCATCATCTAATAGGCCAAATCAACCGGAAACCGTTCACAGTAACAGCCTGAACCCTAAGTCCCCTCCACCCAAGATTTTTGTAGATTCTGAGAGAAAAGTTATAAACGTGTAAAAGTACTTCGAGCAAAGGATATCCAACAAAAGCAAATGGAATCTACGTCTGTAGGTTAGCAAAATACGTAACAAATTTTAGGAACATTAACACTATAACAGAAATGCTACCTTTCAACACATTGGAGGTTATTTAAAAAAGTATTAGCTACTAGGTAAAATAAAATTCCGCTGCCAAAATTTGCCTGCAGAATTTTAATGTATTTCTTCTTAACACGCTTGCGAAAACGCTTATCTTGCGCACTCAAATTTTACAGGAGAGCGAAAAAACGGTTTTCTTTGAAGGCATTGCTTTGATAGGCGGAATTTTCTCTAGCTATTATTTTACAAATCTGGGAGGGAGGCGGGCTTGATGTCTAGCGTCAATGTGCTACGCTCTAAGCAAATGATCGCACAAGCCGGTAAAGAAGAGTGGAGTGAATGTGCGGTTAATGGACGAAAATATTGTGCACTGCACTTACTGGCTGTATGCGCTATTGGCTAGCTGTGTATTTTCTTACTGAACTCTCTGTGGCCGCTATTTGCCATACGAATATCTTGGCTCGCTGCCTATCCGTTCTCTATATTGCGCCATAGCAAAGTTTAGCCTGGGGAATGATGCATTACAAGGTTACGAATTAATGGTTAGCCCCAAAACCGACGAGTTTTTTTAAATTAATATTCTGATTTGTCCACGCTAAGATAGCTCTAGCGGCTACGTAATTTAAGTTAACAAATTTTTGAGTAAGTTGGCGGTCTGAATATCTCCATAAGGGTCCTTTGTAAACCTTACTATGTTACATTGGAATCAATTATAAATCCTTAGTACTATACTTGGGATACGGAATTCAAAGGGGTTCTATCCAATTTTAGTGAATATAAATAATAGGTCTATGGAGGGAACTATCAGACGACAAACTGACTACACAACGACGACGAATGACGAGGTGGAATAGAAACTTATCGGACATCCTGGAATTAAGAGGACTCCTCCACCTTCAAGGTTTTTCTACAGTTTTCGAAATAGAAATATTTGCACTACGGAGAGCTGCCCGCTATTGGAGCACACAAAATTCAGGATGAGCACTGCCGGCCATGAACAACAAAACCACGGGGAGTTAAGGAGTACAGGAACCACAATAAATAGCGTAAGCATCTCCCTATTGGTGGATATACCCACATTTATTGGGTTCTTAGTCTTAGAAATAAATTGCCCATGGGTTAGCCACGACTTGGGTTGCAGAGTAACAAAACTCGCTTGCCCAGTTAAAAAACGATTGGTCTCCCAAACCCTACATACAGCCAAAGAGTTAAAATCTGCTCGAATGCATTCGTCAGCAGAGGAAATATGTATCAAGCAAATGGTTAGCAAAATAAATAATACAACAAACTGCGCATCAAGTTCAGCTGCAATTTGCGTGCAACGGCACTACAATTTTGTACAAACACTAAAAATAAACAAAACCAATTTAAAAAAACACCTCGAAAATCTTCAAAAAAAAATCTCGTCTCATTTGAGTTTTAGAAATCAAGCAGCAACACAACCAACAACGACCGCCACTTCAAACTGAAACGCCTCCTTAGCTCTGCGGCTGTCTGTCCATCCGCACTTCAGGTGACTTTGCGTGTTATTGCACCGGCATAACTGGACAACAGACCGCTTTGTCAGCCGAGAGTCCATCCGCACTGACATTGCTAACTAAATACACATATGAATGTGATCGCGGTGTACAAGTGTTGTGGCATTTACTGCCACCACGCATGCGTGCCAAACCCATGATGGCGTGTGGCATGTGCATGTGCCGATAAATTGCATGTTTACCCAAAGATTCAGTTTTTAATTTTTTCAAGTTTGATTTCAGCACTTCGTTTTTTTTTTGCTGGAAATTCATCACAATGGCGTATTTTCTGGCTCATCAAGTTTGATTTTTGAAGTATTGAACTTTTGCAGGGAATTCTTGAAGTAACTAAATACAAAGTGGCAGTGGTTTTGCAAAGTTCACTGAATGGAACCACATAAATTAAATAAATAACACGTTACACTGAAATTACATTTTAAAATAATTTTTGAAGTGAAACTTCTTTAGCGGCGGTTGGTTGGTTGGGAGTAAATTGACAAATTCAGCGGAAATTGCACACAGAAATGGTGCAACGGAAATTATGCAACGGAAATTGTGCAACGGAAATTGCACACGGAAACGGTGCAACGGAAATGGTTGGAGCTGAAACAAGTGCTTCTTGTGTGCATGCATATGCAGAGAACTTATAATTACATTAACATTTACATTAACATTCTCTGCATATGGTATTAATTTATCAAAAATTTGCTAATAAAATGTTAAAGAATAACACTAAGAGAAAGACCAATACAAGAATGAAAGTAAAGGTGAGTACGTACATAGATAAATAAAAAGATAAAGGTAAAGGTAAAAATAAAAACAAAAAGAAAGATGTGTAAAGATAAAGGCAAAAATGAAGACTAAGATAAATCTAAACACTTTACTTATATATATGAGGGCAAAGGTGAAGGGGAATATGTAGATGAAGAAACTGATAAACATGAAAGTAAAGACAAAGAGGAGGATGAGGATACCGATAAAAGTAAAGATGAAGATAGGGGAAGAAGGATTAAAATAAAGGTAATTAAAGAGGAAAGGATATAGAGAGAGACACAAAGACTCAATCTGGGAACTATTTTGGATTTTAGAGATTTTCGGGATTCTCGGGACTTGTCGATAAAATAATCGATATTTTTATCGGTTTTGTTATCGATATTTTTATCGACTTTTTTATCGAAATTTTTGGTCGATATATTCGGAACTTATCGATATAATAATCAATGTTTTTATCGATTCTGTTATCGATATTTTTATCGATTTTGAAATCGACACTTTTAGCTATTTTGTTAGCAATTTTGCTGTCGATATTTTAATCGATTTTGTTGTTGATTTTGCTATCGATATTTATCAATTTTGTTATCGATTTTGTTGTCGAAATTTATCGAGTTTCTTATTGATATTTATCATCGATATTTATAGACTTTGTTTATGGATATTTTTGTCGATATTTATCGACTTTGTTATCGATTTTGTTATCGATATTGGACGGTGTCGTGTACCACTTTCACGACCGATAGTTTGCGCTTAAATATTTGAATAAGCTCTCGTGGCCACCTACGGTCAACTGCAGGCCAGAAAGCCATCCTTTCAGGGGCAGCCCATAGTTGTTCATTGTCCTTTTCAGGAGGATTGATTTCAAGCGTGTCCTGTTTAGGTAATTCATTCGCCATGGCCTGCTTAGGAAGTAATCTGAGGCGACGGAAGGACAGAAGTAATTTTCGTGAATATGGTTACTTTTTTCCAGAGGCAGCTACTCGCCTATTTACATACAACTTTGAAGAATGTGTATAAGAAAGGAGCCACTCTATACCAGCCCAAGTAGGGACCGATTCGTTTTATATAGGTATGAAGTTGAACTTTCCAAAAGATATCATAGTGCTAAAACGCCTGTTTGAAAAAAATCTGTGTTTCTTAGTTTGATGATGGCGGCAGCCATGTCCATGGGTACGACGCTAAGCATGGCATTATGCGTTAGAGTAGAACTGACCCGATCCTTCACGCTGATTCTATTTAAAGCGATGCTTTTCACGCGCTTTAACTTCCAAAGTTATGTTGACTTTTCTGGGGAATCGCCCAGAAAGGGACGTCATACAATATATTTGATTTGATTATGGTTTCACATAATAAGTAGAATACCTTTGAAGAGAGGTTCTTCGTGATAATTTCCTGTCTAATATCACTCAAATACTTGACCCTGTTAGAGATCAGAAGAGAAACCCCGATATTGGGAAACTACAAATTAGACTACTGCTGAACAGGACAAGTTTCGTCTTATCAGGATTAGTAACAAGTTCGCAGCTAGCGGGCCAATTTATGACTTATTTTATGTAGCCCTACATAAGATCGAACAGAATGTGCAGACACTTTCCTCTGAAGACGAGTGCTACCTTGTCAGCATAGGCAATCACTCGACAGACTCTCCTTTCTAGCCCTTACAAGACGTTGTTTAACACAACGATGATCCATGGAAAGATTGAGGAAACCTTTACTCACCCTAGGCTGGGCAGAGGCACCGTCTAACTCGCAGACCAAGTCTTCGGAATATATCTCCTATTTAAGCAACTCACTTAGGTGGAATTCGGCCAGAGGCAAGACACCTCTATAACACTTATGCTGGCATAATGTCATCTGGTCTCGGCGAGTTGAAGAGCTAAAAATAGTTAACCATCCAAAGCCAGTGTGGCTGTTTTTAATCTGTCGCTAAATGGTTACAAAATCTCCCCACAAAAATCTACTATAAACTCAAACGCCATATGAGTATCAGCATTACCATTTGTCTGCATCTTTACCAGTAAGTTCTGATACCTGTCGCTATTGCCTGCCTTCGTAGTCCTTTATTGAACTTTGGTAACGCCTTTATTTTGACTCTAGCGCCGTTAGCCAGCCTCTACTGCATAAGGTAGCCACGCTCAGCTACTTGGTGACATGTTTTACGAGCAATGCACAACAAATATGTACATATGTATGTTTATTCTGTAGACAGTATTTAAACGCCTCCAACTAAATATTTACTACTGTTTTTTTCAAACACCATCATTCTGCTCGCGAACTATCCTTGCGTAAATACATGACTCCTCTGACTTAATAGTTTCTTGATGAGCGTGCATCTCTTTGTTTGTATATTTTTTATTATCCTTACGACTACTGACTGATTTCGGGTATTTTATATATGTACACATACATATGAAGACACATACACACAATATTATGGTTATTTTTTATTTGTAACATCAGCGTTTGTTACCAGCACTTGGCGTTGCTTTTGGTTTTGATGTTTAGCTCACCGTCTGCTTCTACAAGTACGCCCCTAAGCGAGTAATTTTCGGCCAGTGGGCGCCTATAAAATTTGTTACAGCCTACTAGTTAGTTAATTTTAGGCGGTCACAAAATTTATGTGCTTCTCAAACTTACAAGGAAGGATGGCTAGAGGAGTCTTTGAAGGGGTGGTCGCCTGTTATTTAGTCTACTCTCAGTCACTTATTGCGGTTGTTGTTGTCCGCAAACACTAATGTCCGCTTTGTTATAAATATTGAAATTTATGTACTCTATAAAAATCGGTGATATTTTTCTTCAAATTTCCATTAGGAAGTTTTTTTTATATGTTTTTATACTTTGCGGCAGTCATTAGATTGCATCCACATGTACATATTTATTTGTGTGTCTGTTTGCCTCCTTGCCTTTACTTTTAGTTTGCACTTTTTGTGAGATCGTAAATTGGTGCATCTTATGACTGTCATTTATTTGTTTTTCCACTTTTGGCTTGTTTGTTTTGTTTTGGGTTTGCGACGAATTGCAACCCTGCACGACAACGCTTTTATTAGTACCGACCATAAATTTTCTGTTTTAATTACCCAGTAGTTTTTCGGTTTACGAGTATATCATGTTGACATATGTTGACAAGCGCAATAATAACAAAAACATTGCAAAAGTTGTTAGGATTTTATTTATTTGTCCTTACGGTTTGTTTATTGGAAAGAAGCTGAGATTTAAGTGGCGCATAGGTTGGATGAAAACTAGCGGCGGCCACCACAGCAATACTCGTTGGTAGTGCATGGTCATTTGCAGAGTTTGACAGTGATTTTTATTTGCAGTCACATAACTTTAGTCATCTGGTCAATCGAAGCATATAAAATGCAAGCTGTATAAATAAATAAAATCTAAAGAATTTTTTGGTCGGTATTCTTTAGTCAAAAAAATTTTGTGTGCACATTTATGTACATTAGGGGAGTCCTTAACATATCAACATAGAAATTTTTTATGGGCCTAGCCGTTATTATTTTGTACGTACAAGATAAAGATATTCACGAAGATTTCAAATAAAAAAAAAAAAGAAAATGGCGTCGTTACCAGAGTTTGAAAAAATTAAATTTTTTTAAGTAGCAAATATTCGATGAGATTCGGACTTGAGTTCTGATAAATTTTTCACATTATTAAAGCTGATTCATTTCAAACTCATTTATATTTTCGCTAAGCTATAGCTCGTTAAAATCAAAGTTTTGGTAGAATATTTGTTATATAAAAAATCTAAGTTTTTTCAAACCATGCAGGGACCCCAAATTTTTTTTTTAAGTTTTTCAATTTTCACGGAGATCTTGTTTTGTAGATGTTGTTATTTTAAAGACCACCCTAGTGCATACAGTGTAATTTGTGGACGGTATCCGTATTATTTGTTCACAAATTGGATAGTCTGCCGCCTGAATCAAATATGTATATAGGACCATTAGTTACCGGTCTTTTGTCCCTAAGACTGCCGGAAACTGCTAGATCTACACATAAGGAACTAACTGAGTTTCCTTATGTCAGAAGAGAGCTGACAAATTCCGCTTAATAGTATTTGATTAACCGATTAAAGAAAAAAAAGGAAAAGAATTACTCGATTATAAATTTAGTGTAGGCAAGTTCCCTGTGCGCCTTCTAAGACATAGACGAAGCTCGGGCACTGGCCCCAAAGAACTATACTAAGCTTCCTTGTGCAACACTTCTGCGAGTACTAGAGACTAAAGAGGATACCCAAGTAGTATATTTTCTCCATTAATTTGATCTCTCGTAATGAACGCCCTCTCAATTAAACTTGAAGAGTTTGGTTACGGTGCCTTTGAATACGCGGATAACCTTTAATTATTGTTATGAGAAAATTTAGGAGTGCTATCTCAGACATTTTAAGTGCAGCTCTACGTGTGATATGAAGCTGGTGTGCTGGCCAGCAAGCGTCTCATATTAAACCCGAAAAATACTCCCAGTAAACCCATTCGAGTCATATAGGGTTGCAGAAGACTTTGGGTTAGAGCTTCAAAGTAAGTTGAAAACTTATTCAACCACGGCTCTGGAGCTTGGGGGTGTTTCGACACGGTAACACTGGTCGTTATAAGGTCCTTGTAGGATTGAGGCAAATAAGGTCTCCTTCGAAATAAATAAATAAACTCAGGACGAAATAAGTAATGCAAAGGGGTGAGGCGCCTTAGACAAAAATCTTTTGATTAGGGCCAACATCAATTTGCTCATAGAGTACCATCGCCTAGCCGTTCTTACCTACGATCTCATAATCGCCGTTTTGCACTTAGCACGATTATGGTATGCCATCTTTGTCTTCAATACGAACAGACGTTGGAACGCAATCTATGTCATTGTACGGCATAGGCCAGACAAAGTTTAAAACCATTAAATTCCTTCAAAGTCGAATACTTTATTAACAGCTACAATGGTATTGTTAGTAGTAGTTCTTTGAATAGCAGTCGTAGGTTTTTTGTTAAATAGGCTTCTAAGCAACATTTTTTGGCTGTGGAGAGCACATTGGGCTTGGCTATGCAATCTTCTGCATAGAATTCCCTAATATCCTGCACCCGGTTCTAGGCTGACAAAGAATTTCGTATTTTGGTGTACTTTGATCCTTCTACTTCCTTACACAATTTCAAGGGGCACACATGTAGGAAGAAACAGTTTGACGAAAAAACTTCGGGACATGGTGGGCTTTTCCTAGTAAAGAGTAGGTAGGTTTCCGTTGAATATCTATGTTTTGTCTGTAAACAGCCAAACTTAAAGGCCAGTGCGCGTGGGTGGCATTTTGCCGTTGGGGAGAGCTTCAGAAGGATGATTCCTCAGCCCGTTTTCTTGAAATTTATAATTGGATAGAAAAATTATGGCGTAATAATAGTAATGAATCTGTTGAGTAGACGAAAAAAAATAAAAATGTTTCGACTTTACTTTTCGTCTAATACAGTGGTGGAGCTGAGAAGTTTGTCCATTTTTCTTGAGACCATTCCTACGACGGCAATATCAGGGTTGAAGGGACAAACTGGACACTCGGTGCTCGGACATTGAGTTACATAGTTCTCCAGTAGTGCCAAAAAAATAGACATTTTGATATAAATCTCCTGACACGACACAAAGAAGTAACTTTTTTGTAAAGTAAAGAAAATTAAGGTTTTGTGTAACTCATTCTAGTTTTTTTTTCATATAGACACCTGAGTAGAAGATCGATCTATCTCGGCAGCCAGTTCGAAAACGCCCTATCTCCTTCATTTGAGATAGGCCTTTTTTCAATAAAATTCTGAAATAGGGCGTTTTTCAATCAAATTCTAAAGTAGGGCCTTCTTGAAAAGTCGATCTTCCAGTCAGGTGTCGATATATTTTTGTCACCTTATTGATTGATTATTCGATTTTAATTTATGGCTGCTAGAAACGAGGTAGAAAAAA
>NW_023458562.1:29835267-29837106 GCF_013731165.1 Rhagoletis pomonella
ATCCATTTTTTCTACCTCGTTTCTAGCAGCCATAAATTAAAATCGAAATACAATAAGGTGCCAAAAATATATCGACACCTGACTGGAAGATCGACTTTTCAAGAAGGCCCTACTTTAGAATTTGATTGAAAAACGCCCTATTTCAGAATTTTATTGAAAAACGCCCTATCTCAAATGAAGGAGATAGGGCGTTTTCGAACTGGCTGCCGAGATAGATCGATCTTCTACTCAGGTGTCTATATGAAAAAAACAAACAAAAATGAGTTACACAAAACCTTAATTTTCTTTACTTTACAAAAATGTTACTTCTTTGTGTCGTGTCAGGAGATTTATATCAAAATGTCTATTTTTTGGCACTACTGGAGAACTATGTAACTCAATGTCCGAGCACCGAGTGTCCAGTTTGTACCTTCAACCCTGATATTGCCGCCGTAGGAATGGTCTCAAGAAAAAAGGACAAACTTCTCAGCTCCACCACTGTATTAGACGAAAAGTAAAGTAAAAACATTTTTATTTTTTTTTTCGTCTACTCAACAGATTCATTACTATTATTACGCCATAATTTTTCTATCCAATTGTAAATTTCAAGAAAACGGGCTGAGGAATCATCCTTCTGAAGCTCTCCCCAACGGGAAAATGCCACCCAAGCGCACTGGCCTTTAAGTTTGGCTGTTTACAGACAAAACATAGATATTCAATGGAAACCTACCTACTCTTTACTAGGAAAAGCCCCTCATGTCTCGAAGTTTTTTCGTCAAACTGTTTCTTTCTATGTGCCCCTGGAAATTGTGTAAGGAAGTATAAGGATCAAAGTACACCAAAATACGAAATTCTTTGTCAGCCTAGAACCGGGTGCAGACCTTTCGTTGAAGGATATTAGGGAATTCTATGCAGAAGATTGCATAGCCAAGCCCAACGTGCTCTCCACAGCCAAAAATTGTTGCTTAGAAGTCTATTTAACAAAAAACCTACGACTGTTTTTCAAAGAACTAAAATCTTATCTGATCTTACAGTCGAAAATTCCAACCATTAAGAAAAAAATCCGCAAACGCATTGCCACTGATAGTATCTAGCGAAAGCTCAAGGTACAATAATATTCCCGACTATGTACTAACAATACCATTCTAGATGAACAGCTGGTAATAAAGTATTCGACTTTGCAGGAATTTAATGGTTTTAAACTTTGTAGGGCCTATGTCGTACAATGACATAGATTTCGTTCCAACGTCTGTTCGTATTGAAGACAAAGGCGGCATACCATAATCGTGATAAGTGCAAAACGGCAATTATGAGGTAGGACCGGCTAGACGATGGTACTCTATGAGCAAATTGATGTTGGCCCTATTCAAAAGATTTATGTCTAAGGCGCCTCACCCCTTTGCATTACTTATTTCGTCCTGAGTTTATTTATTTATTTCGAAGGAGACCGAGCCTTTCCGTTGCAGTTCGTCGGTAACCTTATTTTCCTCAGACCTACAAGGACCTTATAAGCAGCACAGTGTTACCGTGTCAAAACACCCCCAAGCTCCAGAGCCGTGGTTGAACAAGTTTTCAACTTACTTTGAAGCTGGTTTTTATCCAGCATAATATAGGGGCACAAGCGATATTTGTACGGACTATGGTACGGTATTGCCCCTCTAACCCAAAGTCTTATACAACCTTATATGACTCGAATGGGTTTACTGGGAGTATTTTTCGAGTTTATTCTGAGACGCTTGCTGGCCAGCACACCAGCTTCGTATCACACGCAGCGTTGCCATTTTAGCCGTTTTCTGGCTAGATTTAGCCGGTTTTGATAGCAACTAGCCGGAGAAAATTCGATCTAGCCGGCAGCCGATT
>NW_023458562.1:29837206-29856165 GCF_013731165.1 Rhagoletis pomonella
TTGATAGCAACTAGCCGGAGAAAATTCGATCTAGCCGGCAGCCGATTTGTTAGCCGGTTTGTAAAAAAAAGTTAGCCGTTTTTAGCCGATTTTACTATTTGCCTAATTTTCAGGTGCAAAAAGTAAACCAGTTGTTCGAAAGCAATAATGCAGACCCAATGAAGATTTTTAATGAACTCAATGTTTTACTTTCGCATCTATGCTCCCTAGTGGTTATTAGCGCGGACACATTTGATCCTATATGCTCCCCGTTGGAACCATACCTTGCTCCATTTCCTCAGTTTTATCACAGTTTTGAAGAGTATTTAAAAACAAAAGTAAACACAAACGCTTTTGACCACGAAGCCGAGAAAATGGTCGCTATTTTATTATCACTTTAATAAAGGAATTACGCCAACGCCTCCCTACAAATATTGCCACACTAAAAAAAATTGACTTTTTTCGGTTGGAAATGCATTAAGAGTAATTAAACCAAAAGTATTTGTTCAACTACAGCAACAAAAACACAAATATAATGCCGACGAAATAACATCCATAGAGATGCAATGGCAACGGTTAACGTTACATACCTGGAGTAATTTAGACTCAACTGTAAAATTTTGGGCCGAAGTTTATCAGTTTCGAAATGCCCTAGTAGAAAACCCTTTTGCTGACCTTTCCAACCTAGTTTTTAGTTTTCTTGTTTTGCCTATAAGTAATGCAGAAGTAGAGCGAATATTTAGTTCAATGAATATAATAAAAACTAAGCAAGGAAATCCAATGTGCGTTAAACGCTATTTTATATATAAGATACGGTTTAAAACGTGAAGAAAAATGCTACCATAATTTTACTGTAGATGACGATCTCTTAAAATTAATGAATTCAGGTGATATATACAATAGTGATTCATTTGATGATGAGGAATATACACTCGATATAAATTAATGGTGTTAACTAGTCTTTCGTTTCTTGCGATTTATTTAAATAAAGCATGTGAATTTTCACTAAAACATTTTAGCCGTTTTTTGCCAGAGTCTATGTGAAATTTCACTAAAACATTTTAGCCGTTTTTTAGCCGCTTTTTTTGCCAATCTAGCCGGTCGGCCCAAAAAGTTCTGGCAACACTGATCACACGTAGAGCTGCACTTAAAATGTCCGAGATAGCACTGCCAAATTTTCTCATAACAATAATTAAAGGCTGTCCGCGTAATCAGAGAACTCTTGTAGTTTATTTGAGAGGTCGTTCATCACGAGAGATCAAATTAATGTTAAAAGAATACTACTTGGGTATCATCTTTAGGCTCTAATATTCGCAGAAATGTTGCACAAAGAAGCTTAGTATAGTTGTTTGGGGCCAGTGCCCAAGCTTCCTCTATGTCTAAGAAACGGCACAGAGTAACTTGCTTACACTGAATTTATAAACGAGTACTTATTTTTTTATTTATTTTTCTTTAATCTGTTAATCGAATACTATTAAGAGGAATTTGTTAACTCTCTTCTGCCATAAGTAAACTCAGTTAGTTCCGTATGTGTAGGTCTAGCAGTCTTAGGGCCGGTTACTCAATGTCTGGTTAACACTAATCTCCAGTTAAACATAGTTATCGACGTTACCGACTCCCTGTTGTATGCATGGAGTCGAAGGCGTCGATAACGATGTTTAACCGCAGATTAGTGTTAACCAGACATTGAGTTACCGGCCCTTAGGAACAAAAGACGTTAACTAATGGTCTTATATATTTGATTCAGCTATCCTATTTGGGAACAAATAATACGGATACCGTCCACAAAGTACACAATATGCACTAGGGTGGTCTTTAAAATAACATCATCTACAAAAAAAGAAATCCGTGAAAATAAAAAAAATAAAAAATAAAATTTGGGTTCGCTGCAGGGTGTTAAAAAATTTAGATTTTTTATATAACAAATATTCTACCAAAACTTTGATTTTAACGAGCTATAGCTTAGCGAAAATATAAATGAATTTGAAATGAATCAGCTTTAATAATGTGAAAAATTTATCAGAACTCAAGTCCGAATCGCTTCGAATATTTGCTACTTAAAAAATTTAATTTTTTCAAACTCTGGTGACGACGCCATTTTCTATTTTTTTTTTAAATTTGAAATCTTCGTGAATATCTTTATCTTGTACGTACAAAATAATAACGGCTAGGCCCATAAAAAATTTCTAAGTTGATATCTTAAGGACCCCCCTAATGTACATAAATGTGCACACAAAACTTTCTTTACTAAAGAATACCGACCAAAAAATTCTTTAGATTTTATTTATTTATAAAGCTTGCATTTTATATGCTTCTATTAACCAGATGACTAAAGTTATGTGACTGTAAATAAAAATCACTGTCAAACTCTGCAAATGACCATGCGCTACCAACGAGTATTGCTGTGGTGGCCGCCGCTAGTTTTCATCCAACCTATGCGCCACTTAAATCTCAGCTTCTTTCCAATAAACAAACCGTAAGGACAAATAAATAAAATCCTAACAAGTTTTGCAATGTTTTTGTTATTATTGCGCTTGTCAACATATGTCAACATGATATACTCGTAAACCGAAAAACTACTGGGTAATTAAAACACAAAATTTATGGTCGGTACTAATAAAAGCGTTGTCGTGCAGGGTTGCAATTCGTCGCAAACCCAAAACAAAACAAACAAGCCAAAAGTGGAAAAACAAATAAATGACAGTCATAAGATGCACCAATTTACGATCTCACAAAAAGTGCAAACTAAAAGTAAAGACAAGGACCCAAACAAACACAGAAATAAATATGTATATACATGTGGATGCAATCTAATGACTGCCGCAAAGCATAAAAACATATAAAAAAAACTTCCTAATAGACATTTGAAGAAAAATATCACCGATTTTTATAGAGTTCATAAATTTCAATATTTATAACAAAGCGGGCATTAGTGTTTGCGGACAACAACAACCGCAATAAGTGGCTGAGAGCAGACTAAAAACAGGCGACCACACCTTCAAAGTCTCCTCTAGCCATCCTTCCTTGTAAGTTTGAGAAGCACATAAATTTTGTGACCGCCTAAAATTAACTAACTAGTAGGCTGTAACAAATTTTATAGGCGCCCACTGGCCGAAAATTACTCGCTTAGGGGCGTACTTGTAGAAGCAGCCGGCGAGCTAAACATCAAAATCAAAAACAACGCCAAGTGCTGGTAACAAACGCTGACGTTACAAATAAAAATCAACCATAATATTGTGTGTATGTGTCTTCATATGTATGTGTACATATATAAAATACCCGAAATCAGTCAGTAGTCGTAAGGATAATAAAAAATATACAAACAAAGAGATGCACGCTCATCAAGAAACTATTAAGTCAGAGGAGTCATGTATTTACGCAAGGATAGTTCGCGAGCAGAATGATGGTGTTTGAAAAAAACAGTAGTAAATATTTAGTTGGAGGCGTTTAAATACTATCTACAGAATAAACATACATATGTACATATTTGTTGTGCATTGCTCGTAAAACATGTCACCAAGTAGCTGAGCGTGGCTACCTTATGCAGTAGAGGCTGGCTAACGGCGCTAGAGTCAAAATAAAGGCGTCACCAAAGTTCAATAAAGGACTACGAAGGCAGGCAATAGCGACAGGTATCAGAACCTACTGGTAAAGATGCAGACAAATGGTAATGCTGATACTCATATGGCGTTTGAGTTTATAGTAGATTTTTGTGGGGAGATTTTGTAACCATTTAGCGACAGATTAAAAACAGCCACACTTGCTTTGGGTGGTTAACTATTTTTAGCTCTTCAACTCGCCGAGACCAGATGGCATTATTCCAGCATAAGTGTTATAGAGTTGTCTTGCCTCTGGCTGAATTCCACCTAAGTGAGTTGCTTAAATAGGAGATATATTCCGAAGACTTGGACTGCGAGTTGGACGGTGCCCCTACCCAGCGTAGAGTGAGTAGAAGTACCTTGAGTGGGCGGTGTTCTACCCCTCGTAGGGTGAGTAAAGGTTTACTCAATCTTTCCATGGATCGTCGTTGTGTTCAACAACATCTTGTAAGGGCTGGAAAGGATAGTCTGTCGAGTGATCACCTATGCTGACAATGTAGCACTTGTCTTCAGAGGAAAGTGTCTGCACATTCTGTTCGATCTTATACAGGGGCACTTAAAATAAGTCATAAATTGGCCCGCTAGCTGTGAACTTGTTACTAATTCCGATAAGACGAGGCTTGTCTTGGTCAGCGGTAGTCTAATTTGTAATTTCCCAATATCGGGGTTTCTCTTGTGATCTCTAACAGGGTCAAGTATTTGGGCGTGATACTAGACAGGAAATTATCATGAAGAACCTCTCTTCGGTCGCCTCAGATTTATTCCTAAGCAGGCCATGGCGGATGAATTACCTAAACAGGGCATGCTTGAAATCAATCCTCCTGAAAAGAACAATGACCAACCATGGGCTGCTCCTGAAAGGATGGCTTTCTGGCCTGCAGTTGACCGTAGGTGGCCACGAAAGCTTCTTCAAATATTTAAGCGCAAACTACCGGTCGTGAAAGTGGTACACGACACCGTCCAATATCGATAAATATCGATAACAAAGTTGATAAATATCGACAACAAAATCAATAAAAATATCGATAAAAAGCTCGATGAAAATATCGGCAAAATCATGCAGAAAAAAAATCGATAAATATCGATGATAAATATCGGTAAAAAAATCGATAAATATCGACATCAAAATCGATAAAAAAATTTATAAATATCGATAGCAAAATCGATAAAAACATCGACAGCAAAATATCGACAACAGAATGGATAAAACTAACGATTATTATATCGATATGTTCCGAATATATCGACAAAAATTTCGATAAAAAAATCGATAAAATATCGATAACAAAAAAGATAAAAATATCGATTATTTTATCGATAAGTCCCCAGAATCCCGAAAATCTCTAAATGCCAAAATAGTTCCCAGATTGAGTCTCTGTGTCTCTCTCTATATCTTTCCCTCTTTAATTACCTTTATTTTAATCCTTCTTACCCTATCTTCATCTTTACTTTTATCGGTATGCTCATCCTCCTCTTTGTCTTTACTTTCATGTCTATCATTTTCTTCATCTACATATTCCCCTTCACCTTTGCCCTTATATATATAAGTAAAATGTTTAGATTTACTTTGGTCTTCATTCTTGCCTTTATCTTTACACATCTTTGTTTTTGTTTTTATTTTTACCTTTACCTTTATCCTTTTATTTATCTATGTACGTACTCACCTTTACTTTCATTCTTGTATTGGTATTTTTCTTAGTGTTATTCTTTAACCTTTTATTAGCAAATTTTTGTTAAATTACTAGCATACACACTAGAAGCACTTGTTTCAGCTCCAACCATTTCCGTTGCACCATTTCCGTTGCATCATTTTCGTTGCACCATTTCTGTGTGCAATTTCCGCTGAATTTGTCAATCTACTCCCAACCAACCGCCGCTAAAGAAGTTTCACTTCAAAAATTATTTTAAAATGTAATTTCAGTGTAACGTGTTATTTATTTAATTTATGTGGTTCCATTCAGTGAACTTTGCAAAACCACAGCCACTTTGTACTTAGTTACTTCAAGGATTCCCTGCAAAAGTTCAATACTTCAAAAATCAAACTTGATGAGCCAGACAATGGCGTATTCTGATGAATTTCCAGCAAAAAAAAAACGAAGTGCTGAAATCAAACTTGAAAAAATTAAAAACTGAATCTTTGGGTAAACATGCAATTTATCGGCACATGCACATGCCACACGCCATCATGGGTTTGGCACGCATGCGTGGTGGCAGTAAATGCCACAACACTTGTACACCGCGATCACATTCATATGTGTATTTAGTTAGCAATGTCAGTGCGGATGGACTCTCGGCTGACAAAGCGGTCTGTTGTCCAGTTATGCCGGTGCAATAACACGCAAAGTCACCTGAAGTGCGGATGGACAGACAGCCGCAGAGCTAAGGAGGCGTTTCAGTTTGAAGTGGCGGTCGTTGTTGGTTGTGTTGCTGCTTGATTTCTAAAACTCAAATGAGACGAGATTTTTTTTTGAAGATTTTCGAGGTGTTTTTTTAAATTGGTTTTGTTTATTTTTAGTGTTTGTACAAAATTGTAGTGCCGTTGCATGCAAATTGCAGCTGAACTTGATGCGCAGTTTTTTGCATTATTTATTTTGCTAACCATTTGCTTGATACATATTTCAACTGCTAGCGAATGCATTCGAGCAGATTTTAACTCTTTGGCTGTATGTAGAGTTTGGGAGACCAATCGTTTTTTAACTGGGCAAGCGAGTTTTGTTACTCTACAACCCAAGTCGTGGCTAACCCATGGGCAATTTATTTCGAAGACTAAGAACCCAATAAATGTGGGTATATCCACCAATAGGGAGATGCTTACGCTATTTATTGTGGTTCCTGTACTCCTTAACTCCCCGTGGTTTTGTTGTTCATGGCCGGCAGTGCTCATCCTGAATTTTGTGTGCTCCAATAGCGGGCAGCTTTCCGTAGTGAAAATATTTCTATTTCGAAAACTGTAGAAAAACCTTGAAGGTGGAGGAGTCCTCTTAATTCCAGGATGTCCGATAAGTTTCTATTCCAACTCGTCATTCCGTTCCAGTTCCGTATTACGCATTCTTTTTAATTCTGTTCTTTGCGCTGTGTACATAGTCAGTTTGTCGTCTGATATTTCTCTACATAGACCTATTATTGATCTTCACTAAAGTTGAATAGAACCCCTATGAATTCCCTATCCAAGAAATATTGTACTAAGGATTTCTCCTTGATTCCAATGTAACATGGAAAGGTATACAATGGGCCCTTAGGGAGATCTTCAGACCGCCGACTTACTCTAGAATTTGGTTACTTAAATTACGTAGCAGCTAGAGCTTTCTTAGTGTGAAAAAAATAAGAATAATGATTTTAAAAAAATTGTCGGTTTTGGGGCTAACCATTAATGCTTAACCTTGTAATGCATCATTCCCCCAGGCTAAACTTTGCTTTGGCGTAATATAGAGAACGGATAGGCAGCGACCCAAGATATTCGTATGCCAAATAGCGGTCACAGAGAGTTCAGTAAGAAAATACACACAGCTAGCCAACAGCGCATACAGCCGGTTAAGTGCAGTGCAAAATATTTTCGTTCATTAAATGCACATTCACTCCACACTTCTTTACCGGCTTGTGCGATCATTTGCTTAAAACGAAGCACGTTAACGCTAGACATGAAGCCCGCCTGCCTCCCGGATTTGTAAAATAATAGCTAGACAAAAAACCGCCTATCAAGGTAATGCCTTCAAAGAAACCGTTTTTTCGCTCTCCTGTAAAATTTGAGTGCGTAAGATAAGCGTTTTTGCAAGCGTGTTAAGAAGAAATACATAAAAATTCCGCAGGAAAATTTTGGCAGCGGAATTTTATTTTACTTGGTAGCTAATACTTTTCTAAATAACCGCCAATGTGTTGAAAGGTAGCATTTCTGTTATAGTGTTGATGTTCCTAAAATTTGTTACGTATTTTGCTAACCTGCAGACGTAGATTCCATTTGGTTTTGTTGGATATCCTTAGGTCGAAGTACTTTTACACGTTTATAACTTTTCCCTCAGAATCTACAAAAATCTTGGGTGGAGGAGACTTAGGGTACATGCTCTTATGTGAACGGTTTCCGGTTGATTTGGCCTATTAAATTATGAAAAAGTCATATCTAGAGACTTTTATTTCGAATTTTGCCCGCATATTTGGACTTCGGCCGCACAGTGCGACGGCAATAGAAATTGCAGGAGAAATATTGGCTGCTCTATTTGATAGCCTGAAACCGGCCTCGACTTTACTCAGGATCTGCGTTGTAGTATTCCAATAAGGAATGACACCTGTACACACTGTTCCTGCATAGGATCTTTTAACCATCTTTATTCGAATATCATCGCCTACAGTAGCAGTCACCAGAACCGGTACATTTTTCGAACTCAACGTATATCGTCTTTCGCCGTTGTCCGATCCCATTGAAGAATCCAAGAGCACATCTGTCGGCTGCCACCAATACTATCATCGTTGTTTTAAGCCAACGAAGGATCCAAAAGTGCACCTACCGGCTGTCACCGTGTTCTGAGCCACCAAACCCTCTAATGGTAGGCATACTGTCATCAAAAGGCAATGATACCTGAACCTGCCACCCATCGTCTCTGCAATCGCTAGTCAGCTCTCTCGCTATCTCTACTTCCTAGTTTACAAATCCGCGTGGGATTTTAGCTTGACTGCCCATAATCTGAATTTTGCATAGTTAATCCGATAGTCATAGGGCTTACCTCTGCGTAGGATCTCCTGCTATACTCAGCAACCATCGCCAAGATCGACTGGATCCACATTTGAGGAAATTATATTCTCCACTAAACCAATACACGGTCTTCAAGTGGCAATAAAGTTCAGAGATGCAAAGTCTAGAAATGTCAAGTAATGTCGGAGGCCACTTGGCGAATTGTAGATTAGTAGTGACTACCCTCTTTTTAGTTAACCATAACATTTTTCTATAATTTAGGCATCTCCTTTGGGTTAATAATGTATTCTTCGTTCATAAGCGTTTTGTTTTTTAATATTTTCAATTTGCTTCTTTAGTTATTGTAGTTGCTGCTGCACCGTTGCATTGCAGCGCACCCCACGTTTGGTGGCTGGTGCCAACCAGAATTGTTTACATGACAGTTTTTGCTTGTACAAACATTGAAATTTAAAATTTGAGACATAAACAAAATAAACACGCGCCAGCTAGCAAAGGACCAGCCAGCCAGCCAACAAACCAACCGGCTATGTACATAGCTAGCCAGAAAGTCAGCCAAGCACACATGTGTGATGCGCATGCGCACCGACAAACAGCCACTAACTACTAAGCAACAATAACAAAAATTGAAATAACAAAGGGCAAATTAAACGCAACATAAGAGGCATGTCATCGACGCCAAAGGAGTGGAGCTCAGTATAGAGGAGCGGTAAAGGAACCTAGTGCCTCAGGGCTGTGATGACGAAGATGGCGACGAAAAAACAATTTAAGTGGTTGTGCGTGTGTGCCTACACAAATAAATACATAAACAAGTGCGCACGTACAGATAAGTTAAAAAAAAAAAAATCGTACCTTTGTAGGTTTGTATGTATTTATGTATGTAGGTCCACTCTTGTAGCGGTTTAACTGCCCACTATGGACTTAGCAGACTATTTATGTAGTTCGACTGCCACTGATACTTTGAGTCACCACCACCACACGCTGGCATTGACATCTCAATTTTTTAGTCCCCAGCCACAATTTGTTTTTTTGTGTGCAGCAGTTCGAGAGTTGGTTGTCGTGGACATGCACGCAGTTACTATGTACAAACATACATTTTTAGTAGGTCTATGGGTAGCTCACACGCATTGCATGATTAGGTGGTCAGTTAGTTTGTCGGCTTACGGCGACGGCACTCGAAGTTCACCAGCCTAGACGCAATAAGTAGTAAAAAGCAAAAGGCCTTTTTCGCAACTTTATTTATTAACAATTTCATATTTTTTCCGTATATTCAGTTTTTAAATATTTTTTCTGTATTTTTGAAATATCTTTATTTAGTTAGCTATTTAGTCTCGCCGGTTTTCTCATTCATTAATTGCGTTTGCGTGTCGCCTATGTACATCAACAAAATCAGGTTTGCATGTGCATCTCTGCATATATTGCGTCCTTTAAAACCCAGTATTTTTGAATGTAGCCATAGTCACAGTGTGAATTTATGTGACCTATTACTCTTTGCGAAGCATTGCTGTAATCTTATTGGGTAAAGAAAGTGACTGTACTCAAATAAATATTTCTTTTATTTTGTAAAATAAGCACAGTACATCCATATAGAAGTCTTCTGATAATAAGGAAATACTAAACAGGTGAAACCCTATTCAAAAATCTCTTCAAATATCTCTAATGATTAATCTAAACCATTTCTCAGTGATGAGAGGTGTCGTATGGTGTCGGTTTTCATTTATATTTTTTAGATTTAATGATTTGATGTTTTGAAATGAATTTTTTTTCTTTTAAGTCTTTATATTTTTTATATACATTTTTGGTTTTTAAATTGGTTTTTTTCTTTAATTTCAATTAATTATTATTTTTTCACTCTTAACCGACTTCAAAAAAGGAGGTACTTATCAGTTCGTCGGAATATTTTTTTTATATAATTCTTTGTTAAAGGAATGGTGGTTCCTCAGAGGGTGTCCCCTACTAATTTTGTTTAGATCCGATCATTGGATCATGAAGAAATTAACGGCAATCTTAAACTCTTATATGAGGACTGAAGTCGGTTGGGTTTTTTGTTTAAAAATTATATGTACATATTTTTAATTTTATTTATATTATATCTGTCAAAATTGCTCGATGACAAGAGATACTTGCTTTTTCCCACTTTCATTTCCAAACGGGATTGCTTCGCTTATATTTTTTTTGCAAATTCTAAAAGTCGGAATAAAGGTAGCCGTTTCCAAGACCGATGAGATCGATGTCATTGGCTTGCGCAATTAATTCTAAGCCTTTACAAAATGCTGTACCTAAGCGATTAAGTTGTGCTGTTGTTATTATCTTCTTCATCATAATATTAACTGAGTCGAACTTTAGAAAGTCACTCTGTCCAAGAAACATTTTGGTACCAAACTTTTTGCGAGCGTCCTTCACAATTCGGAATGAGCTGCTGGTGTTGCTTAGCGTTACGTTACACACACGTATTAGCTTCGTAAGGCTAACAGGCAGATATCGCGGATAAAATTTGCCATCTATTTTAATATCAACCAGTGTTTTAAGTCCCGGCATTCACGTATTTCGGTTGTGATTCTTCTGCTCGCATAGGCGTGTGCTTATACTGGCTGCAACGAGATAGAAATCTGTGTCGCTATATGGCCCTCGGGTCACATACACGTATAAAAGCCTTGCCTAACATCTATCACAAACTGTTCGATTTTGTTTCTCGTTTTGCGAACTGGCGACAGCTGACTTACTTGACAAATCTTTCTATGCTGGAACCTAATGCTGCAGGCTGCAACAATTTTATCACCAGCAAAATCGATCAGCCTCAATGCATTACCGGACGTATCGTGGATACTAAAATTTCCATTTTCCAACCGTGGGACCAAAGTCCCTTTCATTGCTCGCCATTATATTGAGTTCACCAAGCAGCGCTCGTGAGTGTGTTCCAAGTGCTTATAGAATAGGCCTTTGTTCGCCTCTACTGTCGGGACGTGAGCGCAAATGAGCGAGATGTTGAAGAATCTCCCTCTGACCCAAAGTATTCGATGACGGCGTCTCTTGCCAATCGCAAATTTGAAACCATATTTTTCGCTGATTTTTCTTGGCGGCTGTAGTAGACTCTGAGGCTTCAGATTTTTCTTATCGCATTTTTTGGATGGCGATGATGTCAGATTTTACCTTCCCGAGGAGATCAACCAGCCAGCAAACCTACCTTTTAAATTCAAATCATAGTCCTTTAAAGTTTGTCGTGTTTGTTATCGAAAGAGGTGGTTCTTTTCAGTGGAATTTTGTTCCATGCGCGATCTTACGCCGGATGCGCACATCCAAAAACTGCTCCTGCTTGCTCCAAAAAAGACGCATCTTATGGTGAACAAATGCTGAAGACTTAAGTCGACCCTTAAACCGAGTAGGTGGTCCCACTTAAGCACCCTCTCTTTATGTCTTTATCCAATACTCTACACGGTTTGGCTTCTGCATCTCGAACATAGGTTGCTCACTTTGTTCAGGGTGCGGCTACGAGAACCAAGATTATAAATTTAGTATAGCCGAATATAGGAATATTGAAAAACATTCAACATTCCTAAATTAAATTTCAGCATCAGTAACTGAGTGCCGATTTACCACGAAACCACACTGAATTCATATGGACTAAAATAACACCAGCTACCAGGTTTAAGCTTCGAAATACTTAATATTTTCTTACAATAAAAATAATTTCATGCCAGAAAAAAGCCCTAAGCTGTAGCAGAAAAGTGGAGATGCTTAACAGCAAATCGAATGCAACATGTTGCTGCCAAAGAAACTAAAAAAGCAAGCGTCAACTGAAGAATAAGTAACTGAAATATTGCTGAAGGTATTAAAGCAAAGTAAAAAATTATAGCTGAAGCGTCGTTGTTATTGCTGTTTTAGCCTAAGCTAAAGCCATAGCTATGGCAATGCCTATGACCATGGCAATAAATAGCAAAAGCTCCATTAATTCCCATACCGAGACGTCGCCACCGTTTAAGCGGAAACAATAAATGACCTCTGCTATGCTGTAGAAGAATTGCATATGAAATTAGCCACAGCATTGCAAATGACCAAGCCAGCAGCAAAATCAGCAGCTAACTGACAGACAATTAGAATATTTTTGCAAAAGTTATAAATGAGTTAGTGCAGGTGGAAGTGTGTGTAAGGGAGTTTGAGTGTAAGTGTCGGTGATGACACGGATACGGTTGGAAGTGCACTACTTCTGCGATGTTTTGAGCGAAGCAAAGGAATTAAGAAATGTGCAGTTGGGCTGCTCGTACATTTGAATTTTTATTGCTGCTGCAACTCACCACTACTACAAAAGCTTTGCTCAGCACCTGTCCCCTTGCGCTTGAAGAATTTTAAGGTTATTTGTAGCTGCTCTTCGTAAAATACGAGAAGAAAAAAAAACAATAAAAATATGCAGAGAAAGAAGGTATCCAGGGCCCTTTCAATGCATTTAATTAGTGTATCTACAATCTGCGAAAAGCTAAGAACGAAAAGTAGAAAATGTAATGAATTCCGGTAGTGAATTGCGAGGTCTTGGCGCTGCTTGCCAAGCGGCTGTAGAACGATATTAGTGCAGGAATTTTAATTGCTATGGCAACACTTTCATGCGATGAAGCGATGAAGCGATGTGGCGATGAGGCATTGGGGCCATGGGCGATTGTAGGTATCGACAGTAGTAAGCAAACGTACTGACTTACTGATTGCCGTCGTCAGGGATGGCCTGGCAACAAAAGGAGAAGCGGCAAAAGGAGAGGGTGAGAGAATAAGAAAAGGAATTAAGCAGCAACAGCAGCAGCCTAATACTAGTTAGCAGCAAAGATTACTACAACTGCAACGGTCGGGTCCCTGTCAGGGAGTAGAGGCATTTTTCTCGTGCAATATCCGTAAGCTTATTTATAATTGCACTACAAGTTGAACCAAGTTGGTTGGTAATGCTTGCGAGATGCTCACACTGATTTGTTGAGGTGTCAACAAGGCAATAAAATGCAAACTGCCAACCAAAGTGGTGACTGACTTTGTTTCTTTATGTACATACACACGTACATTCATAAACACATTTCATTGGTTTATTTTTATTTTTAATATTCTGCATATTTTATGGCCTTTGCATTGTAAAATGGCTCATATTTAATTCATTACTTCTTGAAACATGATAGCCTTGTTTGCCATTGTTCTCGTGGCTACAGTAATTAATTGGCGACAGACATGTCGTTAAATTTGCAAATGGAGTGGAATGTAGGAGGATGTAGATGGAAATAAAATATACTTAAATGGAGTTATATAAAATACAAAGCACATACACATTTAGATATGTATAAGAAACTTTTTTTCACACTAAAAATGTAACACTGGTTCTGAATTAGCGCTGGTTTTCACAAGACTGGAATATTACAGGGCGATTCTGGCTAAGATACTAAAAAGTCTTTGGTGAGACAATTGAAAAGCAGGTGGGAAGATATTTCGAAAGCTTTTGTTACTCTGGCACAAAAGTCTTAGGAAAAAAGCTCTCTCATTCACCGCTTGTTTCGGAAGAAAGCACTTGTAGTTATATCAATTAGCTTGCGTCGGTCCAATAGTCGCAAGGTCTGCGCGAACAATGCACAGGGGTGCCATACGAGAGATACGAGTTCGAGTCCTCGGGTAGCGGAATATTTTTAATTTTTTTTCTTTTTCGATTGATATTTTTTTTTATAGATTTTATTGTTTTAAAAAGATGAATATTTTTTTAATTGCATTTATTTTTTATGAACTTATTTTCTTTCTTTATATTAACATTTTTTTCTCTTTTAGTATAATTTTCTTATTAGATTTTTTTGTTTAAAAAAGAAAAATATTTTTTTTTTATTTCATTTAATTCTTAGAAATTTACTTTATCTATTTATTTTTTTATTTTAATATGTTTAGTTTAATTTTCTTTTAAATGTTTGGGATCTTATTTTACTTTAATTCTCTTTTAATTCAGGTGGCAACTCCCATTAAAATCATTTTCAAAACAAAGCTTCCATAATTTTTTTTTCAGTTTTCTAACAAGTTATAATATTTTATTAAACTTTTTAGTATGTATTTCATTCGACATTTGAAAAGGTGGCAGCCCTCTTTGAAAATATTTTCGAAATAAAGCATTCCAAAAACTCTTTCGATTGGCAATATTATTGTATCTAATATTTCATTAAACTTTTTAAGTAAATATAGTTTTTCTTTTGAAAAGATGGCAACCCTCTTCGAAAATATTTTCGAATAAATCTTTCTTAAACCTTTTCTATTTTACATCCATATTGTAATACCTCAGTTACCTTATTCAAAAAAAAATAGTAACATTTTTTAAGCAGGTGGCAACCCTCTTCAAAAGTGTTTTCGAAATAAAGCTTTCGTAAACCTTATTCTTTCACGATTCTCATATCAGCTCCCCAATATAGACTCCCCAGACTTTTAGTCTGAGTAACTAAATTTCGTTACTGGAAGAGAATTATTTTTAAGGGAGGCCTAAATGAATTCTAAGATGTTTAAGAAAAACATCTTTCATAAATTTCTAAATTTAATAAATATTCGCAATGTCTTTCACACACAACTGCCTCTAATATTTTAACACAAAAATGTTCCATTGCATTAGCTTCCCACCAGAAACGATGTAATTGGACGTAAATGTGTCTGCGGTAATAGATATCCAATAAACTTGGTTGATATGATGGCCAAAAAGTGCACGTAACCGCATGCGACAAGATAAGTGCTGTTTCATTTTCGAGCACGGGCAGAGGTACATAGATTGTGTGTGAGTTTGTGTGCATACTATAAAGGATATGCGAACTCAGGCAGAAGATCACAAACCAGGCGAAAGTACGTGTCTACCAACCGCACCAAAAGAAGGCTGATGTGACTTACAGATTAGACAACGTCGTAGTCTCGCGCTGAAGGCGCACTCTACATACTACAAGGTGATGGGGGCGCTGAAGGTTGTGGACGCGATCGACTAAAAGCAGCAAAGTTAACACCTACAAAAATGGCAATGAAAGACCAGCGAAAAAGATAGAAAAAAAAGAAACGAACGCGAAGAAGATATGCAACATGATTTTATTTTGCAAAAATACAAAAATAAAATTCGAACAAAAACTTGCAACAGCAACGGCGGCAGCAGCAGCAAATGATAAGCGCATGCCAGCAACAAGACAAGGAGAATTAATGCAAAATTACAGCAACGCGTAAAAGATAAACGCAACAGATAGCATTCGGTCGGTCGGTAGGTGCGCGCAAGGAGCGAGCGTTGAAAGCGCGCCAAGCAGCGTGTACCCCGGAAAAGGTGTTGCTGACAAGCTAAGGAGAGCAGCGATTGCATTTCATTGCCCACTGCCGCCGATATGAAGTACTTGCATCGCAGTAGATGTATGCATGCAAGTAACTTTGTTCGCGGCTTGACTGCCATCACCACTAATGGTAGGGCTCCAATTTCAACTACTAAATACCTCCATCCAGCAGGCGTTGAGACGGCTACATGCCAGTTACTTGACTTGAGATGCTGCTGTTGCTGTGTGAGACTCGTCGGTTGATGTTGATAAGACAGTAAGCGCGCTGTAAAAGTATGTTTGTATGTATGCATATAAGTTAGGCAGTGAATGAGTTGGTTAGTTGGCTGCTAGCCTCAAGCCATTGGGCAACAGTGTTGCTGTGCCCTTCATGAGACGTGTCATCACAATCAGAAGGTTTGGAAGCGACTCTGATAAGCGCTGAGTGGAAAACAGCATTCGATGTCGCGAGTGAATTTACGAATTTTGAAGCAATAACGTCTTTCAAGGAATACATAAAAAGTGGAAAGAGAAATATGGAGGAAATTTAAATGAAGAAAAAAAGAAGAACGAAAGCTATTAAGTCGAAATGGAGTGGCTAGCGCTACATAAACGGTGTCAGTTGGCGCAACTTTCCCTATGATAAAAGCGCGGTATTGCAATTTTAAGAGCCATTCTTGAAATCTCTCTAACTCGCAGCTAATTTATTATTATTTTCAGATATATGCATGTACATACATATGTAAGCTGTTATTCATACATATTTTTAGTCTCGCGGGAAATCTAAGGAGATACTGAGTAAGAGACAAGGCTAGCACCAATAGTACCCTGTCCAAATTTTTTGTAATTTTGAAGTATAAAGCCAAACTTTTTCTCAGAACAGATTTTCTTGGGATATCGCGGGTACTACAAGAACCCGTTATTTCTTCTTCTTGGTTGGCGCTGTAACAACCTAAGCGATTTTAGACGAGTCCATAACAGCACGCCAATTGTTTCCCTTCTGTGCCAATTAACGCACATGGTCTTTCCATCGCAAAGGAGACCTTTCTCTTCCTCTGCTCTCACCAGCAGGTGATCTTGAAACAATTTCATTTCCTACTTATTTTCTGATTGATTCATCGATTTGTTCGGTACGACTCGTTATATAAGCTGTTTCTTCGTGAGTAGTAGCAGTAGCTTTGAACTCTCACTTATATCCGGACAATTATGAGACGGTTTTTTAAGCAGCTTTTAGAGGCAGTTGCGAAAGTTCTCGGCTCTCTTTTAACGTTCTGGCTTCAGTCTTCTTATCTACCGCGGGTAGCTGTGTAGGCACAATAGGATGGATGACGAACTATGCCCTATGCCTTGCCAGTTGTTTTCCCGCATTCTCGAATTGTTGGCGAATTTATCTTAGTTTTTACATTCTATATTTATTATGGGTTTATGAAGTATACCAAAAAAACGATGGTCCCATTAGCCGACTATTACTGTATGCTACTTATTTATATAAGTATATTTTTCTATTAAATTAACCTTTTTGAAAAGTTTACACTTATACCATTTCGAATTTAGTTGCTACACAATGACCCATAAGGGCCTTTCTAATCACCGAAAAATTGGCGAAAATCGTATAGGTGTATGTTGGCATGCTGCAGGTTTGCATCTACATATACTATGTACATACACCCAATAAACCCAAAAAACAACTTGCCATGTGGAAGTTGATCTACAGCTCCTCATCAGCGCCACTTATATACAATAACAACAACAATGAAAACAACAGCAATGAGTATCTAGTTAGTTATTTATGCCGCTTTGAGGTCGCTGACAATTACTGTGGTATTGCCAAAGACGTTAGTCACAATAACAACAACAACAACAGCAATACTAAATAGCCAATGTGCCACAAACTGCAGTACTCGTGGCATCAACGAAATAGTTAAGAAAAAAATGCAAAAAAAATCATAGAAAAAAGCGGCGAGAACATGCAGACTCCCAACAATGCGACGGCTGACTGTTGACTGCCGAGTGCTGCTGCTGCTGCAACAAGTCAACGGCATGCAGCATGGATTGTGGCACATAGAGCGTGTTGCCACACTAACTTGTCGTATTCCCTGGCACGCAAAGCACTTTATAACTGTTTCTTTTTGCCGAGCTATTATTGCGCAAGATTGGATAGAAGTGATTCTTCAACACCTCGATTTCACGGCAGAACACAGGCGAAGCAACAACAACATTCAGCTAGAGGAAAAAAAATGACAAAAACAACGTTAACTACACCAACACCAGTTGGCAAGCTGTGAAGGCATGCAGCACTAGCTGCGCCAGCAACTCCTACTTTGCTGGAAAAACAACAGCAACAACAACAACAAATACAAACGAGGGGTGCTTTTTTCCTGAGTAACTAATTTTTTTTCCTCAACAAGCCATTTTTTCCTTCGACGATTTCCTGCCGCTAGCTATTGCGCTGCTCATGTTTTTGCTGTTGTTGTTGCTGCTGCCTTCGCTACTATGATGACTCTACAGTTACGTGGCGCATTGCCCGATTGCAGGCTTGTTGCGGCAACATTGTGCAACCGCTGCTGCTGCTGCTGCGCGACCATCACATAACCCGGCAAATTAAGTTGGCACTCTTTAATAAGATGATGATGGTTTTTTGCGCCGTTGATATATCAGTGTCGGTCAGACACTTTGTTAACAACGCTCGAGGAGGAGCAAATATACTCCAAAGCTGCGGCAGCGGTGTGAACGGCAAGCAGACGTAGTAGATTAAGCGCGGCAAGGTGTCACGTTGATTAGAGTAACTACATAGCTGCGGTGGCAGGCAGTGGGATGCGGTGGGGTGTGCTTTGAGTAGAAAGAAAAAAATGGCAGAAAACCCACCGGAGAGCACACGTTGAGGAGCGATAATACGCCTCTTCACTTTGCCACGAGTACCATGAGCGCTTATGTGTGTGTGTGTGTGTTGCGGCATGCAACCACGTACGTGCAGCTACTCAGGCTTATGGAAACTGCAGATGTGCAAAGGATTTGGATGTGGCTGTGCCGAAGAAAATTATGATTGAGCGTTGGATGATGATTGTGGGTAGTTGGAGCAATTTTTTTTCGTGTAGCATTTGTCGTAATTTGTTGTTTCATATTCCGTTCTAATGTCGTTCTGTGCTTCTTTAGCGCTTCCAACTTGTTGCCTAGTAACCTGCCCGTCAGCCAACAGGTCTACGCACGTATTTTTTCCTTCTGGGGTATTTTCTGTCTGCAGACTCCGACCAATATGCGGCTATACTCTGCTCACTTTGGTTAGAGATCTAGATGTTGGCTGCCGGAAGGGTCGAAGAAAACTCCTGAGTTGAGTGTGCAGATTTTAGGGGTCTCTCGGGAAGACAGATTAGACACAAGTTTTTTTTCGGAGGGTTCACTGAGCTCTTTCATCATCTCTACAAATCAGCTTCA
>NW_023458562.1:29856265-29857303 GCF_013731165.1 Rhagoletis pomonella
TCGGAGGGTTCACTGAGCTCTTTCATCATCTCTACAAATCAGCTTCAGTGACTCCCCACAGCCCAAAGTCGGGTCATAGTCCAGTTTACTGCCTTGTCTCTCCGATAGTACAACAAGGTGGAGCTCGTCGCAAGAATGTGTCTAAATATGGAAGGATCATGACAATCCTACTATTTTTACGCAGGAGGTTCTTCTTGAAACCACTTTATAATTTCGTTTAGAAAGTCTTAGAATCAAGTTAAGCCAAATATTCAAAAGAATAGTGGAGGAACGAGCATTGACGAGCCCTAGCCAGTGCAGGAAAGTAACATAAGAAATGCTCTACGTTGCGCACCCATCCGGCAGTTCCCGGTGAGAACTTCAATTACTTGTAGGAGCAGTGGACACTCTTGTATTAACTGATGGCAGACAATAAAGCTACTTTCCTTGTTGGTTCGTCTTCAACACAGTTGCTCTACGACCTGGCACCCATACAACATGACTGAGACATTTCATTGTCAGTTCCTGTAGAGTGTGTCTATCTTCGATATCGATTGGTCACAATTAAGTGCTCTGATAGCCACCTGGCTGCATACAAATTAGTAGACGAGTCGATTACCATTTTGCAGCTTCGTTTATAGCAGTTCAGCTTGAAAAATACTGCAGAGGTGTAGCAGACGAAAACTGAGGACGAGAGAGAGCAATTGCAAGTAAATCCCACTCCCAGGATCAGGACTGAATCCTGCTCCCATTCCCCAATGAGGGGATCCTTGTCTGAAAATGATTCCACAGTCCAGTGGGCGCTACTGTGTGGTCCAGGTGTGTGAAGTCTGCTGGAAGATCTTCAACGCGTTTAAAATAATGCCCAGATATCTTACTTCCTCCGAGAAAGTCAGCGAAACACCATTTGTAGCCTGACAAATTTATATTTCTTTGAAAAAATAATCCTGGTCGTTTTTCCTGATTGGCACTAGGCCCAGTTTTTTTGGCGAAGCAATGACCTGACAACCTGTGCCCTTTAACCGTGACAGCGGAGTATTCACTGTTACAGGGCAATTC
>NW_023458562.1:29857403-29858502 GCF_013731165.1 Rhagoletis pomonella
TCGGAGGGTTCACTGAGCTCTTTCATCATCTCTACAAATCAGCTTCAATGACTCCCAACAGCCCAAAGTCGGGTCATAGTCCAGTTTACTGCCTTGTCTCTCCGATAGTACAACAAGGTGGAGCTCGTCGCAAGAACGTGTCTAAATATGGAAGGATCATGACAATCCTACTATTTTTACGCAGAAGGTTCTTCTTGAAACCACTTTCTAATTTCGTTTAGAAAGTCTTAGAATCAAGTTAAGCCAAATATTCAAAAGAATAGTAGAGGAACGAGCATTGACGAGCCCTCGCCAGTGCAGGAAAGTAACATAAGAAATGCTCTACGTTGCGCACCCATCCGGCAGTTCCCGGTGAGAACTTCAATTACTTGTAGGAGCAGTGGACGCTCTTGTATTAACTGATGGCAGACAATAAAGCTACTTTCCTTGTTGGTTCGTTTTCAACACAGTTGCTGTACGACCTGGCACCCATACAACATGACTGAGACATTTCATTGTCAGTTCCTGTAGAGTGTGTCTATCTTCGATATCGATTGGTCACATTTAAGTGCTCTGATAGCCACCTGGCTGCATACAAATTAGTAGACGAGTCGATTACCATTTTGCAGCTTCGTTTATTGCAGTTCAGCTTGAAAAATACTGCAGAGGTGTAGCAGACAAAAACTGAGGACGAGAGAGAGCAATTGCAAGTAAATCCCACTCCCAGGATCAGGACTGAATCCTGCTCCCATTCCCCAATGAGGGGATCCTTGTCTGAAAATGATTCCACAGTCCAGTGGGCGCTACTGTGTGGGCCAGGTGTGTGAAGTCTGCTGGAAGATCTTCAACGCGTTTAAAATAATGCCCAGATATCTTACTTCCTCCGAGAAAGTCAGCGAAACACCATTTGTAGCCTGACAAATTTAATTTTCTTTGAAAAAATAACCTTGGTCGTTTTTCCTGATTGGCACTAGGCCCAGTTTTTTTTGGCGAAGCAATGACCTGACAACCTGTGCCCTTTAACCGTGACAGCAGAGTATTCACTGTTACAGGGCAATTCTGGCAAATTTCTTTCAACTCACCACACTCTGGCAACTTTACTGTCATACGAAAGACTAAT
>NW_023458562.1:29858602-29901128 GCF_013731165.1 Rhagoletis pomonella
TGACGTGGTGTTAAATATTTAACGCAACCCTCTGCGGCAGAGAAATTTTGAATTCGATTTTCTAACATGTGGCAACTCCTTTCATGGAACTAAGGCTATGGTGTACACCCGAAGGACAAGGCCTTTCATGTGACACCTCATTTTTAAAAAATCGAACGAACGATACAGAGTTTATGGCTTGGTGTTAAATATTTAACGCAACCATCTCCGAACTCGATTAAAAAGTTTCACTTCAAAAAAAAAAATCAACACATTGTCATTTGTTTGAGTATGTACTATATCATTCAGAGGACGTGGCTGGAGTTATTAATTCTTTTGGAGGTTCTCGAATTGGTTTAATAACATTTTTCCCAGTGCATCTTCGTTGCCAAAGCGAATTTAGCCTGGAACTAAATTCTTACATCAAATATAAATTTATGCTTTGTGCTGCTGTTCTTTTGCTCATCTTAAGTCATTTAAGCTAAAAGGCAAATCAAGAAAGTTATGTAAATTATAAACGCTTTCAAGTTGTGGGCGGTCACTTTTAGTAGATACAAGCGAAAGTAAGAAATTGAAAATTAAACAAAAGTTTGAACTAAAGCAGAGTAGAACGGTTAAGTGAAAATCAAAAGCAAAGAAAAGATGAATTATGGATCACGTATGTAAGTAAATTTAGATACTTAGGTAAACCCGAAAGCTGTATCAGCGCACTAAAAAGCTTCACTGAGCATACTGGAACAGAAAAAAATCAATTGTCTGCGTTTCGATGCCCTTACTTTGTCAGCATATCGCTAACCAAATCTAATCGCTGACATTTCGGATGCTTGCGGCTTACCACAAACCGTATTGCTAGCTACAAATCGCCAATATCGCGCACAAATCACTGACATTTAATTCATAACTCATCTGCCAAAAAATGATTTACGCGCAACCCAACTCAATATAAAATCCCACAGCGAAGCTAAACTAATGAAAAATAAAAACAATGCCAGACAGGAACTGACCCGCAGTGAACGCATATCCCGTGAAAAAGACGAAGCGCTTATCGCGTAAAAAGCATTGCCAGAGTTAATCGCTTCAGAAAAATGGGTAGCTAGTGGACAGTAAAATATTATCTCAACAGAAATCAGTTCAAAACCTTTGACTACACTTTTATTTTATTTTTAATGTTTTTAGTGTTTGTTTTTTTCGGGTACCCATATGTGTATGTATGACACAGTTCTTGGCTGGCTATATGGCGCGCATGCGCATTACGATTCCGACTCTCAAATGAATAAGTAATAAAGAATTCTGCGTAAGAAACCAAAAAATAAAACACTTTTTTGTGCATCAACTGATTTAGCTACAAAAAAAAAAACAGTCACAATTTCTGAACCACAGATCTTCAACAGAAATCGCTGAAGAAGTAGCAGAAAAAAATTAATATTTGACATAAAGCGATAAACACCAAGAATGAAAGACAGCCAAGCAGAAAACGAGCGATAAACGCATATATGAATGTATGTATGTATGACTGGCACGAAAACAAAAACTAAAAAGGTACTAATAAATAAAATGCGAGTACCTAAAAATCAAAAGCGGCAAAAATAGCAGTAAAACGTAAATAAGAACAAACCTTAAAAAAAAACTGAGATTTAAAACTAAAATAAAATAAAAACTTAAATGATTTATCATAATGTGATCGCAGCGGTGGCGGTGGCTGATGGCAATCGCATACGCCGACGGAGACGGAGACGCGACAGCGAGCGCGACCAAACAGACAGATTGGCTTGGAGGTGATGGAGCGCCTCCGGTTAAACGTTGGCCGCCTTGCCTGCGGTGATGGTGGTGCTATCAGCGCAGAAAGAAGAACAAAAATTATTTTTCATGCTAAACACCATGATGGCGAGATACTCACGGACAAACATGGGCAGAGATAGCGCAAAACAGGGTTGCCAGTCCAAATATAAAGGAAGACTCTTTCCTATCAAATGAGGTAAAAAATTGACAAACTTGAAGTCGAGAAGTGTTAGTGATGGCCTAAGTTTCTCTCTGGGGTCTTGAGAAGTCTATTTAAACTAGCCCAGAAACAGAGGCTTAAGCGCATTAACAGAATTGATCTTTCGAAGATTAAACACATTTTTTTCCAGATTCTCAAACCATCGTCGGTATCGCGCGACCGTCTATATTAACCGCCAGAGCTTTTGGGATCAAGGCTGAAAATTATCAAACCGTAGCACCCATACACTTATAACCCTGGCTTCTGATATTTTCTCAGGCTTGAAGTTTATAAATTCTAAATTCTAGAATTAGATTAATAACAGACTTATTTCCGCTGAGCAAGAGCTCAGTCTGCTTTCTACATACCATTTCATACTCCACTTCAAGAGCCAAAATGTTTCAGATATACTTATTTAAACTAAACCTTCCTGATACGAAGCCAAGTCAGGGGTAGCTCAAAACTTTCATGTATTGAGGGGACTCAATATAGCTCAAAAGTTAGGTTCCCGATTTTTGAACACATATAGGTAAGGTTAGCTTGAGTGGCCAGCAAGGGAGCATCGGTATACCCACTAAATCGTCCAGGCCTCCAAAGGTTCCAGCACGCATGAACCTCAGTCTTCTCCTCATCAGTGCGGGGCATTCACAACATATGTAAGTGCCCTAGTGCTGTTTTCACAGTCGGGGGTCAACTCAAATTCGGCAGATAACTTTAAATTTTTGTACTGAAATCCTATAGTTAACTGCCGAATGCGAGTTAACTCGCCACTGTACTGATACAAGTTCCTCCTCGTCTCTTCAGATGTTGCAGTAGTCATGTCAGTGGTAGCCTAGTACCTCCGCGTATATCTCTAGGGTGGTGTGACCGGCCAGTAGACCCAGTAGAGATGAGTTTTGTACTAATAGTTATTCTGAATATTTCAAATTATCTGCTGAACGTGAGGAAAAATACAAATAATGGCAACACTGGTTTCCGCACGTGCAAGCAGTGTTGCCACAAAAAAATTACCAAATTCCTCAAAAACAAATGAAACATCCTCAAAATACGAACAAATTACTCAAAATTTTCTTATTACAGATATGAGTATTGTGTACTATTATAGGTACTTAGTATAAAAATTAATTACATTCTCCAATTCAATCGGTACATTGAAGGTTTTACTACCCGTTTGAGGGAAATGTGAACAAATATTAACATTTTTTGATTTTCTGGCCGCCTTATTTGCGTTTGATCAAACCGCTTACGTTGTGTATGGTAAAACCGCCTCATTCGCAACTGAATTTTCACCGAATGAGGACGCAAGAGAGAAAAATTGAAGAAAACCAAACTGTTTTACATTGTGAACTAAAATTCCTTGCTTGAACGAGTCATGTTTGCATGGTGTATGACGAAATGGAAAAAGTAGTTTTAACAAACCGCTTGTGTGGTGTATTTCGCTCTCAGAAGGCTTTTTGTTCAAAAATTTGCAGAGCGATTTAACAACTCTGTTGTGTACAACATGATGGCGTATGTTATCTGCAAAGATACCGAGAGAAAATTCCTCAAAAATTCCTCTAAATAAAAATCCTCAAAATATACTCAAGCGCACCCGAAATTCCTCACGTTTTGAGGAATTACTCACAAAGTGGTCACACTGGGTATAAATATGTACGAAAAACGTAAAAAAAACAAACAGCGATAAGCAAAGTTGGTCATATCTCTTTCCGAGGTTTATTTTAGGGCAGCAAGGAAACACAAGAACGCGTTGAGCAGTTAACTGCTTTTCTCGAAATGTCAACTCTTCATAAAAATTAAGCAAACATAAATTAAAATAAAAGGGTAAAATAAAAATTAGGCGAAGAAGGCAAAATACAGCCAGCCAGCTGACCTCCAAGTAAAAAAAAGTTGGCTCCAGTTGCATAAGTAAAAACAAACGCTGCAGAAGGCCACCAAAAACGTATGGTACACAAAAGAAAAAATACTACAAAAAACATAACAAATGCATCTAGTTCACTGCTGTACGGGCGGCCCAAAGCTCAGCCATTCATACGCGCTGCGCTGCATGTAGTTGTGGGAACTTATTCACACACCGCAGATTTTGGTTACTTATTCTGTGCTCCCCTCCCTCAAAAAACCCTTTGGCCACACTTATCTTCCGTAAGCATTTAAGTGTTTATTTTTTAATGGCAATTTATGTGGGGACATGATTTGAGGGCAAGCAACGGAGAAGACATATCACGGAGCCCCTCAAAACAAAAACAAAAGATTGTTGAATGCCTACGAAAGTCAAAAATTGCTTACTTCCTTTTTTGTAACACTTTTTTTTTTAATTTCAAATATTTCACAGTGATCATGTTTCAGAATGCTCATCACATGGCGCGCATGCGCAGCAGGCAACTGAGACAAACACGAATGGACACACTATGCTAACAGCAGCAAAAGTCATAATCACAACTCTTAAAAAATGTGTGCAACCAAAAACAAATAAATGGTTTGAAAAATGTTTTGTATCTGTTTGTTGTTTCTACGCTCGCCCTCCCAAAGGTACTGCCGTCACTAAATTTATGCATTGCTGAGTTATGACTTTGTCTGCATTGCATTGAGACGACGCTCAGTTGGTCCAGCGCTGGGGCAGGCAATCGACTGTTGACAATCTTCAAAATTAACGTCATACCGCTCATAATCAGTTATGAGTATCATATTTGAAATTCTTTTAATATTATTTTGCTGCTCCTCCACTTTCGAGCAGCTTCCAAAAGGCCAAGCTTATCAATTGGTCGTGATCTGTGATCAGATCAGTAGTAGTAAGACAGTAGTGCCCTTTTCTTAACCACAATTGATGGTTACAAAAATATTTTCTTAATTAATATCTTGCCAATGGCATTGTTTACTGGCGTCGAAGAGATGGCATGGGGTTTTCATTAAATTAAATACAAAAACTATGTAATAAAAAATTATGGTTTCCAGTTTTTGGCGCTCATCGATTGGGGACTCAGAACGCGCTCGCACTGGAAAATAGTCAACACAAGTCATTACTATTTAGTACGGTTCGCTGAGCTGAAACTTAAATGTGGATTTAGAAAGATTTCATTTGTCCTTCCTTTTCATTTGAGCCGTGGAATCTTCAAAATTTGTTAAACTATTTATGTGCTCCTTTTTTCTAGTTTTCCACGCTGGCATATCTATCACTTTTTCAACGCACATGCACTAATTTTCAGTTTTTTTGTTTCATTGGCATTCTCGCGTCCTAGCAAGAATTCTTTGTCGCGCTTTCCGTTCACTTACCTCAGCATTCCTTCGCGCATGTCTTCTTTTCTGTGTAGCGCTCTCTCTCACTGCTCCCACTCTGCCCGCTACTATTTCTTTCAATTTCAACATTTCGAAAAGTCTCATGTTTCATACGATTTGACTTATGGCAATTTGTTTGCCCCCGTAAGACCAGACAAAGCCTGGCGCTGACATTTAACGATTTAACGCGCTGATAATATGATTTGTATTATGTGCATATGTAGATTTTTTCTTTTAATTTCTTTTATTTTTTTATTATGTATAATCCCGTAGTGCGTCTTTGTAAACTGATCTTCTGAAGAATTTATTATTATTGGAGTATTTCGTAACTGAAACTTGTGAGTAATTAGGAGTTATGTCAATGCGCGCCTGCATGACTTTGCAGGAGGTGCTCCGAAAGAAGAGAAAAACAAAACGAATCAGTAAATTATAAAGAACGGTTATGATGGCATTTATGACCAAAATAATTGTTTGGGAATACTTCGCTTTATTCTTAGAAGATATGAGTCTATATGGTAGAGTCGAGTTATATCTATTAAAAGGATTCAAATAAACGTATCTTTCGCAGCATTTTCTAGCGACAATTTCTACCCAAAGATGTCTCATACCGGTATTCTTGGGAAGATACCAGAGTTGATAAGATGCCGACTTTCTGATTTCATTACAAAGGAGATCTTCTTTTGCAGAAAGTTCATAGTAAAAATTCCATATAGCGAAGACTGGATAAATGTACGCTTGCTTTTGATCTCAGGTACGCAGATTGGTACACACCCACTTGAAGGATGGAAGGCAGAGCGGTTCCAGATATTTATGGGCCTGCCACTAAACTTGTCATTCCAGTGGTCTTATATGCCTCGGTATTGCTGGTAGAAGTAAATATGAACAATCTTATACTGCACCAAATTAAATTTTGAAAAATGATAAAAGGGCGCGCGTTTTAGTTATTTTTCAGAAAGCAAACCGGCCATTCAGACCTCCGCACAGTGGAAGAGCCCCATGCAAAATATGGCACCACTCGTAGTCCTATTTTACTGTAATTTGTTGTATGCGGTATTTTTTGTTCCGATATTTTACCAATTTATTACCAAAATATGAAGAGATAGATCCATATAAATGATTCATAAAATGATCAGAACGTCGAGATGAGTCAAATTAATTACCTATGTCCGCCTGTCCAGCTGCCAATAAATGCAATAATAAACGATCATTTATTTATTAGTGTTGAATCCGTGTTTTTACGTAAAGACACTGTGTGAAGTGGGGTTGCAGGCAACTATAATTTTAGGATCCCAGTTTGTATTTTTCAAGAACCTTACTGGTTGAATAACAATAGTTAGATAGATAGATTGCTAATTAAAGCGATGTGGCCTTAGTGGGATAGTGTATGTGCTCCTTTCTTGGCCACAGGTGCCCTATGCTCCTCTTCCTCTTCCGTTCAACGGTCTCACGCTCCATAAGAAGGCGTAGAAAAGTCTCCTTGTCAGTGTCACAAAAGAGACACAGGTCACTCGATCGGATTCCTAAATTATACATGTGACTCCCTGGTACGCATATCAGTTGAATATCGTTAACCTCAGCCAGAGGACTAGGCCTCTCTATACAATCTATAACTAAAGAGGACTTGATGTGGAACGATGGCAAAGCCCTAAGAACCGCCTTACTATCGATTCGATAATTTGTTCTAATGTTAATCTCAGCACACGTGCTGATGTGATAGATCTACGCTTGAAAGATGCTTAGTAAGGTTCGCAGGGGAACCGAAAGCTTCAATCTGGTTCCATAAACGCTTGTTCCGATCCCCTCAGCCATTTTAGAGCCGTCAATATACCACTGTAGTGTGCTCGCCAGTATGTGACTCTCCATAATAGCGGTACTCGAGTTTGCCTTGCTATAAGTATGCATCCTAAATCCCTTTGAAAACCACCAGAATGTTAATATCGGATCTGTGAACAAAATTAGGAGGAGCTGGGAATCCTAGACAAAAGACAACCCCCTCTCAAAAAATTAGGGAAAGTTCGCATTGCAGCCTGTTCTGCTGAAAGATGCAGTGGCTAGAGTTCCAGCATTACCTCCAGCGCTGCCGTCGGACATGTGCACATTGCTCACGTAAAACAAACACGCGCCAGTTGTGAATCTTGGTGAGAGTTTGCATCACCGTTCCCAAGTCCTGGAAACCCAAGCCACCGCACCATAAGTCATTATTTTCGCACTATCATGGTGTACAATCATCTTAGGATTCTCGTAGTGCAGCCCCAGGATTTTACCGCTATACGCTTACACACCATCATCGTTCTCGTAGCCTTATAGGTGACCGCCTCAACATGAGTCCTCCACAGAAGCTTGGAGTTCAGGATAAGTCCCACATACTTCACCTCTGTGGCGACATTGATCGCGACTTCTTCCAAGGTCAAGTTCCACAGCCCCTGAAGATTTCGTTTCTTGGTAAAGGAAACTACTAGGGATTGATATTTAAACCTACAGCCGCACACCATCGTTTTGCTAGGTTAACTCCTCTTTGGACGATGTTGCAGAGAGCACTTGCGAACTTTAGCAATAATCATTACGTGGTCAGAGTAACCTTGGCAGCGGACGCCCGTTTAGTCTGTATTTGTAGGAGTTCGTCCATAACTAGGCTCCACAGGAGAGGAGATAACACGCCCCTGCCGGGCACTCTTTTTTAGTTTGTATTAGAACGACGCTATCGCCCACTTCGCCACAACCTAGCTATCCATCTGCGGGTGGTTGGCTGAACATTATGTATTTTTTGTTTGCAGTCATGGCGTACAGCGCGGTGTCCGTGGTCCTGCGCATTCAGTACGCGTGCTGTCTGGAATGCAGAAGAGCCTGTTTCATAGTGTTAGACCTAACGTCATACTCGATAATTTTCTAACAATCGATTACGTTTTCATTTGCAACGACTTGGTGTGAAAAAAGAGTCAGTTGTACCTTGAGAACGACGGCACTGCTAGACTCATTTTTGTTAATTGTTCAACCAAGATCATTTTGTTGTAGGTCACGTCACATTAGGCTCTCAAAGCTTCTATGTATGTTGCTCCTACGCTAACTTTAATAACTCTCAAAGTTTTATGCTCTTTCTTCAGCGACCATCATAAATAAATTTGTGTGATTTTTTATTTTTTATTTTTTAGATATTACACAATGTCGCTGAAACAAAGTAATGAAGCTGTTAGTCCATCTAAATCCTTAAACTAGTTTTTGCAAAGTCTTGTATTAAGATATCCATTTTGTCGTGTTGCTTGATTACGACAAAACGAAACAACCACGCAGGCAAAATTTTTCATATATTAGGATGCATCACCCCCATCCTCATACAAAAAAAAAGTCGGTACAGTTTTTCTATACAAAATATAAAATATAATACATTTTAGTACTTCGGCCAAAATATTTCGGATAAATATTAAGATGTACGTGAGATAGACCCATTTGAAAATATTTCTAAAAAATCCAGTTTTTTCAAGGACCGAACATTAATGAAGAAAACTGTCATTGAAAAATTCACTATGAAGGAAATGTTCTATAACTAAGTGACACATACCAATCGATTTCTTTATTCACCGATCAAATATGAAAATAAATTTTTATTTGTAATTTTTATGAAAAATTAAAAAAATAACAATTATTTTAGATTTTTATTTTACAAATCCAAAGTAACGATGATTTTTGATTTTTATATTGTATGTCTTAGATAACAGTTATTGAAGACTTTTACTTATAAGATTCATCAATAAAAATCAGTCACCGAGTTTTATTTTTCATACGTACAAAAGTCATTATGATTTTTCGCAGTTAAGAAGAAGTTGGAGAACCAAAGTTTACTACAACTTATACAAATCATTTTTATAAGTATGATTTTAAAAATAAATAATATATCTAAGATATATAATTTAAAAATCAAAAATAATTGTTATTTTGGATTTATAAAATAAAAATCAGAAACAACTGTTTTTTAAGGAGTAATTAAATAAAAGTCAATGAGTAATTTTTAAATATTGACTTTTTAATAAAAGTTGTAGCTGTTACAGTCCCAGAGTTTTTTATGAATACTATTTTCAAAAAAAAACCATCTCAGATGATAGAAGAGTTTAAGCTAAAATGTTTAAAAATTTCATCAACGGGATCAAAATAATAAGTTTTTTGAAAGCATGTATTTGCAAATCGGTCTAGCCCACGCAATTCTCAATATGTTTTTCGAAAACATTTTGGCAGAAGTCTTAAAATATAATCAACTTTATAATTCCGATGGAAAGGTCAATTCTTTGTGAGGCACCCTAACGCACATATTTTATGGTGCGATTCAGCAACTGTCTATCATTTCGAAAACCACATTTTCCTAACGACTTGACAGCTGAGATCTTGGCTTGGCTGTAGCACAGATTAATTAGCAATTCAAAACCAGTCATAAAAAATTAATTAAATTATTTAAATAGCCGGTTGTGCCAATTTTCGAACGACGCGACGTGAATTCAATCAACAACACAAACAACAACCTGATCTTATCATTTTCCCTCTAACATTCAAATGCAAATTAGCGAGCAATAAATATTAATTTAATGAATACATGTTTCTGCTTAAGCAATTTCACGGCTTTAATAGCTAAAAGTTTAATTCTATTTATTTAATTTTACTGTTTTGTTCGCTAAAGTTTCACTAATCTTAATTTGTGTGCATTTGCGAGAGAAAAAAGGCAACAAACACCGCAAGTGACATTTGCATTAATTCTATGGCTTTTCAAATGTGCTTATTGACACATTAGCTCAACGTTGGCATCATAAGTAGTAGGTTAGCTGCTTGTTATTAAGATTACAGTTAGTCATTGACATTTGTTGTAAATGGATGTGAAGTCGGTTCATAAAGGTTTACAATAATAGTCGCTGTGAGACGGCGCGTCGCTTAACGAGCTGTTAATTAACATATATGTTAATCTTCATAGCTCACGGCTATCGACCAGCGGCTACTGTGTACTGATTGACTGACCGCAAAGAAGAAAACCAGACTTGCAGTAATACGAGCTGAATTAAGTGTTGTAAAAGGCAGCAAATAGCATGAAAATTGGAACATAAAACATGTTTAACAAACTCATTAGCGTGCTATTATTGTCAACGGTAGCTGGATGGAATATGAGTGAAATAAGTCAGGAAGTGTTAAATATGGAAGAAATTCCCACGGCTGCCTACGGATCTTTTCGTTGAAAACATATGTAAACACATACTAAGTATTTAAGCTTTCTAAAAATGAGCAAAGACAAATGAAGCTATTTCTGAATGCAATGTAGGTTTGAACTAGAAATGGAATGGAGTTTCGATGGGAAAAATCGAAAGCGATTTTCAATGCATTCAGGCCTAGTCCCCTTTGTGGCCAGTGCGAGGAGAAGAAAACAGGAGCATGAGAAAAAACACGTTATCGCGAAAAATTATTATCAGTATAACACTGTTCGGCAGTCTGGATTGTAAATAGAAAATTATTTTTTCAGTTGTCCCGGTTTCGCGATTTTAAGCGTTTTTTCCAACTGAAGTTGGTGGTCGCAAATCGGCATTAATAGGAATCTGAGCGTCCCCAGTGGCTGTTTGGTAAAAATAAACTGTAAAATCAGATTCCTCGGACCAAAAACCACAGCGAGGTGTTTTTAATGTACCTATAAATATTTGCACTTAAGTAAGTTTTAATTGTTTTAAATGCTGCGCTGCGACCACCAACTTCAAATTGATAAAAAGACGCTTCAAATCGCCAACCTGGGAAAACTGAGAAATCACTTTTCTATATACAACCCAGACTTTCACAAAAACTTTGTTTCATCAATTCCCCAGGGGGAAAAAAAAAACTAAAAATGTCGTACAGAGAGTACACATTTTCCTATGCTACAGAAGGGCTCTGGACCGATGAAAGGGATGGAAGGGGTTATTCGTAAGTTTATCAGCAATCTCGCCCAATATAGAGTCAATTGCATGACTGATTCCTGAAATTAAAATATTTCCAAGATTATTGGCATTCATTGGTCTTTACACCGAATCTACGGAGGTGGAAGATGAGTCCCAATGAGTTCATAACTGGTTTTTGTGTTTTGTTCTGATATTTTCTTTTCCTCGCTTAGCTATCACCAGTCGGTTATATTTTGTTACCAAGAGCTCACAACTATGAAATTGTAGATGTAACTACAACCGGCGGTCATAGTGTCTATCTTTATACCGTAGGAGACAAAAAGCATATAACACTCTTTTGAAGAACAAAAATCGCTCGGAAACGCGAACCTATGTGAAGGGAGTATGTTGTTTTTTAACTTAATTTCTGTCATCTGACCTACGTCAATAGGAAAATAACAGCAGCCAATTTTATATAGCCGAAAGTACTTGTCTCACATAAAACTTCAACAAGAAATTTGTGCAACATAAAAATAATTCTTACAAAAACATCGAATGCACATATGAATGTCATACATATTAAAGCTTAAAACATAATAAAAATTTCAATTTCAAACATTTTCCGAACTGCTTTGAACTATGAAAATCAGCATCGAAGGGTTCCCTCACCCTAACTATTCAACCGCTTTGTTACATGTTTTGAACTGTCAGCTTGTGTCTAATACGCATGTCAATGTCATTACAACATTTGAAATATATTTGTGTAATATTGAAATGCAATACTGCGAAGGCAGATTTGACAAAGGTTAACTTGTAAACACAAATGAATGGATGTATAAATGTACACATGTCTGTTAAAGTTTTGTTACAGACAGACATGGTCAACACGATACAATTGATGTGTTGAAATGCAAGCACATAGTACTTGTAAGTGTGTATATTTTTATCATAATACCTACATACCTACATAGGCATCATGTATGTATAAACGCTCATCAGTATGCATGTTTGTAGGTCCACACTTAGTACTTGTCATTGTGTATATTGTTTAAAATAAATTAGTAATTTGAACTGATTTTTTATTCTCGTTTATACTCAATTCTACTTATTACTATTTTTGCCTCTAATTTCCTCATCCGCTGCATTGAATGTTATTAATTTGTTGTAATTACAAAATCGTAATGCGATCAAATGACAGTAAATACACTCCAAGTCCACAAACAAAACGTCAAAACAAAGTGTCAATCGGATTTGTGGGTGCAGCCAAAAAAAATTATGTAGATTAAGGAGTTGCGCGAGGTTTTTATGCTTTTGAATGAGCAGAATAAGTAATACGTGGAGGTAAGCATCGAATAGCATTAACACTTTGTTTGTTTAAAGATCCGTTTCCGGATGTACACTGGGAATGGAATCCGTTTCTCTAAATAAATAAGCAATGAAATAAGAATACAGCTTCGGATGAGATCCGAGTACCTCTCTTTTCGAGGTACATATATGATTTGGAATGTGTGGCAACGTCCCCAGCCTCTACACGGCTGGTTGGTGTCCTCGAGAAGACTAAGGCATCTTATCCATATAACAAATGTGATGAACGAAGAAAGTTATAAAAAATATAGCATCTTGCGGCGTCTACTGCAGGTGCCGGATTTGTAGTGGATCGTTGTTGTTGTCACCGCATACATATCCCCCAAAGAGTTTTGGAGAATGAAGGTGGAACGCCCCGCGTGTCGCCGTTAGCCTCAAGACAACAATGTTCTTCTTTTTTAAAAATGTTTGAGCGCCTACAAGAGCTGCCCACGTCACATGCTGGGGTAGGCAAGGAACGCACAAAATCAGCCGCTACGATGTCAAATAAAATATTGAGACAAATCTACTTTCCGAGAGCCTGGAACATGGTAGTCTGCATTACAAAGGTCCAGCATAAAAGTAAGTCTCGTTAATAATATAATAGGAGGAAGGCACGCGTCCAATATTTTAGCCATACGCACGATCCAAGAACCAGACATCAATTCGTACCACTATCTTGTTTAAACCTATGTGGAGAGGGTAATGTACGCCCAGCAATACTTGCAAATAAAGCTCAACCTCGAAGAATTGCAATCACAGTGGACAGCCAGCATCTCCGTCGCTCGACTCTCATAAGTACCTATTTCCTAAAAGCACTTTTTAGAAAGTCATTAAGTATCGCCACTGAAGAGGTATTCAGTTTTTAGTATGCCCGAAAGAACAGTCGGTACGGTAAGAAATGTCACGGTATTTTCCGTAGTAGAAAACAAGATGCCGAAATAAATATTTACGTCCGAAATGTCGGAAAATTTTATTAGGATGTTAAGCATCTTATAGAAGGTTTCAAGGCCAGCGCGAATTAATATTAAAACAACCACAATGACCTATTGATGGATGTGTTAAAATTACACCACTGACATTAGTGCAAAAGATTAACCCAGACTCCTAGACGAGGGCGACGAATTCGTTATAACAACATACGACTATGACTAGCCTCGAATAATAACTTTCGGCTGAAAAAGCTAAGTTAATGGAGCTCATTTCCTCCTTGCTGAGCTTTTTTAATACTACTTTTCTGAATATGGCTTCAGGAATTGGATTTAAGTGTGTTTTTCCCCAAGCCACAAGAACTGCGACCCTGCCGAATGTGCGCCATATCTCACGGCATCTGTCTTTTAAGCAATGCTCACAACGTCAAATGACCTCGAACCTGACGTGGTGCTGGCTAACAGACCTCGGATTCGGATTCGCATTTAGCGCGTCGAATATCATATGGATGTAGAAGTTTCTTTCAATATGCAGAAATTTTTGTTTTGTAAACCTCTGTTATTTATTTCATGAAAAAAAAAAAATTCTCAAAATAAGGAACACAATTCAATTTCCTCAAAATTGTTTCAGTAACAATTTGCTTCACTACAATAGTTTTCTGTTTGAAAAGTTATCTAAATAAATTTTGTCCTAAACAAATATTCTTACAAAAAGATAATTTTCAAAAAAACAATTCATAAAAAAATATTTCTTCGCTTAAAATTCCATTTTAAAAAGGATTTTTTAAGAATGTTTTTCTCAAAACTTTTTCTTAATGTTGCATTTCTAAAAATTTTTCAAAACAAAAAGGTTTTCAAAAATGTATTGTTTTCTTTAACACATATTTCTTCAATAACTAATATTTTTCTAATTCGTGGTATTTTTGTCGTTTTGATAAAAATATTTTATTTGAATTCCCAAAACTTTTTGATAAAAATAACCAAATAAAAACTAGACACATTATGAAAACAGAAAAAGTTTTCTTATGAGGCGAGAAACTCTTTGGGAAGCATGTTTTCCTTGGACTTCAAAGTGTTAAGAAACTTAAATCTTAAATCTCTTAACGTATAATGAGGGGTGAGCACTGGAAGGAAATTCGCTACTTCAGTCCAAAGTGCAAAACATATGTACATGAATGAAACATTAAAAAAATATATATACATTTGCATGTATGTATGTGTGTAATAAGCCTACAACCTGATGGCTTATCTTACTTAAGAGCCTTCGCATTTATCAGCGTTCCGTTATTACAAATATTTACGCACTTTGCATTTCACAGATAGCAGACAGAAAATTATGAAAACTCCAGTCACTTGTTCAAAATCAACTGCAATACATATTATGCGTGTAATTTTAATGCCATTTGTATTTCTTCAAGAAAGCTACAAAACGATGGTAGGTAGTCGTTTTGTGCTCCACAAAAGAGAAGAAAGGAAATTATGATGAGTTGAAATTCAACAAAGCTGATTTAAGTCATAATTTATCATTTTGTTGGATTAGTTAAACTGGAAATTTTTGGGTAATGCATGCATCGCACACACATACCTTCAAATGTACATATATCAGCATTATAAAGTTGAAAGCACCAATAGGCGGGAAAGGGCGAAAAAAGCTTAAGTGACACATTTGATAAAACAGACTTACAATCTGGCGGAGGCAAATAAGTAAACCGAAATCAAAGAGTAAACACAAAAACAAAGCCAGTACAGTTTGTGCTGTGGCTATACGAGACTTAAAACTCAGCTTCGGCTTTCTTAAAAAAAAAAAAACCAAAAACTGTTGAAAATGTGACAATTCGTTTTGTGTCATGATTAAAATTTTTATTTATTAGACATATGCAAAGTTGTTTCATAGGCGTGAAATTATGAAAATTATACATTTGAATGCAGGTAATATGGCTATAACTGTGGCTGTGCTGTGGCTACTGTTCCGGCCAAATGGCTGTGGTGTATGCTATATATGTACCTAAACATATGTATAACTTTTTTAAGCTTTGCAGGCTGTCATATTGTTTCAGACTCACTGCATTACTTTGCACCGAGATAATATCGATAATATCGATTCTGCGGTGACCAGAGATGGGGCTGGCAAAATTGCATGCTCTGGTAATTGTTACTATTATAGCTATTTTCCGGCTAGATTTGGCTGTTTTTCACCGTTTAGCTAGAAGAATTCCAGTTTAGCTACTAGCCTTTTATTGAGCTTTTTCTGACAATCTTTTAGCTCTTTCTAGCTTTTTTCTAAATTTAGGAAAATCTAAACAAAAAATATTGTACGAATGAATAAACACGGCTCAATTAATCTTCAGAAAATTGTAAAAAGCGATAAACGCTGGTTGCATGGACATACATATGTTTGTCTAACTATATTATATGCGTCCTTAACTTTATTTGGGGGACAAATAATCGATTATTGCATCACTAACATACTTTTGGCACAGTTTTCTGTTGGTGGCGGGATTGTCAAATATTTGCAAAATTGCAGAAATAAGGAAAGGTATACATGTAAAAATTATCGAATTTAATAATTAACACTTACTATTCGATAGATATTTTAAGATATTTGATATGCCTGCACCCCAGGGGAGTATTATCGACGCAGACAATACAGGCTCAATCAGTTCCACGGAAGAGCAGCCTCCGGCCAGAATTTTCACAATTGAGCAATTTTCAATAATCTGCTTTTTTAATCAAAAGGTTATTTATTGAAACTGGCTTCTTTTTAGTATCGTACAAATAACCTTTAATTTTTTATTGGATGTAAGAAATATGTAAGAACCTATTTTGCCGTTTTTTTTTTTGAAAACACTGATTAAACATTTGAATATTTGCCTTTACAATTTTAGTTTTTTTCCACTTTTTATGACTATTTTTTATGGCGAACTTATTTAGTATGAACTTCGTATCCAAAATGGCAAGGGGCAGAAGTAGAGTAAAACATAAAAGGCAAATGCTATTCATATGTGACAATACTCTGGACAATACGATGGTAAAGCTTCCTAGCAAAGCTCCCTTAGTTTTTGCTGAATCTTTGAAAATTCGTGATCGAAAACAACGATGTTCATGTTTATTAATTATATTCATTATACTATCAACAACTAACCAAGTCGACTCAACGTTCTGTTCAGGATCCAGGGCTTCGCCTCCGGTCACTTTGACCACTTGTTCCAATTTTCCTAACCTTTATCGTTTGTGCTTGAAAAGCAGAGTTCGTTAGTGCGCCTAATTGCTTTAAGGCTAGTCAGGACCAAACCACAGCCTGTGCGCAGCGCCTTTCTAAGCTTTATATGTATGGTTTTTGTACAGACGCGCACAGTGAAAACCGTTACACACTGTTTTGTAAATGTAGAACAATCTGGGCCAAAGCTTATCCTTCAGCAAAAGCTTTCTAAAGATTTTATATCGGCTTTCGATAAATTTAGCACGCTACCGTTCCGCCGGGCCTGGGTTCAAGCTCGAGTTAAAGCAGCAAAAAAAAATATAAAAAAAACCTTTTTTCTTAACAGCCCTCGTCCATCGGCAGGCAATGGCAAACCTCCGTCATGACGCACAGCTTCTCATAAAAATACAATCGCCATTCGGATACGGCGTAAAACTGTATGTCCCTATTTTTTGTGTGACAACATCAAGCCGCACGCCACAAATCGGAGAAGAAGCTCAACCAAGTACTAGCATATGTCTAAGGCCAATCTATTATATTATTTTTAGGGATTTTACAAACTCGTGATTCAAGTACTTACGATCTCTTGTGGAAGAATGTACATTGACATTAGAGTGAGCGATTTGTACATCCAGTTCTCTTAAGAGACTCGACCAAAATTTTCTTCGTTTTCCGCCACGAAATAGAAAATTGAAATATTGCAAGCTAACATCTCCAGATTTTTTAAGGTACGCATTGAGATAATGAGGAAAGAGGTGGGAAGTTGGACAATGAGTACTGAGGATAAGATTCTTCTCGGTCCCCATTTTTCTTACCACCTAGGAGAAGCCTCCAATTTAATTCCAGGAGATCGTGGCAGCGCTTTGGGCACTTTGTGGCTAAGCATCGCCTTCCTTGGGTGATAAACTTTTTAAAGCTTTTTAAATCATCACAACCTGGTTCCAATATTCACTACGGATAGCTTTCTAGACACCGTGTGGGCTTTTAAAAAGGTCTTTCCGAGGGAAATCGTCAGATCCCTTGGCAAGTTTGAGGTCAAAACCAATCTACTAATAAGGACCATAAAGCCCGACCTCTGTGACAGAACTTTCGCGGCGTGGTAGGGCAGTGCCACAAACCATCGTAGCGTAAACAGAGGCACGTCAGAGCGCGGAAATCTCTCAACACTTCTTTGGATTGTGGTCGTTAACAACCTACTCGAACCTGAAAGTATTTTCAAGGGAGGTTGAGGCCTTCGTTTTACCTATTGTAAGCCTTCCCAGGGTAACTCAAAGCTGAAGAATGTATAACGAGAGAAGAGAGCAGGCGTAAAAAAGAGGCGGCTATCGCACATAAAAGGCGCCCTTTATGAATCTTAATAAATTTGGAAGCCCCATTCCTTTGGCCTCGTTCAAAAGATAAGTGCCTTTAATGCTTCGCTCATATTTTTCAGAATTCGCAGTTTGGAATTGAAACCTTTACGTTCCACGTTCTCTGCGTACACCTATTTAAATCCGCTCACTATGGCCACCTTAATCGAACTTAAATCGACTTCAGTCACTGGCAAGCGCTACTACAGCTTAGACAATCAACGACGTCGGTGTTTTTATTATTTCACAATTCACACCCATTCAATTCCATTGTTCAGTGATTCTATACGCCACCTTCTTTCCACTATTCCACGATATTACTCTTTATAATTGTCTATTTTTTCTGCGCTGTTGTACAGCTGACCACTTTGCCATCCGCATGCTCGCGCCATCTGCGCGCCGTCTTTGTCGTACGGGTACTATCTTGGGCGCTTGGGTGTTGTTTTGCATTTTGGCCTTAAGCCCAAAATTACACTCCTTTATGACACTGTATATTCTCTTATCAACACCGTCGCCACCTCCTCGCAAGTCGCGACCTCAGCCGAACTTGGATGATGCTTACTTAAGCCATCGCCGCTATACAGTCAGAGTCACAGTCACCGCCTAACTGTCTGCTTGCTACCCCCATTTCGTTTCGTTTAGTTCAATTCGTTGCGGTTGTGGTTACGTGGAGACGTTTGGTCTTGTGTTGAATGCTTGTTGCTGCTTCCACTGTTGTGGTTGTTGCGAAGTTGGAGATGGTGTTGTTGTCGTCACTATCTGTAAGTGCATAAACGCCCTGTGATAGCCTCCTCACTCGTCGACAAAGCGACCGCGGAAACCCGTTCCACTTTTTTTTGTTTTTCTTCGTTTTTTTTTAGACAGTTGTCGGCGCGAACTTTATGGTTACACCTTCAATTGTCGACCCGCCACAATATTTTCAGCTCACACCACAAGCCACCAACCTACATACTTACATACCCTCTGTGGTTGGCAATGGCAATGGTCATATCGTCATCCTTGTTGGGGCCGTTGTCGTCGTCGCCGTCGCTGTCGCCAATGTAGCACACCAGCAATGAGTTAAACCGAGCAACAGCTGTGCCGTCATCATCTCCATTTCCATTAGCCGGTATGCATCACAGAAAATTTGGGTGAGAAGAAGGAAATTGCAAAAGCACAAAAAACAAAGGCAGCGTTAAAGAAATTGAAAAAAGCAATTTTTTCTCCACTGTCCATACTTCGCTACGTTGCAGCAAAATCGCGCGCGAAACCAGAAAGCAAACAATTTTCCGACGGAAAATTTGCTTGTTCAAAAGCTGTGCGCCCAGTACGCGTGTACAGCAAGTCACTTGTACATGGAAAGGCGAAAAATTTTGAGCGCGCCGTTAAAAACTTTGGGGAGCTTAAATCGATTTTGAGTTTTAATTAGCGCAGTAAATGGCATATTTTCTTGCTCGTGTAAATCAAATTGGCTTAGTATTTTTAGAATTCATCTTAAGGTGACATTATTTTTAAGGAAGTCAATCGTTTCTGATATCAATAGCTACTAAAATATAAATTTTGCTTCAATTTTCGAAGTTTTGTAATTAATTTCGTTCAGTGTACTTGCTCATTCAATACAAACACTTGTTTCTCTATCCGATTTAGCTATGTAATTTTAAGCTATGAGCGCTGAGGTGGTCATTTTTATGACTTAAAACTCCACTACTGTGCTAGAACGTAGCGATGAAATGCAAATATACCTACAGAGGCCAAAAAAGAGGATGTTTTTATGGTTGTTTGCGCTTTACCGTTTAGCAAATACTTTGTATAAGAATTTTGGTACTTTTAATGAGGAAGGAAATATTTCCAATATTTAGAGCTACTTTTTTGCTAAAAGCACGACTAGTCCGGGATGTGTTCGAGATTATACGCAAAGGAACAAAGAAGGTGTTGCTGGGGAAACTGCGTATTCCTGACAAAATGCCTCTCCCAATATCCTTGAATATAGTTATTTTATTTACACTTTTTGCCGCACAATTTCAATTCCACGATAATCAAGTAATACAGCCTACTGGGCCAAATATCTCTCCGCTATTCAACGAGAAGTTACGAGAAGCCTGCAAGAGACTAGCGCATGCTAGAGCTCCTAGTCGGTAAATGTTTACTCAAATTACTGCTACTTTTACTGCAATAGAGAAAGGCAAAAAAAACTATTGGCCGGTCCCGTTCTTGTTCTGTCCACTCTGCACGCAACATTCATTCATTCCCATTATCAAATCAGTTCGGTTTCTAGAAGAAAATGGCAACTGTAGACACCATTAAACTAGTAGAGAATGCTAGCAATGCCGCTGAATTTCGTACCACTTAAAACCAATTTTTTTGTATTTAAACCTTTTGGTCCAAAAATGTCGCGAATAATTCACGTTCACGACTTCTGCTCTGATTATAGTGTTTCCTACGTCGGAAGGCATATCTTCCATTGCCATTTCATTCCATTGCAGCTGCGTGTAATTCTAAATGATTTCGTCATGAATGGAAATCGGACAGCTAATTTCCAAACTGTATGGATTGGGACTGCATGAGCCAACGTTTCATCTTTCGATCGGAACACAAAAATACCTATGAGAAAAAAGTTTGTATATGTATATAGCAGAGAATGCCACTAACGATATTAACATCCTTGATATTAAACATGCATTCAAGCTGGCATTCTGACAAAAGTTTCTAGTTTCTTAAAATACAGTTCCCTATTTGTCACGGCTGCTTCAACAATTGCAATCTGTTGGACACTGACGCATTCGATAGCTGCTCAGGAATTACCGAATACGTTGAACATGTATAATCTGACTGCACCAAACGTCATATAACAATATCTAAACCTTCGTATGTATATATATGGTTCACCGCTGTCATTAAAAGTTACTATCAAGCTAAGTAACTGAATACGTAAAACAGTAACTCACGCACTTATGAGCTTAGAGCTTAAACCGCCTTCCAACGACATACTTGACGGTAGTACCGGGGGAATCAGTAATGGACGGTATGAGGCTTTGTAGCTTTAAGTTTCATACTGGCGTGTATATGGGCTTCGCTGTTTGCTCACAGAGAAAATTATGACCTATATACAAGAAATTTTTTTCTATGAAAAGGCTAAGGGGTAAAATAGACGTAAAAACGAAGACAATTCGAGTGCAGGTCAGCGCAGACTTCTGGTTTTCATTTTATATTTTTTTAGCTTTTAATTAGGTAATTCAACAAAAATCTAAAGAATTTCTGGTTGATTTCATTCAAGAGATAATCCCTTTATAAGTAAGAAGGCTTTCTTCTGGAAGAAAAACCATAGAGATATCTTCTAACTTTTGTTCTATTTTATAAAGATTTTGTTCACTGTGCTCCTTTATCCTCTTCGACCTGATGTCAAATTCGGAAATCTTCAAAAATTGCGCGCTGCGCACGCTTAATAATGACATAACGCATAAAAATACTACGACTGCACTCGGTAGCAGTAAGACTTATGAAACTGTGGTGTGTTTGAGCGGAATTGAATAAGATACCCTTTCAGCAATTTAACCGACGATGGGGATGTAATTTGTCCTTTTTTGATTCGTCTATAAATACGTATTTTTGTATATCGATAACAGCCAATCAAACTTATTTAAAAGTACATACTTTTCAGTACAGTCTATTTGTTTTTTATAAAACCAAAAATTTGAGCTTGGCTCTAAAAGAAAAGCGCTCGTGGAAGTTTAACATTAAGGAAAAGATGAAAGCATCATTTGTTGACTTCTACTACTACCGGGAAGCCATTAGTTAGGAGCCTCTATATCTTTAACAGCGGCGAACTTCGAACTACTATATTCTAGCTCCTAAAGTCAACAGCAAGGAGGGACCCTTGAACTGTTATACGAAAGACTAAGAATTTGGCGGAATGATGGAGCTTTATTCTGTCAATAATGCTCCATCCAAATCAAATTTTGGCATTCGGGTAACTGGAGTGTAGATAGAGATAGATATCATTCAGGAAACTGTCAATTGGCGACCAGATTTTTTATTGCGGGGAGCTGTCTTGAAAGCCTGGACGAGCATAAGCGAAGGTTTTCTAGAGAGAAAACCCAATGCACCCACGCGGAAGAGTTAGTCTTCGTTTGATCTCGATGCTGTCATTACCAATGGAGTTTATGTTGGACCATAGATATTCAAAGTTTCGCACTACTTCAAAAGTTATTACTGCAAATAGTGACGTGTTTTCCAGCACGCGACTCCTATTTGTTTGTTGTTGGTATTTAGGTCTATTGTCTTTCGTTTTGTTCGCCGCATGACCAGACTCTTTTCACCTCCTTGTCTAAGCTTGAAAGTACTACAATGGCTGCACTGGTATTGAGGCCAGCTTGCTTTTTCTGTATGTCATACCGCTGTAATTCTGTTGAGCAGTTCGTATTACGAAAACACATTCATTCACAGCTGTTTGGAGGATGGAAAGTTGATATCAGCTCTGATCCAGTACTCCATGAACTTACAGGATTTTACAGGAACTTGCAGGAAGTTGCAGGAAAAATGTTCCCGTACTCCAAAATCCTGTAAATGAGAGCGACTTTTGGAGTTTATCTTCGTTACGTTCGGTTCTTTCGAGGACATCAAACATCTTATTTGCGCCAGGCAGCGGTGATCCAATGAGACACGTATGTTTCCGAGGAGTTAGCTTTCATGTCGGGGAAGTATCAAATAGAACAACTTTTTGTTGTTCGGTGTATGCTGCATACTGTATGCCCTACGCATGGCGTTACCATTCTAGTCTGTTCTACTCTGTTTTTTATAAATGTCGACTTCAAAGCGTTAAGCTAAACCTACTGGGGCTACCAGCTGCCAATTACTTCCACCTCATTCATTTTTTAAGTTCAAAAATATTTTTAAAATTATTTCGAACCACCCAAGCTGCATACGAATTCCACAAAGCTTAAGATAACGAATCAAGGTGGTGATTATCGCGCCAACTACATCATATGGATAAAGTCATTACACACAATTATGCACTTTTTCTCAAAATAACTACATTCTTTCAACCACAGGTATGTATGCATAACTATGTCCATAATAATCCCAAATCAGATTTCTAAGAAGCGAATTACAAGAAAACATTCTTTCACTAAAAAAAACTGTCAAAGCTTAGCCTGAAGTGTAAATTTCCGATGGATTATGACAAATTGGTGAAAATTCTCAAGCTCGTATAAAGTTATGTACCTATTTATGTATGTATGTATATATTTTAACAAAAATTCAAAATCTTTGATCTGAGCTCCTATGACAAGTGAATACCTGACATGACTTGCAACATATGAATTTGTGTAACAATAAATAAATGATCGTCCATAAATACATATGTATATGGGAACGACATAATAAAGTGCAGTGGGATTTAAGCTCAGATGTGTATGTATGTACATTAGGGCGGTCCTTAAATGTAGGGACAAAATTTTACATCAGATCTCCCAAACTTCAAGCCCTACGTCAATGTTACTATAGTCGAAGGTATCACATATAAATTTAGGTCCCGACTGGAGACGGTTTAGTTGAGTCGCACAGGTGGTAAAGTTATTATTTTTTTCATCTAATACCCAAAATCGATACTACTAAAGTCGATGATATCACAGAGTACCCAATGAAGACTGAAAAAACTAATTTTTTTTTTTATTTAGTACCCAAAATCGATACTACTAAAGTCGACGATATCACATATATATTTAGCTCCCTACTCAAAAAAAAAACAAATTAGTTTACATTTTTTTAGTCTCCGTAGAGGAACCTGACCTTCTGCCCCCTGTGCGACACGCCTTGGAGTCGGTCCAATAGGAACTTAAACTTTTATGTGATGTCTTCGACTTTAGTACTATCGATTTTGGGTATTAATGGAAAAAATATATATACATATTTTTATTTTTTTGAGTCTCCATAGCGGAATAGGAATTTTGTCTGCTGTGCGACACGCCTTAACCGTGTAAAATCGGGACCAAAACTTTTATGTGATATATTTGATCGTGGTATTGCCGACTGAGGGGGTGAGGCTATAGAAAACCGTTCCTTGATTTTTTAAGGGACCACCCTAATGTACGTACATATATATGTACTCTACTGACTTCGAATTACAGGCAATGTGTCATGCGCGTCGCTGTATCGCGTTGTCACAGCGCTTCGCAATGATGAATGACGTTAATTTGTCACAAAGACAGCGCATGGACGCATGCAAAGCACCGCCAAGATGTGGCAAGTACGTATGGTATGCACATACCTACATGCATATGTACCGCTACAAAGGTGTTAACCCATGCAACAAGCAACGGACACAAGCGTTAAACGACTGTGAAACAGAGATGTTTCATATTTATGGTCAGAGATAACCCCAATGGAAGCCAATGTTCATATATGTATGTAGGTGTGTGTGCCTGTGTGCAAGCCAAGCCCAAAGAAATTCGCGTTAAAACATTTGCGGTTGAAGCGCTTGCAAATTCGCACTCGCTGAGAGATGATGAAGCGATATAGCACCGTTTCATACTATAACGTTTCGGTCGCGTTTCCACTTGCCGATCATAAAAATGCTTCAGAAGGCTTGACATTTCATATACATACATACATACCAATCAGGGGTGCACCGCACCAACTGACCGACTGACCGAAGGCTGGATGACAGCATCATTACTTGCCGCGGTAAATATGTATGTTCCTACATACTGTAGGCAGTAGAAGTTCATGTAGTGCGCGCGTACAGCGTGTCAGTCACATTTGATTAATTGCTACAATTTTATTACAACTTAATTTGTGCATTTTACAACTCATAAAATGGCTGGCCATACTAAAAGCCAACAAACATATGTATGTGTGTATGTACTTATGTTTGCTGGCATTGATGTCGGTAAAGCTTTTTGTTGTTTTGTGGCCGTAAGCCAATGTCGGCATGTCCAAACATTGTATTGGCTGTGCGCATGCGTACGCACTGGGTCAACGCCTGTGAGCCTTAGGTCTTGGGTAAGTACCTACTCGCCATGCGCTTCTCTTTGTCTACACTGGGCTATCGAGACACTTTGGTGGTCATAAAACACACAAAATAACAACAAATCACGCCTAGCGGCATTATGCTGCCTTGTGTTGTACGCTGCAACACCGCTAGCTTGTAATGCAGTCCACTTCCCATTCACACTTCTTCCTCTCAAAGTGCTGCTACGCAAGTTGCCCAACCCAAATATTAAGTTGCAGGTCAGCCCAACAAAATCAGCCGCAATTTTGGTAGCTTTACATCTTGCTATTCGTTATGACAGCGTGTTCCTCCTTAAGTCGACAGTTAAGACGAAAGTTCTACAAAAATTAATTTCTTCATATTGCATGGGGAAATTTATGTTCGTGTTTTTGTTAGCTTTTGTAATTTTTTAATGCTGCTTTTATTTCAAAGCCCTGCAATAGATTTATACCAGAATACGGAGAATGCAAAATGCATACTATAAGACTGTGGAACAATTATAGAGTTTATGTTAACAGCCTGTTTGATGGGTTTGGGCAAGTTTGTAGAGAGCGCGCTGACGACTAGAATAGTAACGGCAATGATTGAAACGTTGAGTAGTGGCGACCCTGAGATGCGGCGACCAGATCATTGTGCAAAGATTGAATTGCTGGTGGGCAGGAGGGCAGTTCGGATGGAAGAGCGTAATAGAAAACAAGGCGTTGCCCGTAGCGCCCTTGATGAAGAAGATCAGAGACCAATGCTTGGAGAGAAGCTGTCGACCAGGTGAACCGCCCCTATCGAACAAGACAATCTAAACGCGGTCTAAAAATACCAAATCCTTTGGAGCGCACGGTATATTGTTTGAAATTTTTAGAGCCGGTGGCGACGAACGTACTTTGCCGGAACTACATGAAGAGAGATCGTGCCATTCACGCTAATTAGGGGACGCGAACTCTGCAAGTATTTTACTCGGAACTCGCAGGTGGTAGTAGAGCAGGAGGGAGGCATTTCTTAGCATTCCCACTTGACTTCAGTTGCCACAGAAGAGAAACGACTGACGCACTTTATATAACTCGGTCGAAATCGCTCCTCAGTATCATCCTGTCTTGCCAGTTCATCAACCTTTCAGTTAGTTTCCTGTAATATCGGTTTGAGCTGCAATCCATATGAACTTGATAGCAAAGTGTTCTGATAGGACCCTATAGGAGTGTTTGTACTTTCAACTGCGCGCCATCCGTCATTAAGTCCACTCGGCCCTGACTCCGAGGAATGCATTTTGTCCCATATTCCCTTTGAAAGAATTTGAGAGCTGAAGGATCTAGTTGAATCCAGAATCTCTATGCAATAGTCGGTTAAATCTGCTATAAAATCAAAACTAACAAACGCCCCGTACCTTAACCAATGGCGGTGACTGCTTTACCAGCTATATTGAGGGCCACAATGTTTAGCGGGCGGTATGGTCCGCAATGCACCATTGAAATAAATAACATTGATTCCGCGACGGTTACAAAAAGCAAATAAAACACCTTCAGCAAACAGACCCAGCGCTTGCCACGCTTTCCTCTATGTTTGACTTTCAGGCTAATGCATAGATACTCCGCTCCGTTCTACAAGCGTTTCTACCTAGTCCGCCATTCCTTTGTGTGGGCAAATATATGAAAGCTCATACCAAAAAACTATCTTCTAACAAAAAGTGCGAAGTCATTCGCTAAGACAACCATTTGACATCCCCACCTTCTCAGATTATCCAGCAGGTCGTTGATGACAGCGGCTGAAAGTAGTGGTAAAGGGCTCTCACTTGTTGGGTCCCTTTACTCACGCATCTCTTTCTAGGTGCACTGTTCCACTTCGCTGCGACACTTCTTTTACACAATAAGCGATTTTGAATACCATTTGGTGGATTTCGAAGCCCAGTTTGTAGGAAGTTTAAAAAGGCATTAAAATAATTCCGTTATATGTATATGTATGTATAATGGTAGGCGCCGACCACGTGGTCTTTTTGCGAGTGACTGCTCAACAATTTCTACAACCAAATGAACAGCTGATTCCACCGATCTGACTTTGCTGCAGGCATTAGTACTTAATGCCAAACGGTCTCTTGGAATACTGTCTTTCGTAGAGCTCCATCAGGCTCTCAAGGGTATTTAAAAGACGGATTGGTCTGAAATCCTTGGGATATACATCAGAAGTCTTGCCTGCCTTGAATGTAAAAGTAACTCTAACCTCCCTCCAAAACTTTCGGACGTAACCGCCGTCTAACGAGCTAGTGCAGATAGAGGGACAGTAAACTTCTGTAACTGAGCATGTGGTTTGCAATTGGGACCAGTGTCATTAAAATCGAGGCACTCGGATTAAATGCTAACGAAATTTTAACGAGTTCTCCAGGCTTTATTGAAAATACATCTACTTCAACTCCTTAGATCATAGAGCTGCTCTGTCGCCCAATGCGATTTTTTATTGCACCTGCGAAATATCAGAGGAGAAGAGCTATCCGTTGCACATCTAAGCGACAGGTGGAACAACCCGACCATCTTTTCAATCGACTACTCATAAAGATAGCGACCTTCATGGATAACACCAGGCGATTTTCTTGTAGGCTGCAACGCGGTGTTGGTATTAGAGGAAGAGGTAGACTTACTCTGCGTTGGAAAGATCAGATGAAGAAGGACTTTGCATCACTTAGTGCCACGTCTTATTTTTGGAGTATTTCTTCTGTAAAATAAAAGGCCTTTTTTCAGTTTTGCTAAAATAACTCAACCACTGACGCAAGCTTTACATACTGAAGACACTTTAATTAACGCCCGCGTACACAGAACGTAAGTATGTAGATAACTTATGTAGTTCCAAGCAAAATACGAGTGCAAAATCAGCGAAATCATATTTCATAAAGATTACCATATTGTTTCAAAAGAATTTCAAAACTTTTTTTGACAATTATGCTCGTTCGCGTACGTGCCAAATGTTTTATGACTCTCGACGGCTGACGATTGGCTTCGTTGAGCGCCGGGCGCGTCATATGCATACAGTATGTATGTTGCCACATACGGGTATCAGATGGACAACAAAACAAAAATTAAAAAAATAACCAAATCCCAGGCAGATATGCGAAGGGCAGGATGCTTGACTGCTGTTCGTTCGTCACTTTTGTTGTTGTAGCAGAAGTAGCAACTTGTGTCGTATTAATTTTCAGTAACGATTTGCATAATAAAAATTTGAGTAGTTTTCGGCGCGTTTGGTTGGTTTTTTTTCTTTATTTTCATTGTTCAACGCAAAGCTCTTAAAAATTATTACAAAAATAAGATTTTTAATTAAGCGCGCGCTCGCTGTTGTAGAAATATACATGTACGAAAACATCATATTTCACATAAAAATAAATATGTATTTGCATGTACGAGTATGCTGATAAATATCCATGGGCTTCCATATCGTATTTACTCACTTCATAAATAAACGAGTTCGCGCCTTCGCACAGCACTTTCTGCCTGGGTTGGTTGGTCTTCGCGCTTGTTGATTTTCCATGTTGTCTGATATTTTTTTGCGCTTTAAGGTCAACAATTTTTACGACCGGACACGTTCGTTTGCAAAAGACACATTTGCAGGTTTCATGTGAAATACGCGATAAAGACTTTTAATACGCAAATAAATCGTTTTTTTTCTCTATTTCTGTTCTGTATCGTTAAGCCAGCCGCTGCGTTTTTTCAGCTATTTTATGGGTTTTAAGCAGTGAATGAATGTTTAAGTAAGCGTTGGCGGTTGGTATTTGATGACTGTGAGTTGACAGTCGGTGGTGTTGATGGCATCACTTGTCAAATTGGTGGGTTGGCCGCATTGCCCAACTGACTCATGCACTTACGGTGGATTTCAAAGTTTGGTTGATGAATTTTTGGATGCATTTAGCTGGTATGATATGAAGAAAAATTCGTTTTTGATCTCATATCAGATTTTACGGTCCAGCTTTTTTTTTTTAAACTACATTGGAAATGACTAAGAATAATCGACGTTTAATTAGAGTTCCTAAGGGTCGTATGCTAATCTGACATTATTTCTTTTCTTTTCCTTTACTTTCCTCTCCTTTCCTTTCATGGGTGTAACCAGGTAGGGGCTGTATCACTTCCTATGCGTAATTTACGTGCATTTCTCTAGCTTTTGAATATGTTAGTAGGAAGTTTAGCTTGGTGTGGTATCAATGTTGCTTGACCTAGTATTGCTATTAGTAATAGACCAATTTTGTGAAGGTACATTTAGACCAGAACTGGTCCCTAATATTTCCAATACAATGTCTGATCTCAATATGTGAAAGACCTCAAAACAAAGCTGCCTTACTGTCAACGAAGATTAGTTGAACGTACGTTATGCGATATGTGATCCGTTTTCGATAAACTCCTAGAGATTCCTCAACCAATGCACTATGGGTAATTTTTTTTTTATTGATTGGAAATAATAATATTCATATTATGTAGAGTAACTAATTAAAAAAAAAAACAAATTATATTAATTTCAATTGAATTTGTTCGCTGAAAAGTTAAAGCATATTGAGATATAATTTTTAAGAAAAAAAAATTATTAAAGGGTATATCGGAAGTATGTATTTTGACCACCTACTAAGCAGTTGTTTTTGCCAAGGACAAAAAGTTTACTTTCATCGTAAGTACTGATCTGCCTTCCAATTGTCATTATACAGTTAGTTTAGCTCAGGTGCAAAGTTATTTAGTTTATGTGTAGCTTCAGTATTGTCAAAATATTCCAGTTATATACAAAACGGCTAGCCTACGTACTTATCGTAACACCCTCAAGGATTTTTACAACTTATTGGCTCACTTGGAATGGACATTACACCACAGTGCGATATATTTTAATTTCATCGATGTATGGCTTACACCAATAGAGTCAAGTTCCCTTTCGAATAATGCCTTTACAGAGACTATTTTTCAGGCTACCGATATGTCAGGTAAGACCTCTGTACCTTTTCTATTAAGGAGACCTTCTAGCACCTAAGACTGCTTAACTTTTAGTTTTATATGTCAATTATATATGTAGATAGGTTAATTTTAAGTCTTCCCCATTCGCAAACACAAAGTCTTGAGTAATGGCCCCATAAAAATAAAAATGTAGGTGCGTGCCTAAAATATGTTTGTTTGTATCTTCTTCACTTTAAAGCACTGGACCAAATGTGGGTGGTGATTAGTCAAAACTATTTAGAAATTGCCGACTAAAAAGTTTCAATAAAAGTTTCACCAAATTGTGAATAAAAGCTGTTGCACTCCCGCCACTATCAAGCAGCGCCAACATAACATTTACAACCTATTCACAAGCCGGCTGATTAGTCGTGTAGTAAATCGCTCAAGTTTTATTGCTAGAGCAGATGTGCCAGCCGTCTATTACAAACAGCTGGCTGAGCGAATACTGTGGGTGGTGATTGGCCGCCTAACTGGCTGGCTGATCGACGGACAGACACCACAACACATGAGGGAAGACAAGCGAGCGATTTATGTTTATTTTTTTTCACAGCTGCTTAGCCGATTTTAATTGATAAAACTTTCGGTTAAATCAGCTTTATTTCGCTTTGTTGGAGATTTATGTTTATCTCTTCATTTATTGATCGTTCTGGTGGGTGTTAAAGTGCATTTTAATGGCGCATAAATGCAGGGGATTTAGTGGTTTATAGGCTATGATTTTTCAATTGTCGGATATCGGAAAATTTTTAATGTATTTTTTGTTTATGTGTTATTAGATGCGCGAACATATGGAAAAGCCTTGCTGACAATAAGGGTTGGTGGTCGTGGCATGTGCATGGGCTGAATTTCAGATTTTTTCCAATTTTTGTTATTCAAAAATTCACTGAAGTCAAGTAAAGCTAACTTGCCGCATCTCTTTAGTCTTTTGAGAAGATTTCACAGACTTTCGCCTGCAGAGATCAGCGCCAGCCCATCATAATTTTTAAGTTAAATGTGTCGGAGCTTGAAGCTCTAGTTGCAGCTCAGCTATTTATAAAAACAAATATGCCGTGGTAGACGCTTCTAAACTAAATGACTAGCTCACGGTATGGTTTCGGGTGGAAACTCCTTCTATTAACCCTTAATTAAGCGCATGTGGTCAAGGCCATCAAGGGCATACTCGCGGCCTTTCCTAACTCCCGGCGGGGTACGTAAATAAGTCACTGACAGAACATCGGCGCGTACGCATCACTCTAAAAAAAAATTGTTTATATTTCCTACCTAAAAGGTAGGTTACTGATTTCCTACCTTATTATTTGCGAAATTACATGCTCGATTATTCAAGGAATAGTTTGTTTAAATTTCGGACTTCTTAGAGTGTAATATAGCTGCTGCGGTGTGCGTAAATTTACTAAGAAAGTGTGTACAAGCTACAAAATACACATCTGCTGTTTGATTTCACCCTTAGAATTGTGTAAAGCCACTAACAAAAAGGATTTTTACACACAAAAATGTGTAATCGAGGAAAATACATATTCGTCGTGTAAATTTACCAAAAAAATTAAAAAATAAACAAAAATATACTCGATTTATAGTCGCATTTTTAAACAGAATGTTTAGAGTGATATGTCGCTACTCTTTTAATTCCTGTACGTAACATTTTTTGGCCCCATGCGACCACTAACGAAACTTTTTAAGTAAGTAAATGTGGTAAATTTTTAAGCTTTAAAAAGAGTCGAAAATGTTTTTGGTAGTTGTAGTAGTTTTTCAGAAATTAAAAAAATAAATTTTAAAAACCTGGAAAAATAGTGGAATTTTAAATTTCGCATAACTTTTGCAAACGTTTTCTTTTATTTTTTTCGGTAGGTGTAACTTCATTATAGGTTGAAAGAAAACTTGTGACTTGTGTTTTACCCCAATCGAAGGGGTCGAGCTGATACAGAAATTTCAATCACAGACTTGGAATCGTCATTAAAAATCAGGCTAGTGCTTATCATATAACATAACCTAATCATCAGAAATGCTGTTGTGCGGTGTTATATTTGCCACAACAATTGCATTCAATCAGAACAAGTAGCATTTTCTGCGAAATTTACTAAACAACAAATAGCAACACTTTCCTATTTAAAGCCACTAATAATGGCAATTTTCCGGCAGTATAAATGGATAAAAATTGCATATCGAATGGTGCGAAAATTGGAATGAAAAAAAAAATAAAGATCGATAACAAAAAAATTGTGATTGCAATTTTTCCAGCACGCTAGCCTATCATACTTCATCATACTCGTATAAATACATAATCGCTTGACATAATTCAGGTGTGAACAATGAGAAAAGCAACAACAGTAATAAACATTATTTTTAAATAAGTGAAATATGTATGTATGTATATACGAAATAATAGTAACCAATAACGGTAAAGACACGCGCCACAAATGCAAACCGGTCAACTGCAATTGCTACAAAAAGTATAAGTGGTATTATACTCGTATGTATGTAAATATGTATGTATGTATATTGAGTGCTGCAATTGCGCGCTCATATCCAAGCGCCAGCCACCAATGGCGACTATGTACTCCAATTTGAGGCATTTGCGGTGTACACTGTCATTTTTGTTGCATGGCACTTTTGTCCATTTGCAGTAAATCGATGCAACAACATGGCAACATAAAAACAGCTGTAGCGCGGTGGCAAGCAACGACAGCAATTGCAAATTATTAACATATGCTGCGGCTAGAGATACAGGCCGAGATAGCAAGGCTAGCGGACAATGCTGCTACATAGAATTGCTATTTAATTTACATACTTGCATATCAGTTCATGGAAACATACTTTTGTAAGTAGATATTGCAATTGTTAATTTTCTTTATATGTATTTTGATCTAAATTTTTTTTCGCAAACACTTTTCAGCCACTTTATGATCGATCGATTGGGGCACGCACACACAATTAATTGATGTTGCATAGAGCATTGCTACTTTCGAATAAAAAAAAAAAATACACAATTTATTGATTTATTTCTGCTCACAAAAGGCAGCCGTTGACTTTGCGCGTGTATCACAAATGTAACTGATTTTTATGTCTCAACGGTTAATCTGTTAGATTTTTCGCTACGGCTAATAAGTTGCAGTTTTTGATAAAAATCTCCAAAAATTTTGTGAAAAAAATTTAAATTTTTTTGCCTAATTTTATACGCCAGCGCTTAAGCTCGTACTACTGTTCGCGTAAATAGTTATTTCGGGTTTTGCTCAAAACATTTATTTTTTGGTTTCTTAAATTTTTTGCTTCCAATTGCTGCACGGTTGCCGCTAAGACGTAATTATTGCTTGCGCTCTGTCGCTTGGACATTGGCAATAAATTTGCATAGCAGCCCCATTTTTGCAGCTGTCAAGTTTGTGGCTATTTGATTAATATGCAGCTGTAATGCGGCCGGTCTTTTTTCGAAACGAGCGGACAAATTTAAAAAATTTTTTTAACATAATAATGGAAAAAAATCTGTAAAAAATATTTTTAAATATTTTAAAAGCTTCGAGTAAAAAAACAAGTGCTGTTAATGATATGAAAATAAAACGATATTTGGTTGTAAAATGATTATCCGTAAAATTTTAAAAAATCCGCTACTTACGACATACCCTATCGACAAATTTTACGATAACATTACCGACAAATGTATTTATGGATAACGTATTCGAAGATTTGACGATATTATTATTGAAAATTTAATGAAAGTAAAGGTGAGTACGTACATAGATAAAGAAAAGGATTAAGACAAAGGTAAAGATAAAACCAAAAACAAGGATTCGTAAAGATAAAAAATGAAGATCGAGGTAAACACTTTACCTCTATAGGGGCAAAGATGAAGGGGAATATGTAGATGAAGAAAATTATAAGGATGAGGATACCGATAAAAGTAAAGATAAAGAAAAAGGAAGAACGATTAAAATATAGGTAATTATAGAGAAAAGGATATAGATGAGAGACACAGAGACTCAATCTGGGAACAATTTCGGGATTTTAGAGATATTGATAAAATAATCGAAATTTTTGATTGGTTTTGTTATCGATGTTTTTCTCGATTCTGTTACAGAATTGTTTTTCGGTATTGTCATCGATTTTGCTATCGACTATTTCGGTACTCGTCCATATCATAATCGATTTTGTTATCGATATTATAATCGATATTTGTAACGATTTTGTTGTCGATATTTGTATCGATATTGTCGTCGATTTTGCTACCGAGTTTTTTATCGAATTCGTGATCCATTATTTATTGATTTTTGATCGATATTTTTATCGAATTTGCTATCGATATTTTCATAGATTTTGTTATCGACATTTTTACCAATTTTGTTATCGATTTTGCTACGAATATTATTCCTGATTTTCGGTTTTGTTATCGATATTTTGATGGGTGTTACTATCGATTTTGTTATTAGTAGAGTATAAAGATAAAAATAAAGTTAAAGGAAAACAGAATAACATAAATTTAATTAGAACGAACAGGGGTAAAGGTAGGGATCTAGCTCGAAAAAAGGCAAAAAATATAATCTTAAGCAAAATCGGATGTATGTATTGTACATATACATATATGTATGTATATTGGTTATGAGGCACAATAGATATATGTAGATATATAGACGTAAGATTCATTTCTCCAGCGTGGCCCAGGCGCACTTACTTTTTTATAGAGCAGTGCGCCCACTGGTAAGCGGATACCCTGCAAGGGTAATATCGTTATCGAAAAAGTAAGTGTATGACTTAAAGTGGTTGCTGGTGGAAGTTGATGCAAAGCAAATACTTTTTGTATAAATTCGAACTCCATTTTTTTACGACAAGTATTCTATAGATATATATTTTTATGTCAATAATAGCTGTAGCCGCGGGACTATCAATACTAGGTCAGCGATAAATTCTCAACACCTACGCATAAATCAATAAGTGTTGCAATTAGCCTATGAGCGAAAAAGTATTCTTAATATAGCTAAATGCATTCACAAATAAATAGGAAAATGTGTATATAAATGCATACATATATGCATGTGGAAATACTTTTCGTATATGTATCGCTATTAAAAGCATATAAACGCATGTCTTAAACCCCAGCAGCTGATGTTGCACAATATTCGCATGCATTCGAGTAGCATGCAAGTAGACAAGTAAATGTGTAGCAGTAGCATATGCACATGCATAAATATGTACATACATACTCGTAAAAATATGCAAACATTTGAGTTGGTGGCTGACAAGCAATTGCTCTGATTGCGCAGGCGCAAAGCGTTGAATTCGTTTTAACACTTTTGGACTTAATTTGTTTATTTATTTTTTTTTTGATACAATTTTATTTTGTGTATTTCTAGGTTACGTTGCCACATGTGCGTGTAGGAAATTTATTACACCAATTTGGCGTACGAAATTACTTTGTTGTAACAAGATTTTAATTTCTAGCTTCAGCGTGGAGTATATTTGGAGCACATTATTCAGCCGCTGACACAAGTGCACCACTACGTATCTGGAGATCATAGAGCGAGTAATCCAGGTCAAAATATTTTATGAAGAAATAATCAGCCAAACTTGTTTTTAAAGTTTCTATCTCTTTTTTTCGGAATAACTTATAAAATATAAATCATTTTATGTAAAAGTAAAGCTAAGTAGAATTTGAATTATACTCACACTACTTCGTTAGAGTCAGGCCTTTAATTTTCTCCAGTGTATAAAATGAAATGATGTTCTGGCAACAATTAGTGAGTTAGTGGAATCGGCACTGGGCAGTGTTTCCAACTGGGAAAAACCAAATGGACTAGGAGTTAACCCTTCTAAAATCGATTTTGTTTTGTTCATAAGGAAACCAAGATTTCCTGAATTCTCCTGAACAAAGTTGGACGGGACTAGTCTTAACCTTTTCTCCGAAGTGAAATACTTAGGTACTATCCTTTACTCCAAACTTACGTGGAGGCGCAACGTATAGGGAAGGGCCTAGCAGCATACAATAACTATAAAATGGCCTTCAGGAAAAACTAGGGGCTGTCACCGCATATCATTCACGGTATGCACACCACAATGATCCGACCGATTTTAACCTATGGTCCGCTGGTCTGTTGGAAAGCACTGGATAAAAGCAGCAATCAGAGAATAATTGGAAGAGTGCAGAGGCTCGCAAGCCTCGCTATATAAAGCGCCGTGAAAAGCGCATCATAAGGAGGGTTGAACATGATCTTTTACTTAATTTAAGTTTTAAAATTCCCATTAACTTTCCAAGGCGAGAAGATGGGGAAGGTGGCCTCCTGTCGATAAATGGCGGTATTTGCATCTGCACCGATGGCTCAAAGATGGAAAAAGAAGTTAGCTCGGGTCTGCACTCCAAGGATATTCCAATGAGGTAATCATACCGAATGCTATATAACTGCCCATACAGATTCTCGGCTTGTCTTATACGGGATAGTAAGCCTTTGTCAGGGAACTGCACTATATTCATCGATAGCCAGGCGGCATTGTAAACGTTAGACTGAAGGGTGGTAAAGCTCCCTCTGCAGAAATAGTCGGGATGAGGATGAAGAGGAATCAATTCACCACTTCTTATGTCAATGGCCAGCTCTGCAGACAAGGCATCTCTAGCATTTGGAGGGGAGGTGAAAATATCGAACATCCACGGCCTCATCCGGGAAAGTAAATAGTTTGACTGACTTTATGCTGCCTTCACGACAGCTTATGCAGAGAGTACTTGTTGGTATTCGCCACTGGTAAGGATTCTTACTGCAGACCTATTGAGTTTCAGTATGCTCTCGTCTTTTTCCTTCTAAGCCACGGCCATCATAATCTTGTGGTCTTACCGTCTTTCCGTTCGTTCCACATATCATTAGCTGCGGTCACAGTGTACTCATCAATTTTCCTAACGTGAGCATTAAACGATAGTGGTGCGGAGCTATCCGCTTCTTCTCCTGGCATAAATGGACCATATCTGGTGATCTCGTCAGCACAACACAGCCTTAGTTATGGCTATTTTTGGAGACCCAGCATATAGTGCCGTTGATATGGCTCAGTGACGCCAGCGTGATTGTGATGGATCTGCAGGTTCTTCGAGTAGATACCGGCTCCGGTTCCTTGCTCCATATTTTAATCATCAGTGTAGATGGATATACCTTCCTCTGCTATTGGGAATTCTGCATGCCATTCCCCTCTCTCTCTCTCTCTCTCTCATCTACAGTACCGTCGATTCGTAATAGTTGGCCCACTTAGAGATATCACTCAGTGCACCCTCCATTTGTGAGTTTATCGTTGACAAGAATTTACCAGTGATGAGTAGATATCACTAAATCGTCGGCGTAGGCGACAACCCTTATTCTCTTAGCCGACCTCTCTCTACGGTCGGTTGGTAATTTGCACTAACTTCAATTGCAATCGGCACTCATTAGTATTTAAGTGATTAACCACTTCAATCGCTATTAGTGTCAAGAAGATCAACAAAAACAAAAGCCGAACATACCTACGACAATACAAGTTTAGAGAGGAAGAAAAAAAAAACAATTTGCGAGAAAAAAGCCACTGCGCCGTCACAGTATTTCTTTTCAACGCGTCAGTATATGTTGCACGCGTTGCAATCAAATTGTGGCACTAACAAGTTTATAAGTAAATAACTTAACAACATGCAACATTGTATTGTATGCAATAGAAACAAATGCACTAAGAGCTAAATACAAATGTACACTACTCGTAACAATGATAAGCCAGCAAATGCCTGTGAATTGGGTCAATGAAGTTTTTAAGATACTCAACTAAACTACGAGTACTGTAGCAATAAGCTTAACGACAACCTGACGACCGCTCGCTGAGCTACACTGATGGCCACACGTTGCCTGCAACAATAACAAAGAACTGCATAAACAAGTAATGCTTCGAAATATGCAAAATTGCGGGAAAATCGAAGAAAACAATTGGAAGATGTTGCAGGGCTACGCAGCGGTGAATAAAGTTGTTGCCACAGCGTACTAACAGCAGCAACAACATGGTGGCTATGTGAATAATTGCCACACTCACACACACACACATGCATTCGTTGAAAGGTATTGCATTGTTCGTCAACACTTTTTTGCTTAAACTAACATGTACTCGTGGTAGGTGCGCATACACGTGTGGCATGTTGCATGAACAATAGCGCGAAAATTTTGTGTAATAGCGACTAGTTGTGGCAAATTCAGATGACTGTGGTACGACAGCAACTAATGTGCGAAATCCGTTGTGGCAACAAGTTGTTGAAAAGTTTACAATTGCTTGCCACTTGCTGCAGCGTTCGAGTTTACGGTCGCGTGGAACGGCGAATGGCGCAGATGCATACGATACGTACATACATACATACATACATAGATTTGTGCATACGTAGGATGTTTTTTGGAAATTTGCCTGCCACAACTCCCACGTTGCCACAATACAGCTAACTAAGCGCTCTTATCTGAGTTGTGTAATTGAATGTAGGTATGGGTGTGTGTATGTAGGATATGTGTGGTATGATTGCACAATGCAACTGGTCGATCGTCGTTCGAAATGGTTCCATTTCCCGTTTTTTTGCAGTTATCTGGCAGAGGCTACAATTGCCACATATGTATGCATGGGTGTTGCATGCGGCAATTAAGAAAATATATAATAAAATGAAGTTGGCTCTAAAATAAAATTATAAAAAAAGAAGAAATCAAACACTGCAACAAATATACATATGTAAATATATTGTTTAACCTGTCAATTTGCGTTACTCACGCAATCATAATACAATAGCTTCCCTATCGGCTATCGGCCAAACTGGACTACGGTAGAGACAGAAGCGCAGAAAACCAATATTATAAAATATCGTCTAATCTAACCAGCTGAAGTATAGAACCCAATGGGGTGTCAGTCAAAACAATCAGACCAGCAGGTCTGCAGCGAATAAGAAACGTACATTAGAGGACGGAAGTGGTGTTTAGAAAATTAGAGGTTTCTCGAGAAAAAGCAACTAAGAAAGGGGAGCAGAAAGATCTAGAAAAAAAAATCCAGATCGCCCAAGAAACAATCAGAAGCGGCTCTCATAACAAGAACTTATTCTTCTTGTTTCGCACTACAACCGTCGTCGTTTCGTACCGAAGGCAGAAAACTTCGCCAGTTACCTCACTCCGTTGCGAAAGTTTTTCATACCGAGTGCGGACAGGTTCTTCTGCACTTGGTCCGTCCGTTGTGTTCGTGGGCAGTCTGGCTTTCTTTTTCCAAACAGTCGAAGCATATTTTCACCCAAGTCGTCATCCGTGCGTCTAAGCCACCGCAATCATCATCCATCATCTTCATGCTTGACAAAGTAGGAAAGCTTTTAGAGAGCTGGGCTCACAACAGCATAACATAGAAAATATAACTGTTCTAGTCAGGGACCGTAACAGTTACAAAAAATCCGTCTTCAACAATTATTTTTTTGTCTTTTATTTAGTTACTCCTTAAATAAAATTTTCTCTGCTTTTTATTTTATAAATCCAAAATAACATTAATTTTTGATTTTTATCTAAATAATCTACAAATAATAGTCATTTCATGATTTTTAAATTATATATCTTAGATAACAGTTATTGAAGACCTTTATTTATAAAAGTCGTCAATATAAATTAGTCACTGACTTTTACTTTTAAAATCATTCTTATAAAAGACATTTCTTCTCCAACACCTTCTTTACTGTGAAAAATGACAATCACTTTTATACGTATGACTTAAAAAATAAAAGTCGGTGCCTGATTTTTATTGGTGATTTTTATAAATAAATGTATTCAAAAACTGTTATCAAAAATAACTGTTATTTACAGATTATTTAGATAAAAATCAAAAGTAATTGTTATTTTGGATTTACAAAATAAAAATCAAAGATAATTGTTATTATTTTTAAGTTTGCATAAAAATTACAAATAAAAATTTATTTTCAAATTTGATTCTCGGTGAAAAAAGAAATCGATTGGTATGTGTCACTTAGTTGTAGAACATTTCCGTAATAGTGAATTTTTCAATGACAGTTTTCATCAATAACTGTTATCCCTAGTACTAGTGTTTCGTATTTCGTCGCCCAATCGGCATAAGCTCAATTTTACGTTTCTGTCTTAGCTCAGGTTGTCATGTGCTGCATTTGCTTGGTCCCACTCCTATGAGTCATTTAACCCCTCTTCCCCTCCCACTCCTTTTGTACGAACTGTACGGCCTTCCACATCCACACATTTAAGCCGAGAGTCAGGGTCATGCGCACGTATTGTTGTTCGGGGCCTTTCAGTTACAGGCGACAGCCAGAGTGACTCCTTCTCTACGTCTAACCGATCTCAACCTCAATTTAGCGATTATTGCTGCTGCGGCGGTGCTTACGGCTCCCGAGTTGACACCTAAACAATAAATTCTCCGCGTCTTTGGCGAATTTGAGTCCACAATTCTCACAATCGCCGAAGTCCTCGTGCTTATAGCACTACAAATAGTATATGAAGCAGCCATTTCCAGTTAGTAGTTGCGTAATATTGATGAATACCTCGCTGTGCGCCCTGCTAATCCAGCTTCCTATATTAGGGATGAGCCGATGTGTCCACCGGCCATTGATAGCTGTGTCCCATCGTTCCTGCCATTCGGATAGAATGCGCCTTCTCGTGAGAGTTCGTATGTTCGGTGCTGTGTTGCGAATGAGACTTCCTTCGCCAGTAAATCAATAGGGTGCATCCCAGCCTCTACAAGGGCTGCGCCTTTTCAGACCGTACTAAAAGCTGAACAAACTCTTAATGCACCGAGTCTGTAGATTGACTTGATGATACGGCTGTATGTAGCTACTTAGAATGCATCTACCGAACGTTAAGAAAATTTAATGAAATAAAAAACAGTAAAAAATATTTTCTCAAATTTCCCAGCAAACAACTTGTCACCCACCATGCCACACAATGTTGTATGACACATGCGCCACAGCGCAATTTCAATGCAACCGTTTTTCTTTCTCAACTGTAACGAGGAACACTCGACGCCATCACCAATTGTTGGCAACATGGTGGTGCCACAATTACCGCTGCTTTTTGCTGCGCTCGCTCACGCGCTCGTTTGTTCATTCGCTCGCTCGCGCGCTTGATTCATATCCACTTGTACGATTTATGTATTTGTCTTTAATACTATTTTATTACCGCATTTACTGTCAAATTGCACATGCGCTTTAAAATATCTCGTTTTTTCCGCTTCTATTCCTCCATTGTTGTTGTTAGTTGCAAGCAAAGTTGTTGAATTTCATAATTGTTGCATGTTGTTATTTACTACTTGCTGTGGCACAATGCGCTTTGCACTGTGTGCTGGCGCTCAAGTTGCGCTTTGAAATTCATGTTAGCTTTCAGTAAATTACCTAATGATACCATTGTTATTGTAATTGTCGGTCATGTTGTTGTTGTTGGCTTGCAAATTTACAACTGCAAACGGCCAACTTCGAATTCAGCGCATAGCTGTTAGTGGCTGTGTGTGTGTGTGTGTGTGGAGTTGATTTCGGGTGAGTGAGTAGCATAAATTTTCTTGCAACACACACACACTTATACTGAAATTGCACGAAGTCTTGTATGCACTTTGTTGTCGTTTTTGTGTTGGCAGCTTTTGCTTAATCGCTTCCCCTAATTGTAATATCAGTGCTTTATTATGGCTATTTTTCGTGCTCGTTTTCCTTGCTGTTGTTGTTTCTGCTTTTTTTTTGTGGTAACCTGTTTATTGCAGCTATTAAAAATTGTAAAAAGCAATATTAAGTGCTATGTATGTATATATCTAATAATGATTACGTGTTCTGGCTATTTAATTTTCTACTTTGCAACAAGCTTCATTTGCTGATATTTACTTGTCGAATCTAAATACCTTTGGCGACCACACAAGACGTCTGTAAAAAAGATATGTATTGGGCAGCATAAATAGGAGGCTAAGCAAAGAAACGTGTTACATGGATGATCAACTAATGTCTACGGCGTAATTTAAGGCGAAGCAAAAGTACTTTGAATTACTTCTAACTAGAACCAGCGAGAGTAATGAATCTCACAAGATATACAAAAAGGATAATAAATTTTTTTTTAATTTAGCTTAAAATTTGAAGCCCACAGTTTTTTACGTGCCTTTTTTCGTCAACGCGTCCTTTTTCGCCGTCAAAAAATGGCGCAATTTTATTAGTGTCTAGTGATGATTTCTTTTAATTAAAATTTTTTCTTTAATGGTTGTTATTGTTTTAAAAGAATATATATTTTTTTAATTTCATCTAATTTTTAGGAACTTTTTTTTTCTTCCTTAACCAGTTTTTTTAGTTAGTTTGCTTGATTTTATTATGGAAAAAAATTAAAATATTTTTTTTTTTTATTTCATTTATTTTATGGAAATTTTCTTTTTTTCTCGTTTTTTTTTAATTTGTTATTGTTTTATTTCATTTTCTTTTAATTTTTAGATTTTATCAAATAAAAAAAAATTATTTCATTTAATTTTTAGACCCTTATTTAACTTTTTAATTTTTTTTTGTTTTACCTTTAATGAAAATTTCCTTATTTTTTGATATATTTTTTTTCTAATTAAAATTTTGTCTTAAAAAGAAAAATATGTACGTTTATTTTTAGTTTAGCACAATTAAAAAAAAAAAAACTTATTTATAAAAGGCGAACAGCATAACCTTAAACCTCCTCGTTAGCAGATCTTTCAATTAGTCTTTCGTATGACAGTAAAGTTGCCAGAGTGTGGTGAGTTGA
>NW_023458562.1:29921128-29980307 GCF_013731165.1 Rhagoletis pomonella
AAAAAATGGATAAAAGTGCCTAAAAGGTGGTTCTTTCAAGAATTTGAAAACACACAAAATAACAAAACCAAGCTACTAGTAATAACAAAACTAGCTACTAGTAGTTACATGTTTTTATCATGTCACAGGAGAAATGGCGTTGAAGATAATTAAGTATAAAAAAAAAAAAATTGTATTGAAATATTTTTAAAATAACACAAGTCAATTCCCACAAGAGGAACATTTTTACACTGAAATCCAAAAGAGAAACGCACAAATGTATATAGTTTTCAGCCTCGATTACAGCAATTGGACATTAACCCAATTTGAAGCAATGCGCCACAAACTCTATAATTTTATGAAAATTCCAAGAATCGACAAACTTATCAGCATTAAAATTTCCCAGCACAAATAATCGATAATTATTTAAATGAAAAAAAAACATCAATGACTGCATCGAAAAAATGCTATAAAAATGTCCCCCAGAATGGTGAAAAATTGTGTCAATTGCACCTATAAAGCCGCCTAACGCAGCGCCAGAGCCAGTGCTAATCCAAAAATATGCTTTACACATGTTTTAATGTCAAAGGCAAGTACATGAATGTATGTGTACATATGTATAAATTTGTGGTATACGCCTAAGCACACATGCCACCAAATACGTTTTCAATAAGAAAAAATTATTAATATTCTTTTTTTCCCATTTTTTTAATGCCCATTTTACGCTGCGTGCGTGCTTTTCTACGCGCAACTATCTATCGATTTCTATTTTTGATGGCAATTTCAACACCATAGATTTGTTATTTATATGCTAAGAACACAGTACCGCATTAGACTTTATGATTTTCTAACACGCCTTGTTGTTGTTGTTTTTTAATTGTAAGTATAAGCGTCTGTAAACTCTATAAAATTTTATTCACTTGTCAGCTGGGCGTTCGTGCAAGTGCAAGTGTTAACTGCCAAGCATTTCAGCTATATATAAGTACACACATAAATTTGTACTACATATGCATACTTTTTAGATTAAGTTGAAAATTATTAATTTTACAATTGCAACATTTATACGGGGAATACAAATCGCTGTGATTTGTTTTCAGTTTTACACTTAGCAATCTGCTTTTGTAGGCACACAAATACATTTGTTACTATTTGGGTCAATTCAAACATTTCCGTTGATAATTGTGAACAGATGCCTTCTGATATTTCTAATGCATTGGAAATTTTCATAACACATTTTTAAGTTTTTCGATTTAGTAACAAATGGAATGCATACATATATATAAGTACATAAATCATTGAAGCATTCCCTTCAATTTCCTCTCAAAAATACCTAATTCAATATTCTCAAAATGCAAGTGAATTACGTAGTTACTTATAAATAAAGCAGTAAATTTCCTACTCAAAAAATTTGATTTTATCATCTGAATTAGGAATGTAGCCCCAGAGTTACAGATAATTTCAAAAGAGTAATGCCCACATTTGGCTTTCGTTGCTTCCTCCGCAATGCTCCCGCTAATCGCATCTTCTCCTTATTTTATTTGGCACTGCAAGCGTTTGTCTGTTTGTGCCGAGAGGAAAAAACCTCGCCCCTGCCTATCACCTTTGCGAAGTGGCAGCAGTTGTTTAATCCAAGTGCAAGCAGGTCCTTCTGTGCTTGGTCCCTTCATTGTATTCATGCGTGCCCTTGCCTTGCACAGCCATGGGTGCCGATTTCGTAGACATTTTAATCGGAGCTTTATCATTCATGCGTTCAAAAAATCTGAGCTAAAGTAAACTTTATACTAAAGTATATAAGCACCGTACTATTACTTAAGCCATGCCTCGTAAAACTCAGCTCCAGTGAAAAGCCACAAAACTGCCTCGGGCTTCAGAGCGTTGATGACCCCCGCATATGACACAAGGACTACGATTTATGGATATGTAGCAGGAGTATCCTTATCCTCTATAGACGAAGGTGCTTGTATCGTTTTGCTGGAAGCTCTACCGAGAAACAAGGCTGATCCCCTCCCTCCCCTTACCATGTATCGTCTCCCCTACACGGCTCAGCAGGGTGGCTGTATTTCAAATTAGTTCTTCAAATAGCAAAAAACTATCGGGGTCAGATAAGAAATTCACTCCGTATTCCCGTTAAAGTTCCTGGGGTCCGCTCAAAAGTCAAGCGGCTTCGTCCAATAAAAATTGATAAACTGTCCAAATCGAGTTCTGTAAAGTTACTCGTATCTGAATTGGTATGGAAGAAAAAGAAGCCACCCCGCCGGCTCATCAAAAATGGCAACGAAATTTCGAGAAACTACGAGTGAAAAAGATGTATAGGTAGGGAGACAATAAATAGAGGTTTTAATGTGCTGAAATTAAGGTCTTAAAGAGAAAGCGACAATAAATATTGTTTAGAAGGTGCCGAAATAAAATTCTGAATTACTCAGAGTGCAACAGGTTTTTATATGGGAGCAATAAATAGAGTTTCGAAGGTGAAACACTTGTGAAAAAGCTTCTTACAAAGGACTGATTTGCCTCTTTAAACGAAGCATCCTGCCTACCGTCAGGTATGAATGAACCAGTGTGAGGTTAGGTTTGGTTGTAGAAGCTGTATTTATTCACATGCTAGCTGATGCAACACGTAGGCCCGTTGTGATATCGCTTTCACTCATGACCAAAATTAGAAAAATTCTTACAGCTTTTTAGATCGCTGATTTTCGTCAAACTTAAGTCAGACTGCCGCAGTTTAAGAGACGACCAGGAAATCGAGAACAGAGGCTTGGCTAAACTAAGACGACTATATATAACACTTATTCCACGATCTGTCAAACTTAACGAAAAACCTTTCGCAAACGATTAGCCTCAGAGTTTACCTCTATTTCACAGCAGAAATTATTCCTTGAACTTAAAGTTACCTTCTAGCCTTGCCGTGAACTGGTTCTTCTAGTTTGATTTAAATGTATCGTGCTCTATTTTTGGAAGGATGCTAATTCAGTATTTATCCACTTAGACTTCTTGTTCTCCTCTGGAGGGATTATTCGACTTAGAGGGAAGGGAAGGTTGCTATAGAACGAATGGGTTCCTAGAACTTTGTAAAATTTTTCCGATGAAATTAGCTTATTTACCTTTAGAATTATGGTGTACTTTATGGAGATTAGGTGTGTCCAATTCTCATAAAACATGATTGCGTAAACAAAATATGTGACTAAATATTTTTCAAAGAATCTGTTAAGATTTATACTCACGTTTTCATTCACTTTCTACAGTTTAAAATTTCTCTCAACGACTTTTGCTTCTCAAAAAAATGCAATGCCCTACATTTTCACAAAGAAATAAATAAATTTAGCCCCTACATCACCAAAAATGCTGACCGCCTGCGTCGAAGTAGGCGAACCCGCTAAATAAGCGCTGAGAGCTTCCGTAGCTGTCTTCGCGGACGCACATGCTGCGCCGCGTCGTCTTCAATACGCGCAAACACATGCTGCTGGCTCTCACAGCAACACTGTTGGTGCAGCTGTAAATGCATTTGCTGACATTAGCAGCACAGCGGTGGAGGCGACGGCAACAACAACAAGCACAACAACAAAGCTTAAATGCACCAAAATCTGTTGTTTGTATTTGACAAATGTTGGCCGCCAACAATGGCACAGTTGGTGGTGCATTTTTATGACCATATTTTGGGGCTGATGTTTTCTTCGCAGCTTCAAAACGCTTCTGTAATGCGTGCCGCCTCGGGAGGGAATTTTTATAATTTTTTTTTTGTCAATATTTTTTTTTTATGAAATGCAAGCACTTCAAACTGAATTTATGTGTGTTTTATACAAATCGGTAAACACCAAAAATGAGGCAGATGTATTGAAATAAAATTAAAAAGATATAAAAAGCGCGAAGAAGGGAATATACGAGTATGTACTTAATTTGAGTGCTATTGATTTGTTACAAAAAAAAAAACATGAAATCGATTGAAATTTGTTCCAGTGCGGCATGCTTTTGTGGGCGGTTATGCTGCATTTTCACAGTCATGCCAATGGTGTTGTGTGCCATAAACGTATCATACGTTTGCAGCCTCAGCGCCGCTTGGTTGGTTAGCCCTTTTTATGACCAACATCAGCCAACCAGTTAGTAATGCATTCTTTGAGCACTTGCTCGCCTGCTCGCTCGCTAGCTATTGCGGTCACATCTGGTTTATCGCTTTATGCGACAATTTGGACAACAATTTGGTTTGGTTACTGCTATTGATTATGCTTCAATGCATTTGGAGTTGCATAGAAATTCTTTCTTCTTCTATGGGGCCACTTGGTCTACTTCGAGTTGTTTGGCTTGCCTTTATTGCATCTTCTACTCCTATTCATTACCTACTTTACATACTAAAGCACATACAGCTTTTCTCTTTAGTTTACTGTGGCATGGTCGCCTTGTTTTCCCAAATAAATTCTATACAAAAATAGAAAATATATGTATGTATGTAGGGTGGTCCTTAAAAAGTATGAAAAGCTAAATTTTGTATGGCTGGTATGGGTCTGATTAATATTTTTATATTATTGAAAACTATTTATATAAATTCATAGCCATCGCCAAGCGATGGTCGCCATTTGTTTAGGATCTTTAAAAATATTTTGAAGAAATACAAAGCAACTCATTAGAGAAGAGTTAGTAAGGACTCCCTTAACATAAATTTGAAATTTTTTTCAATCGGCAGGAATTTAAGATAATGGTATTTTTGTGTTTGTCGTGGTATATTTTTTTTTAACTGAAAAGTCCGATCCAGATAGTACTTCGTGTGAAAGAGAAGAAAAATACTGGTTAAACGATTCGATTGAACAAAAACTCGCTGAGGTATAGCTGGTGAAAGTAAAACTGTTGCTGTTGTTGAAAGTAAAAATTTTGCAATTTTTTTATTAATATTTTGACCTGGTAGCGACTCAAAAAAGTTATTTAAAATTTTTCGTGGATGTCTTTATTTTGTACGTTGAACAAAGTACATCGACAGCTGAGTGGAACATCGACCTATCTCGGCAGCCAGTTCGAAAACAACCTATCTCAAACAACTTTTCAAGAATGCCCTACTTCAGAATTTGATTGCAGAAAGCCCTATTTCAGAATTTAATGGAAAAACACCCTATCTTAGAATTCGATTCAAAAACGCCCTATATAAAACGAAAATGCGTTCAAAATGTGCTGAGATACGGTGCTTTTGAACAGAATTCTGAGATAGGGCTTTTTTCAATCAAATTCTAAATTAGGCCATTCTTCAAACAAATTCTGAAACAGAGCGTTGTTGAAAAATTTTCTGAGATAGGCCGTTTTCGAACTGGCCACCGCGATAGGTCGATCTTCCACTCAGCCATCGATACAGTTTTATTAAATTTCGCTTTACATACGGGTTGGAACCCTCTTTAAATCATTTTCCAACTGCAACCTTATTGATCTTTTCCTGACACTCGTAATTCAAGTAAAATTCGATTTTTTAAATAAGCGGTACCGCTCTCGTTCAATTTGGATTTAAAGACTTTCAAAACCATTTCGATTGATACCCTTGTTTCAAATAATTCATTTAAATTAATTAACTTAATTTTTTAACAGGTAGCAACCTTCGTTAAACCCTCAATAGTATTTTTAATGTTCAATCAAAGGCTTGTTAACAATCTTTCATATGACATCCATATTTTAATTTTTCATATATCTTGCGAATAATTAATTTTCAAGCTACAACCTGACACCCATATTGTAATTCAAATTCCAAATAAATAAACCTTTTCTACGCATGGAATCGAGGAAAATATTTGCGGTTTAAAAAATTTACCACCTCAATAACATGCAACACCTCAAAAATATGTGGTTCAAATTGCAAACCAGTGCTGCCGAAAGAGGTCTAGGGCAGAATTATTATGCACTTCAAATACTCAAACCGCATTTTTAAATTTGTATGAACAGAATTTTGAGATGATGGTATTTTTCTACTTTTCGGGATATACTGTTGTTGTTTTTCTTTTTTGATAAACTGACACAAGTCCGATACAATGAGTAAAACAAATTAAAATACTGACACCACTTCAAACCTAAAAGATTATTTTAAAATTATGAAAAATTCTCGGTGATGTCATTATTTTGTACGGAGAACAAAATAAAGCGGTTTTCCATACAAAATTTATATGTTCATGTCCTAAGAAGCCCCCTAATGTATTGCTTTGGAATCTCCAAAAAAATAATAAAAAATTCACTAGGCGGCATTTACTTGATGCGCTCATAAATTTATTTCTATTTTATATTTAACGGTTGCAGTTAGCAGGATTTAATGTGTCATAAAATTTCGACTTACCCAAACATAAGTATATACCAACATAAATATATTAACATAAGTATACGTATTTAGGTATTGTACATACAAACATAAATTTTAAATAGCAGCAGTTTAGGTACATATATGCTCTTCGAAATTCATTCAAAAGCATAAACAAAATTCATTCAAAAATGCTTTTGTTCAGCTCACGCAAAGAATGCTAAAAGATGTGCATAATAAAATTACTTATTTTCACCACAAAGCCTATTAGCCAGTCTTTTGGTTGAAAATAATAGACTTTTGATAATTATTGACATAATTTTGTGAATTTTTCCGTGACTTTAATAAATATTACGTTTAATGGATTTTCCGACTCAACTTTCATAAAATTATACAAGCTTTTTGTTGTTTGGCGCTGTAACCGCCTAATAGATTTTGGCAAATAAAGCTACGCTTCTGTTTTACCACATCAGACGACTATTTAAGACGTTAAGTGAAGCCAAGTATTTCTCTGCCTGGTCTTTCCCTATTAGAGGAGGAGTCTTCTTTCTTCCATGGTTTTCATTCGTAAGTCATCAAAGTCTCATACAGCTGTTAGTTCCATCGTCTGTAGTATCCACCCCGACGCGAATCATTCCGGTACGTTGAACCGGCTGTCGTGGGCATGTAAGAAATTTTAGGGGTCACCTTTGATAACCTGCTCTCCTTCTACGCGCACACAACCGCAGTTGTTTACAAAGTAGAGAGCCGTAACAAGGTCTTCAAGTCGCTCGCCGGCAGCAATTGGGGAAAAAACAAACATATAAGGCACTTGGCTGGTTCTGAACTATTCTGCGCCTGTTTGGTCGCCGGCGACTAGTTGGACGCAGAAGACGAAGCTACGGACTTGTCAGAACGCCGCACACCAAATGCTTTCCGTAAGGGATCATAACAAAATGCTCAGCAAGTAGTTTCTGGTGGGACGTCATAGACATGAGCACCACCACAAACCCTCTCTTGAGGAGGAGTCTCCGCCCAGGCACGTCAAAAGGCACCTATTCGAATACATGGGCGCGGCCCAGACATACATTTACCACCAACCATTGGACACGACGACGTACCGACGAGTGCTCAACGGCATTCATAGGGAGTCGGTCACCACCTACCACAACTACCGACCTATGAATGCCCTGATCGGAGCCCAATCACCAACTGTAGCTGACACGGAGCTTTAATTCCTAGAAAAGACCGCCGTTACTCAGGCCCAGTTAGGGTCTGGATATTGCAGCCGTATAAACAGCCACTTGTCCAGACTCGATCTAACAAATTTAGCTCGCTCTGCGCCCGATCGCAGAGTGGTCCAGTAGGCAGCATTTGTTTTCCCTGCAGACACGTGACATTCGTCGTTGTGCCAGATCCTCTTTTGGGCTCGCAGAAATGCAACCACTTACGCGGCAGCGGAGATGCTGACTGTCTGCTTTTTAATGCAACTTTTTGAGGTCAAGGATTGCTTGTGTTGTTAGTCACACTTTTTTGGTGCACAGATACGTTTGCGTATCTTGGCTGCTAACAAACTATTGATCAGACTCGATGTGTTGTACTCGGATCGTGCTTACCTAAAAAACTCTGGAAGGATGTCTTCTGTCTGTCACATCATGTTCGAATTTATTTTCCATCTTTCGATCTGAAGTTAGTTATTAAAACCATTCAATGCCTTTATAATAAAATTTAGTGCTGAAATTTACTTTTTATCGTGCCCCGACGAAGTTGATTAGCCACTGGCTGACAGCGTACATTTCGTCTTGGGGGCTGAATTTTTAGACCGACGAAGAAAAATTTTTATTGAAAGAGAATCCTATAAGTATAAGTAAAATACTGTCGACACCGAGCTAAATATCTACACTGCCCACAAAAAGTATTGGCACAGATGCTTTTTTACAATATAGGCAAACATTTTTGTTGTAATAATTTTTCGACAATTTTTTATAAAAATAATGTTCATTCCACAATAAAAAATATTAAAATATAATTAAAATATAATTTCTAAACCTTGTGCTAAACTCGCGAAAATTAGCAAATTTTTAATCAGATTTTTTCGAATTTTTTCGAGTATACAGAACTCAATTTTATTATAATAAAGTAGTATTTCTAAGTAGCTACAAACTACCGCTGATTTTTGGCAATTTTTCTCCCGCAGTCTGTTCCATACAAAAAAAAAAAAATCTAAAACATTTTATATGGAAAAAAAGCACAACACCTTCAACAAACAAAAAAATCAATGCGATTTTTGACTAACTCCGAACTAGCATTTTTCGTACTAGAATTTAATGGACTACAAATCTGCGTACTCAAAATTTTTTTTTAAATCTGATTAAAAAGTTGAAAATTTGCACGAAAATTTGCTGAATTTTCGCGAGTTGTGCACAAAGTTTAGAAATTATATTTTAATGTTTTTTGTTGTGGAATGAATTATATTTTTATGAAAAATTGTATTTTTGCCTATATTGTAAAAAAGCAGCTGTGCCAATACTTTTTGCCGGCAGTGTACATACGTTTTTGAATGCTATTTTATCAATTTAATTGTGTGAGATCCATGTTTGTATACATATAAAAAAATCAATAAATTTAACATAAAGAAAGCTCAATGCCCTTCCAGTTGATACCATGAACTCAGAGATAGACGCGAATATCGCCATCTGCACCTTTGTCATGAAATAGCCAAACACTTACATACATCAAATAACCATCCTTCAAAAGGAGATTCACTAATCTGCCACAACTATATACACAACACGCGCAGAACACCATTATCGTTGCCTTAAACTATTTAATTTAATTTTTCAACATTTTTTTGCCATAAACAAACATACATATCTGCATGCATAAGTATATATGCATATTTATACATTCGCATGTGACGTTGCATGCCACATGCATTTAGCTACGCCATCAACTCAATCGTAATGCAGGGATTTGCGTTTCGAATGCGTGAATTGGCTATATTTACCTTCTAATGCTTTTGTGTTACCAAACCACACATACAGGTATGTATGTATTTAGCAGGTAAGCGTGTGTGAGTGCGAAAAGAGGCGATTGTCACAACAACACAATGTGGTAATATTTATAAAAATAGATGTGGAATTAAAAATAAAAAATGGAACTTGGATACTGGCAACGACTTTTTTGTTTTTATTTGTTTATTTTTTTCTTGTCCAAATTTCCCCTTTCCATTATTTAGAAGTGGCTGCGTTTTTGAAATGCGTGCCATTTGTTTGCACCTCTTCCTCCTCTTGAAAAACCACAAATAACAGCTGCTCCCATTTCTAAATGCTGGCGATGGATTTTTTACAAATGCTAAAAAAAAATGTATGCGCTTATGTAGTATATGTGGCCTGTCTCCGGATCTAAATGATGGCAAATCTACGTGCTCGATCAGCTGTGTGTGGCATTATCTAATGAATGGATCTTATTGAATAGAAAAACGGCTAGAAATGTAATGAGTAGAAATTTTGTGGTTTGTTGGTGGTAGAAAATATTTTTTTTTTTAATTCAATTGGCCTAACCCCTTTAGCAGCGTGTAGTCGAGAGAAGCAGTGAGTACACACATATTTATGTATAAACGTTTGTATCATTGTTTCTAAATATTTTAAAGAATTTAAACTACAAATCTAAATCGATAGCTTCAAAAAGTATCTAAATGATGAAATGCAAACTGATCTTCACAACTGATGCGCGATCCAAAGATGCAGTACACTGAGCATGTGGCGCTACCAGCAGCGAGCTTGTCGAACATCAAAAAAGCTGTTCAAGAAGCAACACACCGCGACTTGAAGAAAATATTATCGCCAAGACTTGGACATAAAAAAGAAAATTATCAGGTAGTTACTCAATGTCACTGGGACTTCACTTGGCTGGTATCCAAGTTGAAGAACTTGGCAATGAACGGTCTACGCATGGACACTTTCTAGCCCTACATAATTACCAAGTTGCTATGTCTTTCATTCAATAAAGGAGTTTGATAATAAATAATTGAACTCTCCCAATATTTTCTGCAGCCATATAGATGATACGCTTTGCCGCCGCAGGAAAGATCTGCTTTCAGGAACCTTGGTCATTTCAAGAGTTGCCACACACTTCTGGCCGCACAGTTGCTCCCCAAGTGCGCCCGACTAGATAAGTAAGAAAAGCTTTAGACAGTGCGTCTTGAAGTCATCGAAAATGCTTCCTCCCACTTGGACTGAATCGGTGGTCCGGGGATTATCTCGCCGTTCACTTTTCGAGATCAAACCTCTAAACCGAGAATAACTAATTATTTCGCAGATCTTTGAGGATCACCAATTTGGCGTTTATGCCATATGCCATAATGAGCTATCATAGCACATCTAATGGCTTTACAAATTTAAACACATTTTGAATCCTGATAACCCGCAAGCCTTTACTTTGTACAATATTTTGCAAACTTCTTTCAAAACCCAAACATTTATGTATTTGCTGGCTCTGGCTCTTAATTTGTTTTACTATAACACATTGTGAGTTAGCAACTTTGGCCTAACCGAATACGAATTTCGCAGCTGTACGCAAAAAACACACTTGCCACTGGTCAAATTAAACAAAGAAGAAAGAAATCGTTCATAACAGAAGTCAATTTTAATTATTTTCAAATAAACTACAGCTGCCAGCGCAGTGGGACTTTGCATTCGACCATTGTACTATTGAACGCTTAAGACAATAATGCAAAAACGCACTAAAATGCTAGAAAATCGTAAACGAAAACCACCTGAAATCGAAACAAATATTGACTGAACAAAAAAAAAAATGTATACAAAAATTGGCAAACCACAACTGCCCGGCCGGGTTTGGAAGTCGAAGTCAAAGCCGACGAGACAATAATTGTTTGCAATTTACAAAACAATAACCAATGTTTACTGGCATTAATTGGTAAGCAAAACAACACAGCAGTGGAGCAAACAAAAAGAATATTGTACGAGTGTGTATTTATGAACAAAAATCGGAGTGGAGGTGGCAAGAAATGAGCGAGGGCAAGTGCATGTTCGTATGCATAGTTATGTAGTTGGTAGAAGAAAGTGGTGGTGGTGATGAGCAGCGGGGAGATTCACTATGGACGGTTGTGTCGCTGGTGTGGCACAAGCCATCAAAGCAGACCAAGGGGGTCCTAAAACTGCAAAGGTAAATTCGTGCTTGTTTTTTTTTTTTTGTACGTAAGATATGTAATTGAATGAGCTAGTGAGCGGCTTGAAGACTGATGCCCCGGTGGGACGGTATGCCATCGGCTGCCAATAAATGCAAATGGATTGTTTGCTAACACAAAAGCGGTAAAAGGAAAGGAAATAAAGGCACTTGGGAGTGATGGCGTGAGTGCAAGGACATAGGCAATTGTGCATAGGTGGTACTAATAAATGGTATTGCCAGCAGGTCGTTTAGGCAAACTTGGAAGAAGCCTCTAGTTGCACTGTACCGCATGAGCAGCTGATGAAAATAGCAAATAAAGAATATTTGCTGCTGCAGTAGCAGATTGCAAACGCTTTTTTTTTGCTGATGCATTGATTATAAGTGCAAAATTCTGGGAAGGGTGGAGCAAAAAGGAAGGCAATGGAGTATGAGGGTTGCCAGCTACTTACAAAATGCAAATGCAATTTATATAGCATATAAAGGCATAAATCGACAATTTCGTAATCAGCAAAAAACGTTGAATGGGGTTGCCAACTGTTCAAAATTTCATAGTAATAAATTGCACTAGTAAACTAAAGTATTCCATGCAGTGGGGATTTCAAGCAAAAGCAGTTTTTATTTATATTCTATAACATAACATTCGTTAGTTTCTGACCCAGATCCGTAGGAAATAAGGACCTATTTCAAAATATCAAATCTAAGACGCTGCTGTGTCCTAGCGAATAGGTGATGCCTCTTAAAAAGCTTCCCAGGATTAAGAGAAGTCAGATCAGTCACTGTATACTGGACAACGATGATAAACGACATTCGTCTGGTGAGGGTAGTATTCTGAATTAGCGGGAATTCCAATTCCACGAATAGAGGGCCCAAAGCTTATAACAACTAAAACGACATTAGATTGTTTAGAAGAGAAACGTTTTCAGAAAAAGCAGTAGAGTAATGCAATCTCTTCCTCAAAGTTATCTGCAAACCAAGGTCGGTACATCACGTGAGAAAAAATATGCCAGCGCGGCGCACAGTGTTCTATTTTAGAAACGGGAAGAGATAGCGGAGTAAGTGTAGGTAAGGGCATTTTAAAGCTTTTCGAGATGACCTTCAAGTATTATATTTATTTATTTATTTTTTCTTTGGCTGGAAGCCAGTCTTCCATGTACTTTTTAAAAGGTTTGAAAGCCATGCCAGTCTTCAGAAAACTGTACCGATAACCTTCATTTAGTACGAAAGTATCAACCGCTACGAAGTGCGGAAAAGTATCTACTAAATGCGTAGTAGCCTACTACTAAATGCGTATTCGCCTAAGTAGCAGATAGCAGATATTTTACAAATATTTATGGCTATGTAAATATATAGTGTAAGTGTATGTGTGTCTGAGGCATTTAGACGCTTGGACTCCCGCTTGCCTGTTTTTATTGCAATAATTTTTTTTTTCTTTTTCATTGCAAAAAATTTCCATTTTATGACCGTGAAAATTTCGCCTTCCTTTTCAGCTACTGCTAGACATTTCTGTTGCTGGTGACCATGAAAAGCGTGCACACATTGCCGCCTGATGCGTCGTGCTACAAGAGATGCGTGTGCGCATGCACATTTCCCCCGATCCTTTACTGTGACAGCGTAACACTGCTACTGTCAATGCTACTATTTCTTTACCCAAGTACCAACTATGGGTTGCTACCTATGCATAAAATAGCACGCAGTTAAATTCGTTTCCCGGTAGACATCGTAAATTTTTACTAACTTCACGCGACTGCGTAACGAATTGCAGACGTGTGGACACACAGCTGCATGTATCCATATGTAAGTGTGAATTTTTAATGTGGCACAAACAATGCGCATGCGCGCAAACTCTTTTTAGTCACACCAAATTAGCATTTCGCCTGTCGCTCTCCAACGCACCACTGCCACCGCTCCAGCACTTAGCAACAAACGTTGTTGTACCCTAGTGTTGTTTCTTCCCCATTTGCTCGCGCTTGTGCTTATTAGCTTTGTTAGCTGCGCATGCGCCATTTAGTTAACTAGCCATTTAGCACACCCACCTGGTAATTTATTTGCTGTATATCTCATATGCATCTCTGTGTCTGTCTGTGTTTGCGCATGCGATTAGATCGCATTTGACATGCCCTGTGCTCTGTGCTCTCTGTTCCTACGTTTTTCATGCTGGACAAATCTGTCCGCTGTCTAGTTTTTGGACAGTTGCTAAGCCTTTGTGCGAGCAATGTGGCATGTATGCGAGTTGACAAGCGTTGCAAATGCGGAATAAATTATTTGCTATTTTTAATGTTGCACCAATAAATTTGCAAAGTGATTTTCGTCAATGTATGAATGGTAGGTATGCAATGAATAGGCTGAAATTATATTACATTGTCATATATATGATTCGATGTGGATGGTTGGTTATATGAAATTGTATGGGTATATAAAACTTTTATAATTTTTGGACTTTGAGAATGTAAGCAAAAACTATTGATGAGAACTTAAATGACCACGTCTACACTGAAGAACTCTAAGCTCGCAATCTATGTTTGAGCACTCCAATCTTATCAGCAGCTTAAACTTAGAACCTCCTTTTCTGATTTACATTACCAAAACAGTCCCATGCCTATTTTTGCCATCCGCAATTCATACAAATTACTTGCAATATTCGTCATCAATGCGTAAAGACCTGTTAACTATTCCCAACATATTTTTATCGCCGGTGTGACTGTCCATATTCGTACATCCCATGCTAGCACAGGACAAATGACTTCCATATAGAGCGGGATTTTATTACGACTAGGAAGAACTCTACTTATCAATCGCCTACACATCAGTCAGTAGTAATTCTTGGCAAGTTGAAATCGCCATTCTAAGACTAAGGCTATCAGGAAATGCGATGGACGGGAAAGGCAAAACCACTTTGGACGTTGCGACGTCCACTGCAGTTGCCATGTAAAGGAGTGCAAATTCGCTGTTGAAGATATTGTGTGAGAAACACCCCGTCACCGAGTATCGCCGTTCACCCCAGAGAACGACGGAATTTACTTACCAGGGCTGCCTCCAGTACTATATTAAAACCCTGCTTGGCTATTCCAATGACAGTTTGGAAAACTGAGTCTTGTCGACTTCTCCTGGTACTCGAAACATGGTAGTTTTCAGTATTAGGTTTGAGTACAAGAAGATCCATCAAGCTACTGGCTTATATCGAAAAACCGGCAACCAAGTAGGATATGGTGTGATAGATGGAAGGCACAATTCTAGTGATTTAGACGTTCATACGATCCGGACCCCACCAAACATTGATGCTGATTACCATTTTTAGTAGGCAAGATACACGCTTCTGTGCAACAAATGCTGTGGGCCCGGCAATACAATGAAAGCTGAACGTCGAAATGCTGCGGCCAGTCGGGGAAGAAAACTCAGATTTGGACAAGCAAAAATTCTTGGAACTCTACTAGAATATCTACGGCAGCTAAATTATACCACTCCTCTAAACTGTATAGATAACAAGTAAGAAAGGCTAAGTTCGGGCGGAGCCGAACATTAAATACCCGGCGCAAGTATTAAATATATGTTTTTTCACCCTTCCGAAACCTTCCGCTAGATGGTAAGCCGAGTTGTAACAATTTTGAGTAAATTAGCGTCCTTCAATTTCGAAATATTGAAGTTTCAAGCAATTCTTAAATTTACCGTTATATGAGAATCGGCCGTTATATTAGTCCGATTTCAATAATTTTCAACGTTTTGCTTACACGTGGCAAGTACAATAACCATACCGAGTTTGGTACAAATTGGTAGAACGGTTACCGGTATACTTATATGTGATCATAAGTGGGCGGTGCCACTCCCATTTTCCAAAATTTTACCATAAACGCATTTCTTGGTAAAGAATTGTTGCAACCATCAATTTTGAAAAAATGAGCTTCAATATTTAATGATTTATCGAAGATTTTGTATTTCTCTAAATTACCGTTATATGGGATGTGGGCGTGGTTATTGTCCGATTTTAAAAAGTTTCGGCGGTTTTTTATGCTGTACCAAGGCCAACAACTGTGCCAAGTTTGGAAGAAATTGGTGTAGCGGTTACCAAGATATACACATGTAACCATAAGTGGGCGTGGCTACGCCCATTTTCCAAGAATTTATAATATTCTTATTTTTCGTCTAAAACTTATTATAAATATCAATTTCGAGTGCATAATCTCCAGTAGTTACTAAAATATTGCAGTTTTCATATTTCTGAAAATTACCGTTATATGGGAAATAGGCGTGGTTATTGAGCGATTTTAAAAATTTTCGGCCATTTGGTATGTTATGCGAAGGCCAACAACTGTGCCAAGTTTGGAAGAAATTGGGGCAGCGGTTACCAAGATATACACATGTAACCATAAGTGGGCGTGGCTACGCCCATTTTCCAAAAATTTATAATATTCTTATTTTTCGTCAAAAAATTATTGTAAATATCAATTTTGAGTGAATTATCTTCAGTAGTTACTAAAATATCGCAGTTTTCGTATTTCTGGAAATTACCGTTATATGGGAAGTGGGCGTGGTTAAAGTCCGATTTCGCTCATTTTCAATACCAACCTACCTTGGATTAAGGGAAACCTACATACCAAATTTCGTTGAGATATCTCAATTTTTGCTCGAGTTATCGTGTACACGGACAGACGGACAGACGGACAGACGGACAGACGGACGGACAGACAGACATGGCTTAATCGATTTCTTTTTTCATCCTGATCATTTATGTATACATTTGTCTATATCTATCTCGATTCGTTTTGGCTGTTACAAACAACCGTTATGTGAACAAAATTAATATACCCTTGTGCACAAGTGCGCTCGGGTATAAAAAATTCTCCATAGGAATCCAAGGAATGAATAGGAAGGTGCAGAGACGTATACCCAGGGTCGACGGGTACAGATGGTTCCAAGTTTAAGGATAGAGTAAATACCGGAATTTAGTCTGGTGAACTCGCGCTAAACCTTAGCTTTCGCTTACGGGACCATTGTAGCGTTTTTAAAGCAGAGCTAAACGCCATCGCTCACAACGTCGCTCGGACGCTATCAACGTCCGCTTCTCCAGGACGGCATCTTAAATCTAACGGAACAACGTTCAAAGGCTCTCAACCTGCTGACGTTCAAATGCTCCTTGACTGTAGTGTGAGTCCCTGGGCACAGAAGCATTCCGATAAACTGCATAGCCGACGGGCTGGGAAGGAGGGAAATACCTGAAGTCAACTCTGATCAAAACTCGGTCATACCTATAACCTCTTGTAAACACATACTAAAGCCCGAACTCATCGAAGAGGTAAATACAAGGTGGGCTGTGGAAACCACCTGCCATACTACCAGGCAAATTTAGCCAAATAATGATGTAAAGTGATCCAAAGTTTTCCGCTGAACCGCTCATCTCTTAAATTAGTAGTCGGAGTAATCATCGAACACTGCCTGGTGGCCACACATTAAAAATGTTAGGGTACCCCAACAACGATTTTTGTCGCAGTTGCAGATACGAAGAAGACGTGGATACCATCGAAAATTATCTCTGACATATAAAACTCAACGTAGAGCTTTTCCAGCCGACATGTGCTCTGGGCTCTGCGCGGTGGCAGTCACTCGAACCTAACCTAACCTAAGTTAATCCAAATTAGTAAATTAATTCGTGTATACCAAAACAACGACAAATATAGTGATATGCATAAATGGCGGTTTCTTATACTATACATCCGTAGAATTGTCTTCATAATAAAACATAGCTGTTAGGCACACAATTAAATAGCCAAAAAAATGGCTGTTCGGTTGCGCCTCCACTTGACTAGAAATGCAGTAAAAATGCTCTCAACTTCAAAAAACTCAATTAATGCATGTATGTGAGAAAATGCACGCATGCAAATGTCCTGCTCTCGAGACGATGCCGCCGCTGGCGCTGTTGCCGCTACTGCAGACGACATCCTTCTTGTCAACCTCCAAAATGTAATCGGCTTACAAAAGACGATTCATAAATCCGCTTAGAGCTTATCGTATAAAATTATTATGTCAACGAGTGGACTTACAACTAGTACTCAACTGCGGCTGCTGCAAGTGAGTCGAACTTGCCACGGCATTTTGGTCATGGGCAGCAGCAGCAAGAAGATATATGTATGTAGTAGTTAACAGCCATTTGGCGTCATCTTCAACAGAGGAGCAGCATATTAACTTTTTGTGGCGGCTAGTGAGATTTTTGTAGCAAGCCAATTCGCAGGCTGAATTTTTTGCATGTGCGCATGTGTGGGGGTATATTCTCGCCATACTCCATCTAACTTTCATTTATAATTTAGCCTTAGTGACATATAAGCAGTTAGCCGGCGCGTCCGGTTGTAGTCATAAGCTACTCGTATCACCAGTCTGGTTGATACTTTTCGAATGGAGTCTCCAGCTACAAAGTAAGCGGTGACATCAAAGTCAAAGTTGATCTTGTTACGGGTTTCATATTTTATCTGGTACACTTTTGCAACTGGCAGGGTTCTTTATGCTGCCCTCTGTCCATCATGATGTTTACTGGGGGCCCGTTAGCCCTTCTGCGACGACGTTCCCGTAGAAAGATTTCAATAGCGAAAATTCTACTTCTTCTGAAACAAATACGCCGGTCCCAGTATTGTCATCACCAAATTTGGGTTCATCAGAATACCATACTTAGCATCCTTGGTTTGTGATCATGCAACCTTATAAGGCTTAATAAAGGATAACTTCAGTAGCATTGCGCTGATGAATTTGACTATACGAATTTGTGCCGCTAGGATTTGTCAGTCTCAGTGCACCCTTAAAAGCCTCTTTTTCAGTGATTGTGGCTAGAGGCGGAATACTTGTGATGATTCCAAGCGTCTCTGTTGGACATCAGCGCATGGTTCATGTAATGGTATCACAAACAAAGCGGTGCAGCTTAGGCAGCGTGTTGTCGGAGCATACTTGTTCGGCTTTTTGGCCGACTGCTTCTTTGAGGTAATAAATTTTACGATAGTATTGAGAATTTCCAGTGCATTAATTTGCCAAAGCAAAGCATACATGGAAAATATGTGCAACCTAAACAAGCGGATTTGCATGCACTAAAAGTTGAAATTACCCACAGTTGCCATCCCTTATTAACAGTACATCCCGCTCTGAATCTTACCATTACATAATGTAATGTAATATGTAACGGAGAGGGACACCGCGAACTAGAAAATGTTTTTTTATCCCTGTGATGGTTCCTAACTCTGACGGCCCAATATGATAAATAAATAAAAAATTATAGCTTTGGTAAAAATTTGTCAACAACGCGGAACCGTTGGCTGTTACCAATAAAATGAACAGACTCAATACTTATGTTAAGACAGCTAAAGGTATACTTTATTGACTAACTCAACATAAGAGGCCTATACTGGACACACGCCAAAACTTTACCTAGCCAATAGTATAACTGGCTAACATATTTTAGTAAGGATATACTATTCAGTACTTAAAAGGTACATGTAATCAAAAACTCAAGCGCGTTAGGCAGTAAAAGTTGACTACCATAGCAACTACATCTCTCTCTCAGCCACGTTCTTAGCCAAATTTATGTAGAAAATGTGCTCCTAATATATATGTATGTACATAGTATGCATGTGTACATATCTATTTACATACACACTTGCTCTAAGGAAATCTGCAAATTTAGTGCCAAAGGCTAAACGACAAGGCGGCGGCTAGATTGGAGACATTACATGGAATTTGGCTGCCAGTTTTACACGTGTTGGCAAGCTGTTTAATAGCAGAATCAACAGGTAGCAGTGATTAAAATGAGAAGCTGAAGAAGAAGGCGGAATTAGAAGGAAAAGGGAGGATGAAAATCATGAGAGAAAAGCACTGGTGTGTGCCAACGGATGAAGAGAAGGAGCTTATGCGCCGCAGAGGTATGAAATTAACAGTTTGAGTAAAATTAATGGGCATACGAGGCACGGGAGCTCATGTATGTATATATGTAGCATATACTAAAGCACAAATTGCATACTGAAAAGCTAGCTGGCGAAAGTTAGCGATAGGCATTAGGCACGCATACCCAGCCGCTTGTAAGGATATGCATACATATGAGTAGTGTGATTATACGTATGAACTTATACATATATAATTTTCCTGACTTACTTGATAGTTGCCAGTGAAGAAGCTGCTTCAGCTTACCATATTTTTATTGCTCCGAATGCTGTTGTTTGGAAAAGTTAGCCTTTAGCAACTAAATACTATTTAGTTAAGGTAATAAATTTGTAAGGTAGCGCAACGAATTGCTGCCACACGATCCAACAGCTAGTGAGCGAGCGGCCAGCAGGCAAACGACAGGATTCAGCGTGTCAGGCGTGTGGGCTTGAAGCATGTCAAATTTCATACTAAATAATAAAATAATGAGCCTATGGAGCAGGCATGTACATACATATGTACATATGTAAGTCTGGCAAGTGCTGCAATCAAGCGGAGTAGGAGGCAAACATTTAAATAAATAAATTAAATGCGGAATTATTCGTTACGCCTTGGAAATGTCGAATACCTGCTTCGTATAGTTAGTTAATTGTAGAGGATGCTTAGAAGGTAGATAAATAAATATGTATATATGTGCATATGTATGCAGTCATAGTTGGCGCGTAAATTATTATAACAGCGCAACAAATTGAGGCACGTGTGGGTATTTGAAATTACGAGGTAAGGTAAATAGTTTAAGGCATTTTTTCTAGAAACATATTACCGCTTGCTGAACTGCAGTGCGACTACTTCCTACTTACTTAAGCCAGAGGAGTTGTTGTTGCAACTAAATATACTAAAATGTAGTATACAAAAGTGTCGCATAAATCACGCTGAGTTTACGCTGAAAGTTGTAGTAAAATTTGAGGAAGGTTGATAATAACTGCTGAGAGAGGAAGATGAGCGTAGATAACGTAAAGTAAATATTTTGAAAAAAGAAAAAAATACTCCTTAACTGATGTTTAGTATACTTTGAAATGCATGACAGTGCAGTTCATTGATGCATCGCAATGAGAGAACCAGTCGCTGTCGCTTTGTTGATGCCACATCACCATTGTTCTTAATCTTTGCTAAACTGCTCTGGTAAAGCGGACAAGGCCAAGTTGCAGCCTTGAAACGTCTGCAAGTAGTAGACAACGCACAACTACATACACCAAAAGTTAACTCGCCTTATCTCAATTGACTTTTCTCACCCGCAGTGTCACCTAACCTTCCATTTTCTTCATTTACAAAATTTGACTACAAGCACGCGTAGGCATACTCTTCACCTTGGTCCTTCCGCGAAGGCGCTACGCGTGTGTCATATATTTCTTCTTACTTTGGTGCTACCTTTTCTTCCTTTTAATATATAAGTAAATGCACACGCCACGCTTTATCTGCTTGTTGTTTCGTGAAATTTTTATTTTCATGCCACATTCACAGTCATCCTTTTTAGGGTATTCCAAACATGTTTGTATCGAGATACCTGTGCCATAATGTATTTTATAAACTTAACTCCCAGTGCTCATAACGTGGCTTGACTCTAAGCAACCTTGGTTGCTTTGCTAGATTTTAATTACGCTAAGAAAAATTTGTGCATATCGAATTTTCTTAACCATTTCAGGCGACAAGGTGATAAAGGTAATTGGCGTGTGCCATATATGTTTTGAATAACTTATAAGTAAGGGTGTAAATAAAATTGGGTTTTAATGTGAATGTAAAATAAGTTATTTTTGTATATATTCAAAAGCATATCATGGTGGTTTTATTTCTTTGACATTCTTTTGAAGACGGAATTGATGTTATATTTGATCCAAAAACATTGATCTTGAAGAGATATGCATTTTATTATTTTTGTAAGTAAATAGAAGCCTGAACCGCGAACAATTATCTAAGGGAGAAACCGAAGAAATACCATAGGACGCTCCGCTGGCTTGGTCATGTCGCTGGAATGGACACCGATGCTCCAGCTCTGAAAGTATTCAACTAGGAACCCGCTGATGGTAGCATAAGTTTTATGGTTGAGAAATCGAATGTCATTACAATCGGACAACATTTGCTATTTTCGAAACCTATTGTAGTGGGCATGGCAGTTTTCTAATCCATGCCAGTTATCAAATTTATTCCTTCCTAAGCAAAAGTACTATACATGACAGATTATTTATTATTATTAATATTATTATTATTTTATATGGGGATCTTCGAATGTGCGCCGCCTCCGAACGTCATATGGATTTTATGAGAAGCTTTTTAAAGGCAGAAATACGCACGGACCTTTTCCATTGCCGGCCGAGGGGCGACCGTTGTTAGAAAAAATATATATAATTGTTTCGGGATACTGCTTTAACCTGGGATCGAAGGAGTAGTAGTGCGCATCTTCAACCAATCGGCTCTAGTGGCCGGCATTTAAGTTATGCGGGTGAATAAAAGCAGCGGAAGGTTGCCATTTAAACAAAAAAAATTAAATAAATGCCTACAAGGTGTAAGTAGAAAAGAGTGGCAACACCAAAACTTCCGGCGCTTAGTATAATAAAAACTTAATTTACTTATGTACTCGCAAAGTGCTTGGTCTGCAAAACCTCTCCGAAAAAAGAATCTTATTTTTCGATTTTGGCTGAAAATACTCCTATCTCTGCGCTTGAGCCACAGCTTGAGCGCACAATTTGCAAGAGCAAACGAATAAAAACGAAAAGCAATAACGCTTACAAGCAGATTTGGTACTAACGGCGCCAAGCACTTTGTAATCATCTAACCTGAGCTACCTTTGTATAAAAGAACTAGAAAAATATTAAAAAAAAAAAATGCAAATTTCTAACTGTAAGTGCAACTCATAAGAACCTATAGGTGCAAAAAGCAAACAGCAGCAGTGGCAATACAACAAAAAAACACTTTTCGCAAGCGCAAATTAGTAATCAGCTATTCGTTGCGCATTTTAAGCGCATGTTTTCCAACAACAGTTGCAACTTGCAACTGTGCAACGCATAAGTGCGAACAGTGTGAACAGCAGGCAGCTGCTGTAAAGCTGCAATGATGCATATCGCCTTTAAAATTTTTTTCCTCCTCTCTCTTTCTCTAGTGAATTTTCGTTTTTAGTTCTTAGTTTTTTTTTTCCAAGCTGCTCTTTTAAATTTCCCTTGCGCTTTTGTGCGCGTGCAATGAGTCGCGAATAATGCGGCTTATGCCATTGCAAAAACAACATTAACAAAGATTGCGTATTTGTTTTGTTTTCTCTCTTTTTTTCCTTTGCCTGCCACTTTGGCTGGGCATGAGCAGCATTTGCGCATGCGCAATTTAAATTTGCCACGCATCTCTGCATTTGTTTGTTTGCTCGGCTGCTTGTCACTTTTTCAACGCTGCAACCGCTGTTGTTGCTGCTGCTCTTTTTTTTTGCGTATGCATGCATGCGGCATGTTGCATGTTTGCTTTGCCCGCTGCAGACATATCGAGAGCAAAGCAAAGGACATTTCATTAGCACTTGCAAATCTTCTACGCATTTCATGCAACACAGCAAAAGGAAACAAGCTCGTTTTTATTTGCGCATCCATATGTAACTATGTATGTATGTACGTGCATGTGTGCGTCCATGCCTGCATGTGCACATCATCGTCAAAGGTACACAAACGCGCCACGCTCAATGCACTTAAGCCGATCTGCTTCCTTTCAACAGCCAAATGTTCTTCATCGCCTTTTGCGTTGCTGCATCTTCAATTTCCTTTTTCGTTACGGCTCAGCGACAACGAAAAGTGTCATCGCTGCGTGAGTGCATGGGTGCGCATGCGTGTGTGTTTGCTGGCTGCATATTATTTGCTTGCTTGCATACTTGCAGCAGGCCCCCGTGGCAAATCGCCCATTCGTCACAAGCGATTTGTGTGAGCCGCTTTGATTTTACGCGCTCAACTCGCTTCGCCTGCTTACTGGCTGCATTTTAATTGTTCGTAAAATGTGTGTCAATCTCGTAAATTTTTCTTTTCCAAATTGAACTTTACAATTATGGCAATTCCAGCGTTGTATGTTTGCCAGTCTTGAAGGTTATTGCGTGGCGAATTTCTTATGAGTTTAACTTGTATTGTAATTGCTCTTTTAAATATTGCATTTTTGTGTAATATTTGGTGATTACGAGCCAGCGGGTTCACAGCTGGCCGTGAAAAATGTTGTTTCAATAATTTTAGTTGCTTTAAAACTATCAGCCACGCCGCATTTAATGTCGTGCAGGAAGGTAATAACTGGGGTCAGTGGAGATAACTAGGACATCTGTTCGCGAGGATTAATTGGTATTTATTTATAGGGGATAATTATTTTACACATTCCGAGAAAAAGTTAGATTGGGTTTAGACCAGATCGCGACCCACAATTAGGCCAGGATAGGCTCGATGCGATACCACATAACGTATCTAACCTTTGGTTGGTTGCTTGGTAGAAGCGTCACCTGAGCACTCACCTAGTAGTCAATTAGCGCTCGCCGGTTTCGTCAAACCACTTGGATTTATCGATTAATATATTTACATTAGTAATGGAGCTCTTGAAAAGCTCTATAAGGTTTTGGATGGGGAGTCTCCCTAGTGAATCATGCGTGCTAATGCTGGGCACTCGTAAAGATAATGTAGTACCATTTCCTTGTTTTCCTCTAGATTGCAGCTACGCCACCGTGGCTTGTACGGAAGGTCCGTTATCATGGGTGCTAACCTAACTTTATCTTTCCCCGACCTCTTTAAGAGTTCTTCTATTTGTTTCGTGACATAGTTCGGCCATTTATTCCTCGCAGTTTTGCAGGTTTGAAGATTTTTCCAACGTGCATCAACCACGCGTGCAAACTGTAAATGCAGTTCCCTTTTGGCGAGTCCGAATTAACAGTTCATTGTCTCTACTTCGGATTCAATAGAGATGTTCCCGTCTAAGCAATTTCTTCAGCCCCCCCCCTTCGCGGTTTCTCTCCAATGCTTTGGAGGCCCTCTCGCTTCCCAGCACTGACACTTTGAGTTTGCTCCATTTATTTCAAATTTGTGAGGAATCACGAAGGATCCCATCTCGAACACAAGCGAACTTAACGACAGCCACTTTCATGCCGCTCTGCCCGCAGTCTCGATCATTCTATCACAAACTCGATTAACTGTTTGCACTAGCATTGTTTGCAGCGTTATTCCTTTGTCTTGCTCACTTATAATTATCGGCAATTTCATGGCAATGAAATCTTCAAGCGTGCAAAATTATAAATGATAACGCATTCCGGCGGACACGTTGATCAAGCTAAGGCAGAAAAAAGTTAAGCTGCAAGTTAAGCGGATCGGCGAGACAGGTCCCAACTGTGTACGTATGTATTACATATGAACCATCATATGCGAATGGCTACATACATATGTACGTGTATTTTGATGGCTGATTGTTGAAGTGGAAACATGCCGAATTTTTAGTCGCTGGCATAGATCTGTAAATTTCGTTGTACATACATACTCCTACATAAGTATGTATAAATTTAGTTGGTAACCTTGTGCCTGCAGCTGCTTTCGCGCAAACATGATTAACGCACTGGCATTCGCGTCGGTCGTGGCGATTTACAAGGTGGATTTTTATTATACATACATATTTGTCTGATGTTGCTATATTCTACATTATTGTATGGCTCTCTTTGTTTTAAAGCTTTATTTTCAGCTACACACTTGCAATTTGCTGGCATTGTGCGTGCAGTTTGCTGCGATGCGATTGGTGGCAATTTAATTTCCTTAACGCTTTACATGATTATAGGTTGAGGTGTGAAAGCGCGAAATTAATCATGTACGTGATTTGTGGTAAGCCAGGACCAAAGGCGGTGACGATCAAGGAAACATTGCAGCAACTTGCGTGCAGCAAGCTTAGCGCTTAAGTTGCTCTTGGATCGCCAGTGGAGGAAGGGGGCGTGGCGGTAAGTGGTTAATTAAAGTTCGCACTAATTTCGGTGAGTTACAAGTGGTGGTCATTAAGTGTATGTATTATGAAAAAAGCAACAAAGTGTTAAGAGTTAAAAATAAAATTAAAGAAATAAAAAGAAAAAAAAATTAAAAGTTAAGTAGCTTATCTGCTTCCTAACCTCTTCGACAACTGACTAACTTAGTTGCGCTTCACATTTTATCCTACTTAAACTTCTTTATAACTAGTACATTGCGCTGCCACCAAATGTTGGTTTGTGTTTCAAAAATTCAAGAAATTTGCATATAATTAATTAGCTCATCATTAAATTGATTGGCATGAAATTAAGCGGAAAAAACATTGATTTTTATGATTCCGCTCGTAAATTTGTGGGCTTACCTTATCGGTCGCTAAAAATCTGTATTGGTTTATGAGCGGTACACTTAATATTAAGCACAAATATGCAAATATGACTGCGCATAACAGGTACTATAAACAGCTACCTTTTGAAGATTACTTTATGTCGATAAGGAAAGCGTAAAATCACAACCTCTTAATTGAAATATATTGCACATCAAATTGCGAAAATATGTATATGAGAGATATAAAATCCATATAATAAAACCAATCAATAAACTTGTTTGAGATCTCAATTGTCAATTTGATGGTTGACACAGAGTAAGACTACTGCGAGTGAGCGCGCAATGCAAAAATGCTATCTTATGGACTATAATACAAAATAAAGTTAATTAACTTTTATGGAACAGCGGCTAAATTAATTCGACAACAACCTGTTAAAAAAATGATAATTTTCGGATCACAAGTTAATTACTTTTTAACAAAGTCATAGCAAGTATATCAACTAGTAATGTGTGGTTCCGAGTATCGAGCTGATAGCGATTTGAATGCGTCAAAGATGAGGAAGAAATCTAGCATAATATTAAACTCAAATAGGTGAAGTCAGAGCTAATACATTAACAAACCGAATATCAAGTCGATAGCACCAAAACAACGAAGTGCATGTAAGACGGACAGATCTGGTCGGCTTTATGATATAGTGCTTGGAACCGAGAAAAATTTGGTAGGGCAACTCTGAACTGTATAATGCATATCTTAACCGAATTTCGGGCTGATGTCTTCATATTAAGACTTTACCCCCAAAAAAATTTGTGTTGCTAATATTCGCTTCGTGGCCGACTTTCGGTTCTGTACGATCCGTTTGCGGCCCTTTTGGTATGGTTTCTCAGTTCATTTTACTTTCTTTATTCTGGGATCATTTTCCGGTTTTTCCGGAACCGTTTTTCGGTTATTTTGAATTAGAGTTCCGGTTCTTTTGGAATCGAAATTCGGTTTGGTTTCGGGCCCGTTTTTCGGTTCTTTTTGAATCGAAGTTCGGTTCTCCCCCAACCGTTTTTTTTTATTAATTTGCAATCAAGTTTCAGATCTTCCGTAACCGTCTTCCGGTTATTTTGAAATCGAGTTTCAGTTCTTCCGGAACCGTGTTTCAGTTCTTTTAGAATGGAGTTTCGGTTCTGCCGGAACTATTTTTCGATTCTTTTGGAATCGACTTTCAGTTCTTCCGGAACCGTTTTTCGGTTATGTTGGAATCGAGTTTCGGTTCTTCCGGAAAATTGCTCTTTTGGAATGGTTCTTCCAAATCCGTTTCTTTTTTGTTTTGGAACAGAGTTTCGGTTCCTCCGGAACCGTTTTTATGTTATTTTGGAATCGATTTTCAGTTCTTCTGGAACGGTTTTTGGAAACGAGTTTCGGTTCTTCCGGAATCTTTTTTTGGTACTTTTGGAACCTTTTTTCGGTTTCGTAAGAGCCGTTTTTCGGTTCTTGTTAGAACCGGACTGATCGGCTCAGAAGGTACGGTTTTCCGGCGCCGGTTCCTCGGTTCTGTGCATCTTTAATATCAACTGACAAGGAAAACGGACAAACTAACTTGCTTCCTCTTATATATTCTACCGTGTACAGTTCCACGACAATCCTTTTATCTGCATAGCGTAAGTAACTCATGTGCGAAATTTGGTAAGCAACTCGCGTAGAAGTTTGGGTCAAGGGAGAAAGAGAGAACGAGATTCCGACTAATTCGGTTGGCTCACTGACGTTAGCGTTTGTTCACCAAACCGCTGGAATGGATCATGCGCTACTTTTGGGCCCCTTCAAGCAAAAACTTTTTCTTGCGTCATCCGAGTCTTCGATTTACGGATGTGTAACTGGAGTTTTTCAAAGAAACGACATAAAGAAAGCAATAAAATTCATCGCCTGCCTGGATGGCCTGGACATCTCATACGTATAGATTATTACGCGCTTATGAAAAGATACCTAAATGTGGTGCCCAAGAGAGGTCAACGAAAGCAAGGTAGACCAAGAATAGAATGAAAAGGCGAAGTGTGGAACAACCGGTATAAACTTGGTATGATTCACTTTCGCAATTTTGCAAAGGCAAGAGAAATCTGGAAAAGTGTTTTGGTCTAATAAAACACAAAGTGAGTTTTAAGTTATTTTTATTTTTTGCATTGAGTGATTGCTTCGAAACAGGAGTGCCGAAACCATCTCGCCTAAATAGGTAAAGTTGAACAAAATTTTTTGCATTCTTTCACGCAACCTAATTAATGCAGGCTAATCGCTCAAACAAAGCAAATTTTCTTTATTAACCGCAGTTTCTTTATTGTTATTTTTTCTACTCCTACTTCTTATCCCTAATTCCGCATTAATTAAGGATCTACGACGCTCATCCGACAAGCTGTAAAAGCAAACAACAGCTTCCAAAGTACACTCAACCATGAGTATAGAAATAAAAAAAAAATCTGTGCTCGGGAGAAGTGCTGAGCAATTAAAAAAATTTTAGGAAAACAAAAAAGTGAGCAGTGCAGCACAGTGCAGGGACAAAAGCGGTATTAAATAGCATTTAAAGTGCAGATGACAATATATGAATAGTTGGAAAAAATTCAAGCAAACAAAAGCATGGAGAAAAGCCACTGCTGAATAAGGACCCCTCATGCACGCATGCAAGTACGCACCTACGTATATAACGGGTGATTTTTTTGAGGTTAGGATTTTCATGCATTAGTATTTGACAGATCACGTGGGATTTCAGACATGGTGTCAAAGAGAAAGATGCTCAGTATGCTTTGACATTTCATCATGAATAGACTTACTAACGAGCAACGCTTGCAAATCATTGAATTTTATTACCAAAATCAGTGTTCGGTTCGAAATGTGTTTCGCGCTTTACGTCCGATTTATGGTCTACATAATCGACCAAGTGAGCAAACAATTAATGCGATTGTGACCAAGTTTCGCACTCAGTTTACTTTATTGGACATTAAACCAACCACACGAATGCGTACAGTGCGTACAGAAGAGAATATTGCGTCTGTTTCTGAGAGTGTTGCTGAAGACCGTGAAATGTCGATTCGTCGCCGTTCGCAGCAATTGGGTTTGTGTTATTCGACCACATGGAAGATTTTACGCAAAGATCTTGGTGTAAAACCGTATAAAATACAGCTCGTGCAAGAACTGAAGCCGAACGATCTGCCACAACGTCGAATTTTCAGTGAATGGGCCCTAGAAAAGTTGGCAGAAAATCCGCTTTTTTATCGACAAATTTTGTTCAGCGATGAGGCTCATTTCTGGTTGAATGGCTTCGTAAATAAGCAAAATTGCCGCATTTGGAGTGAAGAGCAACCAGAAGCCGTTCAAGAACTGCCCATGCATCCCGAAAAATGCACTGTTTGGTGTGGTTTGTACGCTGGTGGAATCATTGGACCGTATTTTTTCAAAGATGCTGTTGGACGCAACGTTACGGTGAATGGCGATCGCTATCGTTCGATGCTAACAAACTTTTTGTTGCCAAAAATGGAAGAACTGAACTTGGTTGACATGTGGTTTCAACAAGATGGCGCTACATGCCACACAGCTCGCGATTCTATGGCCATTTTGAGGGAAAACTTCGGAGAACAATTCATCTCAAGAAATGGACCGGTAAGTTGGCCACCAAGATCATGCGATTTGACGCCTTTAGACTATTTTTTGTGGGGCTACGTCAAGTCTAAAGTCTACAGAAATAAGCCAGCAACTATTCCAGCTTTGGAAGACAACATTTCCGAAGAAATTCGGGCTATTCCGGCCGAAATGCTCGAAAAAGTTGCCCAAAATTGGACTTTCCGAATGGACCACCTAAGACGCAGCCGCGGTCAACATTTAAATGAAATTATCTTCAAAAAGTAAATGTCATGGACCAATCTAACGTTTCAAATAAAGAACCGATGAGATTTTGCAAATTTTATGCGTTTTTTTTAAAAAAAAAGTTATCAAGCTCTTAAAAAATCACCCGTTATGTATGTATGGCAAATGGTGATGGAAGTATGTGTGGGCCTTGATATGTTTGTGCGAGGGGATAGCAGCAGCTAAAAAAACAAATAACACGCAAAGGATCTGCGTAACACACTGAGAGGGCTTAGCGTGAGTAGGTATGAGAGTATTCGTTAGCAGTGAGCGGTAAGGGATATGTTTTGCATGCGTGGCTTGCTTGCGTGTCAGCGCGTGAGTGTGTGAAAATGTAAAGGTATGTATATTTGTAAGCATTTTTTGTGTAAAATCTTGTGTAGGTTGTAGCTGACTGCTCTGCTCATTTAAAATTTTGTTGTTTAATCCTTAATCCTTTTTTTCACAATTGTGCCAGCGCTCCCATGTGAAGCATACTGTATAGTACAAACCATTGCCTGTGTGTGTGGTATAAGTACTGGCATGAAATTGGGTATTCATGTGGAATATATCCTCGTCATTTACAGCTTGTTTTAAACTTGGAAATTTTAACAAACAAAAAACGAAAAAAAAAACAAGTAAAGAAGTATAAGTTCGGGCGAAACCGAACATTATATACCCAGCGCACATATTCAATATCGTGTTTTCATTTTTCAGTAAACTGCATGATAAGCAAGCGTATTTTTCCCGATGTCAAACAGTTTCGATAATATCATAGCATATTTATTGAAATAATTGGACCAAGTTTGGTGGAAATCGGTAAGCCGGTTTTCGATATACACTTATGCAGTCATAAGTGGGTGGTGCCACGCCTATTTAACAAAAATCAATAATCTTTTGTCTTGTTAAGTGACTGTTGTAAGTTGGCGTCTTAAGTTATTGAAAAATCGGAGTTTTCGTATCTCTGAAATTTACCGTTATAAGGAAAGTGGCAGCAATTTTAGTCCTAAATATTTAAAAATTTTTCAACATATTTCTTTTTTGTGCCAAGTTTGATAAATGGGCCGAGTAAGGTAGATATCGGCACCACGCCCATTTTCAGAAAAGGTCCCTAAGTAGCATTTCTTGCTAAGAGGCCATAACATAAATCGATTTTGAGCAAATTAGCTTAAATAGTTACTAATTTATCGCAGTTTTCGTATTTCTGTAAACTACCGTTATATGGGAGGTGGGCGCGGTCCTTGTATGATTTCAAAAATTTTCAAATGGTTTTTTAGTGAGGCCCTAAGTAATGTTCGCACCGAGTTCGGTGGGGATTGGTAAAGGGACTACAGAGATACAGCATTTTATCATAAGTGGGCGGAGCCACGCCCATTTTTCAAAAATTTCATAACTGTCTTATGTTATGCCGAAAGTCTATTTCGCGTACCAACTTACAACAATTTGGATCCAGTATTTAAGGAAATATCGTAGTTTATGCATATTTCGAAAATACCGTTATATGGGAGGTGGGCGTGGTTATTGTCCGATTTTGCCCATTTTCAATCCTGACGTACCTTGGGTAAAGGAAAACCTACTTACCAAATTTGGTTGACATGTCTCAATTTTTTCTCCAGTTACACGGACAGGCTGACGGACGGCCAGACGGACAGGCGGACGGACTGATAGACATGGTTTAATCGATTTCTCTTTTCATTCTGAGCATTTATGGCATTTGTCTATATCTATCTTGATTCGTTTTGGCTGCTACAAACAACCGTTATGCGAACAAAGTTATAATACCCTTGTGCACAAGTGCGCTCGGGTATAAAATTTGCAGTAAAGGATTGTGGCAGGATAAGGTCTGTATATTCAGTGCATCCTCGTACACTTGCAACTTGCTCACCGTTATGCCTCAAATATAGAAAAGTTACATGTAAACATTGCAGTAATACATTCATTTACATACATATGTACATCGAATTCGCTTGAAAAGGATTTATACAAGAAAGGACCTACCGCAATGTTCCGTAGGTTGAAGGGCATGCTAGTAAAAGATTGTATGCAATTTTTTCGATTGAACTTCGTTATTGTTGTAGAATGTAGCATCTGAGAAGGCTTGGGCTATCGAATAGAGAGTGCGCTTCTAAAAAGTACCTAAAAGTATTTGTGTTGCCTACAATTTGATGTTTCTCTTAAAAGGGACTCCCGGAGGATTATTTCGTTTATGTTTTTTCATAAAAGGTGACGGACTTCTGGTCTTACAAATACCAGACTACAAATGAATTAAATGAAATCGCTTAAATTGTAACAACAGAATCAGAACCAGCATAATTAAAAATCAGCAATAAGAGTTCAGAGTAAATCCCGTGCAGGCCCTTTTTAATTTGTCCGTCGTCTATTAAGAAACAAACAAAGAAACCCACTAAGTCACTAGACAAAAAGCAAGCTTTCTTCAAAGCTTTCTCAACCTAATTTTCGCCCACTACCAGACGGAAGAAAAGTAGCAGGCGCCCCAAAAAGCGAATTTCAATACCGGAGGTGAAAAAAAAGTTGGTCCCACAGCCGAAAAATTCACCTCCACGACGAATATTTACATTGACTCGCACCTGACTTTGATGGCAAAAAAATCAAGACTAGCAACACAAGAAAGGTTTCACGCGGAGAAAATTCAGTTACAACGAATACTCAGCCCCGTAGCTACTCGAATATCCAACCGGCCTTCTGATAACACCCTTCAAAGAACCGATGTATGGACCTACAATATGAAATCAGTGCCACCACAACTCCCGCTCACCACATGCCACAGCCGAAACCATCTCGCCAACCAGTCGCCTTTCAACAAGCCATTAAGAGCGACTGGTACGACAAACCGCTGCAGAGGGAAGAAATTCCTTCTACAGAGCAACCCTGCGTTCGGACGTAACGTGGAATCTATATATGGATATGAAGCAGCAAGAAAAACGAATTTACTGTAATAAAATGGGAGAGGCCAAAATACATGAGTACGTAGAGCTCGAGATGCTAGACGACAGGAAAAATTCTCGAAAATGCTACCAAAAAGCTAAATGAATTTCGAAAATTTCAAAAACAGTGCGAGTTTATGTAAGAACAAATACGGCTACTTGGTCATCTAAATAAGTCCAATATTCTGAGTTCAAGTGTAAGACGTCTGAGTCCAAATCCAAAACGTCTAATCAATGTCCCATCATACGACCATGACAAAATACAAATATCAATTTCGCTGGTGAATAATAAAGAAGCTACTGCAGCTGACGGCCCGCAGACTGAGATATTCACATACAGCGGTGAAGAGCTCATAAGATCATGGATCAGATTGTGTGCAGGATTTTCTTGCATGAGCACATGACTAACGACTGTAATTTAAGAGTTCTCAGCCGAATTCACGTCCACTACCGCAAGATTAGAGGCCCCATTATATCATATAGAGCGTATTAAGTGAAATGCTAACGCCCGCTCTCAATGAACTCGTTGGAAATTATCAGTTGTGGATTTTGTCACACGCCAAAAATTTGGATAGAACCGCGAGAGCTGTATCTACATACATCGCCTCTTTGTTCATTGTAAAATAGCTTTCGATGGCACCAGCCTTTGAGAAACATCAACAGCTCCGTCGGAATCGCTAACATCCTCTACGCGCAATTCGATACCATATTTGGTTTGAGTATGGACTAGGTACTCTATAGCGCGATTTACTTATAATGAAGATAATAAGAGCTGCGGCACTGAATCGTTCGGGTACGATTTTTTATAAGAGCGTACAATTATTGGGAAACGCCAATCGTAAGTCTCACCAACGGCAAGGTCTGTTATCCAAGTAGAATATTGAAGCAAAGCAAATGAACCTGGAGGTGAACAGGAGCAAGATGAAGTATCTGCTGCCATTTATTAACATTTATAATTGCGTAAAGGTAGAGGACTTTAGAAAACAGCATAAACACTGGTCATAAAACGTCTGTCTTCAAATCCAATTGAGAATCGCCCTTGTCAAAAAGTGCTACTTTGAACTGAGTACGCAACCGGGAAGTAAGGTGGTCTTATCGTATTACTACCGTTCGCTATAAGGCGCTCATCATGCTCTTGTAGCTTTGTGGCGCAGATGCATTGGAGCTTTCGATAGAAAGACTTCGACCGTCTTTCCCGTGCTGGTGGTAGCAGAGGAAGCAAAGAGCTTTCTTTGCGATGGAAAACCAGTTGAAGAAAAACTTGGTATTTCCAGTTGGGCTTAGTAGGCACAGAAGAGAAACTACTGGCAGGCTTTTTTGAGTCGGCTAAAATAGCTTAGAAGTGTTGCCCACGTGAAAGATCTTAGCGTCTTACCTACATACATACATAATACTGAGATATCATACACGTGCATACTTATGTAGCTTGAATTAAACTTAATGACGTGATGCAATAGAAATTCGTTTACATAATTTAATCCCAAAAGTCTTCAGATCAGCTTCCCTTAATAACATGTAATCTCTAATTCAATTTTAAAGCCACATATTTTTCCCCGAATTTCCATGCCACCCAATATTCTTACACATGTTTAGACGCTACATTTGCTCTGGCATGCGGTGAAATAATGTGTCAAAAGCGCCGTGTACTTACTTATGTAATCGCGGATTTTAAAAGCCTCTGCCAAGGCAAACAAGGACGAATGAAGTGAAGCAGAAATGAAAACATAAAAAGTTCAAATAGAGTTGCATATTTGTAGCAAAGATATCTGAAGGCGATAAAAAGCTGCTGCTGCTGCTGCCGCCGTCGATCATCAATCCTGTTATGCCATCAATTTGCGCAAAGGCGGCGACATACATACAGCATGTTTTTAAGCTTCTTGAGTAAGCGCTGCTGTAAGTACATTTCTTTGTTCCGCTTTAGTTCCGTCGCATCGCGTTTAAATCAATACCTTTTCATATCAATCTGCTCGCGTTGCTTGAGTCTCATTTCCGCTTCCGTTTTGAAGCGAATCAGCTACTTCTTTCACTTGACTTTGTGTCAATTGCGCGTGGATTTTAAATCTTTTGTTTTCCCTTGGCAACTCGCCACCGGCTTACGAGTTTTTCATTTCCTTACAGAAAGTATCCGTGTTTCGCTAGAAGTGCTTTGATTGCAATTGAAATGGTATTAATGGCAGTTGTAAAATGTGTGGTGTCTAAGTCTAAAATAGCTTTTAAATAGGAGCGTTTTGTACAAACAATAAGCTGATTGAAAAATTGCCGAAATTTTTATAAATTCTCTAGCTTATGTCTTGCTTCATACCCTCTTCTAAATACCGCTCTTCCCAGCCACTCCTCTTCTTCACATTCTTAGTCTACTCGGGACAGGTGTAGGCAATTTTGCGGTCGCCGACATCTCACGCAATCACTCCCTCCATTTGCTAGTGGTAGTTGTTTTTGTATTTCTTTAATACTTTTCCAATTATTTACGCGGCTACATTTTCTCTCGGCAGTCAAGTAAAGGACATCAAAATATGAAATTTCATGGCATTTTGTTAAGGACTTTGGAAAACTGTTTTTGCGGTTTCAAGGGTTCATTAGAGCGTTTAGTGCATGAAAATGTCTAATTAAAATTGGTGCCTCAGCCGATTGCAAGGGACGTTCGTGAAAAATGCAAAACATGTGTTTAGAAGGGAAAATGTCGCATGTACAGAATGTAGAGAAGTAGCGAGGCATGTTTTAATTCCTTTTAGAATACATGAAATATCGTATAATAAACTCCATAAAACTGATGAGAACTGTAGCATACAAAGAAATTAGTGATTTTAAGTGAGATTTTTGTTTTGATAGGAAGAAATATTAATTACCTGGTGTAGAGAAATGGTCCAAGTAAATATACAATGAGGTAAAAGCTAACCAGGTTTCGGAGGGTTGCGTACATGACAATCAAGGAGTTGTACCCTCAACGAGAACATAATTGCTTGGGACTTTCCTAAGTCTAAAGGTAAACACGTTGATAAGTAGGAGTTATGCGAGGTTCGGAGACATCTGTAGTATGAAGGGTCTTCAAAACTTTGGATGCGCAGATTATGCAGTATCACTTTTTGTTCAGACTACACAATAACGTGTTTCACAAAAATATATTTAATAGCCGCGAAAAGTAAGAGAACCTTGTCTTAATTCACCCGGGTCCAATTGGACGCTCCAAAGAACCGCAGTTCGACAATTCATCAGCCACCTTGAACACCGTAGTGTCCTGTCAACCACAAAAGTTCAAGCTCATTCCACCTTGTAACGGAGTTCAGTCTCAACTTTCACTCCTAGACTGAAACATCATCCGCGTAAGCTTGGATGTGAACAAGGTCTTGTATTTCCGTTAATAGGGAGTCCACTACCAAACACCACAATCCAGCATCCTATCCCAACCTCTGCCGTGGTGCAAAGGCTAGCTTCATCCCCACAGCCAGCAATACTCTAGATAACCTGAAGTGAATCCATCTTTTTATTGTTTCGTTCACTCCATAGCCGCACAGCACATATAGTCAAAGGTAGCGTTGTCAGTATCAGCAAACACTACTATTGAGTACCTGCTTCCAGCTTTACCTCGATCTTTGTTACAACGTCATGATGTAGAGCTGATTCACAAGACTTTCCGCTTTGGTATTCATGTTGATGAAACCTAAGGGGACTCTTCAGCAAAACCCTTGATCTAATGTAGTTCCCGACCATGCTGTCCAGACTCTACAACTAGTATCTATGATTTTGTGACATTCATCAGAACGACGAATTAGTTTCACTTTTAGGAAGAAGGATAATATAAAGGGTCTCTATTAGTGTATCATATCGGTCCAGGCTGGACTAAAGTGTGTCACCTTCCAGCGCTGGATGAAGGCAGGCACGAATACCTAACCTAATCCAAAAATTTACGACTCACGGATCATCTGACTTTGATTGCCAAAATAGCTCGCCATACTTGTGGAAAAAAGGTCTACAGAAATTTATGTTTAAACTATTTTTATTAATTTGAAATTTAAAGCTGAGAAAATGACAAACAATTTTTTGGCGAGTCACCGCGCCTACTATTTGTACGCAGAAATTATGTGTATCTATGGGCAGCGCATGAGGCGGCTAGATAAAAATATTTCCCACCTTTATTAACTAATTTGTTATGGAACGAATAAAAGATAATGTCACAACAATAACAAGAAGAGCCAAACCAAAAACAATACCAAAAAATATTTAAAAAAAAACTTGCAGAAATGAGTGTGATGGCTGGTATACACGCGTGTAAAAAAATGCCACACATCATCAGCCTAATTGCGATTTTGTTGTCATTCTAACAATGTTTGAGAACCAAATTGATGGATCCGAAAAGAATAATACTCAACTTCACTTATGTGCTCAGAATCTAAGTCTTAAATAAATAATAAAATGAAAATAAAGAAGCAAATAATATAAAATCCATTATTGTTTGCAGAGGATGACAATGCAATTTAATGGGCCATAGACAAACATACATAAGTTCATATGTTCATATGTATGTATGTTTTAAGAAAAGGCTGTCATCATTAAAAGACGCAACAGCCTCTTCCTCAGCTACAACTTCAATGGCGGTGGTCTATGCCTCACTTTTGTATTTGTAACTTCAAATGCGATTATAGCTAGAACGTCGCTTAGTTGTTTTTGAAATTTGCCGAAAGCCATAGGTAGAGACAAAATTAGCAACAACAACAACAACAACAACAACAACAGCAAGACAATAATAGAACAGAAAAACGCAAATGTCATCTATGACATTGCCAAGTGTCAAACGCGTCGCTGCCGAAGTGACAACCACAGTGTGAGAACGATACCGCTATGTGTGTGGCATGAAAATAAATTCGAAAACAACAAATTGCTACTAGCTAAGCAGTTGGCGATGATGAGAATGTGGCCGCAGGTGAGAGACAAAGGCGCTGGTAATAAGGTTGCTAAAAGACAGCTGTACTTGAGAGTCTCTAAGGAAAGAATTCGAGTGTATTTTGTGGTGTTGTATGGAAATCTTCTGGCATTCGACATGCTGCCTGCAAATGAAGGTAATAATAATCTTTTAGCTTTGTGTGATGACTTTGCAAGCAGGAGCGGATTTTAGAGTAGAGAAGTGCAAACTGGGGCGGCGAAATATTCAAACAACAAGGCCAGCTGGCTCAGCGTTGCAACTCTCTGTCTAAGACAGTTCTATAGACTTGGGTTGATTAAAAATAAGGTGACGTTCTGCATATAAGTTCTAAAGTCGTTTTAAGAAGGCGGAGAGTCCCTGGAGTCTGAATGTCGAGAATGCCATTCTAAGCAGCCTGGTAGGTCGAGGGATTTTCCGAAGTAGAGAAATATGATTTAGAAGCTCGTTTGAAATACCAAACACACTGGAAGTGGGGTTGAAGAGTATTCTATGTAATGGACTAACGAATGAAATGCAATAAGTGCTCCAGAGTTGAAGAATTTCACGGTCGTCAACCATTGCAAACGCGTGTGGTTCCCACGTGAAGGTGGGAATTACAAATGAAAGGGTAGCGGGTTCCGCTACTCAGTATCGGAGTGGTATATCTCACAGTGGAACAGGAATAAATAGAGAATTAGCTAATGGACGTGGATAAATCAATACCGTACTAGAAAAGAAGAAGAAAAAGGCTCAATATAGGTTGCTGCTACATACACAAACTGACCTGAATTAAAGGATGTTGGAAGAAAGTGAGTCTTTGTTTCACAGAGGGGCACCACGTTTCTGCGTTCAGTAGCTTTTTTTGCTTTAGACGTTTAATTGGGTTCAAGGGCCACTTTTAATATTTATGTTTTTCTCGCTTTGTCACAAGGAATGAATGAGATCGTATCACATATGCTTTGAATCTCTTCCTAGAAATTCTGGGGCGAAAAGGTACTAATATCTTAAGTACTTACTATGAGCTTCAATATTTTTTGGTAAAAGAAAATAAACATTCCGTTTTTCATAAAGGCTCTGGTTGTTCAAGATTCAATTGAATGCACAATGCAATGCTCGTAGAGCCGAAAAAGTTTCTTAGCTTCAATCTGATTTGTGGATGTAGAGCCAAACGATGGACACCGCCAAACACGAACACGAAATACAGTCCACAGATTACCTAGTAGTAAACCCAGACTTTGGTTTAAATATGTAGATTCACACCCCATTCAGAAGAGAATGGCGAAGAGACAAATTGTCAGATAAGGAAGACATCTGTATTTACATTGCCAGCTCCAAAAAGTACTGCGGTGTAACGATAAGAGTCTAGTCCTAAGAGCTTTTTATCGCTTAGTCCCTGCGGCTGGTACACTGGCCAGCATATTCTAAGATGAAGCCCTGGATAAATGTGCGGCATTTAGCATACTTAAGAATAATGTTACCAGAAAAAAAGATAAGTGATCATTCTACTAATAAGCTAGTAAATGAATGCTCAGGGAATCATTCAATGATTAACTCTCTTGCATAGTTTCCAGGCTACAGGTGCATAGAAGGACACGAGAAAGCGGACGAATCGGCAAAGCAAGAAGTTGTTTGCGTCGATTAATATATAACAGCGGTACTGGGACACTATCTCAGACAAGCACAAATAGAAATCTACTTGCAATTTCGGAAGCAAGCAAGCAAGAGACTAGACTTTTAGGAAAACAAGCGAGCTTTTGCCTGCTAGGTTTGAAGCATTTAGAAGTGTAGGTATACATGCTTCTGGAATACGACTTCCCTACAGCAGAAAATTCCACTGTTGCTGCTCGCATAGTAGAGGGGAAACGGTACATATTTTCTTGCGCGATTGCCTAGGGCTGACTTCTTTAAGACATAAGGCCTTCGGCAAGTTCATAATAAAGTAGGTACCGGCCCTACCAAGTGCCACAATAATCGTCTTGGAGAAATTCATAAGCGATTCAAAATGGTTCGACTAGAATATATGTGCAGGCAATGCAAAAGTTGACAGGTAGTCTTTGGTATATTAAATATGATTGTCCACAATTAGCGCAAATAAATGCGTTTCCATGCGTGAAAGAACACTTGTTAAGTACTGAAATCAACCAACCAAATTCAAAATTATCATCTTAAAAATAATTATTCTTTAGTTTATCCATACTATAAGCTCCACTAGGGTTTTAAAAAAAAATTGTGTCCAGAATTAGTTATTACAAACGAGCGAATTCTCAGCTTCGAGAACGATAGGTTCATATTCATTAAATAGGAATAGTCCAGTGGCCCAAACGCTCACTCGATCATGATGCGCTCCTGATTCTGCTCCTACTTTCTCAGCTAGCTAAGGTAAACACTTGAGTATAGAATTGAAGTTAGTTAGACAGCCACCAAGTATCTACGAGTAGACTGCGCGCGTATGTATGTACGTATGTGTGACAGTAATTAGTTTCAATTCTTTTTCATTACAACAAGTCACGGAAATGCGCACTTCTTTAAGTGAATTCTCTGTGGACTTCCAGAAACGAGTAGAGAAAGGTAGCGTACATTCGGCTATTGTGTGCCAAGTTACTCATGCCTTACGACTGGCCTACTTTGATGCTGGTGACAGCGGCGGCAACGACAAGTCAGTAGCTCATTTTGTTGCGACACAATTGTCACCTGTGAGGTGATAGACAGGACGGAGATATGTTACATGCAATGAATGCATGCATTTTCCCATCCCAAAGCGACAAGAGTACAAGGGTAGATAGGTAGCTATCAAGAAGTGGTGAGAAGGCTGTCTAGTGGAATTGTTGTTGGTTTAGCTAAGATACATACACTGTATGGCTGAAAATAATTAAGTATTTGTTGCTTTTCCTCATTCCGGTAGTTGTGGTAGGATTATTTTTCTTTTGGTGTATTTAATGCAACATTTTAATGTTTTTGCATGTAAGAGTTGTTTTAAAGCGGGTCGGTCTCCCACCTTTGTTCGCGACAACAACTTTCTGTTCCCTAACTTGCTTCTGCCAGCCACCCTGTTTGTATTCATTTGTTTAATCATTTGTTACTATTTATTTGTTCACTTCATGTTTGTCGGTTGTTTCAAACAAAAAACCGAGTCATAGTATCCCTTCTCACCGCATCTCATGTAACATTTTCTCACCCTTCGTCGGCATTTGCAATCGCTTACATGTTATTTTTTGCTCGCTATATTCCGTTGCTTGTTTGCTTATTGTTTTGTTTATTATTGTATCGTTTTCATTTGTTTATTCTTTGACTCGTATTACAACATTTTAGTTTTTTGTTTTCCTACTTCGATATAGTTTTTTTTGTTTGTTTGTTCTTCCACTCAATTGACCGCATTTACCTTTGTATACATCATTCGAGGCGGTGCGTTTTCATCCTTTGTTTGCGAACTTGTCATGTTGCCGACCTGTAGGCTCAACCTTTCCTCCACCTGAGTTTTTATCTTTGAATATGTTTACTTTAAACTGTGCTAAATTGTGCAATAATAGTTTTAAATAAACATTCATCTATAACGTGGGTTCTGGAAGCTGTTTCTTGTTTTATTTGTTTTTTTTTATCTGGTAGTGTGAAACGTATTATATTTACGCTGAGTGTGTGGTCATACCAACAGTTGTGTCAATTCGAGTATGTTTCACGACTTAGGAACTTGCACCGCATGATGTTGAATTTTTGTTCTATTTGCCTAAGGAAATTGTGCGGGGCCAAAGATCCATTACAGACGCAATAGAAAATGAATGAAACCTGCTTTTGTTCCAGAATAAGGACTTTGTTGAGCTATAATGTATGCAAGTATTCTAGTTCAACGCGAATGGGGCATGTTCCATGGTATCCTACTTAATTTGACATGAGATTGTCTCAATCTATTCTTTAAGTCAACATGATTTATATTTTTGGGCGATTAAAAAATATATGATCTAAAAAATCCCCGATATTATATTTTAAATTAAAAATGAAAATTGAGAGTTTCAATAAAAAAAAAACTATTGGTACGCATCCTGTAATAATTTTTAGCAAATACCATTAAAAATTATTTTAAATAGTAATCGATTTACAAACATACACAGGTTAAGGTTGACTCACCTTGAAGTTCATTAACCGCTCTATAAATGCTTATTAACTTAGTTCTTTCCGCAAAATAGATTTGTATTCAATTATTCACACAATGAGATATAAGCGAACGAACGATGGTACTAAAATACATATGCATGTAGATACATATGTACATATGCGATAAAACCAAATTTAAATGGCACGCAACAACAAAAATTGCACGCACTTGGAACTTATGCTCTTCCAGCCATTTTTATTTCCAATCGCTTAGCAAGCACTTTGCACAACAATTCTTTCTTTTAACTGCACTTTTAAAGCATTTTCACACTTTCACTTTTATTACACAAAACTATTGGCTAGACAATACTAATTTGCAAAAACTAATTAAATCACAAACAATTTACAATTAAATATTAATAAACTTGACCGAACGCGTACCGACGCCCACAACAGTAATTTGACACGATAGCAACCGATTTACAACTGAGCTGTCGATGATAGGTAAAGCAGCGCTGTTGGGGAGAATGCGACTGCGACGCAGCCACCCACATGTAGGAGTGTGAATGTATGTTTGCGAGTGTCACTGAGAGGAACATAGTAATTATAAAACTGTTATGTATACACAAACCTGATGAAGAATAAAAATAGAGCAAGGAAAATATCATGCGAATAATTTTGGAGAAGGTACAATAAGGAGTTGAGAGGTATTGCAAGAGTGTGTGGAGACATTCCATAATTGAGCAAACAATACTCGGCGATTCCAGTGCGAGACAATTCAGTATTAAATCGGAAGTGGTTGTGTTTATTTCAAAAATTATTGGTGGGTCGCGGTCGACCGGTGTACCTATTTGAGCGAATTACGTTTGTATTCAGGGACTTAGCGGTATGAAAAAACTTTAAATCTCTTCAGATTTTGAAACCAAAAGAGCTACATACATACATACGCTTGTGGCTACGTAAACATTACCACGACTTTTTTAATTAGGTAAAATTGTTTGCATTAATAACAAAAAAAAAACACTGTAAAGAAAGTATATATAAAAATTTTAAATTTTGTACAAAAGTTAGAAAATGTCATCCAATTTTCACTAGAATTTCACACTTTTTAATCAACATTTTTAGGAAAATTTGGGTTATGCAATTTATTTAAAATTTAATTTAATTTAATTCTAGTATAAGACTTTCCATGGAACGCATGCTTTTTATAGGGGAGAAAATTAAAACTTGTACTTTATTGTACTAAAATGGACTATTAAACTGCAAAATTTGGTTAAAACGTTCACAATTTTTATGAAAATTTTATAAATTTTGGTTACGGTGTAAACTATATTTAAAAAAATGTTTTTACTAATTTAAAAAATTCTACCTAATTAAAAAAAAAATTGTGGTATGGTTGGTGTAGGACAGTGCTCGTCAAACTTTTGAGTGTGACGGACCGGCTGCAGTTTTTCTATTACGTCGGGGACCGGTACCTTTTTTTATTGATTATTTTTCGTTTACGATCATCTCACATATGTATTAAAATTTGTTTAAATGAATTTCTTTGTTAGCCGGGTGTCTATATATGACCTATTACCATTTAATGATAGCAGATATTAGCGATTTTTTATGAATGTTTAACAAATTTAAGTTGTTTTTATTATACAAGTTGTATATAGCCTCATTAAACAGTAATATCAAACATCAAAAAATCGTTGTCCATTTCGCGACGCCCTTTGCGGACCGGCGACTTATGGCTTACGGACCGGCACCGGTCCGCGGACCACCACTTTGGCGAGCACTGGTGTAGGACACTCGACTAGATTCTAGACAAACGTTTTATTCACTATGCATTTGGCTGACATCACCGCCATCCCATAAATAAGATGGACGTGCAAGATAGACCAAAATGAGTGTGTCGAGACTCGCATCAAAAGGATATTCTAAAATATTTCGCTCATTTGCGTCCGCACCCCGACGGATTTCAATGCTGAGGTGACATCGGATGAACGGCCGCCGACCACCAGCCAGCATCTTCACAACTCGACTCTCGCAACTGCTCTCTGAAATCATTATTTAAAAAAAGTAAAATATAAATATGAGTAGTATGAGTAATAACACTAGGTAATGCCGCCAAAGAAGTAGTACGATTTTAACGAGCCTAAAAGAATATGCAGATTTTGAAGGGTAACATGGATGCATCGTTGTTTCGACATATCGGAGAAATCAACGTCTATGCTAGAACAAATTGGCAAAAAACATCGATATATCGGCCGGAAACTACGATTAACATTTGACCTAGTTAAATAAAAAAAATATGAAAAGTATATTCTCCAATCCCAACCCAAAAATAATGTGTAGGTTTAATCCAACGCAAGACTGAGAAACACAAGTTCCGATGTTTTTGAAACAAACATCGATGTATCGTCAATTTAGCGATGTTAGAAAATTTCAAACATCGATGATATATATGAAATTGCAACCTTAGCTATACAAGATCAATAGTGGGACGCTAAATAAAACAGGGAAGTCGAAATACTCGAATAAAAAAAGGCTTGAAATACTGGTCGGTAAGAAAAATCCTGAAAATTTAGCAGAAATGAAGGCGACTTACGGCGGCTTCAAGACCAGGGCAAGGCCCTAGGAACAGCCTTTTATCCTGTGAATAGTAACTTCACTGAAGCTGGTGTAGAAGATGAACTCAAGCCAGCAGACGGGAATTACAGAGTCGATCTTTCGCCGTCGTGATTATGGCGAGGTAAGAACATCAATTTTGCGTCTGAAAAACCAAAAAGTAGCTGCATGTGACGTTGCTTGTTGGGATCAGTATGACCAAGTTAGCGTTTTTGAGGCTATATTTGACAATTGCTTTTATGCCATAGCCTCAGAAACTTACATCTGACTTCGTGGCTATTTTCTGGTCTTTTTTAATTAAAATATTCATAATAAAATTCGAACTAGAACTATTAAAATAAGAACCAAGGCTTACTAACAAGCTTTGATATTTATAAAAATACTATTTACCGTTGTAATATTACAAAACAGGGTAAAGTGTCTTTCCTTTAAGAAAATACTTTCTTAGCTTTAAAAAAAATACAAAGAAGTTTGCTTTAAACCTGTCTGAGTTTGATATCCCCACGAAACTATGCGGCTGAGTGAAATGGCGTTGAGCAATGCCACCTGCTGTGTGAGAAGTCGGAAGAATTTCTCCCAACCGCTCAATACCAAATGAGGTTTGAACTAGATTGCATGATGTGTTATGATTCTCGTAGTGAATGGCTTCTCATTTGTCCAAGTTTTGGAAGCGGGGGCGAAAACAAATAGCTTTGGTAATGAGAGGCCATACTTCTTCCAACAAAACTCTGTTAGGCAGCACAACTCCAAAGCTATTCCTTATAGCTCGTGTACCCGAGTCAAAGTTTCGTGAGTTAGTGGTTAAAAGGTTTGGACTAGTGGCAGAAGTGATTATAATAATACGTCCAACTTAAACTAATTAATTCAGGCATGAAAACTTATATATACAGTGCCGAAATAGAGGACTTCCGTGCAGAAAAGTTTCCTCATAAAGAGAACTATAAGAGTCGATGTCCTTAGAAGTACCACTGCAACAACAACAGCAACAGTGGATGTCCTGTTACCTCAAATTTCTCTAACTCTCCCTGTAAAGACGAATCTGGTGATGGATATTGAGATGAAACGACCAACGCGTTTTAAGCGAACTTAAAACAAAAAATTTACTACCTAGGTCTATTAAAAACTAGGAAAAACTATTGTAAATGCGATATAGTGTTTTGTTCCCTTAAGCAGGACACACTGGTTTGCAGCCATTGTCGGAACCATGGAAAAATTTTGTTGGATGTTTTGGAAAAGGGTTTTTAGTTTTTATTAGTTGTTTTAACGTCAGCTCCAACGCGTCCTATAATCCCTAATTTTTACTGCTTTCATTGAAATTTGTTTTTTTCTTCCCTCGTCTTCAGATAACTTTTGCCTGCATACAACTCTGTTCTACAGATGCTTTTGGACAGTGTCTAGAGAAATGATGTGTTATCCCAGTTTGAAATAAGTTGAATTAAAGAAAAGTGTAAGATGAATCAACTGTGAATTTGTTCTGCTTAAGAGCACCCTGAACTATGTACGTATAAATAATCTTTAACACTATAAGCGTTGCAAATCGCAATGCAAAATCTAAAAATACCGAATTCCAAAGTCTGTGCATGCACCAGAAATCGAAAGAAAAATCTTTGCAAAATCGAAATTCGGAGCACATTTTCGGAACGAATTTCGTATTAGTAACGCATTGCACGATTTTTCGATGACAATTCACACAATCGAATAGACAAACAAAGCGCTGTAAAACTGAGAGATGGATAGTTGAGCAGACAAATAGGTCGGACAGTGCGACAGACAAACCAGCCACGCAGCCTAAATGTGTCACGCTATTGGCTGGAGAGAGGAAATGCAATGGTGAAGATGAATTGTGACAAGCTGTTGAAGACCTACCGCAAAATAATCACTTACATGCGGGGGACAAAAATAACCAAGTAGACACAAAGCGTGCATATGGAATATACAAGCTAAGATGTATGAAAGCAGGGTGTGCTCACATGGCTAAGAAATTCGCTAAACATGCTGCGTTTCGGTATGCAGCAAAAACCTTACAGTGGCATAGAAAGCAACGTGTGACTGACTGTAACAACCGGAAGATTGTGCGCGTTTTCTTGCTTTTTTTGAAACTCATCAGCAATAGAAAGTCACCTACTGATCGCTAGCAATGAACAACAAAACAAATGTGTCCCACACGGGTGGTAGACAAGAAAAGGAAAACTGCTTGCGTACCGCTTTGAAGTCCTGCGAAGACAATGTGTCTACGGACTATTTTTTTTCCTTTTGCCTCCTTTCTTTCTTTTGTGTCATTGTCATTTTGGGATATCCCAGGATATACGGCGTGTGAACCGTGTAACAAGTGTAACAAATTTCTCACTTATCCATGACTTTTACGCATGGCTGTTTAGCTGGCATACCCACGGAGGTATACTATTTTGTGGTGAGTTGTAATAAAGTAAAAAATGTGTCAAAAAATGCGACAAAAATTCGTAACGCCCCGCGATGATGGGCTCACTTAAAGGTCACTTGGTCAACCGGCCGAGCGGCAAACATTATACCATTTGCTTGCAGAGGCATACTTATTTTTTTCCTTTTGCACACTAATTGTTCGCAGATTTATGCTTCGCAAGTACATACCTTTACCTTACTTTCTCTTCTACAAAGCGGCGCATTTGATTTTCGTCTAATGGATTTGCGTATGTGTCCTTAGCGCGTGTGTGTTCCACTTCAAGGCACTGCAACTATCCTTCATGGGAGTTTTTTCTTTTTATTTCTTAAATTCTTTATTTTTTTTTGCTTTTTCTAAAACACTTGCCGCCGACAAAGTAGAACAGCTCTCATATACTCACTAGCTCCATGCACTTGCATACTTCTACTTTTCTGAAAAAATGTGTATACCTACAAAAATTGAACAGATAAAATAAAATCAAATTAAGTGCATATACGTATGTACTTACCGCAGCAATGCCATCATCGCATTTGATTGTCACTCCCAAGCACTCGCACGCAGTTCAGCAGTTGTTGCCTGCAAAAACTCATATTTGGAGCGTGGGGTTCCTTTGATCTCGCTGTATGCTCTTGCATGTGGGCGTCTCACTTGTCGCGGTATTTCTCGTGTAACAGCCTTCACTTTGCCTTTCTATTTTTCTTGCACTGCCTCTTTTAATAGGTTTTCCATCATCATTCAACGCGAGTTGTCATTGTTGGTTTGTTGATTTTTTGCATGCCTTCAGCCTTAAAATGCAATGTTTGTGCACTCCAGCTAGTCAGCAGAAGTTTTCTCCTTACGTACTCGTACGTGATATGGCCCCTAACTAACAGACTATCATTTTCCCCGCTACATTTGTGTGTGCTTCATTGCTGTCATCACTGTCGCCGCCATCAGTCACTCAGTTAGTGCGTTTGTCATTCAGTCACCATCGTCTTTGCGCTGTCCCTCATCTCGATGCTGTTGTTGCATTGCACATGTTGCACTTGTCTGTCGCACATTTGCAAATGCCACAAATTCGCTTTAGCTTTTGACTTGATATGGCAGACTAGAAGGCGCTCCAGACTTCAAACAAAGCAACTGGCTGACTTTTTGCATTAGTGTTTTCGCTTTGATTTTCTTTATAATTTACTTAAAATTTTTTAGAAAAGAATGGAACTATTAGGAGTTGGTTGGCATTTGCTTTATGTCTGCTGTATCACCTTAACCATTATGGATATTGAATATATGATTATGAAATAGTTTCACAGATTCATTTTTGTACTATATTCGTGCCAAGTTATGCATATAAGATATGGACCGAGCTCAGTATATAAACACTGTACTGGAATCTAACCATATTCGTAAGTATTTGGGATCATTACCGATACAGAAAATGTATGTGCCACACTATTATAATTTATAAGCGAGCTATTCAAGCAAGGATCCGACGATACGATTGAATCTACCAGTACAAACCGAGTTTATAGTGCCTTCGTCCAAGACTATGTAGAGGTAGCCACTATAAACTAACCTATACAAAACTGTCGATTCAGTCTGAATTTGGAATTAAATAAGGATCACTGAACACATTTCAATGCTTTGAAACCTTCGTTAAATCAATGATCGAACGAGAGCTTTTCACAGAATACAAAGACTATTAGTAATATTTCAGCCTATAACTATAGCCGTATACTTGTTGGGTCATCTTTCATTTACCGTGGAAGAACATACATTGTTCCGTTTTTCAAAGTGGTTATTTTTTATTTGGTACCTTTTTTAGCTTTCCTTTGCCCAATTGGGTCAGTTGTTCATCCCAGGTGTCGACAGGTTCTTTCATCATTTTCATAATTTCATTGTAGACATATGGATGTGGGGTCGAAGGTTTTTTATCGTAGCATCATCATCCAAGCGTACATCCTGTTCAAGCCGCCGCATTCACTGAATCTTAATTCGTTTCTAATATCCATGCCATAGTAGATAAAGCTCCGCGGCTACGAGAATAGGGCCAAAGATGTTGCAGGGAAATTTTCTCCCGGACGTCCCGAAATACTTCTTATTCCCTTGTCATATTATCCCCGTTCCAAAGTCATACAAAAGACCAGGCATGGTGAGAGATTTGTCTACTTCGACTCCCCATCTAGCTCAATCCTTTTCCCCCCTTCTGTTAGCTGAAAAATGCAGCACTCTGCTTTTGCTATTCGTGGTAACGCTGCGATTTAGATTGGTCACTCGTATTATGCTTTTCAACATCTAATTGAAAAAGTCAAACGACATTGTCTTAAACGTCTTACCTATAAATTCGTTTGGTTTCGAATGGCACTGAGAAGTAATTCCTAATGGCACAGAGCCAAAAAAGTTAACGTCTGTTCAAATAGCCGTATTGACAGAAGCTGACTTACCAATGGAGATTCTTTTCGCCGCTCCACATAGCCTTATTAGTCTAGAGCGGCGATGGGCACTGCCTTTCCCGCGGGCAAAGCTTTTTTAAGCTTTCTATATATTTTGTATAGACGCGTTAAGAGTAGAAGCTCTCTCTGCCCATCGCTGGTATAGACAGAAGCCAATTTGCACATGAAACTTCTTTTCACACTCAAAAATGTCAAAAATATCTCCGAACTCGGAAAAAAATAGTCCGCGTCTATTTGTTTATCGACGGGTTTTCCGGATTCGATGAACTACTACAAAAATCTCTTAAAAAGTCGAGTTTGCGATACGATACGCGATACGCGATATGCGATGTGAAAGCAAATGGTGTCGCTGTCGTGCAAGTGAGCACAGTTTTCATCACTTCCAACCACGTATTCAGCTTTCACATCGTCTCACTTATCCTCAAGGCTCAGAAGGCTTATCCCACGTTAATTGGCGCAAATAGCAGGACCTTAATCCTGTTGCATTGGGCAAAGCACATAGAAGTTTTAATCTTCTGTCATCTATTCTTCAGACGAAATTGCGCCCACCTAATTCTGCGCCACAATCTTTCACCAGCTCAGCCTGTATTCCATCGTCTCTAAGGGGTTTCTTGTCTTTAAACTCATTATTGCTGTTCTCACTTTGTCTTGGTCGACTGGAGGCACGTGAGCTGCGTCTATTTACATGCATTGGTCTGGGTTCTTCTTCGTTAAACGCGCCTATTGAGTCGCCATTAAGAAGTGTTTTCACTATATCCCAAAGGTATGTATGTACTCTGGAAATCTGTTACCAGATTCTCATCTTCGTCTCCACCGAAACTAACGTTGTATTCCACAAAAATATGGATTTAGTCTAAGATAAGCCTGAACGTCATTCTATTCGAGAAAACTTTTTGTAGCGTACGCTTGAGCCAGTTATAAGCCTATAAATCGGAGTGCTTGGTGTATGATTCACGTTTATTTTCCCGAAGTTCTTTAGCGAAACATTGCGATGCAATTGATTATCGATAACCAGAAAATGCTTAAGCAGTACACTACATCAAATTCAATTGCATTTACCGTCAAATAAGTTAAAACACCTACTTAAATGGGACTAAAAACTGGTCTATCGATTGATTTGTATCAGACTAGGTCTTTGGGAAAGGTCTTTGGAGAATAAATTTCACCAGACGTTGCCATCGTCAGTGCTTCAACTCCATGCGGTAGGGTTGCTCAGTCCGAAGCTGAACAAGGCAAGAATGTTATTCCTCAGACTACAAGATAAAGTTTGCAGCAGTCATTCCTAAGACTACAAGATACAGTTTGAAGGAGTCATATCGTTAATTTGCAACTTTTTTAATTAGGTAATTAACAAAGCGAAATTCGAAAAATTATCTTGGCATTCATTTCTTTATTTCTTACTTATTATAACCACCGTTATTATCCGTAACATTTTCTTACATACTTCAAATAATCCTCAGGTGCTCTAAATCACAAATACTTTACTTGCGAAATTTAAGTAAGTATAAGAAGCCTAAGCAAACATAAATTTATACAACAAATATACTACATTAATCAGCAATAAAAAGGGGCTTTTGGTTTGTACTACACGGGTAGTTTAAATTTTCATTGTCGTTGAAGGAAAATATCAAAGCCAATCGCTACTAAATGCGCCACCAGGGCGTTGCTGAAACAACAGCTGAGACAACGTAAGTAAAACAAAGCGGTACAGTTAAAAAAACACTACTTTTTTCTTACTTAATTTTTAAAAGAGGCAATAAATGACGGCTGCAAAATTATTAATCATGCATTTTATGCCGTTAAGCTTTAATAGGCTTAAATGTACGGCATTTAGTATACAAACAGCGTTTAAGTGACCCAACCGCCATGGCTTTAAATATTGTAAGAGGTGTCTGTTATGGTGCAATTGGTGGTGTCCCAAGTGATTGTGAATATTTGCATTTGACATACAAAAGCCTTTCGGTTTTGGACTTTGTAACAGGTTAAAGGTAGGTAGGTAGATAGGTAGGTGTACTGGGTATTAACATATGTAACTGTCATTGAAAAATGTATGTATTACTTTCGCTGCTAGCGTGGTATTAAGACGTGTCAGTCCAGGCTGAGAGTGCTGCCAGCAGGTAGCAGCAATAGCATCAATTTGTATGCCAACAAAGGAAACAGGGGTATTTAAAAACTGTAGCTTAAAGATGCAAAATGACAAAAAGAAAAAGTGAGCCAATTCACTTACGATTAATGAAACTACTGAACTTTACTTTAACATATATGTAGAGTACGAAAAGGTGTTCGCTTTATGTGAAAATAAGAGTAATATTTGAGTTTGATAGATCGGTCGGGTATGTTATAAAACTGGGACAAAGAAGCTTTAATCTCAAGCGCGCCCTACAAAATGTCCCTGCAGAAATCTGGGGAGTACTATCTGGGACTCATACTGCAACAATCTGCAGGTAATTTTTCCAGTTGCACCCGCGAAACAATTGCTGTGTTCACCTCACCGTGGAAGAGGGCCATTGAAATCTCCTGTCCCTTGAGTTACAACAGAGGAAAGATCGAACCGCATGGGTGGTCAGAAAATCTCTTACTGTAGAGTTTCCAGCCGGGGCATTTTCCATAAGGCCAGGAGGAGTAAACTAAATCATTTTCGACTGAGCATTATATAAGATTGGGCTTGGGATCTATTCGAGATTAGGGTAGCGAAATGAGCATCATGGAAATTCTTCTTTGAAAGCATGGAGGGTAGCCAGAAATGTTCGAGGTTTAGGCGAGTTCTCTCTGTGAAACCTGCTCCCCTGGGGTACATTAGGAGCCGTCAGAATTCTCTTCGAATGCTCCGGATTCAGAAGAGATCCGTTTGGAGGCTTCAAATCTTTAAAAATACCATTCGGATATTGTGAGCGCTTTCTATGGGCAACTAATTGTTTCAACAAACTTCACTGCAGACGTCTGCGAAGGTCTTCTGCTACTTTTTGATACCTATCTTCGCGAACTGCCTAGCTAGGTGTCATATTCCGGGGTCTTGGAGGGTGGTCAGAGCTACCTTTATTCCTAAGACAGGTAAGATCTCTCATGTATTATCCTGTGACTTCAGACCGATCAATCTTTCCTCGTTTGTTTTGAAAACGCTAGTGAGGCTGATTGTTCTGAATGTAAGAAGCGGAATTCTCAGCACAGCGGCTTTTCTTCCTTTCTGGCGATCAATGCTATGTTAAACGTTGAACCCATAGATATAACAGGCATATCGCCACAGTAAGATAAAGGCGGGTGTGCTTTAAATTCGCCTCAGGCTATGGACACGCCACTCTTCAAAAAAGCTTCGAGATCTTACCAACTTGAACAGACCACTGCCCGCCGAGTTTGTAACCGGGATCCTGTAAACGCATCTACGGAGAGGTCGAAGTTCCATGGTAAGGTGGGTGGAGGTGTGTTCTGCGAAGAACTGCGAATAACTCCTGAAATTCAGGCCACCGGATTGGTTGCTTACTAGTGTAACGCCTTTCAAGGCAGTGAATATCTATTCCGACAGCCAAGCAGTCGTCAAAGCTGTTGGCTCTCTGATGGTCTGATGGTGGTGTCACAGTTAAATCATTGGAAACTGCATGGCCAATTAGCTGGCAAGGTAGGGAACCCTTGAGGAACTGCTCCCAGGCTGAGCTAGTAAGGGTGCGCCCCTGAACTCGTGTGGTCTACTTGTCGACTGATGGGCGTTGGGTCAGCACAGCGGCTGCTGGGCGAAGGCCTGCGCATGCAAGGTAGCAAAGCCGTTTTGGCCATAAGCCCAATATTAGGGGCTTTCAAGAACCTTTCTTTATATAGCATGTAACTTGCTACCGTACTGTTTTTTTCATCTCACCTGGCAGCTTTGGGCACCTTGTCTGCCTAGTTGCATTTCATGCACTAATTTTTTTTCTCTTTTCCATTGAAACAACTTTTCAGTAGCACCACTCAAATGGTGGCAATATTGCTGATGAGTGTGTCGCTGATCGCTCTCATCATCATACTCATAATCAGATGCGCCCTTTCCCTTGGTTTGTCCCTCCGGCGCGCATATATCTATGTATGCCCCTCCACATTCACTTCCATCGACCGCCTTCAGACGCTTTTTCGTTTTTGCTTTCAGCCTTAAGCCTCCAACGAGCTCACAGATCTACTTACTTGCTTACTTATAATCGCAAATAGCACATAAATAATGGACTTAAATGTCAAAAGGGGAACAATCAATTTGTTTTTCTGCATTTCGGGTGCCGTTGTTGCTGCTGCCAACTAAAAGTTTCCAATATCTTAATGCGCTTTCGGGGAAGCAGCACGCACAGCGGGGACAAACAAAAAAAAAAAAAACAGAAATGCATATGTAGCTAAGAACAAAATGCTAAAAATGCATGTAGAGAGAGCGAGCGCCAATGGAAAGCGCCACAAGTAATTTGCTCAAGGCGGCACAAACTTAAGAGCATTTTTGCTGTGTTTCCCTTTTTTTTTGTTTTAAGTTCGAGTTCTGTTTAAATCACTTTTTTATCCGAAACTTTTTCGTTCACCATCTGCTACTGGCTACGCTTTGCATCCTCCGGAACAGCGACAAACCTACATACATGCCATACATATGTATGTACAGTCACAATGCTGCAGTCCCTCCAGCCGCATGTCCAAAGGGCACTCCAGAGCTCAGCGTGGTATGGCGTGGCGGGCAGGCAGAAAGCAAGCAGCCTGGGACCCTTGCAAACTGCATGCCAGCCAGCCAACCAATGCTGCTGAGTGCTTAAGTGCTTCCGAAAGTGAAACAAATCTGTGACATGTGTTGCTCGCTGCTCGCCACTCTGACTCTGACTACTGGCTGCTTCCGCGCGCTTTATTTTTGTCACACAAAACGGCGGACCAAGCGAACATATTGTCGCTGCTGTTTTTGCTGCTGCTGCTGCTGCTGCTTTTCATTTATGCTTTTCAATTTCTGCCACAAAGTGGCTCCTCGGCTACTGTAGCGCTTTGTTGGGACGCTTTCATGGCTGCACCGCTACATTGCCAGTATTTTTCGGTCGTTTTTTTTTGCTTTTTAAATTTTCTTTCTTTCAAGAAATTTTGGTGTATGTATTTTCTTTATTCAAAGTATCGCATCATGCACCATACTGGCCCCTCTCATCATCTCCAACCTTCCTTTTAGCGCATTTTTAGTGCATTTTAAGCGGATTTTCACATAATGCCACACCAATCGCTCCCTCAGTGAGTGCCTTCCCCTGAAGTGGAGAGATATGAGGCGGAGGGCGCTATACCAACTGAGTAATATGTAAATGCATATATATGGAACGCTTTATCCGCTGCTCGCCACGAAATGGCCTGGTTATTTATGTGATCTGCTTAGGTATGCTGAAGACTGGCTGCCCCGGCAGCGTCTACTAAGTGCTACTGTTTGTTGCAACAGTTGCTGGAAACAACTGTTGCCATTTACATATTTATTTATTTATTTTTTCATCTTCATACATACCATCGACCAGCAGCAACCAGCAGCAACCATCAGCAGCCTCATCATCGATTTTTGTATACAGTGCTACAACCCATGCTATTGCTGTTGCTGTTGCTGCCATTGCTGTCACTAAATGACATTGGATTGTTGCATTGAATGGCATCGAATGGAAAGGCTCAGTGAAATGGAATTACATTGGAATGCTACGCGTGGCACACATGCATACCATTAATATATGTATGTACATTCTCATGCGGTCATAGGTGTGGCATGCTACATACATATGTACATGCCGTCTGGCGGCGGTGGGTAGCTGTCAACTCCGCTAATTCGAGCAAGCAGAAGTTTTAGAAAAAAAAATTGTATATTTAAATCTTGTTTTCGGTGAAAGTTTGCGGCTGAAATGCATATGCAAGTGCAACATTATCAACCAAGTGGGGCTTGAGGTAACTAGCCCCTTCCCAAAATGCTTTGCATTTTCTTGCGTTTAACCATTTTCCGCAGTAATTTGCGATATTCGGAATTTTGTAGTTCGCAAACTTTAAAGATCTCAAAAACTTTGAAAATTTCCAGACTGTACGCGAACTGTCAACATTTTTTTGAAAAGCGTTTTTAAGTTTCGAGTTCTCCAGTTCTTAGAGTTTAAGAAAATCACCCAAATTTAAATTTTCAAGCCGAATATGCTCTTTTGGATTAAGTCACCAACATTGAGTTGGTACTAGGAATATTAATTTTTTCTCATTTTACGTTACCGGGATTTTCGGGATGTCATTATCACAATCCTCAAATCTGATTGATTAGATGTTCGTATTTTGAATCGAAGGACGCTATTTAGATGACTAGTCAGTGGAACATAGCAAATGACACAAATGACAAACTAGCACCACAAATGGAAGGAAAAGCTCGGTCGAGCAGAACTCATGCGTGCTTTTTCGTCTTTTCAAGTACAGCTTTCGAACACAAATAAATCAATATTAACTACTAGCGTAGGCTTACAGCTACTCCACACTTTCGGCCACAAAAGCTAAAGCTTCAATTAGCCACGACTTGTTGTGTTACACATACTGATGGCTACCAATAAAAGTGGAATTCAAAAAGTGAAAAGAAGAAAATCACTTAACAAGAAAATGATCGACGGCTTAGTATGTCGAAAATAAATGTAATAAAATCAAGAGTGAGGATTAGCCGCGCACACGCGGTACAATGCATAAAAGTCCATTGTAATCAACAACTAATGCGAGCTTATCAGTGCAACGAAAGAGATTAATTTCGCTTAAGCGGATTTCGAAACAATGCAACGACGCAAGTAAAGAAAATAAGCATTAATGAAAATAAATTAAAAATAATTGAAAAAGCTTGAAATTAAGAGCAGAGATAAATCAAAGAAAGAAAGAGTGAAAATGTTAAATCGAAATTTCCAAATGACGCGCAACTGCCTACAGTTTGAGCAACAAATAGGCAGATCAAGCTACAAGGGAAAGCAACAGTAGGAAAGGCGCGCGGTGTGGGCGCTTACGAGAGGCAGTAACCAAATAGAACGGAGATATGTAAATAAATAAATTAGCGACCACAAAGTGTTGAATGCGAAGCTTGTTGTGGCAGTTTCAGCGGGGCTGCGGCGCGGTGCGACGGCTACGTGTTAACGCCTCAAAATGACACTTTTTCATGTTTTTATGTTGAGCGACACTTTATGACACTTAACATGTCAAACAAATTGACAATCAAACCGAATGACATTTGTAGATAAACAAATGTGGAATAACAAATGACAACAAGCGATAGCAACAACAATAACAATAACAAGCGCACCATAAGCACCACACAAAAATGTCAACATGAATGACATTCAAGTGATTTGGTGACTGCATTTTGGTTGCTTTGAATGCGTCAACTAAACGCATAAAAGACCACCTACCCGACCTACGTAAATTTGTGTTTAAACGTGTGTGTGTGTGTGTGTGTGTGTATGCACCGAAATGCAGTATGGTAGGCACTCACCACACTTGAAGCGCGCCTAAAAACAATTAAGTAACAAATCAGCAATCAGAGTAAACAAGCTTTTCAAATCCCAACAAGCAAATATAAGGAAATAAATACCTATAAAACAAATAGTACATACATACATAGGTATGTACATATATAAAAATACAAAAAATAAAGTCAAATAAGTGAAATTATAGCTAAGTGGGGATGTGTGCAAGCGCTTAACTTGTACGCCTGTTGCGTCAGATAAGTCAATCAGCTTTTCTACACTGACCAGTTAGGTATGCGCATGCGCTTGCGTCGTTGTGGCACACTTTTAACCCATTTAAGGCCTTAAACTTAATGCTAACAAAATAAAACTAATGCTATATGCTAATGAGTTAAATGAAAGAGAGAGAGAGAGTTACTTTGTGCATAGATATAATTATCTATGTAAATTGATTACGTTGGCATCTTTTTTTATTTACGCCGTGTATAGTGAAAGACGTGTAACGCAGTTTTGAGGTGTTAATAACAACAAAATTAAGAAATCTGCGAAACAAATATTTTTTTTCTCTCAGTTTTTATCTTTTTCTTTTTTACTTGCTTTTGCCGGTGATTCCGCCAGCGTGATATATGGTGTCAAATTATTATATTTTATTTAACATAAATGAAAAAAGAGTTGATTTACATAAATTGGGTAAATGTGGCAACTCTCTTATAAAATGCTTTCACAATAAATTGGCGTAAATATGTAAGATACTCAAGCTTAAGGATGTGTTGTCCAAAAATAAAATGATTGCAAAAAGTGTTATTTTTAATAAAAATACGTTCTTGTATAATGAAGTGCAAATATTTATTTTATTTTATTTTATGCTAAAATGTATACCGCATCTATAGTAGTTTAGTTCCATACTGCAAATATCTTGAATCTTGGCCTTTAAAAATTTTTTTCTAAAAAAATTTATCCCAACTTCAAGATTACTTTTAGTAGCGGTTAGTAAAGCGTTAAGCGACTGGATGCGTACGCTACTAGGTTGCCGCAGAGTTTCTGTCGAATGGGGAATATCATCCATATTGAAACAAGATAACGTGGGAGCTGCGCAAGTTGGAGTCTTACCTCATCCCCGTTGTATTCAAAAATGGTGCGTTTTACAGGAAAATATAAAAAACGGTATTGGTGGAAGCCTATCTTTAGTGCAAAAAAATTATACAAAATACCTGGGGCTTATGCTGGATAGCGAACTGTCATGGAAAGTAACTGTGACGCAAAGATAGAAAAAGGCTTTTTTTGGCATCTTGAAACCTCTTTACTCTCTTTCGAAAGACAAATTGAATGTTCTGATAACGTGGAGCCCTTAGCGTTATATGGTAAGCCTTTTAGCAATAAGTTTTTTTTTTAATTTAATTTAATTTAAAAAATATATATTTATTTCTTTTTAAAACAATAAAAACTGATGAATATAAGAAACTTAAATTAAAAAAATAAAAGTAAGTAAAGTGAAAATAAAGCAAAAAAGATATTTTTAAAAACTAAATGCAATCAAAAAATATACATATATATATTTTTTTAAACAATAAAATCTAATAACTAAATTAGAAAAAGAAAAGAATAAACCAAAAAAGAAAAAAATAGCACTTAGAATTAGAAAAACAAAAATATAGGTACTTGTATTTTCAACACAAAATCTTTAAATTAAAAGAAAATTAAAGAGAAAAATTAATAACAAATTAAATTAAAAAAATAAATATAGTTTCTAAATATTAAATGATTTTATAAAAAATATATTTCCTTTTAAACAAAAAAATCTAAAAATTAAAAGAAAATTCAACTAAAAAAAAATATAAATTTAATAGTAAAAGAAAAAATAAATAAAATAAGTTTCTAATAATTAATTGAGATTCAAAAATGTTTTTCTTTTCTGAACAATAAAATCCAGAAATTAAAAAAAAAATTAAATGAAAGAGAAAAAAACTGTAGTAAACAAACGAAGCGAAACTAAAAATTAAATGAAATTAAGATAATATGCTTCTTTTTAAAAGAAAAACATCTAAAAATTAAAAGAAAATGAAATTAAGAAAAAAAGTATTAAACTAAAAAAAACTACATAAAATAAGTTCCTAAAAGTTTAATTAATTTAAAAAATGTATTCACATTTTGAAATAAATACGGTGGATTCCGCGGATCCAAGTATGCCCCGCGCGGAGCTGATATCCAACTCAATGCAACATCACTCAGAGCGTCTGTAGCTTGGCATAAAGTATGTATTTTTCCAGACATAATGAAAACAAGAAATCCTCAGTTGGTTCTGGTTAATACGCAAAACTAAACGAAATCCAACATAATTTTTTTTCCGGCAGCATAGAAAGCTATGTAGGACAACTAGCTGGCTCATAACTGTGTCCAGGTGTGCCAACATTTAGTGCCGCATATTTCGCATTCAACTACCGAATTATCCAGGCTCCAATGGAATGTAACAATCCTTTCATTGTTGTTCTAATTCGTCGTCGTTTTGTGTACTTTTTCCCTACCTTTTCTCATCATATTCTCCTACTTTCAGTGCGTGCCTCATCGATCTGTTACGGCCGGCTGCAGTATTGACCAACAAAAGTCCTTTGAGAACGTACGCAAGCATACATTGCTAGGTGGATGGAGTGCGTACGAAATTTCTTGCATTCTTTGAATGCTCGTGTGTATGTGTGTGTATCAACTGCACAACCAATGCCACCAGCACTGCCACCGCCGACTCAATGCTCGACCACCGCCGACGACAATTTTGCATTGTTTTCAGAGCTAGCCATTAAAGGGATGCCTCCCCAGGCAATTTCGAATGTGCGCCAGCGGCATTGAATGTGTGTGTTTGTACATACATACATGTATGTAGGTAGGAGTATGTGTGTCATTGTCTCCTCTTTTT
>NW_023458562.1:30010307-30105555 GCF_013731165.1 Rhagoletis pomonella
AAAAAACAATATTATTTGTTATACCTCATTTATTTATACATATTTCCGCCTATTTTGTATATGGGTACTCGGGTACCCCAGTTGTGCACACAAGGGTTAAAGATGTATGTATGGAAACATCGTATACCTTCAGATTTTAATAAGCTTGCAAACAGTTTTTACACAGCAAATATAGTCATACCTTGTATACGGGTAGACTCTTTATAAAAATAAATTTTCATATTTGGCTATCAAAAAAGGAACTTATTGCAAATTAAATTTGCCGTATGTGTCAGTATTCTGCCATAGAAAACCTAAATTGCTATGCGGCAGACGGAAGTAAGCCAAGTAATATATAAATGAATTTGAGGTCTCCTGGGAGACCCATAGTTCAGGGCAGATCGAAACGTAACGCACAGGAAAACCTGTACACTGCTTAAGCGCACAGGGAGAAGTCAAAAAGCTATTCACAGCAAATTTATGTAAATTCACATACGCATATTCAATGTATTTACAACAACAAAACACAGCTATGTTATTCATTTGCTACGCATGCTACACTCCTCAAAGATAAATGCTCGTATGTATGTATGTATATATGACTAGTGGCACGTTGCAAGTATGCAATTGGGAATGCAATGAACGCAGCGTGAATGAAATTGATTTATGGACTGTCGCAAAATAGTTGAATATGCGTGTAGAAATTATTTTCCATGCAACATTAATGAAGACTAGAGATAGAACTAACTGAGAAAGACAAGGCCAGAAGCGAAAAACGTTGTGTAAGAGCAGTAAAGCTTTGGTTAGTTAGCAGCTGTTGTGATAACTTTTTTCTTGTTTTGTAGTAATCATTGTAATATTTGTTGTTGTTGATTTTGTCAACCAAGAAACGCATGCAAATTTTAATGCTTCGTGTGTGAACATGAAATAACAACAAATTGCAAAAATCGCCAAGAAAATTAGTAGATAAATGAAAAGCGTAGTAGCGCGCACAGCAGCAAGCTGCAACTTACTATTCACACTGTGTTTGGCATACAATGTTGCAGCAACATGAAAGAACATAAACCCATATGACATTGCAATAATTCATCGCAAAGCAACAGAACCTTAGTTGGCTATGCTCTTTTGATCTCAGCAAAAAACTATCGCCATTAATAAATATGTTAATGAGCAACGGCAATGGTAGGCAGGCGCGAGCGGCATGTTGCAACATTGTATCATAACTATTTGCCTATTAGTGTTAAAAAATGCGTGCGAATCGCGTGCATAAGTTTCGTTGGCTGCCGTTGATTTGCAACCACTCACACACACACACACACATCGACACAGTGGCACGTATGTAAGTAGCCAAACGCCCGTTGTTGCACTAATTAATGTTACAGCACCATCAAGCAGCAGGTTTCGCAACATGTCTAGCAACAATTGCATCATGGGTGGAAAAACACTTGCCGCCATTGAATTATTGCCGCCGTGGCTACAATTGGTTGCGAGCGTTGGCACTGTTGTTGTTGTTGTTATTGCTGGCGACAAGTGATCGCCACATGACTGGCTGTCAGATTGTGTGAACCAAATGCATAAAAGTGTAAAGCGTAGTAAAGGAAGAGTTTCTAATTAAGCAGACACTGCCGCTCATCGTTGTTGTTGTTGCTAATATGTATACATATATGTATAAGACTATTTACTATAGCCATAAAACGGACGAGAATAGTCAGTTTGTGGCACTAATGAATCAGGAAAGATCCATCCGCACTCACATGCACGCCTGTATATGCATCTAAGTCTGCTTTTGCATTGATTTGTGTGAAAAAGGCGGACGTTGCACGTTGAGGTGTTGCAATTAATTGAAACGTTCGCACTTTACCTTGCAACGGACGCAGATGATGGGTGAGATAAAAATTACTCGCCGCTATATATGTAGCTGGGTGTATACGGGAGTTTTTTTTTAATTGAAAAGCCAACGCTTTTAGTATTTTCCCTTTAAATTGATGGAGCTGTTCAATTAAGTTAAAATAATAATAATACTCTTAGTAATAGAACTAACAAAAACAGCATCCCTAGCGAGGGGAAGTGGAAAGAAGATATCAACATTCCATATGGTAAGGTGGGAGGAGATATCTTCCCATGAAACTCTCCTCTAAAAATTTCTTTTCGGTTGAGGTTTCAGCTATGGTTACGGTAAGCATTCGTACCGATTTTGGCGGGACAGTACCGATTTTGAGAAAATCGTTCCACTGAATATTTTTTAAAAATCGGGATGTATAACGCACGGTGCACGTTAGAGCGATACGATATCAAAGCTGCATCGACATCGTCGCAGTGCACATTAGAGCGATACGAAACGCGATAACGTATGCGGTGTGATAGCAAACCGTGTCGCACGGCCTATACCGAAGCGATATAATGTCGCAGCAGTGTCGCATGCGGAAAAAATGGTGGGTAGGCACCCTGGCCAAAGTAATCATGATTTATCATTCCTGATTGATTGTAACTCATCGTAATCGTAATCATATTCGAATCCTCAATGGTAATCGTATTCATACTCGTATTCGTATTCGTATCTATGTGTATTTAAAGTCGTAAAAGTAAAAAAAAAATTATAATACCCGATTAGCCAAACAACTTCGTAACGACGTCGTTTCCTACTTTTTCTGGTAAACAATTTGTTCGCCGGCAACGTTCGCCAACGAACGGAGTTCAACGTTCTCTATGCTAGAGTTGTCATAGCTCTTGCTTAGCATCTCAAGCTTTTGGAAATCACACAATATATTTTTCTAGCTTTTGTAATTTTGGAAAGCTCTTCGACATCGCTAACCATACTAGCTATTATTGTTTTCATTACTTTTGAAGTGAAACTTCTTTAGCGGCGTTTGGTTGGTTGGGAGTAAATTAGAAAATTCAACGGAAATTGCACACGGAAATGGTGCAACGGAAATGATGCAACGGAAATGGTTGGAGCTGAAACAAGTGCTTTCTTCATTGTATGTACATGGTGTTAATTTAACAAAAACTTGCTAATAAACGGTAAAGAATAACACTTAGGAAAATACCAAAGCATGAATGAATGTAAAGGTGAGTACGTACATAGATAAAGAAAAGGACAAAGGCAAAGGTAAAAATAAAAACAAAAATGCGTAAAGATAAAGCCAAAAATTAAGACCAAGGTAATTCTAAACACTTTACTTATAATATAAGGCCAATGGTGAAGAGGAATATGTAGATAAAGAAAATGATAAACATAAAAACAAAAACAAAGACATATATAAAGAAAAAGAAGAGGAGGCAGAGAGATTAAAATAAAAGTAATTATAGAGATTAGGATATAGATGGAGACACAGAGACTCAATCTGGGAACTATTTTGGGATTGTAGAGATTATCGTGTTTCTCGGGACTTATCGATATAATAATCGATATTTTTATCGGTTTTTTATCGATTTTTTTTTCGACATTGTTATCGAATTTACTATCGATATTTTTGGAACCTGTCGATGAAATAATCGATATTTTTTTCGATTTTTTTATCCATGTTTTTACTGATTTTGTTATCGTTTTTGTATTCGACATTTTTACGGTTTTTTTATCAATATTTTTGTAGATATTTTATCTATATTGTTATCGATTTTGCTATCGATTATTTATCGAATTTGTTATCGATTATTTATCAATTTTGTTACCGATTCGCTTATAGATTATTTATCTATTTTGTTATCGATTATTTATCGATTTTGTTATCGATTATCTATCATTTTGTTTATCGATATTTTATCGATTTTGATATCGTTATTGTTATCGATTTTCTTATCGATTATTTATCAATTTAGTTATCGATCTGTTTATATTTAATTATGGAAAAGCGGATGTATGTATGTATGTATGTATGTAAATACGTATGTATATAGGATATAATTATTATTCCTTTTTTTTACACTTCTATTGCTAGGTATGCTAATTGATTTCAAAATATGAACTCATTCTCATTTAAAAAACTTATGCAATCCAGTTTGCACATTCTTGAAATAATAACGTTTTAGCAAACCAACTTATTCATAAATATGTATGCGCCTCATGTAGCTAAACATAAACATAAAAAACATATTATATAACGAAGGAAAAATAACACCAACTAATTTTTTGCAAGTGCAAATTGTGCAAATTAACTACAGCGCATACCTAAGAACTACTGGTAGTTGGCAAGGGTAAATCAAAAAAGTCTCAAGTTCATGAAGTTCTGCCCTGCTGTTTTTCGGTTCATAGGCGTGTACCTCAAGTGCTGAGGCTAAGGCAAAAGCGGACCCTAGTAATTGAACTCCGCTAAACTTTCATTTCATTTGTATTTATTTTTTCATTTAACTTTTTTTGCTACAGAAAAAAATGATGGGCAACGAAATGAAAAAGTAAGCAAAACAAAAACCAATGCAGAAATGTTAAAGAATTTTTCAATTAGCCATAATCCACGGTCATTGCTGCTAATTGGCAATATTTAAATACCTGTAAGTAAGTACTGGAAAAAAGAGGGGCTTTCCTATTTAACTCGAGTAGGTAAGTTGTCAGTAGTACAGCTGCCTGGCAGCATATGCTTGTAAATAAACATTGAACAAGTACATACATTAGGGTGCTCCAAAAATGCATGTGAAAAAGTAAAATCGAAATTTTTATGCTCTCACCCCCTAGGATTGTCCTCTACCGAAAAGATATACCCTCAAATTTTTTATTTTGAAATCAAAAAATATTTAGAGGTCGCTCAAAGCGCCCAAAGTTTGCCATGTATTTTATATGGGGAAAAACCTACTTTTCGTAGTAATGGTATAGAATTCTTAGAAATCATTATTTTTCTATCGGAAGCCGCTGTTTATCTGCAGGATACTCCCAATAATAATAACCAATTGTTTGGTTAACCATTTTTTCATCGCAACTATAATTTATAGGTCCGTCAAAAACCCCGAAAAATGCAATAAAAAATCTTTAATATAAAAAAATTGTTGAATAAACAATTGGGTATAATTATTGAAAGTCTTCTGAAGAGAACCAGAGTTTTTCGATCGAAAAATATTTATTCTCAAGAATTCCTTACCATTTCTACGAATAGTTGTTTTTCCCATATAAAATACATGAAAAACTTTTAGCGCTTTGAGCGACCCGTAAATGTTTTTTGATTTCAAAATAAAAAATACGGGTATAGTTTTTTTTCGATATAGAACATTCCTACTTTACTGTTTTTGTACCACCTTAATGTACATACATTTATCAAACGAAATTTTCAATTTCGTTCAAAATCGTTGTAAAAAGTAATAAAAATATATTTATGACAACTTTGAGCATAAGTAGCAACGGCTAGTGGCCACCAGTCAGCGTCCATCATCCACCATGCAGCAATGATGGCTTCCTTTCCAGCTTTGTATGTCCACAGCCTGCTGTTTTACGAGCCAAATTTCAATAATATGTACTGAAGAAAAAAAATATTAACTGCTCCAAACGAGATTGCATTGTTGCAGCCAGTCGGGCAGCCGTGCAGCCCGGCAGCTGGGTAACTTGTGAATGAGAGTGAAGAATGTGTCCTCCGTGAAGTTGTAGTTGATGTACCTCAGCCGCTAACTGTTGCATTTCCCTGCTACCTCAGAGACTTATTGTATTTTTTAATGACTTTTGCTGGCATTTAAACAGTAATAAAAACACATTATTAGTGTGAACGACCTACGTTAGCCGCCTAGCGCTGGTAAAACAGCCAGCCAAAGTGGACAGACGAAGGAAGACAATGGGTGGTAGGCTGGCAGTCAAAATATTCAAATGGTAGCTAATATTGTGTGGTTAGGTGGAAGGCAAATCACATTTATGTGTGTACCATCCAAGCAATCTCACAGGATCGTGATTATAGTGGTGGCAGTGTACGAGGATGTACCGGACGGTGGATGGTGAAATAAGTGGCGCGATATTTCAATTGTCACTGCTAAGAAAGTACACTTGGAAAAATGAGCGAGTGAATGGAAGGAAGTTAAATATTGATAGCGCTATCGATATTGGTATCGATAAAGACAAATATCGACGAGGACAGCGGAAAAAATTTCAATTACTATTTAGAAATTAACATGTGATAGCAGGTAATAAATATCAAGGAAAATATTGAAAATTATCGTTAACATATCGTCAGTTATCAGTAAATATATCGGCAATTATAGATATATTCATGAAAAACATAACTGTTAAGCTGATGAATGCATCGATAAAGATATAAATAAACATTTAAGTGCCGATATCGATACAAATAAAGAAAATCATAACATCGAGGAACATATCGAAAATGACGACGAATTCATCGACACATATTTAAATAACAATATTGTTACGAATAGCTGTAAATATTGAAAACGACATGCATAAGAATCTATAAAGATATCGTTTACAAGAGCGGTAGGTATTTCTATACCGATGTATGTGTGTACATCTATGCAGAGCCGTTCACAGGTTGGTTGACGCTCGGTTGTATGGTGTGATTAAAAATATTTAGCTTAAATGACCACCAGCTAACCAGATATCTTAGTGAGGTGCAGCGACAGAATACCCGATGCGTTTGGCAAGATCTTAGGCTCTCCTCTGATTAACTCATCAGGAAAAATCGTCAGCGTGCATAATTAAATCCCGCACACGGAAGACATTAGCCCCAAAACGCTCCTCTGCGTAAGCCGAGCTGTTTACACCTCAAGCTCGCAAATATTCTTTGCGCCCAGCATAACTGAGCTCCATTATCCAAGAACATTGCACTGATAGACAAAGGTCTTCCATTCTAGTGTATGCCTCGAGCGTAACTATTTTAGCTAGCTAATATGGTATATGGGTTCATGCAATATTTATCTGGCCAGGTACCCTTTATAATTTCGACTGCAAAAATTACTTCTGAACCAATGTCAACAGTTCAGCCACTCTACTATTTGATATTCAATCAGTAAACTAATTGAGGTGGCAATGCCGCATAGCAATAACTCTGGATATTGTATACCCCCAGATGAGAACATTTGTAATGCCCACGTAATGCGTGTCCTACTGAGGCTATCAGGTTTTACATGCTCGGCTAAGGTTTTTAATGCTAATATAGAGAACCGGCTACTGGAACAGCCAGTGACGACCTGCAGAAAAATGTATGAGCAAGCGTCTTTACGAAACCTGAGTCGTTATGTCAACTTATAAATGTCTAATTGATGAGTAAGCAAACTTACATAAACAAATCGTTTTAAAAGTTGGGAGATCCACCGAAATATGGGGTCGGCTTCGTCGTTCTATTTATATAAATATGTAGCGATTTGTTGATAACTAAATAGACAGATTTCGGCAAATTCTGTAGTGGTCGACAGCTACTGAAAAAGATGAGATGACGAACTGTACATGCTTTAAAAGGATATGGTCATACCTAAACGCATTAAGACTCCACATTTTCTATGGCGGCACCCATAGGTGAACAGCGAAAGATAGGACGCCTACGAACATAATGGCAGGACTAAGAGTACAAAGAACTGTGTACACTTTATCGGCGGAGTGGCTCAAACCGAAAAATGGTAGTCAGGTCGAGCCTGAGCCTCAACTAAGCTTTTACAGAGGACTGGGTATGCAAAGAGATATTTGTTGTTCTAAGAATACAGAGGATGTCGGTTGTTCTTAAGAAAGTCTCTGTAAATAATAAAACTTTGTACCAGTGGCTATTTTGCCTACAGCGTAGCTACTACCGCAAAAGCCTGCAGTTATACACGAATACTGCTTTAGATATATCTTTAACGCTAACTCCGTGTTTTTATATAGCTGTTCCACTTAGTTATTTTTAAAGTCTTTAACAACGATTTTTCTCACAGTGCATTACTTCCTACTGCTAACTGAACGGCCTTCCCCATTAGTAAATACAGCAGTAATAAAAATACACTTTAGTTAGAAAAAAAAGGAGAAGAAAATACTTTTGAATTATCCAGCCAATTCCCTATGCTAATAAATAATGTAGCCTCGCCGCCAACACCACAGGCATGCCACAACACACCATACCACCAGCAATGGAAGCAACACAACTTCGAAGAGGAAACACTCAACAACAATGCTGTCTGATCAGCTGGGCTGACTTCATTTGAAATCGAAAATCATTTTAATTCTCTTGCAGCTATAAAAGACAATCAATATGCTGGCAGTCACACTAGTAATAACAATAACAATATGACAATAATACAATACATCGGCAACAACAACAACAGCAGCAAAAGCAATATTCCAGCTCCCTATTGAATTGAGGCAATGCCTAAAAACAACAACTGCAGCAATCCACCCATGCAAGCGCGACAAAAGGCCGACCATAAAGAGTGTTAAGGCCAAGTGTAAGTGCAAACTGAGTTTAATCGTATTTATTAATATGGGCGAGCGAGTGAGGAACTGAGTGAGTGCGAGTGTATAGCATTTGAATGCAACTGCGCTGGTGCACTGAGTTCGTCCGTCAGTCGTTTGCTTAATGCTAAACGAAATTGATTGCGATCGATCGCATTGAATAAATTCAACTTATTGCAGACTATGTATACACACACGCAAGAGTAATCATAGATTGCTATGCTGCGACGCGCATGCGCAACTCCGCTGAGCATTTGAATGTGGCTTGTTTGATGAAGCTGGCTGGCTGGCTGGCTGACTTGTTGGTTGGCTAGCTGATTGCAATCTGCCTGCATTTATAGGTAGGTTTGCATGTGCTGTGCCTTTGAGTGTGCACATGTGTTTGTCTTGCATTATTTCTTCTCTCCATACAGCTCCAATGGCAATAACTTAAAGGATTAAAGGCATCGTTAAATCAGTTTTAGTGCATATTTTCCAATAAGTCCAAACAAATCATTTAGGGTTTTTCTTTATTCTCGCCACTAAGCATTTCTCCCTTTCATACTGCTATTTACTCAAGCTGTTTTGTTTTGATGCGCTTAAAAGTGGAGCGTCGTCGTTTCTGCTTACTTTGGTTTTATGAGACTACTCACAGCTTCCGCTGCATTGTTCACGCTGTCAAATAGTATTTGGGGACTCAACTGAATTCCATGCTGACTACCGACTGCTTGACTATTGCTCTGCTCATAGCTGCATGGTCTAACTAGATTGGGCTTATTTCCTTTTTCTCGATTTTCTGCTCTTTGAATGTATTGTTCGCTGCAGTGGCAATTGAAGAGGAAAACCTCTTTTAAATCGTTATTTAAATGGAATTTATGTCACACACTAGAAACTTTTAAGTGTCTAACTTGCTATAAATTTTCATTTAACTGCTTAATTTATGTGGAAAATAAAATAAAAGAAAGCGGCGTGGAAAGTAGCATTCTTCTTTGACACATGACGCTGTGATCGCGAGCAAGATTTAGTATGGCTTCTTAACTAAATTTTCAATGCGGTCATTAAGCTTTTTTTTTTAAGTGTGAAAAATAGCGCGATTAAGTCGGTATTAAAATTAAATTCAGCAGCTGGATGCCCTTAAATTCTACACTTCAAAAAGCACATAAAATACCAAAACCAATTAGTAGCAAAATGATTTGAGCACTCCAGTGTAGTGGATATAAATTTGAAATGTGATCATGGATAAATCCTTGCTTAAGCGTAGTGGGATAGCAATTTCCTTATTAATTCGAGCAACTTTATTCGGATCTTAAGTGGGGATAATAAAACCAACGGCAATAAACACTTATTTTGTAATTCTCTATTGAGTCTATGATGACTCTGAGCCAGCATGTGCCACGGCTTTTCTGTTAGTAGGCAATGCGTACCCCGGAGTAGAAATAACTTTGCGCCAACTAAAACTTCTTAAAGGCTTTGCTAAAAAAAAGCCCGTAAGTGCGGTTCGGGTTTGATGGAGGTTGTTGTCGGTTTACCGTCTGGATACGAAGTTTTGCAGTTTGTCTGCCCCTTATCTCAACAAGTTTTGGTATAAGAATAAGGTGAATTAGCTGACTATACAGGGTGTTAAGCCCATGATGTTCATGTCATCTGCATACGCCAGCAGCATAGTTCTTTTGCTGTATATGGTGCCGCTGCGATTCAGATTGACATCCCTTAAGTCGCTTTCCAGAAACAGATTGAAAAAAAGCGTACGAGGGACTTGTCTGAAACCACATTAGGTCTTAAAGGGCACGGAGAGGTCCTTCCCAATTTGAATGAATCTGCATACTGTACTCAACGTCACTTTGGGGATCCTTAATGTAGACATCGCGTCGTGCAGGCAGCTCCTCTTTAAGTTATCAAAAGCGGCTTTAAAATCGACAAAACGATAGTGTGCATCGATTTACTTATCTAGTGTCTTCTCCCGGATTTGACGAACTGTGCAAATACAGTCGATGGTGTATTTTTCAGGTCTGAAGCCAAATTTATAAGCTCCAAGCAGTTGGTTTAGTCTTTTAATACAGCATCGTCGATAGGATATTATATGCCATACTAAGGGCCGTTTTCTCGCCGTCCTGTCAAAGTGAACGGGTGCTTTGACTGCCCATAAAATTTGTCGTTCACACGCATATGTATAACAACAGTCGGTAATGTCAATCAATTTAACAGGCAGGGGGGCTACTTGGAACAGACCCAATTCTGATTATTAGCTGGTACAAGCTCTGTAACAACTTTTCGCCGCCGACTTTACATTGCTCAACCGTTAATCCGCCTGATCCAGGGGATTTGTTGTTTTTTTGGCACCCATTGCTGCTATCACCTTATATTGATCAAGAGGAGGAAGGTAAGCTTTGTCCCTATACATTGGCTCGGGTTGAGAAGTGTCCCCTCCATATCTTAAGTATGCTCTGGACGTCTGTTTCCAGATTTCCATCTTCATCTTTGCAGGAGCTAACGCCGTTCTTAAAGCCCTTTTTTCTGCCTTATTTTCGAGCCGCATACAGATTTTTGTACTATAATTTATAATCTTCCGCGAAAATTTCATTTAAGGAAATTTAGCCAGACGATAGACGGAATAAGTCCTTCATCTTATTTAGCGGTTTGGGCCGAGGCCAAAATGCCTCTCCAATTGCCACTCTTCTGTGTGAATTTCCGCCGATTGTTCATCCTGAGTACATACAGGTCCTTCTGCACTTGGTTCTTCCATTTTGTTCGAGGGCGCCCTTGCTTTCGTTGTCCCACACATGGCTGCGGAGTCGAAGCCAGCGCAATCGTTTAACTTTTATGCGCTTAACTATGTCCATGTTATTAAAAAGCTCATACAGTTCATCATTCCATTTTATCCTGTACCCGTCGTCCACGCGAACAGGACTCTCGAACGCACCCAAAGCCTTCTCATCTTTGATCGACATTGTCCACGTTTCTGCGCTATGTAGAAGAACGGATATGACGAGAGACTTGTATAGCATAATTTTTATTCGTCGAGAGAGGGCTCTGATTTTCAATTGCCTACCGAGCCCAAAGTAGCACCTGTTGGCAAGAGCTATTCTTAGAAGGAATAAGTCCATTGTATACAGAATTCCCAGCCGAGAAGTAGTTCTTAATAACAACTGTGTGAACGCTATATTTCCAAAAAGTTATTGTACATACCTGATTAGAATGAGCAACCTGTATGATGACAAAATATTTCTTGATTCACTTTTGAATGGTTCAACTTTAACTCTTAATCATTTCCTATCGATTTCGTTTGTATTTGTCACCGCTTCGTATTGCCTGCCGCTACTTTTCCTTCCCTTCTGATTCAATTTCATTTAAGTATTTTGAAAATTTATCGCCACTTGCGCTGCCCATCAACAACTCTTTATGAACACTTCATTTTCATTTGCTAAGGCAAAAAAAAAATAATAATAATAACAGAAAACTTGCATTTGCACAAGTTCATATGAAGCCATTAACATCGTCAACGGCGACGTCAAACAGCGTCATTAAAAACATCATCGTAATCATCATCAACAGCAACAATAAGCAATTGCAATAGGAATTGCAATTTCAAGCAGCGTCAACAGCTGTGCTGCGCACTCGGCGGCAATCGGCGGCAACATTGTGTCTTTAACGCTTGAACATCAACGCTGTCATTGCCATTAAGCGGCTGATGGTTGGCGGTTCGCGGTTGGTTGTTGATGCGCCCGCCGGCTGATGCCTTGCGGTGTTAGGCTTGTGGTGGCGGAATTAATTGCAAATGAAAAGCAGCCATAATGAATGGCAGCCACTACTTACATACGTACATACATACATATGTATGTACGCGCATATGCGGCGGCAGACGCATGCAGTTACCATTTGCAATTCTCACATATTCAATATGACAAATTAACGATGTGCGCAAACATAAGTAGGTATTCATACGCTCCTACCTACGCGCGCCAGAATGCAATTTCAGAAAAGTTTATTCACCCAGCGCATCGACGACGCAGCAGTAAGTACTAGTGGTGCAATTGGACAGCCGCTGTCAGTTGGCGGTGTTGGCACGCATGCGCAACATTACTTTAGCAAATTTGTATGGATTGCGTAGCATGAAAGAAGATATGCGAGTGCGCATGCGCAGTTAACAGTTTGCAACAACCCGCGCGTTGCTGCTAGATTTTGTAGAGCCGCGCACGGCTGGCTGCGTTTCGGTTTTCTATCGCACTTAATAAATGTGATTAAAAAAACGGGCTGGAGCTGCTGCCACGTAGGTATATATGTCCGTATTTTTGCTATATGTATATAATAAGCGCGCAGCAATTTTGATGTTGTTCGCTAATGTTTGTATGTATGTAGATATGCAGGGAAGCTCATGAGCCTATGGTGGCGCTGTCAGTTCGTGTTAAATTAACACTTCAACGATTGCGTTTATTTTGTAGCAAAACAAGCGTCGCTAATCACCCTAACCATCTTTATGAGCTGGCGAATGAGCTTTTATCAGATGAGATAGTGAGTACCGTGAAAATTGTTGCAGGTTGGAAGTTATATGAGGCAAATAGGAAATATGGGAGACCCAGAATAATGGCAGGTTCACAAGATTTGGTTCAAAATAAATCAGCTAGAGGAACTAAATGTCCAATTACTAGTTCAGTTTACAGCAAAGAGCATGAATATAATAGGTTCATTCCTTAGCTTTTTGGACTAAAATCTGAAAAGTGCAAAATGCCAGAGCGTAAGCAAAATGCGCTCACTAAAAGAGAATAGCAGGAAAAAGTAAAGGAACGCAAAAACCAAATTTTTAGTCCAAAGAATGGCAACAACAAAACTAACGTCAAAGAAGAATGTAAATGTATGTACAAAACACATTCACACAAGCACAAGCACAATAAACACTTACTATATCAATTATTTTTTGCCTCCTTCCAATTTCAATTCACTTTTTTTACTTCTTAGATTATTATCACTCTTTGCGTATTCTTTAATTTCCGTTTAATTAAATTCAGTTGGGTTTGACAATTTTCAAGATTTTGCCTCCAAAAAGACTTCTGACTAAACTTCGGACTGAAGAGAGTCACTCTCACTGAGTGTTGCTCTCTCATTTTTGCTGTCATTTTCGAGTTAAGAAAATCTGATTACTTCGGACTTTTTCTGACTATATCTGGGAGATAAGGAACGCAACTAATATATCCTGTAAAGGCCATTACAATTTTTAATCTGATATAAATAGTTTAACTGCTGGCTTTTATTCAAGGTGTTCTGATTGTATTACCAAATGACCTAAAAGCTCAGATTTTCAGTACTGAAGAGTCTTCATAAACCACTATTTTTCATATCTGTTTAAGGTAGACCACTTACTTCGTGCCTACGAAATTGCTATAGCAATCCGCTAACTTAACTGTTGATCATTTATTCGAAATCTTGTACAATGGAAATACGGCGGATAAGTAGTCCTTGGATTTCCGGATGAGGCGGATGGCGCCGAGGTTGGAAGCCAAAGAGTCCCAACAGGGTCGCAGCTGAGAGTAATGAACGATTTTTGAGAAGGCTTCCATGGCCATCGCCATCATCTGGAAAAATTACAGTGGGTCCCAATTTGACTTAGATTATAAAATTATTCTTTACCAAGCTAAAAGGTCATGGTTTTTGTTCATTTAGAAAGGGCTCTGATTTTCAATGTTGATTTTAACACAGATCACTAAGCAAACTTAATTCCTTATAACTTCGAGGTCGTGTCCAAATATAGGAAAACTCTTTGTGTTCACCTATGGCCTAAGCCCTTTTTTTCTTCATTTTGAGAAATTCTTGGTGTCAATCCTGGATTTTTGCCTAACGAAATCAATGTCATCGTTTCGGTTCATTGTTGGTTCCGATCTTATACCTACAAATAGAACCAACTAGAAAGATTTATGAGGCGTTATAAATCATGACATAAGAAGTGCACCGTTAAGTAAACGATTCAGAGGATGGGTCCATGCTGGATATGACTATAATTGGGATGTAGGCATGACATGTATGTCATCTCCAGTTTGCTCTGGACGGAATCGCAGTATACCTTTGGAGCAATAGCATACTCCCGGATGGTTACAGAATTAAATATATAAGGTGGTGCCCTTTGCCAGGCATGAGAATGCTAAATATAACAAAAATTCATTGATGATGCCGCTCAATACTTCCGAGAACATTACTTCTAATTAATTTTTTCTCGCATTCTTAATGGTATTAAGAGAACGCTGCATTGCTTTAAACTGTAGTGCTGATGATCTGGCAATGCAGGGTACGCCCGAACATGTTCTTCCAGATGAGGTTGTTTTGACAACTTTTTTGAAAACTTGGACTATATCTACTATCGTCGGTCCAGGGAACCTTCTAAGAATTAGCAAGAGCCAAATGTGTACATCAAAATCATGTCTTGAGCAGCCACAACCTGGGAAGACTGAAGAAATTCCGGGTCGAGAGATGTTCATCGAAAGGGCGGGTCATTATTCAGAAACTTCGAAGTAACGGTTAAGAAAATTAAAAAAGCGCCGAACTAATTGTATTGAACCAAAAATGGGTGTATGTTGAAAAGTAAAATGAAATGAATTTTATGAAAAAATCTTTAACTCAAAAAGTCACTGGCTTTTCAAGCTGCCCTCGTATATTAACCTTCCGCGCTCCTGGTGCGGTCTGAGAGGTCTGACTACAACTATTGTGTCAGCCATATTAGAGCATTAGTAGCTGAAGTTCGATTAGTGTGCAGGCCAAAGTTACCTAAATTTTAGTGCGTAGCGCGATTTTTGTGGGAAAAGAACGCATCTGCTTGACAGACAGGCTTCACAGACTCCACCAGGTTCGCTGCGTTGCAAAATTTTAACTAAAATTTTTATAAAATTGCATACAATATAATTATTACTTTGAATTATTTCTTTAAAGTCATTTCTGCAAAAATACTTTTCCTACAGGGCTTCGTCTGCAACACATCTGCAGCATGTGCAACTACCAGAAAATTTCTGTTACTCATGTGTTGCAAGTTACATTCGTGGCTAAAGCTATACTTTTAGATATGATATTTGTACATATATATACATATATACATATGTACATAAGTACTAACTGATAGCTAGTTAAAGCAACTTGTATGTAATCTTAACGCACTACCCTCGGAACGCCCTTTTCAAATGCCTCACATAATGACAGTGATTTTGTACATTTAGAGTTGAATCTTCATTTCGCTGCAGCTATAAAAAAATGTGCAAGACCAGCATAGCTGCTACGGTTAGTTGCTAGTTTTTATGGTTAAAGTAGAAGTACACAAATTATGAGCTATGCTACATTACGCGTCTAACGCAAGCAGTTGAGTGCGCACACACGCGTACAGACGAGTGTTCAAATGTCAAAAGCGTTTTCTACTGCACTTTTTAATGCTCTTTTAATTCAGTGGAAATTATTTCATAATTACTAAAGCTGATGTTATAATTAAATTTTGATAAGGCAAGCGCATAAAGCAGAAAAAAAGAAAATATGATGAAGGGAAGAAGGTTTACCATAACACATACATACATATGTATATAACTGCGATAACTAGATAAAACAGGAAATGTCAACTACTTTTAACGACTTCATTGTAAGAATACATATAGTAATTTTCCATAAAACTAAGTCATACAGTAACTTAGATGTGAAGCGATACCGAAAAAGGCGCCAAATACGCGTCGCTGCTTGCACTCAAACCCCAGAAAATTAGTGCAGTCTTTACGGACATTAGTTTTCAGCTTACAGCTGCTACGTACAAGCATTTCAAGCGCATGTTTTATTTTACAGATGTGCATACATACTTACATACATGTACTTCTTTGTAAATACCTGTAAAACCTTGGCCGTGTAGCTGAGTGGCATATCAAATAGGATTGATGGGTTATCAAATTGGTATGTACTTGCAACACGCATGCACGCACGCACGCTCACTTGCTAGGCGACATTTGTCATGCTCATCCAAAATATTTTCTTTAGATTTGGGTACAAAAATTCTCAGAACTAAATTGTTCTTATTTTTTAGAATTAAATACACTTAATGAAGTGCATGTTTGCGCATACTAACCAAATTATTTTCAACGAAAATTTTCAGTCAAACAAGTTTTTACCCGAAAATGAGATAATATCTTGGCACGCAAGCGTTGGACGTCAATCTTGTTCTAGATTATTGAGTACAACTTTATTTAAGTAGCGTAAAGAATATTAATTAAGAATTTTTTAAGACGAATTACTGCGTAAAATCTACTGTAATAGCTGTTCATTTAAGTCAGTTTAGTTAGACTGGTTTTCTCCCATAAGGCTAAAGCTGAGCTTACACACTGAATGCATAGACTGATCCGGATTAGCGGTGCAGATGATCTGATTAAAATTGTCCCTTGACAGACGGCAGTAATGCGGATTAACGAGTTGCAACGACGTGAGTTCGAGTCGCACGGCCAGTAGAATTTTCATTTATTTCCTTTTTATTCATTTTTTATAAATTCTATATTTTTAATGCATTCAGTTAGTTTAATAAAATTAAACTCTAAAAATTTAAATTAGCTAATAGCAAAACAAAAAAAGTAATAAAAAATAAAATAAATTAAAATAAAATGAAGTAAGATTAATATATAAATCGAATAAAAAAGGTAAAAAAATAATAAAAACAAAAAACGCTCCAACCGAGAATCGAACCTGGCACCTACAGACTTGTAGCAAGCAACTCTCACCACTCGGCTACTGCAGACGCCGAACTCGCTTGCTTTGTTTGCTGACTTGTACAAAAGACAACAGCTGGCCGTTCTTACTAGTGTTGTCATCGAAAATTTCCCTGATTCGAGCTAATTCCCAAAAGTTTTGTGTTTTTGTTCGGCTGCTTATGCATATTTGAAAGAGGAAAATGCGTGAGTTAATGCAAATAAAGGCTGTTTATACAAATAAACGAGCCCGTTTGTCGCCCGTATAAAGCGATTTATATATATTTGAACAACACCACATTTGTCTGGCCTCTACTTTGCTATATCATTTCAAATTATTTATCTTATTGAATCTACAAAATCTTTTTAACTAGCTTAAATTTTGTTGAGCCTGCAACCCTTAAATTGCATGCGTCTGTTAAAGTCTTTTCAAACTGCAAAAAATATAGTATTTGTGTTAAATTAAAGTTTTCTACAACTAAAATATTTTGACAGGTGCCAACCCTACGTAAAAATATTTTTCATTGAAATAATTGAGATAACATTTTAGATATTTTCTTTTTCAAAATTTTGAATACTCAATCTTATTGCATCTACGAAATCTTTTTAATTAGTTAAAATTTTGTACAGCTGGCAACCCTTTAAGTGCCTGTGTTTGTTAAACCCCTTCAAGCTGCAAAAGTATAGCATTTTTGTCATATTAACGTTTTCCACAACTAAATTTTTTTAGAGGTGGCAACCCTACGTGAAATTATTTTTCGTTCAAATAATTGAGATAACATTTTAGATATTTAAATTTTTTTGAAAATTTGAAATATTCAACCTTATATCAATCTTATTGCACCTACATACAAAACCTTTTTAATTTATTAAAAATTTACACAGCTGGCAACACTTAAAGTGCATGTGTCTGTTAAAGCTTTTTCAAACCGCAAAAAATATAGTATCTGCGTTAAACTAACGTTTTCTACAACTAAATTTTTTTTTGGCTGGTGGCAACCCTACGCAAAAAAAATTTTTCATTCAAATAATTAAGATAGCATTTTCTATATTCGTAATTGAAAATGTCAAATGCTATTGCTATTAATAAGATACATTTCAGAGTTTCGATAAGTGGCAACTCTTTTTAAAAATATTTCACAATTGCATAGCTGTATGTAGTTTGTAGTTCCTAGAGCACCGACGATCAACTATCGGCCAAAAGGACCTTGCAACTTTGCATGTCTACATTTCCGCCCAGGGTTCGCTGAGCCGAGTAAAAGTCCACTTGTTCAGAAGAGAGCGATAGGTACCCGAATGGCCTCCCTTTCATTGGTGTTGGCATATAGGGTGGACTACCTGGTCAGTTCACAGAAGTTTCCTCCAATGTCGCGACTTGACTGTCAGAGTAGATATTTACTGTTCCAAATGGTGTCACGGAAGTGCGCAACCGATCGGCTGCTGCCTTGATGACAGCTACCTTTGTTTCCAATTTTCCATTCACTTCTGGATATTTGGTTCCCACTTTAGTTTGCTGTCAAAAACTATTCATCAACACAAACACAAGTGGAGTGGCACCAATTGAGGGAAGCTAATAATCAGGACCATTGTATCTCCTGGTTAACAAAACAATTTCGGTATTGCCAGGATAAATAGACCAGTTCATAACCAAATTTAGATACCCCTGCATAAGGTCGCATATCGTCTTCAAAAACTTACCTACCCTTCACAAAAAGCGGGCCACGTTTTGTAAAATTCCTTCCTGCACTTGGTTTTTTAAACTCTGACTTACATATATGTATGTAGATCCCCAAGCGGATCTTGGTTAGCTGCCAGTCATGTTACATGTTCCCCTGCCCTGAGCTCTGACAGCTCCAATGTCCACCAGCTCGAGCATACAGAAGAATGTGGGATTTCTGGGTGCCACTACTGCTGCTTCCTTCAGTATAGGACCCAGTTTTTCCTCCTAACATTTCTAAAGGGAATATCCTTGGGACGCTCATCGCCCAGTTGGGATCTGAATATACTCATGGTCCGAGAAGGAGTGGTTTTTTTGTTCGTTTGCTAAAAATCTTCAGGTATGAAATGGCTTTCTGATTCATAAATCAATAAATTTACCTATGCTTTTTTTTGGAAATTGGTAGAAGAATGAAAACTACAGTGGATGATAAAAAAAATCTCTTCAAGTGTATCTTATTTATTAGATGTTTTTCATGTTTCTCCAGGCCTTTTTCAACTAGTTATTTGATTATGTTCTGCTGCGTAGGCACATAATTTGGCCCATTTAACTTATTGTTTGACTTAAAATACATCAAAATTCACCAGAGACTAATTACCAAGAAACGGACGTGATGATTTTTTTAAAAACAAAGCCCAGGAAGGTCACATGCTTGTAAAGAAAAATCAGAGGAAAGCAATAATAATCGAGTGGCTGGGAAAAAGAAGCGGAGAAATTGTGGGTACTCCAGCAGAAAACCGCAACAATTCCCAGGAATATTCAAACGAAAATCACAACAAATGAAATAAAAATATAGTCATAAATTAACGTTAAAGAGGCGAGAGAAATAATGCAGACACAAACAAGAGCACGAGTAGATACATGTGTACCAGGAAGATGGGCATCGCCTAGAGAAGCTATTGGCATACAAACCAAAAAAATAAAGACAACTAAGTGGTAATAAGAAAAATGCTGGCAAATGGGCAAACGAGGGACACGAAGCGACCGCCACGGCACGCAAGGATCACTCAACATTCCCAACGGTATCGAAGTGACAGCGTTAATATGCACTGGCTGACCGCTCGAAAATATTATTGTACATTTCGGCTGGTGACGGCAGTAGCTGGTGGCGTGCAACTCACACCTTCACTCAGCATACAGTTAACAGTACTACAATACCTGCACGGCCTTCATACGGGTGAAGTGAATTCGTACAGCAAATATCTCATTCAGTAACGTACACGAGTGGGTATGTATGTGAGGTATAAAATTGAGCAATTTTTGGGGAAAAAGACAAAGATAGCCATCTTCAACGGACGGTCACAAGGTAAGAACGGATGGACGAATGGTTGCAAGTATCACAAGGTTCTTTGGCCCATTGCACAATTGAATTGGAAAGCAATGGACTGACTACGAAACGAAGTTCAGTTGAGTTGAATTGGATTGAATTGTGGTGTGTTGCCTTGGTTTGGGTAGGGTCGGTCGGCCGAATTGAATTTGGTTGGTTCGTGTACGCGTGTGGTGTCGCAGCGACCCGTAATGTGCGTCACGTAGCGCATGTGAGATGGATGGATGGATATGGTGGAATGGACACGGACGTGGCGAACGTACATATGTAGATGTGTAAACGACGTGAACGGAATGAGTAGAAAAAAAAGAAAAAATTCTCGTAAAGGAGGCTGATGTACGAATTTACATTTGTGCGCATGTCAGTGTGTGAGCGCTATGTGACCGCCTGCCTATCTTGGTAGAACACTGCGCACAGGCGGTAAACCGTAAATGAATTGCGATGAAATAAAATGTAACGAAATTACAGGAAAAATAAAGTCGAAAAGCAAAAATTACAGCAACTGTTACGAAAAAAAAACGATAATAATACTTCACTAAAATATGTGACTCCCTTCGTTTAAAAAAAAGAAGAAGGGAACACCGGAAAATAAAACAACTAAGGTAAACAATATATCTACATAAATAAATGATAGCCTTGTATCACATCGAAGCTGTGTGGCAGCGAGCGACAAGAATTGTAACAACAAGCGGGCGGCCCAATGGCGCGTACGTGTCCGCAGTGGTGAAGATGTTCCGCGCATACTACATACAAACAAACGTCATCGATAATTTATTTGCCATCAGTAAGCGTAGAAGACGTGTTAGTTGGGTTAGCCCATCAGCTACTTGCTGTTCTGACATATTTCCTGGTTTGCAGTGGACTTTCATGGGCTAGTTGGCACTGCGGGTGATGGCGACTACCTTTATAACACGAATGTGTTGATATCCCAACCACAATCATAACAACATCAAATCGACATAGCGTCGCGCAACAAAAACAAAAAGGAACAACGTTTCAACACAAAAGAAGACAGCCAAAACTAACAATTTAAAGAAAGAAATGTTTTGATATCATAGAAGTCAGAAGTTTAGAAACAAGATGTTCTTATCGAGATGGTTATACGTTTTGGAATGTTTTCTGGTTACAAATATTTCGGACATAACGATTGTGGGATAAGAACTTGTTCTGTGATCCTCAGTTGACGCTATATGCGATCTCTATCTGAATTTGTTTCCTGCGAAGGAAGGAATATGCTACCAAAATTAATGATAATTTAAGAGGAAGCTGTAAGATCGGCAGACAAGTGCATCGTATCTTTCTACTATACCACCACCTAGAACGGTAACAGCAAATAATCTAAATGAAGTTGTTAGCAAATCCTTCAGGTATCCAAAGCAAACATCCGCAAGCAGCTGATGTCTACTCCAGCGTGTCCGCTGGAAGGAGTGTTCATGAAATCCGAGCATATATCTCTAGTCTTGCAAACACAGGGCAGACAATGTGAGCTCCAAACGCTATCAAGCCGTGCCGTCAGGTCTGCTATTGATTTGTGCCCAGTCAGGACACCTGTTTGAACAGAAATCTGGCGCCCAGCCAGCTGCAAAGGCTAGCCGAGCCGACTACAAGCTCATCTGCCCAGCAGTAGTTCACAGGTTTCCACAGGAGTTTCTATGTTCGCCCTGTCAGGCAAGATAAACGCAAGGGTACCCCGGTTCCCCGGCCAATGTATCATTCATTTAGTTTTCTGCAAATTCCACTTTGCCGTGGGATCTAAATCAGCCTAATTTTTAAGTAATCTGAGGCGTTAAAGAGGTAGATAAAGCATTGTTCGAGCAGCCTCGATCGTATCATGAGCGATCCTAGAATCATGATTACCACCTGGATGTTCGAGTAGATATTTTTCCTTTTATTCAGTATTTAATTGCCACCGTTTTAGCGGCCACCTCTGCTTGAAATACGCTGGAAATTTGCAATTTTTTGTCAGAGGGTTGTTAGAAAACCCATAACTTTTTCACTCGTTCCACTATACCGAGATCTTGGGAAAGTTTGCTATCTATGAACGCACTCACATACTTGACCCTGTCAAAGTGAATAAACGCATAACACCGATCGAGAGGGAAGCCGGGCACAAGGCACATTAGGCATGGTGATAAATATCTAATCGCCCTTGAGAAGTTCCAAAGCTATCAAAAGCTAAGTCTTGTTGCGTTCGAATTGTTTCAAACACTTGAGCCGACGCCTTTAACCGCCGGATGCCCAACAGGACATTTTGGAGATCTTTATGCAATATATTCTTGTTTCTTTCCTAAGTATACATATACATTCTACGATATTACAACAAAACTTTAGTAAAAAACGAATTTCACACATCGCCATCCATGTTAATAAGGAAGGTACGTGGAGACCGGAAAAAAGTTGTCGGGCATCGGAGAATTAAATTGTCTTCAAATAAGAGTATACTTATATAATATACAAGATCAACACACTTTCAAAGAACTCAACTTGAAAAAAGTTTATTTGATAGAAAACATCCACCATTTAGGTAGAAAACGCAGCTATTTACGATTCCCTTCCACGAAAGCATCAGTATCAGTTTTATGAGATGAGTAATGCTTCTGCTGCGCGCTTGCTGCACGTTCATCGGCACTTGGACACATGTAAGTCAACAGCCATACTTCAAGCATATGTAAACACTTGTGTACACAAAGTTATAAAATTGTTCTCGAGTACACAAAATAGTATTTGTCATATGCGTCGCTATTTTATTTATTTATTTTTTGCTCCTCATCATCGGCTGCCCAACCCGCCTAATCAATATTCATGTCACTTAAACCGACATTGTCTTTTAGCCGCGAACGTGCCACTTCGTTGATTTTCTTTGCAGCACTCCATCGCTCTCGTCGCTGGTTTAGGCAGCGGTAAGCAGATGAACTGAAAATATACAGCGGACATGCAACTGTTTGCGATCAAAATATGCATTTCGCGGTTCGAGAAGTCCGAGTTTTTTGCGTTGATGTTCCTCCCGCATACAAATATATGTATTTTAGAATACGTTTTGAAGTTTGAAAAGTAGCAAGGATCAATTTCAACCATATTTCCAAGTTTCCATATCTACTAAAGGCTTCTGCTTTGCCGAACTTGTCGGGCTGCGGAAATCAATTCACCATAAAAGACTTTCCATCCAGCATATCAGTTTCACATTGCCCTAATTGAATTCCTTTGAAACTAGAGCTTAAAGCTGTGGTAGCTCGCAACATGCAAGCGAAACGAGTACATATTTGTGCTTTCCATCCTCGCGTGACCAGTGTTGAGCATTGCTTCACAGGCGGTAAATGTGGCTTAGTCCCCACGGTTGCTGCTAATGCTCGCTTCTCGAAGTCGGCCATCTTCCCGCCTCATTGACTTTAAATAAAATTCGGACATGCTGGTAATGCGGCTACCTCCACAAGTTTTTCAAGCAGGGGAGCCGTATGTTCACAATTCTCCACTTCATCAAACCGCAGAGAACATAATCTAGAGATGGACTGGTCCACTTTGGGAAATGGCATTCCAGCAAATACTTCCTTCAACAAGTCGATTATTTGAGGCGCTGCAGCCCGCTGTATGGCATGTGACCTCATCCTATTAGAAAAATATGCATTCAGTCAATATTGAATCCATTTAAGGCACGAAACAATCGAAAATTAACGCTCCATAGCGTTCGCTATAGACGGTATTGTTCTCCCCGTACTAATTTTTAATGAAGTAAGAACCAACGACTCCCAGAACATACAGCACACCAAACATTGAAATAACCCTCTACTCGACTACAGGTTTTCTTTGATCCACGTATTGCTAAGAAATCGGGCGAGGTCCTTTGGCTGAATGCCAGTTACGTCGTGTGCTTCTAGGTACGGTGAGCCTAGGAAGCGAAGTCCGGTTCTAGTTGGGGCTTCACAGTGGCACATAATATGCTCTGTTGTTTCCTGTTCTTCGCAGCACAACCTACACTAAGCAGGGTTAACAACTTCTATGTATGACAAGTGTTTCATTACTCTACAGTGGCCAGTAATATAACCTGTAACGGTTCTTACTTCATGCCTACTGTGGTTAAGGAGTTTCTCTTCGGTTCTCCTTATTGATATATTCTGAATAAAGGACTTGGTCTGTCTGCTACTTTCCGTATTTGTCCAGCAATGTTGCGCTCCGTTCTTCATCCAGATATAGGGTCGGTTAAGCCCTGCGCAGCCGCTTTGCTGACGAAAATATCTACCACTTCATAGCCCATGACTCCATGGTGTCCCGGTAGCCGTATGAGGCGATAAGTATTAAAAGTTGAAGGCAATCTCTCACCAACTTGAAGTGACATTTTGCACTTTAAGAGCTAGGAGCATCACTCCGCTAGCAGAGTGTATATAGATGTGTTTTTTAGTGGCCCCGCTTTCTACAAACTGCCACAGATATTGTTTAATGGCATGCACCTCCGCCTCAAAGGCAGGGTTACCTTGCCCCATGCTGGGAGAATACTTCGCTCAGCAACGGCTGGGACAGATCAAGGGGCTGCATGTGGGAAAAACTCATGTTCAATATCAGAAGGGCTATCTAGTTTTTGCTCTCACTGAGCAGACGGAACTGTAGACAACTTGTTAGACTGCTGAGTGGTAATTTTATGGGGCAAAAACACTCGCTTTGATGGGCGCACCTGGCAACTTCATCTGCCCATCTTGCCTTGAAGAGGAAGAGACGGTGGAGCACTTTTTGTGCTTCTTCCCCGCCTTTGCAAGAATTAGGTATGAGATATATGAGTAGTCCACTTGCAAACAGCGTTAGGTGATTTTATAATAGAAAGCCATAAATTTGACAAACGACTACGCCAACAAGTAACATTTAAATTGAATCTTTTTTATTATTACCTGAAAATTTGGATAAATAAGTGCCTTATAAAACTGTAACATAACATGACATGACATAAGATAACATTAATAGTCTACACGACCTAAAGCAGTTTTCTAAGTTCATCGGAAGATGTATACAGTTGAAAGTTTATAAATATGTATGACAGCGATTTTTGGAAGAAGAGTTAACATTTGATGCTATTTTTTCAGAATATAAAAAGATTTTGCACTGTGTTGTTAGTGGATATGAAAGTACTATAAATACTGGTAGGTAATCCACCAAAAACTAAAAATCGAAAATATTTTACATAGCGCACTTTGCAAGTGGACTACTCATATGGGCGCGATGTGTTGAGAGACTAACCTGGACTTTTTGACACCCTTAGGTCGGCCGCTGTGGTGTAGTGGTTAGCAGTGCGCGCTTCCACTCCGCAGTGCCTGGGTTCAAGCCCTGGTCAAAGCAACATCGCAAAAAAAATATAGAATAAAGATATTTTTAACAGCGGTTGCCCGTCGGCAGGCAATGGCAAGCCTCCGAGTGTATTTCTGCCATGAAAGAGAGCTTCTCATAGAAATGCAATCGCCGTTCGTAGTCGGTCCCTTCCCTTTGTGTGACAACATTAAGGCGCACGTCAAAAATTGGAGGAGAAGCTCGACCAAACACTAATATATGTATAAGCGCCAATTATCTATAGAAATTATGGCATTTTGGAAATCTTTTGTCTACTGAAAACTTCTTTAAAAGTTTCCGAAAACAATCTCCTTAACTTGGCAGATATTACAAAAAAAAAAGAACAATTTATTTCCAATGTAATTTCAATGCCACATACCTTCCCATTGAGCAAAATTGGCGTGTAATAATGATAAGCGAGCTAGCGCCAAAAGTGTTTTTGATTTTTTTACGCTTCATGCCCGAATTTCTTAATGAGTTTTTAATGAGCCAATGAGTTGGTGAATGACTTTAAATACACAAATGTAACAATACAATTTCCTAACGCCAATGGCTTTGAAATGAATGATGAGCTGTGAGTTCGTATACTTCTAATAGAAGTTATATAGGCAATATGGTTGTAATTTTCTATATTGAAAATTAATTTTTTTGAAGTGCTAAGCCATCTATTAAACCTATTAAATAACGATAAGCAATAAGAAAATGTTTTACTTCACAGCCGACATAAAGCTTTAAGTCGCCAGCCAAAAAAAAAAAAAGTACGGCTTAGAGAAAAATGAATGAAGCAAAGAAAAACAAGCTGAAGGCATTGAGGTGTTAGAGTGGTACTCGTAATCTAGTGATCTGTGTCGATATGCTGACGCATGAATGAAGTCAATATGACCACGGAAATACACACGTAAACACCCGTCAACTAGCTGGGGGGAGGGCAAGATTTGTAAGAAAATAGTTCTTTACAAATTCAAAAGATTACATATTTTATTTCTGCCAAAAAAAAAAAAAAATTGTATAAAGAACACCTAAGAACTTGCTAGCGCTTGTTTTACCTCCACAATTAAATCCATTGTTTGCGTCCAACGGATTTATGAAATTTTTGAAGTGAAACTTCTTTAGCGGCGGTTGGTTGTTTGGGAGTAAATTGACAAATTCAACGGAAATTGCACACGGAAATAGTGCAACAGAAATGGTTGGGGCTGAAGCAAGTGCTTCGTGAGTGTATGTACATGGTATTAATTTAACAAAAACTTGCTAAGATAAGGATGAGGATACCGATAAAAGTGAAGATGAAGATAAAGGAAGAAAGATTAACATAAAGGTAATTATAAAGGAAAGGATATATATGAAGACATAGAGACTAAATCCGGGAACTATGTTGGGATTATAAAGATTTTCGGGATTCTCGGAACTTATCGATATAATAATCGATATTAGAATACGGTTCTATTGTTTGGAATCCCCGGTACCAAGTTCATTCAGATAGGATTGAATCAATTTAAAAACAATCCTTGCTTCTTGTATTGCGTGATTTTAACTGGGATTCAGACCACAATCTCCCCCTTACACCAGTCGTCTAAAGCTTATAAATTTGCCTACACTCGTAGGTCGTAGAGAAATGCAAGGTTTCCGTACGTTATGCGGACTGCGCCCCTCGTGTCGGTTAGGCGGGAATGGAGGGTAAAAACCGTTGTGATTAATAAATCATTTTGTCGGTTTTGTTATCGACATTTTTATCGATTTTGTTATCTAAATTTTTATCGATTTTTCTATTGATATCTTCGGAACTTATCGATATTTTTTATCGATATTGTTATTGGTTTTGTTATCGATATTCTTATAGATTTTGTTAGCGATATTTTTACGGAATTTGTTACCGATATTTTTACCGATTTTTTTATCTTAAATTCTTGAGTGAATTGTTAAACTTAACTCCCTTAATAGGTACAAAACTGTCCCTCTAACATTAATGCCAAGCCTTAAGGGAATAGAGGGAATATTTCAATCGGTCCCAGGTTCTTCCTCGAAGAAGGCCTTCATACAACTACGGAGGAAATCAGTAGAGATTCTTACATTCATCTTCCCAAAAGAGGAATTTAGAATGTTAAGGGGTAAGCTTATAAGCAGGGAACGGATTTTTAGGACCTAAAAACCTATAAAAAAGGCAAAATAAAATAACGAAATAGGCTGGAAAAGGCAAAATAAAATAGTGAAAAAGGCAGGAAAAGGCACTAGGTGTTGCAAAAAAGGCAAAAAAAGGCAGAACGAAATAGCGGAAAAGGCAGGAAAAGGCACTAAAAAAGACAGAAAATACGAAGAACAATCAAAAAATACATTTATTTTAGAAATGTTTATATTATAAGTAAAAAGAGAAAAACTATGAACTAGTTTCATTATATGAAAAATTTGTACTTTGAATCTTTGACTATTTTATCCTTTCGAGTTTCTAACTCAAAAAACTTTAATCTGTATAGTTGTAGTAACATTGAACCACAAGATGCATTTTGAAGTTTTCTGGCAGCATTTTCATTCCATTTTCGCGAAGAAAAGCCTTGAATGTACTAAATATGTGCTCGACGTAAGTTGATACAAGCGGCGCCCAATTTAAACATGCAACGTTTGAAGCGTTCATATTATCAGGAATAAGGGCGTTTTCCTCGCCCTTTACAATTTTATCTACACCCCTTATTGTCACCAAGCCTTCGTTAGCTGAGAAAACGGCATTGAATTTTTCCAACACCAATTTGGCAAGAGGTCTCTGCGCTTCTATAAGCCGCATGGGCAATGTGTATATTTTTTAATCTTAAAAAAAAAAATTGTAAATGCTATAATCACTTTTTTAAAGGTAGAAAAGGCAAAAAAGCCAAATATCTTAAAAAAGGCAAAAAAAGGCAAATATCTTAAAAAAGGCAAAAAAAGGCAACATCAAATGTGTATATATGGAATGAGGGAAAGCTAAATCGTGGACATTCTTAATCGAATATGCTCTATCTCGTTAGCAGAAAAAAAGGCATTTCCATAAAATCCGTTCCCTGCTTATAAGATACTGTCAGACTGTGAGGGTATGTGAACAAGCAAGGCATAAGAGCTTTGTCGTTTTTGCAACTCGTCCAAGACAGAAAGGTAAGCGGAGTCTCGATTCCATTTAGTCCCTATCCCTGAAAGTTTTTATCCTTAACTGTTTGAGGTGTCTATACTTTGAAGGAGACTTGTGAGCAGTAGTGTGGTCAAGCAACTTAGAAACCTATTTATGAAAAATCAAAGCCAAGAATGAAGATAAAAATCAGGAGAAGATAGATACTAAGATAAAAAAGCGATAGAGAAAAAGACAGAGATAGAAAAAGATAAAACTGAAGAATGCAATACATACGTCATGTTATGGTACGTTATGTTATGTTGTGCTATGCTATCTTGTATTAAGGTATGTTTTGTTGTGCTATGTTATGTTATGATATGATATGCTGTGCAAAGTCACTTTTCGTAGTATTCACACTTATCTTATCTTATCTTATCTGGTTATGTGGTTATAGTAACTCAGTTTACAAAAAGAAATTACACTAGAGAATAATAATTTTTAACCAGACAACCTGTTTACCAGGCTATTGTGGATACCTCACTTATGTTATGTTTTGTTATGTTAAATTGTGTTATCTTCTGTCGTTGAACGCATTTCATCTCAACTCACCTCAGCTCACTTCAAATCGCCACAACTGCCCTCTTCTCATCTCAACTAACCTCACATCAACTCCTCAAAGTTCACCTCAAGTCACCTTAGGTCACCTCTCCCCAACTCACTTAATTTTATCTCAGCTCAGTTCACCTCACCTCACTTCATCTCACCTCCGCTCAGCTCACCCCAACCAATGTTATTTCAACTCAATTCGGTTCAACTTAGCTAAACTCCCTAGTTTTAGTGGTGGAATTTCAACCGCTGGGCGGTTTCATATTTATATCTCAATTGAAGTAAACCACCTGCCCTCTTATTGCTAAGTAATTTTTTATATCTAAATCAGCCGTTTTTCCCCAGCTGAGTACCCAATTAAAAATGTATTAGCAATAATCCTTTCTTTAAAGTCTCTAAACCCAAAACACATTGCATGCCTACCATCACAGCGTTTTCTATGAGTGTGACAAATTGCATTTCACCTGCTTGTCTGGCAGCAATTTTCGCTGCCCTTCAAAACTAAACACAATGCAAATCAAACTTATCAGAATTAAAATATTCAAAGAAAAAATACTAACAAAAACACTGAGTGACATATCCTCTTCAAATTGATGCGACAGACAAAAGCATCTCAGTTGAGCACTTAATTGTTTTGAGAAAAATGCAGTTTATGTATGTATGTATGTATGTATGTGTTTCTCCTTTATAAGTAAAGTATCAGAATAATAATTTGACACGCTCGCATGATCCTTTCGCTTTCAAAAAAATATATCTTATGCTGATAAAAAAAAAACCGACCACTGCCTACCACGCAACCCTCACACATTTTTTTTTGCCCCTTTCGTCTATTGATGTTTATCACAAAATTTACAATTATGCATGTGAAATGAAAATATGCATTTCATTTTCACATTAAATAAGTACTCGCATCTCAACAATTTTTCACATTTATAATTTCATTAGAAATCATTTTGACCGCTCACCTTGGCGTTTTTCGTCAGTTACACGCATATTTTCTTCTTACTGATACTTTTACTGTATACGTCACTTGCGTTGCATTTTCGTTACACTAAATTGTGTTTCTTGCCTGTCCCTCGTTTCGTAGTTCTTCAACTTGTCAAAATTTGTGACAAGTCATTATCGTTATGTTTAGATCTTCACTGTGCTCCCTTCGCTCGCTTTTCTTCTCGCTGACATTTTGTTGTTTAAATTTTGACAGGTTTTTCACGAAACAGTCGCATTCAATTGTATGCATCTACATTGGGGTGGTCCAAAAATGCATGTGGAAAGCAAAGTCGGAATTTATATGCTCTCACCTCCTAGGATTGTTCTATGCCTAAAAATATAAAGTCGGATTTTTAATGCTCTCACCTCCTAGGATTGTTCTGTATCGAAAAATATAACCCTATTTTTGATTTTGAAATCAAAAAAATATTTAGATGTTGCTCAAAGCGCTCAAAGTTTTCAATGTATTTTACATGGAAAAAAAGAAACCATAATAATACCCAATTATTTATTTAACCATGTTTTCATAGCAATTATATGTTATCGGTCCACCAAGAACCACAAGAAATGCAATGGGAGACCAATAAAAAATCTTAAGTCTTAAAAAATGGTTAAATAAAAAATTGGGTATCATTATTGGAAGTCTCCTGAAGAGAACAAGAGTTTTCCGAAAGAAAAATATTGATTTTTAAGAGTTTTATACCATTTCACCTAAAAGTTGTTTTTCCCATGTAAAATACATGACAACTTTGGAAGCTCTAAATATCTTTTGAATTCAAATCAAGAAATAGGGGTGTATTTTTTCGATATAGAACAATCCTAAGGGGTGAGAGCAATAATATTACGAATTTAATTTTTTTTTTTTCCACCCTAATCCACATATATATGGGCAAGATATATATGCCTGAGTATATTTGTTGAACATTCTTTCAATAGAATTAGATAGAAATGTGTTTTTTGTTCTTCATATTTTGATATTTTTATTATTATGAATTGCGTAAGTTTTTTTATTATCAGACGGATATGGTATGACGGCAAGTGCGAAAGCATGTCATGACAGATTATTTCTCAATGTTCATGAAAAACTATTTATCCGGAACTTAGCAGGTGTAAATGGAGTTTTCATTTTCAAATTAATTTTACCTGATCCAAACGGTTTCTAAATATATTTGTGAAAGTACTGCATTTTAAGCCTGATCAGAATTGTATAGATTGAATAACACGACCGAAGTCAAGCCGTCGCGAAACTCTTTTTTAGCAGGATCTCAAACATATTGCATTGGGGAGCTCTGGTAGCTTTTTTAAACTTCTTTTTCAATGAAAAATATTATAGTCCAGTTAAGAATTACAGACTTGTATTCTTAGTTAATAAAAAAGAAATCAGTTCCGTTTGTCAAAACAAATTTCTCAATAACTGCATTTGAGCTTGGGCCGGTGTTTCTTATAAATTTTTTAAATTTTCTAATGGGAATAAACAACAACTTCGAATGGTACAAGTTATAGCTGCTGTTTTGGAGCTCCCCACCCTTCCTCATCTAACTTTACGAGAATTTGAGCAATGACACTGAGACGTATGTACATAGCCAGCGGTCTACCCACTGAACTAAATACGTTCTTTTCGTGTTTCCGCTAAACATTTTCGTTTAAATCTGCTTTAAGGTGATCACTGACAGAACTAAGTGCACGTTAGACATTTAACTAATGTCTAGCAATTTATGTATAGGTATGTTGAGATTTGGCGCCAGTCTTAGACTTGGCGTCACTTAGACTCTGAATCCTTTGTGACACCGCTGGCATTTGCAGATATTTCTGCTAACCCAAAATCCATTTGACACTCAGTAAGTATTTGGAAAGAATTCTAATCTCTACCGATCGCAGATCATCTAGATCATTAGAAAAGTGACTGCCTATGGATCTACATAGCTATTGCTGTGTAGTGACAGAGCAGGTTTTGGATGGTCCTCATTCAAAGAGCTTCTGCAGTAGTCCCCTTTATGTTATCCTAACAGACCGTGTTGGAATCTTAGTGGTTAACCGGATGATTTACCTACTTCAACAACTAGAGACTTCGTAGAGATCCAAAAAGTTTTGGTAATTGGCCAAGAGGATTTAATTCGCCCTTTTGACTAGTAATTTTTTCATTCTGAATATGTTTTCATGCTTGTAGAAGAATACCAAACAGATCACTGATATCTTTGTCGGGTGGTTTTGTGCTCAGACGAGACATCTCATTAACTTTGGACTTTCCCTCGCTATCGCAGTGGTCAGTAACCGATGCACGATGTGTGGGAAAAATATCTCAGTTTTCTTACTGGGAGATCCGCAATTACTTTTACTCAGGGATTTTATATTCACCTTGCTGTCAGTATATACCAAGATTAGGAATCCCATTAAACTGAAATACTTATGTGCCATTTGAGATAGTCATCAACTCCTTCAGAAAGATATTAGAGTAAGCAAACAAGCGGAAGCGGAGCGATAAGCCTAACTGTTCCGAATATAAACTACCAGACACACTCTTGCCGACTGTTGATCCATCCGCGTAAACCTAGATTTATTCCAGATTATTCCAGATCGGATCAGATCTCCATTCTGCCCTTTTTACATGATCCTCTTAGCTCGTGCCTTGATCTTACTAAACTTATTACTTTGTAAAATACATATATTAGTCCAGTTCATATTCGTACATCTCTGAATAGAAAATATTTTGGATTACCAGAAGATAGTAGCAGAGTAGGGCGTGTCGGGCATAATCAGGAAAGAAGATCGCGGCGTACCTACGCAGATAACGAAGCTATAATCATTTGGTATAGCTTTATTAATGTTCTGATTTCTTTGAAAAACTAGGAAACTTAGGCGTAACGTGATCATAAAATAAAACTAACGTGTGGGATGAATATAAGCATATGCTTCCAACGCCCATTTATACCTTGTACATCCCGTCGGGTCCACTTCTGTCGTGAAAAATCTTCTCATAAAAACCATTTGCCACTCGGAGGCGGCGTAAAATTGCAGGTGCCAAAACATGAAGACACCACAAATTGCATGAGAATCTCGGCCAAGCCCATATATGTACATAAATACCAAATATTTAATTATTGTGTTTATTATACCTAAGAGTAGGGTGGAGGCATCTGCAACATATCACATAACTGACTGAATTCCTTACTCTTTCATATATATTCAGACCCTGTCAAGATTGCATGCGTCAAACTACAAGCCTTATTGAGCTAGTAGAATGCGTTACACATATCAATGCATATGCGTTACACATATCAATGTATTCGATATGTACTTAATTTATGTTCATACCTGCCTTACAACCAAAGAAATTCAAAAATATTTTGTTTTTCAAAACAAAAAATCAATTAAAATTGATTTAATGCCTGCTAGCCACCCAAAGTCCTGCGCAAGGTCTCGCATAATAAACAAATCGTATAGCTGCACAAAATAGATAAATACAAATAAATTATTAAAAGCATTCCACACAACACAATCGATTAATTGTTTCATGCTGCAGATAAGTACCTACATACATACATATTTATATACGTGCATTTCAAAGGAATTTTCACGTACCTCAATGTTGAGGAAACAATCGAATAAATTTGTATTTATGAAAGCAAGCGAGCAGTACTTTAAATGATACTCATAATCAAGCAATAAATAAAAGTGTTATGGAAAATGCAACATACACGAGAAATTTTAAATAAGATATTGGAGTTGGAGTTAGAATAAGGATTATTTGAAGCTGAAATTACATTACAGGCAGGGAGAATACGCGACAGGTTACCTGTAATGCCAGTGTTGATACGTGACTTGAGCTGAAATATTCAAATTATGACAAAATGGAACAAACCAATCAGTGATGCCACCAAATAATGTCCAATAACTTTATGTACAAAGAATATAAACGGGAAGAGAGAGAATTTGAACTGTTTTGAAAGCGTGGAGGTACATATGTATGTTCCAGACATACATATTCAACACGAAAATTTTTTGTAATTTGGTAAGGGTTTGAGATGACTGCACCACGGAAACTTTCAAGATTAGATACGAATGCTCTGATAGAAGGGAGGGTATCCTAGCTACTGCGTTCCTTGATAATCTATTGCAAAAATCTTTTACTAGGTTAGTGATCTTCACTTATTCACGTATCATTAAGAAAATTCACGATCTGGGTCATGTTGTTCTTGTACAGTGATGCTAGGAAGCGAAGTTAGTAACGAGAATATTTGTTACTTTGATATCCATAATTCGACTCTAACTCGGTACACAAATGAGGTAAACATTGTTCGAGGAAGCGTCGACAATTTTTTTTCTTGAAGGCAGTTCCATATCAGTTTGGTGACCTCGTGTCAAAGAAGACGTGTTTGCAGCTCGACGCACAGTTTGCATACCACAACCAACCTAGTTCTACATTAGGCATTAATATCAATTTCAAAAAGGGAGCTTACCACAAGTTATTGGTCCCGAAAAAATATGCATGCCGATGTCGAAAAAATTTGGTTATCCGGCAGTAGATTACTTTCCCTAAGCCCTCAGCCTATCGCTCATCATAGCGTCATTTCCAACTTGTGGAAATCAGGGAGAGCCGGGGAAAACTGAAAACAAAGGGTAGTCTTATAGACCGATAACACTTCTCTCACGAGTTGTGAAGACAATCGAGGCCTTGCTGCTCCCGCACTTCACGTGTGAACTGAGCCCAGAATAGAATGACTATGGCACCACCTCTGCGGAACTTAGCGACATCAACACTAAAATAGCTCGTGACCTTTATCCTTACTGCACCTAAGAGATAATCATTTATCCTAAATGAAGCCTTTGGCACCGTCCGTCCCTCTGCGCTACTATGTATAAGAAAGAAACGGTGGGCTTCGCATTATCTGAGTGATTGGCAGTCATCAGAAATTTCTTGGGATCAAGCGAGAGATTTTACACGGCTACAGAATGTGGTGACCTCTATACGTCTTGTTTTGACTTTAAAAAATCAGGGCTTCCCCAGCCACTGGAGGGTAGTTTCCCTGATCGCAAACACTGACTATTGTTCGGTATTGGCGCCCGGTAACGGCATTTATGCCTTCCACTCAAAATAGCACAGACTACAACTGGGAATTCCTGTCGATAGCGTGCCAACTCCACAGTGAGCAACCAAGAATTATATCCGTTGCATTTTAGAGACTGCTTCCTTTTTCCGCGCACACAACGGCAATTGCTGGTGTGGTTATTGGGACATTTTATTAAGCTATGTACAAGCATGATAAAACACAGTACTCCGGACAGGTAATGGACTATAACATAGTGCCTAGAAAGCAATTTCTGGTCAGCTACCACCACCAACAGCACCCCATTAGATACTTGTTAAAAGTAGAACCTAATCCTCGATACGGCAGCCTCCCTTTCTATGAACTGAAGGATGAGATCCAGAAATAAAACAACCTCTTGACTCGACGCTATTTAGAAGGCAGCTAGCCATAGCTGTCACCCATTGTAGAGGAAAAGTTTAAGCTGCCTCCATAGACCAGCATTATTCTGACACAATTACGGTTTGGGTACTATCGGCTTCAACGTACCCAACCTATGTCGCGCGTGATGGTTTCCCGCAATACATTGACCACCTTTTAAATGCTCTGTTAAATTATTTCAATAAACATCTCGCGCTGTGGTTAAGTTTAAAAGATTTTGCTGACCTAGGCAGAGCTAAGTAGGCGCTACAACAAAAACGATAGAGTTAATCCGACACATGCTTTCGAATACAAGTCATATAATGTCAATGTCGTTTTTAAGGCAGTCGTACAAGAACTTTAAGTTGGGTGCGAAGTAAAACCTTGGAAGGTATAAACATATGAGCTGACACACGGCACTTCCTCTGGCACTCTAGTTTTGATAGTGGATAGATGTGAACTTCTTCCTCCTCCGACATGGGTCTTTCCGTAAAAAACGGAGTCTCTTCCTTGATTGATTTATGTAGAAAGAAGGTAAATCGAATAGCACTAAGGCAATGCGCACGCCTAGCTTGTTCTATAAGGACTTCATCTTTCCTCCCTTTCACTAAACATTCGAAAATTGCAGCAGTGTAAGACTGATTCCAAAGGTCCTCTTCCTCTCTGTCACCTTTCGTCCGATCCAAATGGACGCGTTTGAATTTTGAATGTCTTCATCTAGGTGTGAATTCTAAGAGAGCTTGTCATAAAGATGTACTTCCAGACATGCACATACATGCTTTACTTATTTAGAAAGGCGTTTTTCTCTTTAAAGAAATGGTGTAAGCAGTTTATCTATTTTTCTTTTCCTGGAGAAAATGGCTGTGCTGTGTCTTACACATATACTTTCTAAGCAGAGGAGTCACAAATCGCAATCAGACCTGTTGCTTCGGTAAGCCTCTCACAACTTTTACTATATTATTTTTAAATACTTTAAAATTTAACCTATTTTTAGTGCTGTATTATGAGACTAGTCCCATAATTCTATGCTCATAGCAATATAAAGTGTAAACAAAAAGGAAGAAAAGGATTAAAGAAAATTTGTGACGCTGGTTGGGCACAGCGAAAAATATTTAATCTGCTTTTGAAATGGGTAATGCTATTAGTCAAGGCGACAGTGGCAACGACGCGACGAAGCGACCGCACAAAATTTCCTATGCACTTGCCTACAAACATGCATGTATCTAGGTGCCTGAAAAGCAAAGCAATATTTGTATGGCATTGTGCCAGGTTGCAGCGTTCGCTGTGGCAGTACAATGGCCGATTATCATTTTAGTGCAACAAAAAGATTTGGCCGGACTTTTTGAAAATCTGCTTATGCCATTTATTTAAGCAGGTATGTCAAAAATTGCATGGCATGCCACAACAACAGCAACAATAATGCAAAACCAAAACCAAGTATGAATGCATGTCGTTAATAACCATTAGACAAGCTGGGTAAGCTGATTTGTTTAGCCTTTTTGTGGTTTTGGGTTGGATTTGAGTAGGAAATGCGGATCGCTCGACTATGGGCATCTAGAGGCAGAGGTATCGCGAGCGAGCGCGCGCTTAGGTACCTGTCGCAGTGCGGCATTCCACATTTACACGGATGTATGTGACTAAATATTAGGTGTCGGTATATGTTTAAAGGTGTTGCATGCCACAGGTATACGCTACTGAGCGCGCTGTTTCATAATATTTTTGAGCCTAGTTCAGTTTAAAATGAGAATTAGAATAAAATTGCTGCAGCGTGTTAATTAGCAGGTCAGTGATAGTATTTTTTTTTTTTACAAATTTATTACCTATTTCGTGTTACAGAATGTGGCAACACCTTGCAATGTCCATGCATGCAACGCTTCAGAAAAATATGAAAATTAACAAAGATACAAAAAGATATAAGAACTTAATTTTAAAAACTGTATGATGGCTAAAGAATAGAAAAGAATATAATCTTTGTGGCTCTAATCAGGCGGTGTGAGGCCTTAATTAGCATTGGAGCGCGAACAAGCATTTCTATAAATGTGAGTGGATAGTTGCGTATGTACTTACGTGTAGCTACAGAATCACGCGAGTGACCGATTTGATGTCTTTGATCTTTTTGGTTGTCTGCGGTCAATAGCCCAACATAAATATTGCCGACTGCGAACAAATGGTTTGGCTCTAATTTCTATTACATCACTTATTATTTAAACAATTTACGTGCACGCAAATTATTTTATTTCTCTTTGTGTTTTTTTTTTTTTTTTATAGTAAGCATGCCTGAAACGGGCGAATATGGGTGAGAGAGAGAGAGACGACCTGAGAGGGCTTCTACTCTGAACACTTGCCTGTTAATCTATAGAATGCTTTAAAAAGCTGCTTCCATGGGATATGTTTTTAGGCCAGTATGCACCTCTCAAGGAAACGGTCAAGAAAAAACTTGCCATTATTTCGTGTGGGTGTGTCCAAGGAATTTCGACATCTTATACTTCAAGAGCCTTTTGCCTCACTCTTTCCTCTAGAAATAAAGGAACGGTCATATATTTCTGTTGCAAGCATGGGTTGCCTTGTGCTCTTTTTCACAAAAAAAAACTAGTCTTTTAACCCTAAGCATTGTGAAAGTGGCAGTTAGTCGACACATTCTTCCCAGTGCAATTTGATGATAACATAAGTCAACAAACTGTTCCGACCCCACATCAGTGTTGCCAGGTCTTCAGCATGAAAATACGTCCCTCTTGGTCTGAAACAACGTCATTTCCTACCCAAAAACGTCGTTTTCAAATGAGTGTTCTTATTTATACTTTTATTGTATACAAAGGTACATATCGAGCCCTAACCGCCAAAATAACGTAAGCGACATTTTTTTCAAAATTTTCTTTTTGATGCAGAAATATTCCTAGAGCATCTAGATACTATCTAGATATATTTCGACAGAGCACATTTAAAATTCATTGTAAACTGGTTTGAGATCGTTAATATAAAAATCATTTTATACATACACTTGTGATCAGCTGATGAAGTCATAAACATTTTGATCGATTTTGGCTGTTTATCTTTCGTTTATTTAATGTTTATTATTTTTCCATAAAAGCCAAGCTCATTAACAAACAAAATATAAATCCACAAAAATTGTGCAAAAATTATAAACAATCTGCAAAATTTCAGTTAGATTTTCAACTTTATTCAGATTTTTTAGCCCATTAAATTTCAGGGCAATAATGTGTAAGTTTAAAGGGGCTAAATAATCGCGTTGTTTTTTAATAATTTTTTTCTTGTAGAAATTTGGTTAGGGGCTCGGTTGTCGAAAATGCTAAATTACGTTCTGCTAAAAAGGAGCATAGCAATAGGTCCATTCAAAATCAAAACAATTTTTACGAATTGTTACTAGTACTTGCAAGTTTTTGCTGAAAACGCATTCAATTACCCAAAATATTTGCAAGAGGAAGCGAATTCAAGAGCGTAACAACCCGAGAGAGCTGCAAATTCTTGCAAGTAAACATTTTTCTAGCAGGAATTTGCAGGAGTCCAAAAGTAAGGTTATGTTTCAAACTCAAATGCTTAAGAGGATGATTTGATGAAACATAATCAGTGAAATGAAAATATGGATAAAAAATTTAAATCTATTGTATATATTTTTACTTTTATGACTTATGAACTATTGCCAATTAAAAAGAAAATTGCGCGCCTAAACTTAACCGTCAGAAAGTGTCAAAATGGCTTAAGTTGCAAGTTTTTACTAGTTTTGCGTTCAATAACTTTTTTTGAAAATTTTCACTTGCTCTCAATTTTACTCTCAATTTTTCTTTTACGCTCTCGCTTACTGGAAAAGTTATTGAATGGACCTAATATTTCAGTCTTTTTTGCGTTCAGTACATTTTCAATGAAGTCTTAAGTCGCCTACTTTTTTCTGACGTTTTATGCTGCACAGCTTTTTTGATGCTTTTGTGAGCGTGCCTGCCAAATGACGTTAAAAACATCAACCTGGCAACGCTGCCCCACATGATTGTAGCTCTTTCCACTGGCGGTTAGCCACTATTTTCCACAGGTTTAGTAACCTTTTCAGCCACTGAGATATCCAAAGACGACCCGTTTATGGCTAGAACGTTGGCCATTTTATTGCCATGAATGCTACCCTGGTAGCCAGCTTAGTGCAACGATATGCCTACCAGCTAAAGTCGTAACACACTACCTTTATTTTTTTTAGGATAGAGATTATACTTACAGTGCCAATGGCCTTAACACCATCTAGCATGAAAATGGCATTGCTTGAAAATAATTCGGTCTGAGGCGAAAATTAGCTTAGGGCATTGCAGAGACTTTTCACATTACATCTTTAAATCCCTCGGCACTAGCGTCGAATATTAATTTTCGTGGAAAGACTCTACCGTAAGTTCCTATTTCTTTGAAGCGAAGGTTTTTGGTTTTTATTACATTTTCTAGGGGACATTTTTCATATACTGCGTTTAAAAATTTACCTCTGAAAAATGCAGAGCCAATTTAAAGGACAGTTTGAGAAATAAAGGACAAAAGGCGTCCTTTATTTAGAAAAAAAAATATATATAAAGGACAGCGGGTAAAATAAAGGACTGTCCTTTAAAATAAAGTACAAGTGGTCACCGTAGCTATACCATCAAAGTCCACACCGTTTTTTCACCAGAAGGACCCAGAAAAGATTCATCCGGCGGTGAGTGATTGTAAATTTTAAGGCTCCAAATCAGTAAGCACTTTTTTGAAGTTTTTGCAACGTCAACGACTTAACAGTGCCAAATCTATTTCCTCTTCTGGATGACGTAATCACCAGCCTCCCACGGTGTCGCGTTGAGAACAAAAGAGGTCATAGAACTGCTCAGTCGTCGTCAGCGGCGCATTGCCATCCTTAAATAGCCCGCCGCGTCATAAATTAATTACTAAAATGAAAACTTGCAGTTGACAATTATGAAAACGCAGCCAAGTGGTGGCGGGTGACAACAACAGCGTCAGCAAAAACACTTCAAAGCAAGCAACAACAACGACAGCTCAGAGCAATTCTCAAACAGCAAAATCGTGCGATAACGCGTATTCAACGTTATAATTGCACCCCGTGGATTAATGTTGGTTGCGACACAATCAATGGAGCAATTATCAGCAACCGCTGCAACAACGACAACAACAATAAAAGCCAAATTAAATATGTAATTGCGGAGCAAGTAATCGCAGCGTTTACAAACATAACGCAGAACTCAAAGGCGTCAGCGTCAGCAGCAACAGCAATAACAACGCAACAACAACAGCAGTCAAAACAATTATTGTTTTAAGTTGCTGCTGCTGTCATCAATAGCTGCGGCGTGGAAACAATGCATTTCGGAAACTATGTGAACACTGTCGACTAAATGCTGTTTGCTTGTTTGTTTTGCTGCCGACTACTCAAAACATTGCGCTGCTAGTTGTTGTTATTCAATTTCATCTGTCGACCGCATTTTGGGTGGCAATCGATAATTCTATTAAATTGTACATTGCTAACGCTTAAATTTTGCTATACGATTTAGTTGTTGTTACTGGTACATATGTGTGAAACTGGGTTGTTGCCGGTGCCACGGATTCTGCTGCTCTTGCAATTGGTGTTGGCACTGTTGCTGACAATGCGATGATTTAGTGCGTAGAATTATGTATGGGTTTAATGATGATAAGACCAATAACAACAAACGGCAACGACAATAGTGTGTAATATTAAGAAATGTGTAATTCTTTACCCGAAAACCAATAAATTGACTTTAAAATTGAGTTCCCTCGGACACTCACGATCCGAGCTCACTTCCCTAGAGTCTCCTTTTAAGCAATGAAAAATTAATGCAGCAATGCAGCTGAAAATCCGATCTCAACCGCTAGCTAGAAGGCATCACACAGGCTGATCTACATGCTCCACCTTATGGATCGAACTGGTAGCAACGAAAGGCAGAATAGACAATTTATAGCGCCAGATACGCTAACTGATAATGAGGTGGATGGAAAACGGGATAAAACTTAGGCCGAATCCGATCAGGACTCGCGTCCTTCTTCCAGCGAATCCTCTCTATAGCCTAGCTTAAGATCATCCATGTCTACTATCAAAATAACAGTTAAGAAACTGTACAGACCGGTTTTACAACGTCATAAGCTGACTCGGCAAAATGCGGCAGCCTGGCGCCTGAGTCAAACCCTCAGCCTATTCGCCGACTTGATCTAGCAAGAGAGGTCAGTGTAAAACGCCCCCGACGGCACAAAAATGAAAGGCCTCGTCAAAAGCTGCCTAAAAAATAAACAATGCTGATTCGCCAGCGCATGCAGATTCGTTATTAGCTTATTTCAGGAACGCTGGACAGGTGGATGTTCGTAAATAATATTACCTAATCATACTCTTTTTAGATTGGGTTACGGTGGTTGCCAATCCGTACAGTCCGGAAGAGAAGTACACTTAGGGCAGTTAAGCCCATTATGATGCTACCTTAGTGAGCTTTTGTTTTGTTTCCCCATTTTCCCGCGTGATAGAACTACCATGTTTCCTTAGAGAAGCGTCAATGGACACGGTTGTCCACAGAGTCGAGATCAGCCAAACTTTGAAAGAAATTATTAGAAATAGTAAATCGTGTTCTTGCCTGAGGGGCATTATTACTGACCACTGCGCTGATTATAAGGTAATCAACTACTAGTATAAGAATTTTAGATTCTTGCTGATTGGAACAGGTGGCTTGTTTTAATAATTTTTCGTTTTTCAATGTAAGTTAAACCGATTTCAGTGGCAATTTGGAAGAATACGGGACGCTGCGTGCATCATACGTGGAATTAACTGAGCGCCGATCGTTAAAATAAACCGCTCCCCTTGTGAACTCGGCTGCCGCGTAGTGTCCAGGTCTTTCAGTATGCCCGGATATCAATACCGCATTTTCCTACATTCGACAGCCATTATCAAAGAAGTATTACTGCTCTGTAGGAATCTAATCGCTGGGATCTATTTCAGCTTGACGTGGAAATAATCCAAAGCGATCTAGAGGTCCGACATTGCCCGACTAAATAGTTTCTAACGGACAATGAGCGGTTCTGGAGCCCAGTTGCTCAGAGCTTTTCTGTTAGGGTAGGTATTTACTCTTCTAATCAATATAAAACTAGTGCATAGCTAGCGCACTGCTTTTATTATAGTTGGAAATCTGTCTGAAATATGCTGCAGTAACACAGGAACTTAAATATGAGATGTTCTTGATAGAAAAAGCATCCTGTAACTCGGCTGTCCAACTTCGACACATCCCTGAAAATTGTACTACTACTGCGCAGGCATCCCTCTTTTATTAACCCCTTAGAGGGATATGTTTACGAAGGATCCAACGGTAGTCAGCCCCGGCTCCGTTTCCCCAGTTGAGAATTCGATGTTTCCAACGGTTACAGAGTCGAAGGAGGGGTTGAAAGAAAATCCAGTACAGTAAAATCCAGTCTGATGGCAGAGCGCACTGCGGCAGCCATAGCCGCAATTTCTGCAAGTATGATGCTAAGTAATGCATTGGGCGTTAGAGCGGAAGTGGTCTGCAGCACCTCGCTGAGTAAAAAGGGGTGTACAATATAAATCCCATCTCCTTATAGCAGTATAGACCAACTGGTGTTTTTCAACGGTCGACTCTCCAATATTTAGCTTCCAGTATAGCCCCGGCCGAGAGCACAAGTGGAACGCTAGCAATCGAGGGCAGTTTGGCACTAGGCACTTTAAATCTCCTGGTGGACAGGACGGGATTAATAGCACATCTGCAGCTAACAGACCAATTTCTGACTAAATGTAAGTACCCCTGCATACAAACTGTCCAGAAACTATTGCCTGACAATAAGTACCACACCCCAAGCATAGGAATTACCCGACAGCCTCCCCTTTTTAAGTTCAAGTTGGTCCTTAACAATAGAGATTTTACTAGTTTCTAAGGTAGCACGTTATTAAAAATCCCGCATTATCGAGAACTTCTAACACTTTAGCAATTGTATGCAAGACAGACTCCACTAATTTGGCATCCAAAGGGGCATGCTGAGTATCTGAATCGCTCCCGTGGAATAATTTTTCGTACATGCTGGTTAATCAGTCCCCAAAGGATCTTCAAAATAAAAAAGAATAAATACTGGTCGATTTGGAAGTCTTCGGAGATACTTGATAGCGTCTTCCAATCTTTGGAATAAATGTTACCCTTAAGTCTTCGGAATGTATCCCCAATTTGCACTCATCGCGTATAGACAGCCGTAGAAATAACGGCTTTTTTATAACTCTTAGCAACTCTGCAGAAATTTCTCGAGTAGTCCACCAGAAAAATAGCGGCAGTTTAGCAGTATTCATACAACCTGTATTGAATAGTAGCATGCGGAACGGAAGTTTAATATTGAAAAGTCACAGAAAGCTAAGTCAATATAAGCTCTTTCCGGCAAGCAACCAAAGATAAATGTATGTACTCCTGGGTATAATTTTTGCTATTTTACTGTGCAATTTTCAGCAGTTGCTTCCTGCAATTTTAATTTGCAGTCAATTTAGAGTTGTCGTTATTGCTTTTACTGTTACTTCAGCTTCTTTATTATATTAAAAAAGCATAAATTTTCATTTAAAGGCAAGACATTTGTGACTTCAACTCAAGCCGGAAGTTGAGCTACTTGGTGAAATAGCCGCGCAGAATGTTTAAATATAAAGAAAATTGCATCAAAAGTTGGATTTTTATACACTAGTGTACCATAAAAGAGAAATGGTTGCAAATTTGAGCGGTAAAAATTTAAATATTTTATCACTTTTAAAAGGCTGGCTCACGCGATGCCGACAAAAGAATATTTTTTGTTTTTTATTTTTTTTATTTTTAAAGCCTAGGTTTTACCACAAATTGTTTTGCTCATATAAAAATTAAATTTTCTTGCCGACTATACAATTTTAGTATGAGTAAAAAGCAATTTAGCTGGCACGACAAGGCTTACATATGCAGAGTTGAACAGTCAACCAGTCCACCATTCCAGTGTGTTAAAGTGCAGCAGAGCAAAGACAATTGAATGGCTCAGCCGCAATTAGCAGCAATTCGCTAATTACTTTTGGCCGACTGCCTGCAGCTTGCCTCGCTTCAGGCTGGGCTGGCAGACGTGTCAGCAAATAGCAAGGGACGAAGAAAAAAAAAGCAAATAAATAAAACTACTTTACTTCACTTTCACACCAGCTCCAACAATACGAGTATTCTCAGCTGCAGAAATCATAGTTTTTTCTTCGCATCTACAACACGGTCTGACTGACTTGATTAGCTCTCAAGAACTTTATAGTTTATTGGTGTTGTTTATGTATGCAATTTGTGCGCAATAAGGCGCTATCAGGTTGTAGTTTGTGTGCTTACATGCACTTCACCGTCTATCACTGTTATGCTAAAAATTTTGGGTTCCAACTTGTAAATATTTACGTGCAATAAAATTATGGCTCTTTGTAGTTTATGTATGCTAGATTGGCCGCCGCCATAACTACTCGTTGGTATCTAATACAGAGGCAGATAGTTCATCAAGTGTTTTGTAGCAACAAAACAGTACCCGTTTACGATGTATTACATATTTCTTTCGTCGCGCCATTAAAAATTTTGCTTAGGTGTGAAAATTTATTTGTCCTTTCTTTTGTACAACTATCGACTACATACTTTGAATAACCCTCTAGAATTTTATTTGTTGAAGCATAAACTTAATTAAAAATAGACCCACAGCCATGTCGAAAGCACGATTAAAACGGTCATTACAAACATATTCGACGACATGCTCAATTAGAAGAATTCCAATGCAGATTCAAGAAATTACCTCAATCGTCAGAGTTTCCTGTGGATATATGTAATTCCAAAATGAATATCCGCCAAAACAGTTTACGTGAGCAATTGATGATAATTACAGTTGTCGAGACATAGGGTTCAACCTATCCTTGCCAAACTCGAAGGTGCGTGTGTTAAAGTAGACCTAAGTAAGATGGTTGCATTTGGCCCAAGTTATCTAGATCAAGCTGTGCTTATATCCTTATTTTGAAACGTCTTGTTAGCCAAACAGCTATAACTAGAAAAATACCTGTTGTTTCAATCCGACCAAACCCAACTCAACTTTGGCTAACATGTCAAAAGTTGAACAAAGCTTACCTGATCGTGTGGGAGGCCGAAAATGTAAGCGGTATTCCCCCTTCACAGGGGTCCTATTATACGCGTCAGAGGGTTCTTTGGTAGGACTGAGGAGAGGGTTTTGACCTCGGTTGACGAGGACGCAGAGAATGCGATTGTTGGCACCGAATGTGATTATTGGCACCGATACGAACTCCAGGCATACTTGTTGGGGAAGTTCAGACATTAATTAAAGAGGTGAGTCACTTTTGGATTTTAGTCTAAGTAATGACTTAGTCATTTGTAATAGAGGTAATGAACCCGCATTTGCCACTGCGGTCAGGCGCAAGGTCCGCGACCTTACCCTGGCCTCTTCTTCTCTGTTATCGAGGGTTATTACTGTTATAAATGTGAAGAGGACAAACTGGGACCTTTACTGAAGGAAGCTGCCGGAGTCGCTCCCAGAAGCCCCACACGTTAACTGTAATCCTTTTGACAGCTCGATTGATGAGCTGATGGAAAAATTCACTACAGCATATAATATTTCCACCGAACACTCGTGTCCATTAAGCATGTTAAAACGAGCTGGTGGTGGACATTGCAGCTGTCGGAGCTCAGGGCGTCGAGCAGACACCGCTTTAACGAAGCTAAAAAGGCAAGATCGGCTTGCGGATGTATAAGTCCGACATTAAAAGGCCAAGCGTTCATCACGGAGGGTATTCTGTGAAAGCGTAGAAGGCTGCCAGGAAGTATCTCGATTCAGGCATATCCTCTCCAGAAATCCAGATCCCTTGGGATACTTGAAAGATCAGGTCGGTGGCTGGGCAATGAGCGGAGAGGTGTCGCTAAAGCTACTTTTCGACGCTGTAGAACTACCGGTTTATACTCATGGGCTACTCCGAGCTACTATAGAAGCGCCGTTTACTTTGGGCACTCAACTCTTTAAGGCCTTTCAAGAAACCGAGATCTGACGGCATCATTCCTGCTCAACTGCAGAAAGCAGCGAAGTTGGCATGCCGTTAGCTGGCTGCTATTTACGCGAGCTGCATAGGGAAAGTCCTGGAAAGCGGGAAAGTCCTCTCACGTATCCGCGAAGGACTTCAGGTAAATTACAGAAGAGTCTCTGGAAAGCAAAGATCATTTGGCCAGGCAGGGAAACTTAGAAGCCATCACCAGCGAAAAGGAAGTTATTGCGGTACTTATGGTAACCTGCGGGCTGCTTCTAGACAAATGGGCTTTTTGTCCGCTCAGAAAACGCTGGGCGGAAATATCGACATGCAAACCTGGAAGGTCCTTTTGGACGATAGTTGATCATGGGCGGTCTGGGAAACTTCTACAGCTTACTAAGCGACAACTCCCAGTTTCGATGGGAGTTCTGACTGGGCTCTGCCCCATAGGAATTCACCGGGTCGGCTTAATATTGCTGCCGATGCTTGACGATGAGGTGTAATTATCTCACCACTATCTTCTCAGCTGTCCTGCCTTTGCGAGGCTTAGGTTTAAACCTCTCGGGTCGTACTTCAAGGGCGCTCCAGAGGAACTCTCTAGAGTGGACATCAGCTGCTTGCGGAAGTTCACACCTAACGCCCAGCGCTTTTCTAGCTGTACGTGATTGATTACCTGTTGTACCGTTCCAGGTAATCTTTTTCTTTTCAGTGGTAATACAATAGATATTCACTAATTGTCTATGTACGCCCCTTGGAGGGCTGCCACTTTAGCTAACCTAACCTAACGTAACCTACCTGGTCTTACTTCGTTTTTGTGATTCAAAATCAAAAAATCATACGCAGAAGTTGGACGAAAGTACATACATAAACTGCCCTTAAAAAATTATTGGCACAGAGAATTTTTCACAATCTGCCAAAAGACTCTGCAGGTTACATTTGAGTTAGTTTGGATTCTCGGAAATCGCAGCCAAATCTTTCTTGAAGTGTACACAGAATCAAATCGCTGAGCGAACTGCGCCGGAAAAAAGTTCACAAAATCAGCTGTCAATATAAAATAGCATTGCTTCTTCACTTTTCCAGCAGATAATTATCAGGAAAAACCGGAGTGGGACAATTTGGGGATTCCTACTTTCGCTTTAGTATTTTTATATTTTTTATTTGTCATTCAACTGTACAAATTTCGTTTCGGTTGTGTTTTACTGGCGAAATGTTGCGGCGAACGTTGTTGATGTTGTGGCGGCTAATCAACTTTGCCTAGATCGGCTTGCCCCTCATTTGTTGTTGTCAAGCTCAACTAACGGGAAACCCACTTACTTACTTGCTTTCTTGCGGGTGTGGTATTTTATGATGGACGCTGTAGCGGCGAAAGGATAACCTATTCTGCTTCCAGCTTTGATACATCTCTAAAAACAGCCATGCTTTCCAAGAACTGGTTCCCTCCGTAGGTGCAATCACTGAGGCTTGGGAAATTTTTTGCATCGATTATGCATGATTGGTGCAATTTTTATTTTTTATTTTTTGAATTGGTACAGTCCAAGAATGATAGAATACAAGATTGCGCCGATCAGAGAGGATTTTTGAGAATAACTTTTGTGTGACGTCACACTGGTGCAATTGCGAGAGAGAAATGCCAAAACGTGAGCAAGAATGGAAGAAGAAGAAAAAATGTTGCAAGGAAAACGTAAACAAGTTGCACCAGTGTGACGTCATGCAAACAACGATTCTGTCAAATTCTTTAAGAGAGGAATAGCGGCCCGAGATCGGCGCAACCTTTGTATTCTCTCAATCGTGGGTACAGTCGGTAGGCAGCGCCTTTATATACGAAGGCGGTGGCGCTGTGCCGGAATCGACTTTCTTTCCAGTATACTAAAGACCGAAAATAGAATTCGTTGGTAGAAGCTGAACTTTCGATAAGAAGATATATAGGTTTTCAATGCAGCCAATAGCCGCTGACCTCTGAACTCCGCTTAGTTTATTAACTGCGTTGTCGTTTGTTAAGGCTAGCCACCAGACAAGCGCTCCATAAGAAAGTAAGTGTTCGGCTTCGAGCACCTGCAAGCACTGTAGTGTCCTTAGCATTAGACTGTCTTTCTTTGTTTTTTTTTTTGCTCATAGAGAACAAACGTTGTTCACTTTTAAATTTTTAACCTCTAAATAAGTTTATTGGATAAGGACCAACCGCAAGATATTCCATTCTGTACCCTTGACTTCACACCCGGATGTTCTCAGCTGGATTAGTGCAATCATTTGCTCTATCATTCTTGTGGATGGGCGGTATGGGGAAAGTTTTTAAAGTTGACCGGCCGGAACGGGGAAAAAATTAGTTTCTGTCACTTCTGATAAAGCCCGCAAATTCAGAAAACCTTCGTTTAAGACGTAATGCGAAATAAGAACTGGATTTGCCAGATATTTCATTATGACGAAGACAGAATATTTAAGATATTTAAGTAAATTATTTTAAATTAGTCTGAAAGCCGCGCGAATTTTATTTAGGGTTAGATATCGGGACTAATGGAGCCCGCGGTGCAAATCTGAAAAACGTCGGAATGGGAAATAAAAATCTAAAGTGTCGCGCGCATTTCTAATTCTATACACCACACGCTTTAAAAATAAATTTCTACAGGGCATAGCAGTGCCTAACAGCCATCCCCACTTCAAAGTGTCCTTACAGCCACGCGCTTGCCAACTTCGTTGTATTCATATTGTACCTTTAAAAGCGCTGATCTGTATTCAATATGCCTGCCAATGCGTGCAGTTATTTACCGTGTGTTTGTATGTCTGTACATACATATCGTGGCTACGTGCAAGTGAATTTTAGTGGAAATTATCCAACTAACTGACGCTTTCCTGCAACGGTAACTACGCTAAACTAGCGAAATGCGCCAGTTAACCAAATCAAATGATCCCCTTGACTATCAGTTCAACAGTCTATTAGCTGGACAGCAGCATGGCGTCTGTCAGCCGGTCATGTGTTGATGACATGTGGTGTTGCTTAGCCATGCATTCAAGCATATAGGCATTCATTCAGGAATCATCATCAGTAACAACATCATCATTGTCGTGACGCATCATGAGTATGTATACCCTGCAGCAAATCGCGCTAGTTCAGAACAAGCGCAGAACTAGCTCTTTAAGAGGCGATATTCCCAACGCAATGCTTTCAACTGTCTCTTTTTACGTGGCGATGTCCTACGATGTGGAAATTGCCACCTCTGCAGAAGTTTCGAACTAGTTCTGAACTGGTTCCATTTTCGAATGTTGTGGGACAATAAGTTTTTTATGAGAAAAAATTTTAAAACTAGATTATTGGACATTTTTTTATTTCTGAACTGTTTCCATTTTGGACAGATCTGCGACAATTAGATTATTATTAGATTTTTTGAAATTTTTTAATTTTTTCTGTTCTTTTACAGATTGCATTTTATTTATTTTTTATATTCCTTTATTTTATTTATATTCAATTTGGTCATTTTCCCTTCAATTTTTAAGCGGAACTCAACAATTTAAATTTATAAAATCTGAAAATCACAACTGCCTCCACTGCGATTTAAACTCGCGACCAACGATGTTAGAGTCGGAGGTCTTTCCGCTGAGCTATTTTAGTATTGTACGAGAATTGATAATTTGTGCATTTATGTACTTCTCAACAGAGCGCAACTAGCACACCAAAAGTTTCAACTGTCCCTCTCTGCACTTTGTCATATTATGTTGGTCTCATTGCCATGGGGACAGGGCTTAAGTGGTGACATGGGGGCCCTGAGGGGCTTCCATATCAGCATGAATTAAGAGTGACGCTCCGCAAGGGAACCTGTGTAAGACACACAATTTCATCATCATACCAACATACCCAGGGGGGTGCCGCAATTGCAGGGCTACGGATGACACAATCGCGGGTACCCCAGTTAAAGGCTAACAATGCTGAATCGGTCGGAGCCTCAATTGGCAGAAGAGTCTACGGCTTTCGAGGTCTTACCAGAGACTTCAAACCTGGAACCGCGGGCGAACAGTTGCCGCTAGAGTTAGTTCGTTGGCTAGATAAGCAAAACTAGTGAGATGAACTAGGCTGAAAGACAAGCTAGATGCACATGTAAGGTCGTACAGCTGGTGAGATTTGCAAGATGTGGCTCGTCGAGCAACTCGATCGGGGGTAGAAAACCATGCCATGCCTATTGGCCACCCGAGCTGGAAATTGCCCCACAGTAAGGCTAGTAAGACCTGCGAGAATAGTGAGACGAGCAGTGTGAAAGAGGTGAGTTAAGCGACTCGAACAAGGGTTGAAACTAGAAAGTCCAGGACTGGGTTTAAAACAGCTGGATTAGTAAGTCTTGTGAGAGGAGTGAGACAAGCAGTATGATAATGGAGGTTGTTTTTGGGTAGCAACACAGCGAAGCTGTTCTCTGGTTAGAGAGACAGTTTTGGGGGTTGATGTATGGTGGAAAAGCAAATATGACTAGTTGTGGGTTCCAGATGTCCCTCTCTGCCACCGTTTTGCTTTAGTTCAGGCTTAGTTCATAAATGTATAGGGCGGAAGTAGCGCTTTAACAGACTGCCTCTAAATTTTACTGCAGGGTGGTAATAGCAATTAGTGCAGCATAACAACAACAAATAACAACAGTTCAAACAACTCCAACTAAGTATTTGCATATCGTTCGCGTGGTGGGTGGACTGTGGGGTGTAATAGCTTTCCTGTGCTAGCCTAGCCAACTACGTTTATTGGTGGGCCGCCATTGTCAGCTACCCGCAACTATAAATATGTTTGTATAAGTATGTACATATGTATTTGTATACTGCAGCAGCAACCTCATACAATACCAACTATTCTGCCGCTCTGTTAATTAGTGCGTCACTGTGGCAGCAGGTGGACTTAACTTATTTTGATGATGATTTTGACCTAAATACGAGTACCCCCCATTCGCAGCAAATATGGCCCGTGTAGTGCAAGTGAAACCAATTTGGCGCAGTTGCTGCAACAAGCGAAGCTAGTTGCTTTGTTTTTATATTCGCCATATGCTATGAGAACCTACTGTGCTCATTGAATAGTTAGGCCGCTGTATGGAGAGCGTAGTAGAAATTTGCCCGTTATAATGGCGCTGTAGGCAAGTCTACAACAAGCCTCCTTGCTACATATTCACGCACTCAAATCTAAATCATTTGTACGCTTCTCCTTCGCTCCACAGCCGCATGCGGTTACAATAATTGTTTAGCCTAAGTTTTTGTTTATCAGCTATTCTCTGACAACATTTTTGGCTGTTGCTTAAATTACAACTGAGTTGTTATTAACATTACATACTATTTGATTTTTGTTGTTGTAAAGCCAAATGAAATGTGTGCGTCGTTGCGGCTTAATTATTTGGCATTTGTCGGTTGATTTTAGTTGATATGGCTTTGCGAATTGTGCGCTATTTCGCGTTTAGTAGACCACACACATGTTGCATGTTGCAAGTTGCGTTTTAGTTATTCGCTGTTGTGCATTGCTAATTCAAAGTTTGTGCTTTCAGCTGTTTGCTTGTTGTTAATCCCAAAGTGTGCCACAAATTAAAGCTGCAAATGTATGTGTGTGCAAATATTGGCACACCGCAGCCATTAGTTGAGGTGGCATTTATTTGATGACTGCCGTTGGCTTTGTTGCAGGCTTGTTTTTGTGGTTTTGTTGTGGAAAATTGGGTGAAAATATTATTTTGAATAGTATGAATATTCAGAAATGGTGTGGAAAAAGAAAATTCCAAACTTTTTCATACTTAGTTGCAGATGCCTCTTACAACAGATAACGAATTATACTCCTTTGATGTATGAAATATTTGTCCCTCAGCCTAAAACTATGCTATAAATTTTTCCTGTCTTTGCTTTCTCAACTCAAAATTGTATCTAAAGTTTTTTTATGGTTTACCAATTCTCAAACTAGTCTTAACGAAAACAGAAAGCGGAAGAGTTAAAAGGAGAATGAAAAGTGCAGCAGAAGGAATAGCCAAGTACATGCCCCTCATACTGCCAGATTTGGCTAATTACGCATTGCATCTGTTACTTTTCCATGTTGTATACTTTTGGGCCACACTGCTTTTCATTTAAAGAATTTTAGCGACAAAAATTAAGCAATACGATTGGCACTGCAGTGCAATTCTTTCAAAGGCTTGCAACTAGTCTCTGGAAAGACAATTGAAAGACAGTAGGTAAGGCTTTGGAAAGAATTTGTTTATTCTGAACCAAAAGTCTTACAAAAAAGCTCCCTTGTCAACTTTAATGGTGAAAAGCTCTTTTGACAGAAAGCGCTTGAACAGGTTCCAGATGGATATGTACTTACATATCGTCGTTTAGCGTACAAAACCGCGTATCAACAAAACACAACACCCCGTATCAAGATAATGCAAAACCGCGTATGTGAGTTTGCATAAATTATTTTCTAGAGAGTAAAATACTCATCTTTCAAAATAGTTCTCCTTTTTATAAATCGCATTTCTGGCTAGTATATTTCAGGACGAATGGATAACGCTTGAGCCACGAGCTTGTGTGAGTAAATCCACTTTTTGGCAAAAAATGTTAGGTAAGCGGTTTTGTACTTTAAAGTTTAAACGATGGTATGATATATACATACATACATACGTATGTATATCATTTTGCACGCGCTGCTTCAACAGTCGCAATGGCCGAGTGAGAAAAGTAGTGCGTCGATGTTTTTACAAAAGCGCCCATCGACCAGTTGCAAAACCGCCTGAATCGCCGTTGAGGCAAAAATGAGATTTGATAACTCTGAACTCCAGGCATCGAGATTTATGCATACAAATTGTTAAATCGTTATTAAAATAATAGATTTGTAAAATAATAGCTAAAGAAAATACCACCTATCAAGGCGATGCCTTCAAAAAAAAACGGTTTTTCGCTCTCCTGTAAAATTTGAGTGCCGTAAGATAGGCGGTTTTTCAATTGGGTGATGGGCGGTTTCGCAAAAACATCGACGAGTAGCGTTCCATTTGAAAGATCCGAAGTTCGAATTTATTGAAGTGAAACTTCTTTAGCGGCGGTTGGTTTGTCGGGATTAAATTGGAAAATTCAACGGAAAATGTACACGCAAATGGTGCAACGGAAATTGCACACGGAAATGGTGCAACGGAAATTGCACATGGAAATGGTTGGGAGCGAAATAAGTGCTTCTTAAATGTATGAACATGGTATTCATTTAACAAAAACGTACGTAAAAGCATGTCTTCTACAGATATGTTTACACTCTTTGAATATTCTCCTAGTGACTGTTGAAAACCGCTTGGAACTCATAGAATTTTTTATGAGACTGTCTAATGTTTATCCACCATAAGCGTGATACCGCTCTAGGAAGGCATGCAGAGCAACTTGTTTGGTTGTAGGCAACAGGGACTGGAGTTTAAAGAGCGTTATATGTCAATGTCTGGGAATGACAGGAACGTACTATGTCAATAAGTTCAGCGAGGAGCTATTGCATGAAAATGTATATCCCGTTACGGATATTCGCGTGTGTCTTCGCTGTATTTTCACACATCGATTAACCACTTTACTGCAGTATATTTCATGAACTGTAGGTTTTAGCTATTATGTACTTCTATATTTGGCCCAAATATTTTCGGCATGTGAAACTCCATTTTATAGCCAGAAACACATTTTAGAAACTATACAAAATTTTACATTTAAAATAATCGAATAAGTACTTTGGGAACACTTCACTCCATGACTGATAAGTATTCATGTGCTTACAAATGTCATAATAGTGAATAGCAATCACAAAACAAACAACAATAAAAATATGCTTTTAAGGCACATTTATGTAAACATGCTCTCGGAAATCCATAATGTGGTCTAATGTGCGCTGCAGCACGAAATTAATAGCTTCATTACCGCGGCAAAGCCCAAACGACAACAACGACGGCCAATTTATTAAATTGCTGAAAACTACTCGAACAGACTTAAACAGCTAGCAACAACAGTGACAACAACTAAATATATATAGTAACACAATCAAAAACAATGACGAGAAAATTTTATGGATATAAAAGAAAGTTTAGAACACGCCAACAAGCACAACCGTCTAGCGGTACGCGCGCCGCAGCGGAAGAAGCCGAAACGAGGAAGAACGCGCAACTTCAGCAAGAACGCCGCAGACGCGTGAAAAATGTGCTGCCAACACTGATGGACAGGCGAGCAATGTAAATTTGACAGCAAAGCTAATTGAATTGTTGCCACAATGATGAAGCTGAGCAAGACGATGCTGCAAAGAGCAATGCAATGGCATGTTGCAAGCTAAACGAGCGTCGAGTCGCAGTGGCGCAACTGATGACTATAAAAAATGTAAATATATTAAAATAAAACACGCTACTTAAAATAAAGTATATAAATAAGAGCGCGCATATTTATTGTGGGGAAAAGTCTAAGAAAAGAACAAAAACACTCCAAAATAATGTAACAAAGCACAGGCACTAAGTATGCTAATGAGGATGATCAGCAGCTGAATACGCAGCGGCTAAATTAGGAGGGCGGTCGATGGCAGGAGACAGCATGGCAAAAAGCAACAATAACTAAAATTTGAGAAATTAAAAGAAAAAAAACACAAGTTAAGAGTACGTAATTTTAAGTGAACTCAGCCTCAAAAGTTTTCAAAGTTTTGACAACAACTTTTTTAGTGGTATTTTTTTCACGCATGCTTTCCAAATATGTCTACATAAAAATAATCAAGTCTGTCGGACACGCTAATAGTGTCAAAAGTTTAATGACGAAAATGTAAAAGCAAATCGCGGTCCATTTAAGTTCTGCTGCACCACTTAAATTAAGCGAAACCCGGTCGTTTTGGGTCATTCGCCAACAAGTTGTCTGTCTGACGCTGGTAGCACTATGTCACTAGTGTGGACAGGTGTCATTTAAAATTTGACACTTGTAGCTTAAATTGCTATTTTGCAGATTTTTTTCCTAAAATATATTGGCGGAATTTACACATTTACACAGAAAATATGAGGGTTTTACTTGTGTAGTAAACTAACCACATATTTCTGAAAATCGAAAGGACTCACAGTAAGTACTATAAAAAATCAAGTCTCTTTGATTGATTGAGCAATATGTTAAATTTTAAAAATTATATTACATTAAGTTATTCAGGACTTTATCTCTGAATGGATTAGAACTACCGGCAATGAGCGGTTTTTAGAAAATCGCTTGAAGTTATTAACAAATTTAGTCCAGTTCTTGTCGAGTGTAGAACTTCAGTCTCGAATTAGGATGGGATAGGATAGGATAGAGCAGGGTAGGATAGAACAAGATTGAGCACTTTGGGAGAGGGTAGGTAAGAATTTGGGCGAATAGGAGAGGAGCCAGAGTAGGCTAAAAAAGGTAAGGCTTGGCTGATCTGTGAGATCTCACTAGGTGGTCTTTATATTATGTTATCAAGGATGTAGAGACCTAGGCTGAAATCGTAATTACAGCGCGCATTTAACGAGTTTTAACAGTTGAAAATTCTTTCAGTGAGGTGTAGAAAGCAGAACCAAAGTAGCCGAAATGCGATCTTCCGAAAGCTGTACAGTGACACATGGGAAACTCTAGTGTGACGTTGGCGTTTAATTCTTCACATGCCGTGCATTCTTAATGCTATGTCAAACATAACGTAGGTGCTTGAGATGGTATGAGACAGTGTCCCGTACGTACCGCACCTAGTATCTTCCAATTGTTCATCTACTTGTCACTCTTAATGGCTCTAATATCTACGCTCAAGCCTATTCGGACGATGTGTCTATCCACGGGCCTATCTCTGCCGACTGTTTGCAGGAAGGCGCAGACACTACTCAGTACGAAAGACACATCGTGTGATGGGAATGGGCTCACCGTTAAACCAACCAAAACTAGTGTTGTGCTCAAAACTAGAAGGAGAAAGTCAGATGATCGCACACTCACACTGTTTTGCGCCTGGTCCCGGCAATAAAAAGTATCTTCCAATGCAGTCTTGACAGTGTCAGAGTACGATTATAGTTGGTGGTTTTGCCACGGAGAAATGTGATTTTTGTTGTACTGCAAGATGTTAACTTTTCCGCTGGCTCATTCTCTTCTCTTCTTTTATGTCATAAAAAATAACGACCCGTCTATTTACGCAGAGTTTGTCTACCTTGTTACTGCATTGTCGACCTCCAAGAGAGTTTGACATTATAGCTCCTACTTCACTTAGCCTGGCTTGCGATGAAAAATCTTTCATGTGAACTCTGAACAGTTATAGCCGCTGCGAACTTAGCTGTTTAGGAGCAGCTTATATATTTCCACCTTCAAATGCTGCAGTAGTACGGGACCACATATGGCTGTTCAAGTTCAAGATCCGTAGATACAAAATAAAGCAGCTCCCATTCCATCACACATACAAGATCTACACTACACTACACTACACTAGTAAGGAAAGGGTAGGTGTCCTGTTTGGATCAAGGTCCCTTCTTCCAATTGTTTTGCTCAATTATGACGTGTGAACCCTTTTTAAAACTGGCCTAAGGAACAACATTGTCTGATTTACTGATTAGCTCATGTAAATTACTTTGACCAAATGACCATTGAGTTAAGTGTCCTGTTATCTTTACACTCAGATGCCGATATAGAATTTAATCTACTGCTGCAATGGTAGTGGTGTTCTTTTTCCCTACACCCTCCAATCCTTCATACCGCCGGCCACCATGCCAAAACAACATAGACCATTATCTATCTAATGACTGCTGTATTAATTCCAGTTGATATGTGCCATGTGTTACTGAGTATTTTCCTGCAAGCATATACGGCATTGGAATTCTTCTTTTCCTCTTTTTCATATTTAACTTTCTAATCCATTTGCTCTTCATAGCAAGTTTTAGATATTTGGAAAAGCATTTGTGAGTTAGCGTGTTATGCTCTTCAATGTCCTGGCGAGTAATTCATTCATAGACGTTAGATATTTACCAGAACAAGATGTTATTCTGCAAACCTTAGCTCTCATCTGGTGTAGAATCTTGTTGATCACAAATGCCTTCATCAATCGGGATAGATAACATGTGGATATGTCGATCAAAAATCAACACCACACTATTAAAAGCAGTGGAAGCAGACCGAGTATGGGAACGGAGCGATCTTGAGAGGTCTTAAAATAGTATAGGTATAAGTAATGGGATCATTGCCGACTTAGACTACGACAACGTCATTCTGGGACTACCTATTCAGGATTCTTGTACAATTTTTGACTAGAGAATAATTGGATGCTGACCAACTGACGGGAAATTATGGTACAGTATATTCCGTTTAGCTGCATTTATTTCCACTGCGAAATGTGGAGTAAATCGGAAAAACAAAAACTTAATGCGAATAAGGCCTCTTTAACACTAGTGACTATAGGGGCGTTATTAATTTCTTCTGGGTCACTAATGATTTCAGATAAGGGTGTATCGCACAGGTTCGCAAAATGAGGATATGTTGTAACCAAAAGTAACTTTACAAAATTTTAGTGCTGGTAAGCGGAGTGTTTTTTGTAGAAATCGAAGGCAACTTACTCAAAAACAGGGCTGTTAAATGGAAAAGGGTAGCTAAGCGGAAATGCAGCTAAACATAAAAATTTTGTAAAAAACCCTTCTGCACGTAAGCGGGAAATGCACATAACCGAATAGGTAGCTAAACGGAACATACTGCACATAACCGAATAGGTAGCTAAACGGAACATACTGTATTACCACATACACTGATGGCTCAAAGATGGCGTTGAGAATTGACATGAGTCTCTATTCAGTGTCTTTCAAATGGTGAACTTTGCCTTAGAAAATACTGCTTGTCTTATGCCAAGAAGTAAGTAAATATTTGTTATTTGTTATATTTCTTAACAAGAATGCGGAATTGAAAGCATTATGATCCAGTCTCCTAGACACATTTCGAAAATTCAGTTCAGCGATACGAATAACTGCCTACAACCACCGATGGGTGAGCTACTGAAATAAATTGACGAGTATGTACACTACAGCCGTAATAAATGACTTATGGAGCAAACGAGACGACAATGCAGTCGAAAGGCCTTTTTAGGCAAGGCTTAGCAAAAAACGAAGTTAGAAACTTTTGACATTAAATAAATCTGTAGTAATAATTCTTACTGGCGAACCCACATGACTCTGTGCTATTGCATTAAGGCCCTAGAATGGCGTATGCTAAAAACTGCGATCTGCAGCATTTGGCGGGATGAGTACGAGGAGACATCGTTTCACCATTTCCTATTTCAATGTCCAGTTCTTCAGACAAGGTAACTACTGGAGCTTGGGACTGTACTTTACTACAAATAAGTCCCCAGCTCTGTCTGATATACTCATCGCCAGGGTAGCTGACAACAATCCTCAGCGATGGAAAGATAGTCAAGGGTAAGATTTTGAAATCTAGTCAAGCATATTGTCATAATGGGAGTAGTAAAACATTGTAGCTTTATCATTCTTTTGTTCACCACAAACACTGTTGTCAAATAAAAGCACACTCAGAAGAAAGAATTAATTCAAGATGCCGCCAAACGATAGCAGCTCATCATACTACAAAAGCAAATGATATTGTAAAGACGGCTATTCCTGCTTTACCATGGCAAATAAGCGCATACACGTTTGCCAAAACCTTATCATGAACATCTCTCGTTTACCCACGATGATCACGAAATATGCGTAAGTGATCTTCGTAAATGTATGTATGTATGTATGTATGTATTAAAAGCCAGGTGTTGACAAACGTACCAAAGATATATGATGTCGCGACATGTCAAGTAAACCACACCTGGCATAATCAACTAAAATAAAACAAAGTAGAAGATGTACAACTGATTCGAGACAGGCTTAAATGTAGGAAAGCAATATGGAGTGGCTGATGCGCTGCAGCATATGACTTGAGATAATATCATTGCATTTGTAAGCAGTACCGCCTCCAACAACGAACTCAACACGGCTCAAACGCAATAATCGTATGTATGTCGTCTAACCGATGCACGAATATGGATGAGTACTTGGTTACAAGCAGGATTTGCGTACAAATTTATTTCTTCGCTTAAGAGTTTTTACCAAGAAAGGATGATTGTTAAATACTAGATAGGTGCGCATGTCTTTAGGGTTTAGCATTTGCGCATGCGCGCAGAACTAGATCACAGCATTGCGATTATCGATCTCATTTGCTTTGAGAGAAAATTGATATTTTCTGCAGGCTTTTTGTAGACATTTATTTTCACTACTCGACACCACTCCATTCCCATGCACTCTAGTTTGTAAAGCGCCTTTGACTGCGGCTAATGATACGTTTGGTCTGCTCTTAAATTCTGCTCAATTTCAATACAACAAATTGCGGTTGACAAACCTAAGCAAATGGCATTCCATTTTCGCTTCAATGCTTTTCTTTCTTTTCACAAATAACAGCTTGTATGTGTGTGTTTGTAAAATGGGCAAATGAAAGAGGCGTTTACAACGCAAACTAGACGAAGTAGAAAATATTGTACTCGTATTATTGTCGCTTGGTAAAGAAACCCAAAAATTGATTTTAATCAATTTCTAGGATCACTCCTCATCTCTTTCCTTTTTTTTCTTTTTATTTATTTTATTTTTTCTTTCCGTCCTTCATAATAGCGCTCCAATCTTTTGTGGTAAGCGTTTGCTGAAAGTGCTTTGTGGTTGGTTGTCCTCCAAGAAAAGATGTGTGCTTGTGTTACGGTGCCTGGTTTTGTCACACAACGACTGACACTCCAGCTCTGAATTAGGTAGAAGTAGCGTACATACGAGGGCGCTACCTGATGTAAATGACCTGGCAAAGAAAATAATAAAATAATGTCAAAAATAGTCGTTTTTCAATATACTTAATCTTCTTTTAGGTCGTTCGCACTTTCCCAATGACGTTTCAAACTAAAAGAACGCTATGAGTAAACTTTTGTTCTCGCTTCCATTCTATACGAATTGTTCAGACAAGATTTGTTCCCGTTTCGTTATCTGTCAGAAAGTTTCTGAGACTTTAGTTCCCAAATTGTTCTTGGAGAGAATGTTCCTTGGACTTTTGTTATCGCATTGTGTTATGCTAAAATCTTCCGCATACTTTAGTTTCCATTTTGTTCTCTTAGAAGTGTTCCCGAAAGAATTGTTCGCAGTTTGTTCTCTTTGAGTACGTTCCACTGGGTTTTGTTCTTATAAAGTTTTCATTGAGAACGTTCTCAACAGTTTTATTCTCATTTCGATTTTGATTTTGAAGCGTTCTTGAGAACAAGAGTACGAGAACGGCATTTAGTTTCGATCATACCTTTTGTTCTCGGTCCCCGATTTTTTCTTGACCAAATATACTAAAACTGGAAATTAAACTAATTAAAAATTTCGGATTCACAAGGACGGAGAGGTTTTGAAAATGCCCTTTTTATAAATTTTATGTTTTATAAAATTAGAAGGGGGAAATCCAAGGATGTGGTTATGTATATATTAGTCTTTAACATATACTTTTTTGTTGATAAATATTGGAAATTTTTAAGAACATTTAGGTAATAAAATTAAAAAGGAAATTTAAAATACATATTCGTCCTTATGCATCAATAAATTTTATCTTTTTTAATTCTACAGAATATGTATAATCCGTTATTTGATGCCCATATGTTGTTCTACAGTGGACTGAATTTTTTTAAATAATTTTTTGGATCAATCATGTCTTTGAAATTTAAAAGTCCTTTTAAAAATAATCCTTACGTCAGAGGAAAAAAACTAAAAATGCTGTTTTACTAAATTTGGCCCCTAGTTTCGGGGATATATTGATCTTTTTGTATATAAAATAAACTGTTGCACAGTGTTATCGACCACTGTAATGATATTATCTATTTTCTAAACTATCCCTATTTATGCACAACTACCCTAGTATTCCTATTTGCTTTGACATTCACCAAGCCTGCGGGCAATATTGCGATATACCCGTAGCTTGCTTGGCTTTGTTGTGCTCAGTGTACATGCGTGTGTTCGTATGCGATTTTGTTGATTCTCATCAGCATGCGTCCATTGTCAGAACCTTTGTCACATCGTCTGGTCCTTTGCATCTATTGTTCTATCAGTTATCGATCATTAGATCTCGTTGCAACAAACCAAAATTTTATATTTTTTTTTTGCTGTGGCGTAGAATTTTTTCTCAACTATTATTTCATCGCTATGACAATATTCTTCTGTATTTTTTCTGTTTCGATTAACAATTCAGTTATTTCTTCTATTTGTTTTTAATGTGTGTTGCATGTTGTTGTACACACATTGATATGGTATACCTACCATCAATTATTATGTAAGTTTTTAATTTGTTTCTCTTGGTCAGCGCATATGAAATGGGCATTTTTCATTTTACTTTCATTTGTAGTAGTTATTTTCGGTCAGTAGCTCACGTTTCAAGAAATTGTTTCATAGAATTCTTTTTTTGTCCTTCGCATGCCCTCTTGTCGTGGGGTCGATAAAGAACTCGTGGATATTTGTATTCGAAATATGTTTGTTGACATGTTTTATTATTTATTTGAAAGGACAATCAACGTATGATTAAATATTGGTCATTGTTCGTGCTCGTTTTTGAATGCGTTTGTGAATTTATGTGGCATTGTTTTGTTTATACATAAATGTATTCCTTAAATTGCTGGTTACTTTATTATAAAGTACTTTGTTTGGCTGCCACGTTTGAGGGCTTGATTTAGGGATTGACGTTGCTTGGACATATTTTTGGCTTTGTTAATTTTAGTTTATGCCTGACGTATGTAACTATGTACATACTTTCTACGTATTCGCGCGTGTGTGGCGCTTAACGCTGTATGCCACCAGGTTAGAGAGGATTTTTTAATATTTTTTTTTTTTTAGAAAAATGCTGAGCACCGCATTACGTGATCGTTATGTTATATGTCTAGTAGACCTGATAGTTGAAATTCAACATAGAGTTTTAAAAAAACCTTGATTTAGTATACTATGCTTACATACTAAAAAATGACAAGTCATCGCAACCCAGTAGATATTATTGTTGGAACTTACAAACTCAATAACGGTAACTTTCCTAAATATTTTACGTCGATATCTTGGTATATTTTACTTTAAATGGATACCCAACACCACAATTGACAACAACTGACGACAATTTTGACCGAGCTCATTGATTTTAGATCTGTAATTAAAAGCAGCGGAGAAGTTTTCTTTTCGTGAGTGGGATTTCTTCAGATTAAAGGTGGGCAAATTTTAGATCGTGTAGACACTTTTCAGGGTCGCGTTGTTGAAAATTTTGATGGGTGGAGAGGGTGGCTCTCTCTCTTCTTTGCACAGAAAAAAATAGATTTATATATGAAAAAAGTGGTTCATGTGTCATACAATCGGTCAATTGTACGGATTTATTTGGCATTCTCTTCGCAAGATGAATACCTCATCTACTTTGCCTTACCAAAGGACAAAAATTCCATATGTGAAATAGCATACGCAGATTCATATCAGAAACAGCTGTGGTGCTATGAATATTCAATACATACTCAAATGTGTATACGTTTGTACATAGTACGTGTGTGTTTAAAAGATGTTATCAAAGTAGCAGATCACTTTTGAGCATCTTTTACATACGTTTACTCGTATTCGATTCAGCGACAGTCACACAAAGCACAAATTGTTCCGAACCGCAAATGGTGTGCTTGCGGCTTTGTGGCAAACAACATTTGGTTTTTATCTAGATTTCTTTCATATTCATATGTAGAAAAAATATCTATTCAGAATCAGAGTTTTGTAAATCTTCGAAAACCAGTCTAAGCAAAAAGTGTGGTGGTAATGTGACAAGTGAGATTTAAGGTAGGAGATATTTTCCAGTGTATACCTTTGTATGACATATTTAGATGCAGCTGTAAACTTGTTGTTTCATAAGAATGTCTCAGAGGATCAATGGGATTATAGCAAGGATTTCAATTGGTTGATCACATCATTGAGTTGCATGTGTACGAATTGTTTATTTTTAGGCTGACTCTAAATTTCCTATATTTGAGGTACTCAGTTGTTTTAACTCAGAGATCTAATGGCTCCTTCACAGAGACCAACAGTGCTATTTCATTTTTTTTAAGGCTCGTTTCCCTAAAAATCAGACGAAGGTTACAGGAGAGGTAGATAATGTGGCAAATAAAAATTCCAATAAGATGTGCTATTGAGTCTTTCTTTTATGGGCCTAAAATCCATAAATATTCCAATAGATGTGTTATTGAATTTTTTTAGAATTTCAAATCGTTTGTCCGGATGACATCTTACCTATTGTAATCAAAGAAGTAGCCAAGTTATCCCCTCACCGCTGACATTGGCTTTTATGTATACTATAACCGTAGAGACTAATTGACTGCTTCAGAATTTTGAGATTCCCGCGTACTAATTGAGCTCATTTTCAGCTAAATTTGCGACATAATCATCTTGTGTGAGACAAAAAAATAAGCGTTATATGGAACATAGTCTACGATGCCCTGTTAAAATTAGCTGCACCTAAGGAAGCGGAATTTGCACGGTTCGCGGACGATACCCTCGTTGTCCTGGTTGCAAAATATCTTGAAGATTTGGAACGTATAGCGGAGATTAGAGTAGTGACGAATACTGAATGGATGAACTCCATGGGTCTGAGTCTGGCGGGGCAGAAATTAGGGTTTTCAATAAGCACATGCATTATATTTGCGAGAAAGTTGCCAAAACGAACTGCGCGCTCACAAGGATAATGGTTAACGCTAGAGGACATAAAAAACGAGGAGGCTATTAATGGCTACCGTACTGCCATATGTGATCCTCTACGGGTCCAAGATTTGGGTAGATGCACTCCAAATAGCTTCATACAGCTGTGGCATAAAGTCGATTTGCAGACTCTGTACAATAATGGTTTGTTTCAGCTCAGCTTTTCGAACGGTTTCGGAAGATGTAGCCCCTGTAGTGGCGTGGATGCACTCTATTGATGTTCTGGCGAAGGAGCGTCATTTACCGTACTTGGCTGCTCCACAGCATCGAACACATGAACGCACGCAAGGAGACGCTTTCCATCCGAATGGCAGAAACGATGGGACACAGCTGCCAATAACCGGTGTACAAATCAGTTCATCTCAAATATCGCCGAGGTAAACTTCAACATAACCCAACTACTAACTGGCCATGACTGCTTTAGACACTACTTGTAGCGCTTTAACGGCCATTTCAATACTTGTGGTCTCAACTTCCACCAGGACGCGAGGCATGTACTATTTAGCTGTCCATGTTTTAATACAGAGAGAGAAGTTGGACGCGCAGCATTCGGCGAACGCCCCACGGTACAGAACTTAGAGCCAAAAATTATAGAAACTTGAATCAACGTGGGCGCCGTAGGGAGGTGGTCAGGCTTTCGATTCGTTTTCATTAAAATAAAAAATTCACTGCGCCGTGTCCTTTAACTTGATAAGGATGACTTTACTAGCGCTAAAAGCTTCAGGCCTAATAACGCGATGTCCCATATTCATAAATGTAGGGAGAGGGTTGAGTTGGGCATTAGTAGGGAGGCCTTTTATTTTCTGACTCTTTGCATTAATATGTCTAGGTGCACTTAAGTCGTATTGGCAGCATCAATGCAAGTTCCGAATTTGGAAACACTTAGGCCTGAGGAGGCTCCTCATGATACCGTCTCAATGTTGATTCCGACCGTTTACCTAGAAATAGCACTAGTTAGTTAGTACAATGAAGATTTTTGGCGATTTTGTGTACGAGCATTTTTTTCTTGAGAGCTGCAAACTGATTTAAGAAATTTTGGTAGAAGAAAATTTCTTTTCCATTTCTCGCCCGTCGTTTTATATGAATTTTTCGTTTTTCTTGAGAGTTCAGTTAATTTTTTCGGTATTCGAAATATTAACAAGTAAGAAAGTCTAAGTTCGGGCGGAGCCGAACATGAAATACCCGGCGCAAGTAGTAAATATATATTTTTTCACCATTCCGAAAGCAACCGCTACATGGTAAGACGGGGTAAATTTGGAGTAAATTACCGTCTTTAAATTTCGAAATATGGAAGTTTCAGGCATTTCTGAAATTTACCGTTATATAAAAAGCGGCCGTAATTTTAGTCCGATTTCAATAATTTCCAACGTTTTGCTTATATGTGGCAAGCACAATAACCACACCGAGTTTGGTACAAATTGGTAGAACGGTTACCGATTTACATATATGTGATCATAAGTAGGCGGTGCCACGCCCGTTTTCCAAAATTTTACCATAAACGTATTTATTGGTAAACAATTGTTGCAAGCATCAATTTTGAATAAATAAGCTTCAATATTTACTGATTTATCGAATATTTTGTATTTCTCTAAATTACCGTTATATGGGATGTGGGCGTGGTTATCGTCCGATTTTAAAAATTTTCGGTGATTTCGTATGCTGTACCAAGGCCAACAACTGTGCCAAGTTTGGAAGAAATTGGTACAGCGGTTACCAAGATATACACATGTAACCATTATTTTTCGTCTAAAAATTATTGTAAATATCAATTTTGAGTGAATTATATTCAGTAGTTACTAAAATATCGCAGTTTTCGTATTTCTGGAAATTACCGTTATATGGGAAGTGGGCGTGGTTACAGTCCGATTTCGCCCATTTTCAATACCAACCTACCTTGGATTAACAGAAACCTACATACCAAATTTCGTTGAGATATCCCAATTTTTGCTCGAGTTATCGTGTACACGGACGGACGGACAGACGGACAGACGGACGGACAGACAGACATGGCTTAATCGATTTCTTTTTTCATCCTGATCATTTATGTATACATTTGTCTATATCTATCTCGATTCGTTTTGGCTGTTACAAACAACCGTTATGTGAACAAAATTAATATACCCTTGTGCACAAGTGCGCTCGGGTATAAAAAAATTTAGCAATCGTGAAAACTCACCATCTCTATCGAAAACCAGAAACCAGAAATCGAAAAAATGAACATAAAAGTGCAAAAAATTTATGGAATCAATAAATTTATTTTTACTGACTCTTTTAAAATTTTTTATTAGGTACTTTTAAAAGTTGAGCGCATCTTGAGTTTATAGAACTTTTTATTAAACAAGTAGTTTTTAAGGAAAGAACACAACCGACTTCAAATTTAGGGGTACCGTTAATTTCTTCATGATCCAATCATCGGATCTCTAAACCAAATTACGGGACGACCCTTGAGGTACCATCTTTCCAATAAAAAAAGGATTATTGAAATCGGTTCACGTGGTCAAAAGTTATGTATTCCGGCATATTGATAACCTCCTCTTTTCTTGAAGTCGGTTAAAAGTGTTTGAGTTCTGTTAATCTTATGTAAATAAAGTGCAGTTTATGGATTTTAAAACGTTTATTTATTTATTACATACTGTACATAAAACTTGCATGAATGTATTTTAAAGAGCGTATTATCTGAAGCAAATTTTCAGTATTTTCCGGTGATATATATTCAGAAATATAAAACCCCCCTAAAATATATTCCTGGGTGCACCCCTGCTGGGCAATAACGGTTTTTCAATACCACAGGATAGTCCGGCGCCATGGCCTTTGCTGAAGAGATAATACAACTTCGGGGAACAAGTAGGTGAACGACTCGGTCTGGGGCCTCCAAGACAACTTCACAGCCATCTACATGGATGACTGTAAACTAAATTTAAAAGTAGGGAATGTAACATACTCAAAGGATCTGTCATTAGACCTCTGATTCAGGCTACCGGACTACTGCAGTGTCTTCCAGGCAGAGTTTGCGGTCATAAAAGGTGCTGCAGTCTGTATTATCGAATCTTCTCTTAACCTACCTTCAGTAAACATATACTCCGATTAACGAAATCGAGGGTGTGAAGCACTAACTCTGTCACTGCGCTGCCATTTCGTGGGCGAGAATATGCTAATTTCACCACTACCTCTTTGGTCTATCTCGCCAACCTAAGTGAAGCAGACATTCATGAGCTCTCACGCTTTATTAACCTAACCAACTGGTGGCAGTTCTAGGTGAACGGGCGGGTTCGAACAAAAACTCTACACTGGTATAAGAACGGGCGCACTGGGTCTAAGTCTCTCCCACGTTGGATGAAGGCAGCCGCTTCAACCTAAACTAAATATTACATAACCTTTAGAGGTATCTTGAAAATTGACACAAAGTGGAGATCTTGGGTCTATATGGAAACTAGGAAAGGAAGGACAATCTTAATTCGCTCTTGGGGAATGTAGCGAAGTACTCCACGAGCACACGCGACAACCGAGTTTGCACTTCCTGCCTTGAAGAGGGTCAAGTGGCGGATCACTTTTTGTTATTCCGCGCCGCCTTTGCTGGAATTAAGTATGGGGCTATTGACAGCTATGTGGTAAGAGATGAACACCTTAGACTTTTAGTATCCATTAATCTCATGCGATTTATTTGTAGATCGTGCAAATTAAAAACAGAATAAAAGAAGCCGAAAGCAATTCAGTGGACGGTATGTAGTCTAAAAATGGTTTTATCTGCGCGTTGCTTTGTGCAAAAAAATCTTTACGTTTTGCTTTTGCTCGCTGAGCAGTATCCCAACTTCTACTGACGCCGTGTCAAGCTGCAAGGCATCACTTTAATCCATCAACGCGACGTGCAAAGTGAAATTCGAGGGCATATCGCCTACACTTAACCTATAATTATTAATGTATATGCCACTTGAAGTTGCCACATTTGGGGCAGGTGTCAAAATAATTTGGCACAACAATGAAAGGCGAAATGGAACGCAAGCGCGAAATAAAACTTAAATGAAATTTCCTCAGAAAATAAATGAATCGAAAAGTATGTAAAAGGAATAAAAAAAGTAACAAGAATACTCAAAAATTTCGTAAGAAATGCAAAAACCTGAAAAGCAGAAAAAAATTTTGTTGTTGAAGCCTACGCCGCCATACAGCAACCGCACAGCGCTTCCAACAATTTTTAGTGATTATCTGTAGATTTTTTTGGCATTGGTGCTCGCTGCAACAAGTGTTCGCGGCGTAATTATAGGCATCACCTTGAAAAGTACTTGTAAGGTGTCAAGATATGTGTGGCAACAATGCCGACAAAGCGTTTTTTTTTACAAGCAAGTAACTGATTTTTTTTACAAGTCAAAGTTATTTTTTTATTTCCCTTTTTATCTACAGAAAAGAGCCTCAAAATATGCGTTTTGCTGCATATTCGTATGCAACCAATAAAATGCCAACAATACAGCTAATTTACCGACGAGGCGCCAACATTAATTGCCGGTTATTATAACACAGGTGAAAAGTAATAACGGCAACAACAGCAATGAATTGACTTGAGCAGGTCAGACAACAGAACAATTCCGGTATGATGTTTTAGATACCTTTACACGTGTAAAAATCGGAGTTGTTGTTATTCGAAAACACATTTTAATTATAGCTTTTCGCATACCCAAACGCAATTGCTTAGCACTGTGCGTAAGGTTGCTTAGTGCTGAGCCAACTTCACTAAGGTTAATTTGGAGGACTGCAATGCTAGGAGTTTTCTTTACATTTCTCTGTACTTACTTTATACCTCAGTTGCTTTATTTAAATTGTTGCAGCATTTCATCGTTGCCGAGGCGTCGTTGGCTACCATTTAACGCCGCATGAGTTGGCACCTTACTCTGCATGCAGCGAATTTAGTACACTTGGAAAGAACATACCTACAAATCCCTTAGCAGTCGGGACGACTACTTTCTTGGTGCCAACTCGAGCAGCGGGGGTGCCGCTACAGGTGAATTTTGTGTTTGAATAGTTGTTGTTGAACTGACACAAAAATTTCGGATATTCATGTAAAAAAAAATGTTCATAAGGAAATGCAAACTCATCATTAATGGGCGTTAACACAATTTCTCAAACTGAGCGGTTGACCTATAGCTTGTTGGTCGGCTGAATGATATGAGCGCACGGCAGCGGAAATGTAAGCAACACATATAATAAGCAGTTAAATGACGTGCATCAAAAAAAGCAATCAATTAAATTAAAAGAAATACTTTCAAAGTGTTGGGATTCAGAAGAACAGTAGTCTTAAAAAAAAAATTAAATAAACACAAATAAATCGTAATTGCCAGAAGTTTTTTGCTATTCTGCCTACTTGTTGTTAGGCTTGCCCTTCAAGTGCTAAAGCGCAGCAGGATATTGCACCTTCTTCCTAGATTTTTCTTCAGGCCTTTTACTTTACCCAGGTATCCTACCTACCTGCATACTTTAAGATGTATCCTGGCTATTGATTTGATGTAACTGAGCTTTTCGAAAGCATTAATGGGAGCTATTATTCTATAATTTTCTTCCATTAAGCTCATTTTATTCTACTACAACTGTTTGTCAATATAATCCAAAAAAGGAAAGCTCCGTCTTTACTTTGCAAAGTTACGCCAGCTTCTTGTAACGACAGACAGGGTTTTCTGTACTTGGAATTTTCACTGTGCTAGTGGGCACCCTGGTTTTCCTTTCCATCGATGGGTTGACACATCGAGCTTTATTATCCAGGCATACGACACTTCCAAGTAAAAGTGGTATTTTTATTGTTATGCGCTTTAATACGTACTAGAGTGCCAGTTACTGTCGAAATTCGACAGTTTTTCTTAACACGTAGCAAAACTTATACGGTACAAATTAACTAACCGAAAAATCTTCTGCTAAAACGTAACTATTTTTTTTTTTATCTGAGAAGGTCTTTGGAGGACTTCGGCAGGACTTGTAATTGACCCGATACATTCAAGTTTATCGATAAATTTCAATGATTGGATACATATCGATAGTTCAATGAATTTCAAGAACACTAAAATTCGATAACTCAACAAAATTCGTTAACTCGACCAATTTCGATAACTGTGAAATTCGATGGCTCGATAAATTTCGATAACTCAAAAATGTAAAAACTTTGGATACCTTTATAAATTTTTACTTTTGACATCTCCACATTTTTCGAAAACTATCTAAACATTTTGATAACTCGTTACACTCTGTTCAGACGATTAAATTCGATAAGCAGTGATAAATTGATAAGCTTATATAACCTTGAAATTTCGATAAATCGATATATTTTGAAAATTCCATAAACTTTGCTTCGTTGAACCAACCAAATTCAGTAGATCAATAATTATCGATAACTCGGTAATTTGAAAGAACTCCATGCATTACGACACCTCGATATATTTCGTTAAGTCTATAAATAATGATAATTCAATAAATATCGATAACTTGATACATTTCTACTACTACTAAGTTTCTGTGTCTGTAAATTTCGACAACTCAGTAAGCATTGATCAGTTTGAATAATTCGATACGTTGCGATAACTTAATAAGCATGGATAAATTTCGATAATTATAAACTTCGATGATTCGATTTTATTTCGATTCCTATCGGAAAATTTCAACTCTGTTAACCTAATTCTTATGTATTTCTCATTGTCTCCATTTTCGCCATTATCTCAATTTTCGTCTTTATCTTCACTTTTGCCTTTTCTTGTCTTCATCGTTATCATCTTTATTTCAAAGTTTAATTTCAAATACGAAGTAAAATAAAATGCGAAACAGCTTAAATTGAACAGGTTGCAAAACCAATCATACACAAATATTGAAATTTTGAAACGACTTTTTTCATCCAATTTCGAAACTATAAAAACTCTCCTCATCTACAGAAAATTACCTTTCCAACGGTGTTTTTGGTTTTGTAATCGGTAACTTTACCTTGGTCTTCATCTTAGTTTTTATCTTTCACATCTTTGCTTATATCCTTTTCTTTTTCTATTCACGTAGATGAGATGAGGTGCGATGACGTGATAAGATGTGATGTGATAGGATGTCATGTCATGTCATATGATGTCATACCATATGATGTCATATCATGTGATGCCATGTCATGTAATGCCATGTCATGTCATACGATGTCATATCATGTGATGTCAAGTCATGTGATGTCATGCCATATAATGTGATGTCATATGATATAATGTCATGTCACGTGATATCGTGTGATGTGATATCATATTATGTGATTTAATATCATGTGATGTCTCTTCATATCATGTGATAAAATGTGATGTCATGTCATGTAATGTGATCACGTTCCATGTTCCGATTAGTATATCGATAACCCTGTTGATAACTGTGTCGACAAAAATACCGATAACAATATCCATAAACATATAGAAAAATAAAACGATTGTAAAATCGATTAATTCATCGATAAATATAACAATCATCAGTATCGATTATTGTACATATCGTTAACAATATAAATAACTAAATCGATCACAAATCAATTATTTAATCGATTATTATACCGATAACAATATCCATTATTGTATCGATACCAATATCGATTATTATATTGATTATGATATCGATTACCATAGCGGTTATTTAATCAATAACAGTATCGATAACAATATCGATTATTTTATCGATAGCAATATCGATTATTATATCGATAAAAATATCGTATTTTATATCGATGACAATACCGATCTTCATCCTCATCCTTTTCTTCATATTTATCTTTATTTTTGCATATTCCTTTACACCTTTACCTTAAAGTGTTTAAATTTACTTTGATCTTCGTTTTTGCCTGTACCTCTAGGCATCTTTGTTTTTGTGTTTATTCTCAAACCGCTAAACCGTGTGCATTATTCCCCTTGAGTTTGACAATTTACTCCGAACCAACTAACTGCCGCTAAAAAAGTTTCACTTCATAAATGCAAGAAATGTTCTTACCCTTTCAGTTACTCTAATTCTTATGTATCTGTCATTGTCTCCATTTTCGTTTTTATCTTCACTTTTGCCTTCTTTTTTTGACTTCTTTTCTATTTGACTTTATTTCTTCATCTTCATATTTATCTTTATTTCAAAGCTTAGTTTCAAATGTGTAGTGAAACAACAGGCGAAACATGTCAAATTGAACATGTTGCAGCAACATCTATACACAATTCGAAAATGTTTAAACGACGGTTTTGGCCGTAATAACCATAAAAACTCTGCTCATCTACGGAAAAATGCCTTTCCAACGGCGTTCTTGATTTTGAAATCGGTTCGGTAGAATCGCTAAACGAACGGAGACAAAATTTATGTTAGCGTATTAATATATAGATGTCCTGTCAACGTAAAGCTCTCACAGTTCCATTTCATTTTATTCGGACCCTGTCGTTCACGCAAATAGAAGCACAGGGTATTGCATGGAATAGTTATTGTGAAAGCACTCAGAGCCTTCTCATCTTTGTTCGATATCGTCCACGTTCCTGCGACGTTGGCCCGGATGGAGAGGGATATTAGCCGAATAGGATTAAGATGACATATGGAGAGGTGGTTGGTGTCATAAGGGGAGTCTCAACATGCCAAACAATCATGGGGAATATCGAGGTCCAGTGTGGATAATCTGCGTAGGCCAGTCTCCCGTAGCAGTCGAGGCTCTGCGCCTGCAATGGGTGGAGATCGGGCTCCCATCACGGCAATCAACGGCCGAGAGACGTGGTAGGTGATGATCGAATCTCTATAATTGTCGTTAATCACTTGTTGGTACGTAGTCTGATCCGAGGCTTGTTCTAATCAGGTCTGGACCATGTCAAAAATATCCCTTCTGAAGTGACTAGGTGGACCCTCTTCCTCAAGCAGGGGTTTATGGCGTGCTCACGTCTGGGCACCGCATCACAAACTTCTTCTGAGCATTTTATTGTGCAAGCAAGGTGCTGTTCAAGCGGCATCAGAAGTCATCCTTTCCCTGTCTGGAGTGCGGCGTTTTGGCAAGTTTACAGGTTCATCCACAGAATATTTCCAAACCGGCAGGCCAATTGCCTTGCATGTTGCCAGCAACGTTTCTTTGTCTTAGCTTTAAGTGCTGTCGGCGACTTTGTTGCGACCTTAGTGACAACTGAAATTGTGCGCGTGGAGAAGTAGAGCAGGCTATTAAAGGTAACCCCTAAGACATTCGGGTGCTACACCGTATGAATTGGTGTACCATCAACCTGAATGCCTAGTTGAAGCATTACAGACTAGTTCTTCTGACCTCCTTCGTCCAGGTGGTGAAGACGGTCGTCGGCTACTTCGCCAGGAAAGGGGTTAGCCTACTTGCAGTGTAGAAGCGAGAAAGTTCGAAGAAGTAGCTGGACCGGGTAGGCAGCTAGCAGTAAAGTCCTCTCTCGACGTACGAAAACCACGCTCTATAAGTCACTCATCATGCCCGTGCTGGTATATGGTACAGAAACATGAACATTGACAACAATTCGAGTCTTTACATATTGGGGACGGCGGTTACCGCAAACGATGGAACGATGAGCTGTATAAGCTTTACAGCGACATGGACATAGTGCGGCGAATTAAAATACAGCGCTGGCTTAGCCATGTCATTCGAATGGACACCGGCGCTCCAGCTCTGAAAGTATTCAACTCGAAACCCGCTGGTGGTAGCAGACTAAGAGGGAGGCCCCCACTGCGATGGAAATACCAAGTGGAAAAGGACTTGGCTTCAGTTGGCATTTCCAATTGGGGTCAGTTGGCCCAGAAGAGAAACGACTGGTGTGCTTTGTTGAACTCGGCCAAAATCGTTTAGGCAGTTACAGCGCCAAAAAAGAAGAATAGGTGCACGAAATAGTCCCCATTAAAAAAATGTATACGCTTTTGAATTTGTTTCCGCTTTGCGCTATCACTGAAACTCGTTCGTCTCATGCGTCAATTGAATTGCATTCACCCCCAAAATTATGTTCGTTTGAGTGTCCGTTTTTCGTTCATTTGTAAAAATTTGAATTGCCACCAAAGTCATTAATCATATTTTTACACATGACTAATATATGTGCATTTGAATATGTAAAGCGTTAATTTTATGGGAAGGGTGTGGATAAGTCATAAAAGACAAAACACATACTCCCTATCAATTGTACATAAGTACAAATATATATCCAAAGCAACAAAGAATTACATAATAGAAGCCGCCGCAAGAGTCGACTATGTTCGCCATCGCATTGCATTTGTAGGATTTTGCGAGTAGACAAATTCATGTCATCAATCTAAATTAAAAAGTTCAAATATTTGATATTGTAATTAGTGTAGTAAATGCAGCGAAAAAACGATGACGTTTGAATGAGAAATAAAAAAAAAATACAAATAAATGAGCGCATGAAAAATGAATGCAGCAAGCAAAAAAAAAAAAGAGTTTCATTGCATTTTGTAGCATAGCGGCATAAAAAGGGGTGAAACAGGGAGGCACGCTAAGTGGTTTGAGGTCCAATGGCAGGCAAATGCGCTTATGCAAGTGACATTTAAATGATTGAATATGTAAAATGGGTGCAAGCCCGTATTTTAAGCGACTTTATAACTTTTTTTTCTGGGTTACACAAAAGTGGTTAACTGACTTTTATATGCATTGCAGGCTTATTTTTTGTTTAACTTTTTTTTGCTTGTCTTTCGATACAGATCAGCAGGCAACATATTTTTAATGGCCTTCGATTGAAAACTCGCCAAGCCTACTTGCATTACATACAAACATACATATAGGCATATTTACTAAGGAGCATATTCGTGTGCTTGCCACTGCATGCAATACACGCGCGCCGACTTTAGCTTGTAAACTGATATTGAAAAACATTTCGTTTGCTTAACTTTAACTTCAACTCCAACGCTTTTGGCATTGGCATATGAATAAATTAACGCTTTCTGACATAGCATGCACTCTGAAATTTGATGATAGAAATTGGCACTGAAAGTTCTCTGACCACACGCTCTTCTGTGTGTGTTACACTGTTGCTCTGAGCTTATCGCTGGCATTGACACGCAAGTTGGGCGGTTTGAGATTTTTTTTTGGGATTCGACAAAAAAAATTTAGCGAAGCAGAAATTTCAGCTTTTTGGGATTTTTTTGAGTGGCGGCTGATCAGTGCACGAAATGTAACAGGCGCAGTTTGGTGATAATAAAAATCATATTTTTATAATACAAAAAAATTAAGCCAACATTAGGGTGGGTACTATTTTTCAAAATTCGAAAAGTAAAGTTAGAAGGTGTTTCGAAGGAGGCCAGGCTAACTAGGAAAGAGATTTTATATGTTTTTCTTTCATCCACCAGCTTATCAGATACTTAATAGGCCATTAAAAGCCATTTAGACCAATTTGATAAGCTCACTGGTATTCATACTACATTGTTGACGCTATGCACTTTCCACAATACCTTAACAGAATACTCTGCCAGGCTAGGGTGATACTCTTATAATTGGAGCTGTGCGAGGACATAAAAAGTGTTGCACATTTTATTCTTTTCCGACATTATGGCTTCTACGAAATTGATCCGGTGGTCCACTCCTAGTCTCAAGGAATTCAAGTAAATTAGGCAGTACCCCGTAAGTGTACTGATAAGTAGGATATTTGTTCCCTGTTTAAATTTAAAAGCAATGATGTATGTATATGCATTTTCTGTTGCAGGAAGGCCAGGAAGAAAGGCTCTAGCAAGTTGAGTTGAGTTATGTATATATTGTTGGACAATCAAAGTAATTGATCTACGGCATTCAGTAAGCAACTTTGCGTTGTCTATATGTAAGGTCTCAAGTTTAAAGAACTGAACAGAAACTTGAACTAAATCTATTCAACGGTAGAAACAAGTTCTCCGAATCTCCTTCGGCTCTACAACTTATTTGGCCAATCGGATGCTGTATCATAAGCGTTCATTAACTTTCCTTCAATCAAACGTAAACCCTTAATGCTTAATAAATTTAGATTTTTTTTATGTAGGTATACAGTTACCATTAAATTTTGACACAAATCCTCTTTATGACCACCACCAATATTTCAGTAGCAGGTGCCTCCACGCGAACTAAGTCAGCGCGACTGTGTAGCCAGCGGTACAAAATAATGTACCAGTAAAATTACGAAATGAAATTCCACTAGAACTTATCAGCTCATATGACTTCTTTTATGCAATCGAAGATTGACCCACATTAAGAAGATGCAGTTAAGCAAGAAAAAGGGATAACAAAAGAAATTCAATCAATTTAGAAAACAAATTTCACCACTAATGAGCAACAAATTCCAGCAAAATGTCATTGGAAAAATAGAAGGGAAAAAATAAATAGAAACATAAGTATATATATATGTATATCTAAGATGTTAATATAACTAATGCATAATAATACGGTAGTGAATGCTTTGTTGAAATCCCCAGAAAAAAGCAGAAATCATAAACAGAGCTGCCGTTTTGGTAATCTTTTGCCAAAATTGGTAATTTTGTCTTTCTATATTTAATTTGGTAATTTATTTTTCAACCTTGTGATTTATTTTTCTGTTTGGTGACTTTTTCGATTTGGTGTTACATATTTGTTAAGTTGAGTAGATCTTTCCCTCACATCGGTCAATACAGTTCCGTTCTGATTCCCCATTAGCAAGTGGCCCGTAAGAGTCTGCATAGGGACGGTAATTGCTTTTCTGTTTAAGTTTAAGAACAACGATATGTATTTCCCGTTGTAAAAAGATTAAACTTTCTCATAAATAAACACATATGAAAATTAGTGTTCAACTTGTGAGACTTTCAGAAAACTTCGCAAGGTTTATCTTCTTGAGACAACTTTCACCCACCTGTTGACATACATTGGGGTGTGTATTGGCCAAATCTTTACAAATGTTGCTTTACAAGTGATCTAGAGTTTGAGGTTTATTCGTATACGGCCTTTCGAGTAGTCTCATAAAAAGTCCAACACTGCCAAGCCTGATGATATTTGTGACCAAATGACGTCGCCTCTAGAAAAATTTTGAGTCTGATAATCCCCTGCTGCAATAAAGCGTATCTAAGTCGCTGTGAATAATCACATACCTTCAGTTTTTTGTGGCCTGAGTCTAATACGGACGAAGGTTATATCCAAATTTATGGCTCAAAAATAGAACAATGAGTTGGATCGAGTCTGTACTCCAAGTACATTTAGAAAAGGCAATCATATCGCCAGCCTTATAACTGTTTCGTTTTTCAGACGCTTGAGAAAGCGTTTTCTTTTATACGGGATAGTAGGTCTCTGTTAGGGAAATTCACTACATTCGTGGACAGGTAGGCGGCATTGAAAACATTATGCTCGAAGGCAGTAAATTCGAAAATGATTCGGAAATGTCGTGCATCGTAAGCTTCATTGCGTCACATTAAAGCCTATCTCTCAGCTTGGTTTCAGGACATAGCAATATCGACGGGAATAAAATATTTAGTTGATGAGATGGCTGGCAACTGCTCTGATATGCAAGAGGGCGAAGCGGATAAGTCCCTGGTGGTAGTTTATTTTCTATTTACTAGCGGAAATTGAAGAATACACCACGGCCGTAATTAATAAACTATGGATCAATCGGGATGACCGTGAGTTCTCAAGAACCTTATGGGCATGACTCAATAAGAGTCGTACTAAAGACTTATTAAGGCTAAACAAATCTGCAGTAAGGGCTCCTACCGGGGTATCCCCTGAACCCTTTTCTATAGCAGCAATGCTTCATCGATGACGCATACCAAGAAGCTCCCTCCCCAGCAGTTGTCGGGATGAGAAAGAAAATCAACTGATTCACCGCTTCCTGTGTTAATGCCCAGCTCTCCAGACAAGGCGTCTGGGAGAGATAGTGGAGAAGAAAATATCGGAGCCCCACAGCTTCATGACAATACATATAGAATAACTTCGGTTTAAAAAATGTGCTTCATCCTGGCACTCATAGAGGGCATTCACAATGGTCAAGTCTGTCGTCGATTGGAAGTACGAGTCATTCGTACGCGCCTTCCTAGCCTAACCTAACCTTATATGAAAATGCAAAATATATATGCCATAATGTGCTATAAGAAAGTGCCAATTTCTGAGAATGACGAGCAATCGACAAATTCGTTTCTTCGGCTACCCTTAAATCTAAAATCCACACTAAGCTTTTTTGGTGTTGCGGTTTTCAGTACTCACGCCGACATATAGATATAGCTGAATATAGCGCTGATTGCCTAAAAGGCTTGGCATGAGATTTTAACTATATGATATCTGATGGCGACCCAGTGTCTTCGGATACACATACATATATATGTGTGTATAGCTCTACACATAAGGTAAGTTTGGTAATTCATTGTTGAATTTGCTAGCTTTTTCCGGTGATTTTGTTAACAAATAAATAATCACTGTGGTAACACTGGTCATAAGATGGCCAGCCATTGTATTGAGTGTAGAGTAGTGAGTGCAGTGAATTTATTCATGTAAAATAACAATAATAGGAAATTCCAATGCAATTTAAAGTCCTTTCTCTACAACTTCAGCTGCTACTGCTGTTGTTGCACAAGTCGTAGTGTCCTTCAAAAATATTCATATTCCGAAGGATAAGGACAAATGTGAACAGGTAGAGCAGTGGCATTCTTCTTTGGTTTATACTATTGCTCTCTTGCCGGCTTTGCACATCATTAGAACACGTTTTTATTTTTGAAATATTTTTTTATTGTTTTTTTTTTTTTTATAAGATAATCCAAGCAGACATACGTACAAAGTAAGCATTGTTGTTGGTAAACGTGTGTGTGGTCCTTACTAGCTGCCAAAAACTACCGAGAGAAGTATGTAGTTATACAAATAATAAGGAATTGAAAATGTAGGAGAGAATAAAAGTAAGTAGTTAAGTAGCAGAAAGTAGTGAAGCTAACTGTGTCAATACACAATCTTTATGTGTATTACTTACGTACGTACATTCGTGCTCTTCTGAAACCCATTGGCTATTCTAACTCCGTCATACCGGTTAGCGCAGGACCTCACCGTCATATAATCATAATAATATTAATCAGCAGGAGTAGCCATCGCCATCCTTGGCTACCTTTCAGTGGATCAACTAATGATGACATACATTCCATAATCGACAGATGAAAAAGTAGTAATAGAAACGTGTATGTATCTACGTACGTATACGAGCATAAAAAAAAAACAAGACATGGAATTTTGAGTTTAGGAGAAAGCGACAATGAGTGAAATGCAGTTTCCAAGTTGCCCAAAGCGAAGCTTCGTTTTATGGCTCCTCTTAACCACGCAGAGCCACTACACTTGATAACCGCTATGAATATGTATGCAGTTATGTGCGAAAGTTTGGTCGTGTGACGTCCTGTCACGGTTTATATTGAATACGTTTTATTGGCAGAAAACACATAAATACATTGATACTTATGTATATGATATGTATGTGTGGACGCCTGGATGGCTTACTTAAGCACTTTGGCACACTTTCATAAGGATGCGTTGCTACTCGTTGCGCTAGCCTTGTTAGAGCACTAGGACTTACTTTCTTATTGGCTAAAGACATTTGTATTTACATATATACGAATATATTCACATAGATAGATAAGCGCTTGCTGTGTCGCCTGACTTGTCCAACTTCTTCTTGTCCTAGTCAACGAGCGTAAGTATGTATGTGTGCCTCCTACTTTTTAGGTTATTTTTGACAAAAATAACAAATAGTTCTGCGACATTACCCTGCAGGGAAATCCCGAACTAGTGAATCAAGTTTGTAGTTGAATACTAGTTCTCCACCGCCAAAAACGTATCAGTCTGATAGTAAGTAGATCCCCACTGGTACAAAAGCAGCGAAAAGAACCTTTCCAAGCGCTCAGGCAATATTGCACATTGTACAAGCTTAATGGCAGGGTTTAGAGGACATGGTTTAGGTGGAGTGGCAATTTATTGCCCTCTGTAAACTTATCACATTCCTTAATGAATCTTAGCAGTGCTTTGAGAGAAAGATAATGTATATCGTCCAATCTCAATACATGCGACCCAAAAAATGTATCATTCAATCTGGAGAGGGCCGGACAGCGGCAGAGAATATGTTCTGTATTATCCTCATCCTCCAAACAACATTTAGATCGTCGTTGATGTCTATGGTGACCATATGTCGGCACCATGCATCAGTCCTATTACGACTCAAAGATCATGTGTTCTTTGTCTGAGAAGGAATTTCGCTACCACCCTATCAGACCCTTTCTGGTGCCGATAGCACATCAACGGCTATCGTGAGTTTTTTTTACGACATCCTTGATCTATCCGATCGTTCCTGCTATGCTTGGCCCTAAAATTTTCTCGAGCCCAATTGGGTGCTCCAAAAAACGCTGTTCGCCAATTTATCAGCCAGTTTGTTGTCTTGAACACCATATGGTCCTGGTACCCACACATGTTCAAGCTAATTCTACCTTGTAACGGAGTTCAGGCTCAACTGAGATTCTTGGACTATTTTTGAAGGGATGGGAGTGGTTTCCAAGGTCTTTAAAGCAGCTTGGCAGTCACGGCAGCTCCTGAGTTTATGATCGTGACACCTTTCGCCAATTATCCAGTATACAACTTTCAGTATTGCGATTGAAAGAGCGTTGCCATTGCACCCAAAGCAGTAAAGCATCTGAAGTTACCATCCAGCTCTAATACCTTTTCAGTCCTTGCGCCGTAAGTATAGAAATTTTTCACCGAGCTTCCCAAGAGAATGTCTGAAGCTCTCCACTGCTCCTTGCAGGAAGTATAATGACGTACTTTCTTCCAAAGGGTACTCCAGGTATTCGTTTTAATGTACTTGAAGCGACCCAATTCAGAACTAGAGAGTTGCCCTACAGGGTACACAATCAGCTGGGCGTGTTTATTTGCCGGCAACTACTTAGGTTTGTGCTAATAGAATGAATAATATATGAATGTTCGTTCATAAAAGTATGTATGTATGGGCGGGTGTATGTGTGGGTAAATTTGGCACATTTAGTTCTTCCTTCGCTAATAATTTCATTAAGATGTTATCCTGTTTATAAAATGCTAAGAGCAAGTGCATTAAACTTGTGTTTTTATTAGCAGAACATGCAGTTTGTTTGCATTAGTCTAAAGGACTGCCGTCGTGCCCGTAAGGTAACTGAGAGTGTATTTTGGTTTTTTCGCCAATGACAATAGATTCACGCTGTGCTCACTTACCTTTTAGGCATACTCAGAGTGCCTATGTGTACAATCGAATATTTGGTCATGAAAGGAGTAGTCTTTAGAAAATATTCGGTTTTTTTAAACAGAGCCGACCACAGATAGTTTTTCCTAGTTTAACGAAAGCATCGGAAAGCTGATCAGGATGGTATACTTTGATTCGAAGTAGTGACGATTAGAGGGAAATTTTACTCTAAAATCGTCTATATCAACGATGGCAAAAGCGACTATTTGTTTACGGCGCTTTTTATATTTGTTTATGCTCAGTGCGGATCTTGTTTTAACTGTAGATATTCATCACCTGAAGAGAGAGTACATATTTATATACTCCTAAGAGGTTTAATTTTTTGATAAGAGGCTGCAGCCGGCTGAGTTGAAATATCCTCATTAAAAAATGCTTACTACTAGTCTATAGAAGACCCTTTGGTCGGGTATATGATCTGAGCTCAAAGTAGTATAGTGGATATTCCGCGAGGGCGTAAGTCCGACTGAAGCTTACGTCCAAAGGTTCTGATAAACGATGAGAATAATTCTCATAAGAAAATAAATTCACTCTCCTTCTCACCGTCTATTTAGTAATGGAAATGAATATTTACTTTACAATGGGAGTCAATATTTATTCCCATGCGTGTGCATTCATATTCTTATGAGAATTATTTTCATCATTTGCCAGAACCTAAAGTGTTTTTGAGCTATACGTGACCTACATCTGTATGTACAATGGAAAACAAGCGCGTCAGGGTGCAAAGATAAAAGATATGCTGGTTTTATGGACACGGGCCTAAACCTTCTATTGCAATTAGGAGATGATAATTGTAGGTAAAATCAAAATTCTGACCTGCGCCAGAATAAGCCTTCATCATCAGGTAAAACGTCATCTCTGTGCATGACTGGTCTAAAGCAAGCGCGACCAAGACTTTAGGAAGGAAGAAGCTTTCTATAGAATTTATAGTATGGTAGCGCAAAGAATAAAAGCTCTTTTTGATCCTCTCTCTTCTCAAATCTCTGGTCTCCAATTTTTAGCTCAATCTCTGGTATCTGGTTCCTCTCTGTAGTTCCTCTTTTACAACATATATTTTTAATACCTGCATTTAGTTTTTTCATTTACATATCTCTGTACTTTATGTTTTAGTATTAAGCTTTTATCTATATTACCGGTCTAAACCTCTGTTTCCTCTTCCTTCTCGCTGCATACGATCTCCTTCTCCTCACTTCATGGCAATACTGTATTCAAACACTTACATAACTTTGAACGAACTCTCAACGAGTTTAAGTAAACGAATTACATTTTCAATGTAATCTCATACAAGGCTTCAAAGTTTCGTCATGTTTACCTCACAAAAATAATCTCAATAATTCCCACACGCACTTACGCACCCCATATACTACATATTTATGCATGAGTAACAGATTACCAAAGTATTCGACAGAAATGCATAGAGGCATGTCAACTAATTGTTGGGATTTCAAAAACTAAGTACTTGTATTTACGCTTTTGAAGCTGTCAAAAAATGTTTCTGCATGTTGTAACAATTCGAAAACTGGAAATCAGCCGACAACGCTAAACAGACATTGGAAGGCAATATGGAAACCGCAGCAAACACTTTGAACTGATCAATTATTTGTTTTTGTGTGAGTGTGTATGTACATACAGTCATGTGAAAAGCATTATTTTTTTATAAAAATTCAGCTCATTATTTAACAAAAACCATATACATTACATTGAATTTAAAACTTTGTAGAAAAATTAGAATAATTCAACAAAATTTTACAACAACAACAAACTTTTTATAAAGAACTTTCTAAGTATGCAGTTTTATAGCGCATTAAATTCTAGCTTAATAAAGTGCAAGTTTCAAGAGGCTAAGAGTTGGGATTGATTTTTATAATATTTTTTGCTGACAGTGTCAGGCATTTTTTTCTATACAAAGTATGTTCGACAATTTTTTTTTGAGTTGAAGAACATAATAATTCTAAGGGCCATACCTACTTGGGAAAGGTTTTAAAATTTATCTGTCTTTTCAATACAAATTTTGTTCTGAAAAAATGCGTTTTAAGGGCAAATAAATTTCAAAAGCTCCTTAAGAAAATTTTGAATTTTTTCTTATTTTACTATTAAGTTCGAAATTTAGACTTTTACCTGGCCATTTTGGCAACTGTCTCTCAATTCACTACAATCTTTCGTAAGACAAAAGACTTTCGTAAGACAGTTGTTGATTCTGGCAACTACCTTTTCTGGCTTTGAAAGACTAATTAAAGGATCTGCTAACGTGGAGGGCATAGCGTTCTGCTGTTCGCCATTTAGCAATAAGTTTTTAAAAATTAAATTAAATTTAAAAACTTCATACATAAGTTTTTTAACAATGAAAATTAATAAATAATAATAGAAAATAAATTATCAAAAAAGACGGAAATCGTATTTAAAAATTATATATTTTTTTAAAAAAGCAAAAAAAAACAAAAAAAATTTAATAAGATCCTAAAAATTAAATGAAATAAAACAAATATATTTTTCTTTTTAAGGCAACAAAATCTAAGAATTAAAATAAAATTAAACTAGTTAAAAAATAATAAGTTAAATTAAAAAAAAAATAATTTTTTCTAGGACTTTTGTGCCAGAATTGCGCTGTTAAAAAACAAAAGAAATAGTTAAAACTGGTCAAAATGTCGTGTGCCTATAATTTTTCACATGACTGTATGAGCACACAAGCTTTTTGTACATGTACGAGTATTAGATTTTTAGGCATTAAACGCAATGATGGATTACATTTTTGACTTTTGGGCCACAAAGGCGAAAAACAAAGCAGCACACTCACACATACATAAGCATGTATGATTTGAGAAGATTGAATGGCATAACATTACAACAACGATTGATACACGAGAGATATGTAATGATGTTACTTGTTGTTGTTGCTCTCACGCATAATTTATGTAACCGAACTTTGCGCGCAACACTTGCGTCACGGTGCTGTCATTATTTGTCAAATCAGCCAGTCAGCGAGTTAGTTTTGATAGTTGGCGACAACCAGCGTGCCCATGTTTGTATGTCCATCAGCAATTGCACTTGAAGCTGTTAACAATTACTAGCGTGCTTTTCGTTGTTGTAACAATAATTGCTTGCCGCTGTTGATGCTGTCATTGGCGGCAGATTATATAAATATATGCATATATGTATATGTATACACGATTCCACTTCGGTCTGATTGAGGGATAAACAGCAGCGTCAATCAGCATTAAACATTTCGAAGGCTTACAATCACACGCACATAGATGTACATACAAGCATAATTTAGGTTAGGGGGCGTTTGTTGCATTGTGGCATGTTCCAGTTATGATTTAAGTATTGTACACAATCTATATACAGCTTTTATTATTCTCATTGTAATTAATGCCAATTTGTTGTTAATTGTTCATCAAAAATGATAAAATATCTAACTAACTAGAACAAATAATAAAACCAAACATATGTTGTGGTGATCTGTGTCAATTGTAACTACTCCATCACTTAAACGCTTAGCTGCACGCCTACAAATGCACGCTTTTGATTATGTTTGCTGCCTTGGTGGCTTTTACAATTACGTTTGACACAATTTTCTTATTCTGTGTAGTACTTTCATCACAATCAGCCATTAGTTGCGCCACTCTTGCACACATTTATTCACCCATTCATGCATTTCCTCACACATCAGCTTAATTTCGCTTGCAACTGATTGACTTTTACTGCTTTTCCTAATTAGTGTAAATTGTACTAAATTTTTTACGCTGTAGCATTGGTTTGTGTGTGTTTATATGTCCTAAGCAAGCATGCCACCCAATTTTGCTTTACTTTTTTTTTGCTCTTGGCTGCTTTGGATGACAACTATTGACCTGTCTTGGCAACTATTACATTTTCGAGTCGCCACCAACTTTCGGACTTTTTACATTTCGTTAAACTATTTTTAAGTTTACGAAAACAATTTTTACACACATTTATGTATATGCGTGTATGTAGATTTAAATTTAAAATCTAATGGCCTTATTCGAAAAAAATAAAGTAGCTTTAAAAAAAGTTTATAAACTGAAAAATGTATGAAAACGTCACTTTATAAAGCTCTTTAAGCCTACTTTATTTTTTATGAACAAGGCCATAAGTTTTTTAATTTTAAATCTAAGTAATTATCAAATTTATTTACAAACTTTTGTTTTATGAATTCCCACAATTACTTTTTAACAATTTGGAAAGCATACTTTTCATTTGTATTCCTACTATAATATACGCCAAAGAATATGTACATAAATAACTATGCATAAACAGATTTTACCCACAACTAACAAGTAAAGATGAAATTTTCCCACAATTTTGTGATTATCCAAAATGCACGTAGTTAGGCAATTATTCAATTTTCACCAAACGACAATGACAGTAAATTGTGAATTGCAGGCGATCATGGGCAAGTGAAACAATTGAAATTAGCTGCGTTACGTGCGGATAATTTCTGGTGATGGAATTGAGATAAGTGGACGTGAAAATGAGAAAATGAGCTGTGCATATGAAATTAAAGTGTCTAATAAATGAATCATATAAACAAACTAACGCAGCGCTAGAGGCTTAAATTTTGTGTTCGGTGCGATAAACTTCGTATTTTTGAATAAATAAGAAACAAATGCAATATTTGAAAAAAAATATATATTGTTGAGTTATAACGTTCTTCAAAAAAAAACAGCTATTTGGTATTAAAAACTGTATACAACAAGAAAGAACTACTTTGTGAAATGGGACAAAAGTAATAAGATGTAGCGTTCGTTTCATGCTATCTGGATCTGCTGCCGTTGCCTTCTCAACTATTCACATAATATAAAAAAAAAACTTTACAAATCGGTCCCGAAAACATTTTGATCATCTTCTCCCTTTTGCCTTCACCAATTTGGCTTCGACTTCCGCCCGAATGGGAGCCTGATTATGAGCGACAGTTCTGTTCAACTGTAAACCGTATTTTACTATTTCATTAAAAAGCAACAGAAATAAAATTTTCCGGTGAGCTAAAATATCTCTTGATAAAACACTCAACTGGAACTCACATTTGGATGCTGTGAACTACAAGGTTATGAAGGCTTTCTTTGCCTGTTCATGGCCTTTAGGTAAAATATGGGGCCTTACTCCCAAAATGACCTAGTGTCGTAAAGCCGATAGTACGCATCCTTAGCATTTGGCACTAAGGCTACACAAAGATCTGAAAACACAAAACGAATGGTGATTTTGTTTCATCCAAAAACCATCAGATTTTCACGGCAACCATCTCCGTTGACAAAGCTTCAAAGAGCAGAGAATGTATCATTTTTGCATAATAAGAGCGTGACATTTTAAGAAACGAACACAACATTTTCTCACCGTTTGCCTTTACTTTAGAATCGAAAACGAAAAAAGATAGGGGCAATCAAAAAATTACATTTTTTGGTCGAAAAAAAACACTACAAGTAAATTGTACCGAATGATTTGCATTGATATAACAGGAGCGATGAAGACCTGCACTGCTGACACACTCTTGTTTTAATAGAAAATTAGGCGGCTATTGCGGCCCTGCAAATTCTAAGCACCCCCGATCCGAACATTGGAAGGCAGCCCTGCTGACGCTGACGTCCAACAAAATTAATTCTCAGCGAGTACATCACTGCTGTGCCCAGAATACAGTTCCATTAGGATAGGTACCGAGGCATGAGGCCCATGATGGCAATGAGGAGGCTGACTGCCTAGCAAAACAATGAGCCACCACTGTATTCCATGGTCTGGACCCCTTCCTGAGCTCACCAAAGCACAAATTAGGGGATCATAAATAACTGGGTAGACAAAATGTACTGGATGGAATTTCAAGGGCACAGAGAAGCCAAATATTTTACTTGGCCTTTAAAAGAAGCTTCAAAGAAACGACTTCACTTATGCAGAGAGGATCTCAAAACTCTTACCCACGGGACACTGAACAATTTTTGGTAGAAATTGAATTCTTGAAAATCAATATTTTTCGATCGGCAACTTTCTTCCGATATTAATACCCAATTCTTTATTTAACCATTTTCTATTATTATTACTTTTTTTATAGGAACCCTAAAATCCTCAAATGGGTCCCCCATTGCATTTTTTGAGGCTTTCGTATCGCTCCTTTATAGAAGTCGAAAATTGCGGCCTTTTTCAACAATATAAAAATTTGAGGAGTTGCTGGGAATTCGCAAGTACATATGTAAAAATGTATATCGTTGAATTCCGAATTATGACTTAAACTATTAGAGCTTCACTGTAATCAATTAGAAATGAAACAAGTTAATAAATTTGCACAAATATCTTAAGTATTTATCTAAGCTAGAATTATGTTTGAACTTGCTAGCAAATTACTTCATTTAGTTGAATGAACTTAGCCGATGGCCACACCCCATGAGGCAGTTAGAGAAGAATTTAACTTAAACAGGCTTCGTTGCTAAAAAGATATACTTGGAAACACATTGACGGAAGTTTTTTTTTGTTTAATATTCAAACCTATACTATACTTGTTGGTATGTTAGTAGGTACATTTGCGTATACGCTTGCGCACACACGCGAGCACGTAATTTTCTACACGCACTCAACCAAAAAGCGTTAATTACACTTGATTATGGTAGCGAGAGAGGTTGACTCAGACGCTGCGAAAGAACTACAACAAAAAACAAATATGAAAGAAATTTCAAAAACTCTAAAATGTTAGAAAAAATTTGCAGAAGTGATGGTAGAAAAAGAGGTTTGAGTCAGTTATTGATGCTATTTACATATATTAGTAATGCATATTTTTATTATGTATATATGTACATTTTTGTAAGTCTAAATTCAACATTCATGTGGTCGGCATTTCACGCTTTGATGTTTGCCACACAGCGACACACCTTAGCAGCAAATAGCCATAAAAACATACATAAAAGAAAATATGAAAATTCTTGTGACTACCAAACCAAATCAACGCAACTAGCAATTATTAGTTATTATTTATTATTTTTATGTTCAATTATCTAATATTTGTATGGATTCTTACTTAGTTACGACTTTGGAAAGTTCAAAATGAGATGTGAATTAGAATTATAGCAAAGTGCCTTACAATAGACGCGCACGAAAGCGGCAAAGTTTATTGGCCTATTATATGTAGGAACTATTAACGAAAAAAGGGAACGAATTTTGAATTAAATATTTTTAACGGAAGTTGAACACTTTCAAATTGCGCGCAAAATATGCATTCTTTTAGAAAGGCGCAACAAATAGAAGCTTAGTTAATCACTAAAACGGTTAGAGTTCAAAGTAAAAGGGACCACCTTAGTTGGCGTCTGATTAAGTGTGTGTATGAAAATTTGTTCGAAAGCTTTCAATATATAAAATAACCATTCAATTGTTAGCCAGAGAAGGTAACTACATCATTATATGCTACAATTTTAAATATGTAGATTGGGAGGTGCATTGAACTCTTGCAAGTGAGAGCTGAGATCAGCAGTGCAATTCGAAAAATAGACGATATGTTAAACCCTATTTTCGGCAAACTTGTTTTTCCCAGGCTAAACTAGTTCAACCTACACACATGCTATAGGATAAGCCGGTAAAGCTTGGGCCAAACTGGTCTGACCTATGCCCAATAGGAGGAAACAGTTAATATAGAGCTGCTCTCATAGGTCCTAGTGTTTTTTTTGCGGTGAGGGAGGGTTTAAAATGCCTTCGCACCATATAGGGACCGTCGCTCCTACTTCAGTGGTGTAGCCGCCAAAACAATCCCTCCTCCTACCCCGGATAATCCCCTGCCTTGGAACTACTCGCTCAATACTTCAGGGTAAGGAATCCAAGATGAACCCTGACTGGGTCAGTTTCAATTCTCCCTGTGTCCAGGGTCCAGCAGATTCTAGTATGAATAATTAAACTTCAATCCGTTTAAATAAAGTAAGACTCAGCAGTCCAAATCCATCTAAGCAGTCTACAGTATTGTTACATCAAACTTTTTTCCAAGTTGGTGGGCTTCGGCCACGCTTAAAAAAATAGCCCTAAGCAGTACTCTTGTTGCCGCATTCAGCCTGTACTCAACTGGTGTCTACTATCGGGATTGGGCCAGTTCGGCCCAGGCTATACCGACTTAGCAAATCGCATGTAGGTAGAACTAGTTAAGTCTAGGAAAAACCGGTGGACGCTTGAATAAACTTATGTGTAAATCCACGTAATCAGCCATTTGGTGAAACTCCACGAAGGTCCTAATCTACCGCGTTACATTTTTTCGAAGAATCTACTCTAGGATTGATCATAGATTTTGCTTCGATGGTGTTGGTTTTTTTCCTACTCCATCTCTACTCCGAGTGCCACGCTTAATACATTGAGGAGAATCAACCCAGCATAAACCTTGATTCTTTGGTAAGCGATTACTTTTTGTATCGATGGAGTAACGCATTACAATACGTCGCAAGACAAAATTTTTCATTTTTACAATTTATCGCTTACCTCAAATGACATGGCCAGGTTAAAGTAATGTGTTCTGTAAACTAAAAGCTGAGTGGTGAATTTCGATTGGTAAGCGCTTTTTGAAATTCACCACATATGAACGAAAAGCTTTCGGGTAAAAAAAATTAACGTGTTTATAATGTATATCTAAGATCTTTCCTAGTCATCCAGCGCTAGCTATTATAATCTTGTGAACTTCATTGTTAACAATTGATTGTATTTTTGTATGTCGTAAACGTTAAAAGCTTAAATAAATGTTTAGAGAACCTGAAACCACAACCAACTATTTTTTAACACAGCGAAAATTCATAATATGACTTTGATGGTACTTTGCGAATCCCCGTTATATATTTTTTAGGCGTTTGAAGTTTACGACATACAACAATACGACACTTACAAACTGTTGTGAATACCCCAAATATACTCTTTCTTAAGGAATGAATCAACATATTCTGTTTCTAAATGAAAATGAAGAACTCATAAAAATGTCATTCGAAAAGCCAAGCGTTGCTTTTGAACAAATTTCGGCAGTGGGATGGACTTTTCAGGGGACTTAAGCTACATCCGAAGCATTCTGACTCAGAAAAATACCTGCGAAGCTACAAAGAGCGTCGGGTTGCATTCAAAAAAAAAAAAAAAAGCATGAGTCCTGGGCGGGCTCAGAAGCAGAAACCTATTACCGACTTCTACCTGAACAAGTCCACACATGCAGAAAAATGTATAACCGATTCCACGGGAACGATATTATAACTTATTATCGAAAAAATAAGTGACAGCAAAAGCATCAAACTTAAAGCCCTCTAAGTTTCCTGGTTCAGTCTTTATCTTCCCAGCAATTAAAAAAAAATATCTTAGAACGTGTCGAGCTATGGTTACCTTAAAAATCAAACCAAAGTCGTAATAAACCACGCGATTTAAGGTAAAAAAATATGTCATCAGTTCTATTAAAAACACCGGAGGTAAATTCGTAAACCCCCATCAGACTACTCCGTCCTAAAACCAGCAGCGCAGCTGTAAACTTTTCAGTAATTTAAAAAAAAAAACTTGAAACCAAGCAATACAGCCTAGTACCATTTCAGTAAATATAAGTACATAGCCTGGGAGAAATTACCTGAGCTCATCTACCCATCGGTCACCGGAATGGTCGCAAATTCGGAACTAGGGGTAAAAGTCAGAAAGGGATCCCTTTCTCCGCTCTTATGCCTTAGGTATAAAAAATAAACTAATTTACGCTGCGCAAGTTAATTGCTTATACGGGCAACGTTCCACTAGTAGTTAAGGATAACCTCGCCAGATATTATGCGATGTAATAGAGACCTCTATATCACTGGTTAATTGGCTTTCTAAAGTAAAAAAGTATAAGTAACTCCTTATCCCGACTTAAATGTGGGGAGGTACACCCCATTCCAACCTCAACTAAGTTGTTTTTCAATTAAACCAGCAGCGAAAATCTTTTTCATAGCGTCATCTCAATTCGCCATTCAATTTTCATCTCACAACTTTCACTTCTCATCACAAACCTAAAAGGCCTAATGAGCCACCAAGAAAACAAAGCAAATTTCCACTTTCCGTAACAAAAAAAAAAACATTTCACAGCCTTTCACTGATGTCGCAATTTAGTCGTAACATCACAGTTGACTTCCACATGCCACCTGCCAACCCTAAACGAAATTTGCATTTCTAACACTTTCTACAAAATTTTGACGGCAGTGTGCAAATTTGGGAATATTTCCGAAAAACATCTACCTTTCAAAAAAGAAGTAAATAAATAAAAAAAAAAAAATTGCAAAGGAAAAATTAAACATTGCCATGCTTTTGTGGCTGCCTGAGTAGATATGTTGCAGCACTTACTATCACTTTCGCCACATGCGCTGACTTCTACACTTTAGTGCATCTATTGCCTTAGTAGTGGTTGTTATTGCAATCTGTTTGCATGCTGCTAACGGGTGATTTTTTTGAGGTTAGGATTTTCATGCATTAGTATTTGACAGATCACGTGGGATTTCAGACATGGTGTCAAAGAGAAAGATGCTCAGTATGCTTTGAAATTTCATCATGAATAGACTTACTAACGAGCAACGCTTGCAAATCATTGAATTTTATTACCAAAATCAGTGTTCGGTTCGAAATGTGTTTCGCGCTTTACGTCCGATTTATGGTCTACATAATCGACCAAGTGAGCAAACAATTAATGCGATTGTGACCAAGTTTCGCACTCAGTTTACTTTATTGGACATTAAACCAACCACACGAATGCGTACAGTGCGTACAGAAGAGAATATTGCGTCTGTTTCTGAGAGTGTTGCTGAAGACCGTGAAATGTCGATTCGTCGCCGTTCGCAGCAATTGGGTTTGTGTTATTCGACCACATGGAAGATTTTACGCAAAGATCTTGGTGTAAAACCGTATAAAATACAGCTCGTGCAAGAACTGAAGCCGAACGATCTGCCACAACGTCGAATTTTCAGTGAATGGGCCCTAGAAAAGTTGGCAGAAAATCCGCTTTTTTATCGACAAATTTTGTTCAGCGATGAGGCTCATTTCTGGTTGAATGGCTTCGTAAATAAGCAAAATTGCCGCATTTGGAGTGAAGAGCAACCAGAAGCCGTTCAAGAACTGCCCATGTATCCCGAAAAATGCACTGTTTGGTGTGGTTTGTACGCTGGTGGAATCATTGGACCGTATTTTTTCAAAGATGCTGTTGGACGCAACGTTACGGTGAATGGCGATCGCTATCGTTCGATGCTAACAAACTTTTTGTTGCCAAAAATGGAAGAACTGAACTTGGTTGACATGTGGTTTCAACAAGATGGCGCTACATGCCACACAGCTCGCGATTCTATGGCCATTTTGAGGGAAAACTTCGGAGAACAATTCATCTCAAGAAATGGACCGGTAAGTTGGCCACCAAGATCATGCGATTTGACGCCTTTAGACTATTTTTTGTGGGGCTACGTCAAGTCTAAAGTCTACAGAAATAAGCCAGCAACTATTCCAGCTTTGGAAGACAACATTTCCGAAGAAATTCGGGCTATTCCGGCCGAAATGCTCGAAAAAGTTGCCCAAAATTGGACTTTCCGAATGGACCACCTAAGACGCAGCCGCGGTCAACATTTAAATGAAATTATCTTCAAAAAGTAAATGTCATGGACCAATCTAACGTTTCAAATAAAGAACCGATGAGATTTTGCAAATTTTATGCGTTTTTTTTAAAAAAAAAGTTATCAAGCTCTTAAAAAATCACCCGTTATTTTCCAACTAATTAGTATTGCTTTGTCAGCGCGGCGGCATAATGATGTGAAGTGATGTTAGACAGAAGAAAAAGCAGAGCAGATGAAGACGATGAACGCTGACGGATTTCGTACACTAATTGTTTGTTCCAACGTTTTTGTGTATTAATTGCCTCACTCGTAGTTGCACTACGTAGTTGTGCCACACTCTTCCACACAGTTTGGCAAGTTGCATTCATCACATACGCCACCACCATCATCACTTGCAACGGCTGACGCCATCACATGCCAAATGCCAGCGATGTTATGTTGTGGTGGCAACTTGCCAGTGCTATTTGTTGTTGGAAGTTAATGCAGCGCAATTGGCGAAATTTTACGTTAAATTTTCTGGTCTGAGTGCTGCAAATGGCTGGCAAAAGCTTGAAAATAGACAATGTGGAGCCAAGTTATCTTGTGTCTGCTGCCCAAAAAAGTTCTCGTACGGATAGTGGCGAATTGCGAACAGTGTAGAACCAGTAAATTTTGAGGCACTGTGTTAGATGGCCAATCCTTGCTATTAGATTTGAGCTCAAAACCTAAGGTGTATAACTAATTTTGCCAGGCAGGCAAAACGTATTCCTTCCCAATGCATCGCATACAAGAACACCGTAATGGCTTGCATCAGAATTTGAAAAATCGCTACTAACGCCTTGGTGACCATATGCCACCAGTTAAAATCTATTATTTTTCCTATCGGATACTTTTGAAGATTTACTTTGTGCAAGTCAGTGAATAATTGCTAGCAAACCAGGGAAAGGGCAATTAGAAAGTGGTGGACTAAAACAATTACCACAAGAATTCATGCAAGAAAAAGACTGATATGGTAGGAAAATTTTGGCAGCTTCCACGGAGATATAATAAACCTGCATTTGTATGTATGTACATTAGACCGTATCACAAAAAAAGTGAAGATGGAAAACGATTAAAGAAGCTCACAAAAGAGCTAAAAGGAACACTCAATAACGAACCGAACTCGCAAACTCAACGATATCTGAGCAAGATTGATGCATCTACAACTACCGAATATTCTCTCTGGAAAAGAGTTAGCAAATTCAAGAGACTCAGCCTGATAGAATCTGCAATAAGTAAGGAAAACAACGAATGGGCAAAACGTGATTTAGAAAAGGTTAACACATTATTTGCGAGTTATCTAAAAACGATTTTCACACTGCATAACTTTGAACCCCCACATGAGGCAATAAAAAAGTCAAAGACATCCTGGGTTTTACTCATCAAATGGACGCACCCATGCAAAAATTTACTAAAGCAGAAGTAAAGATAACAATTAAAAAGTTGAGTCTGAAAAAAGCTCCTGGCTATGCTCTTATTACCAGCCAGTTGCTAAAGCAATTACCCAAAGAAGGTCTCACTTTTTTGACTTACTTGCTTAATACTGTTCTTATTAGGGGTTTTATACCGTGGAAGGTGTCACAAATAATAATGATTCTCGAACCCGAAAAAAAGTGCTAATAAAGTAGAATCATATGGACCAATTAGCTCATGCAAGTTCCCTACCTTAAAAGGTTACTTCCCATCATAAAACAGCGAAAACTCATACCCAATCATCAATTTGGCTTCAGCACAAATGAACAAGTTTACAGGCTTGTTGGAAAGATTTCCTCTGCCTTCGAGAAGATTTGGCTGGGGCAAGGCGCAGGAAGACCAAGTGACTGCGCCAAAGCGAATTCGCGGCACAATAATCAAGAAATATATGATCTATTCTTCGCGAGTCTTCTGCGAAAGAGTAAAAGGGTTCCACGAATCTTCTATTGGTAGATTTAGACTGTTGCCTGCGATATCTGAGGGACTCGCGATTTACCTAAATCTCTCAGGTGAGGATAATTTAGTGGCAACAAGAGTTCCTATGCCGCTTAAATCCAACATGAGCCGTATTTTCCAACAATGAATAGACTATCGCTCATGGGCAATTCATCACCAAAACATAATGATGCACACTTGCGTATACAATAGATGTCACAAGAGAATTTGAGATATTTGTATGTCTGTGCCCATGCCAGTGTTAAAACAGCTAGAACATTCGAACGTTGATAGTTTCCCATCAGTTATGTAGAAAAATTGTGAACCTGCGGTTTTCGTTACCGAAATAGGGCAAAAACTGCAGTAAATATGGGCGTTTGACTGTTATGAACACTGTATGCGTTTACTACATATTTACATGTGTGAATATGAAAACAGTTTTTTT
>NW_023458562.1:30105565-30131397 GCF_013731165.1 Rhagoletis pomonella
CTTGTTGTTCTTTGTTTGTAGTTGTTGCTGCTACCGAATTCAAGTAGCGCTTTGCTGCTGTTAGCTGCAAGTGCCGGTGTCAATTGCATATTGTGTCAAAAATGTCAAATTTTGTGAATAACAAAGTGAAGTGGTAGTGAATGAGCAAGTGAGTGAGTGACAAAGTGGTAAAGCACCAGAGCGCTGGTAGCCGTGAAGACTTAGAAAATTTGAAAGCAGCAAATTCGTGCAACATTATGTCACATGAATATATTTTAAGTGATATTGTTTTTTGAATGATAGCAACCAAGGGGTTTAGCATGCCACCGTTGCATACCATTAATTGCGCTCGACGACCTCCACTGACTTACCGAACTTCTTTGAAAATTCAATCGCATGTAGTAGCTCCAACTGTGAATACTCTCTTCTCTCTCTTCCCGCTTTTTGTCACCATCCATCTACTTTTCTTTTTTCTGCCATATTAATTCACACTTCACTTCAATTTGCTCTTCATTTAATTATAAAAGCGTGGTTGTACTTCACTTTTTACGTGAAAGTGGTCTTCGGTTTTTCGTTTTTCGTTTATCTCATTATCGGTTGTCTGCTTCACTTAGTTGAAATAAAAATTTGATACACATGTGTTATACACCCCGCTGAGTTTTCACACTTATTTACATGCATGCATACATATGCATGTACGGGAGTACACTTGCACTTTAGCACAAGGGTTTGATTTTCACATATTCTATACGCCAGTATCCATATCCATCAACAAGTCATTTATCACACATTTGTATTTAGATAGGGGCTGTCGAAATGGTGACAATTTTTTGAATATCGCCGTTGATAATCTGATGTTCTTGGAGAGCAAAGTACTTATGTACAAGTACATTTGTAAATGGAATTCTAAGTATGCGCTAAAGTTTGTGTTAAAGGAGGTATAAAATTGAGTATTATTTGCAATAACACAAGTACGTGCGACTTAAAAAATATGTACTCTTAATGTGTAAAAGAGCACGTTGCCATTCGGAGGTTGTCAATATGTTTAGTGTCATTACAATTACTATCAACATTACAAATACCATTACAATTATCATAAAAAATACCATTGCCATTACCCTTATCACTATAATAACAATTACAGATACCATTATCATCACCATTATTAGATATAACTATTATCATTCCATTACAAATACCATTACAATTATAATTAATATAACAAATATCATTACCATTACAATTACTATTACAAATACCATTACAATACCATCATTTTTACTATTGCCATAATCATTACCATTACTAATACTATTATTATACCTGTTACGACTACGATAGAATTTATCGTTTGAATTGCCATTTCTATTACCATCACCACTTTAGTTACTTTAACCATTACCACTATAGGTACTGTTATCATTACCGTAAGTGTTGTCGTTGTCAGTAGCAATACGAATACTATTTCTACTACGATAATCACTACTATTACCACTATCTCTATCACTATCTACCATTAACATTGCCATTATCACTACATTACCATGACCATTGTCATTAACATTACCATAACCAATACCGTTACCACTAACATAGCCATTACCATTACGAGGCGTTTGACTTGGACATGTCCTGTTCGCCTGGAAACGGACAGGTAAGGTTATCACAAAATTGTCCTCTTCATAGGCATGCCGAATAAGCTATTAAAAGGTACCTTAATATAGAAAGACCTTAACTAACTTTCTTTCGAAACTCAGCTTGTTAAAAATGTCGGTACAAACACCCCGGGGTTCTGCTTACCGTACAAAACTCATATCAATTTTGCTGGGATACCAAATTTAGACTTTGCGACGTAGAGGCCGTTCCCCTTCTTGCTGTCAAAGGCGTTTCTAAAATCTATGAAAAGATGGTATTGCTTGAGTCTTGCTAATACCGAATAGTGGCAAAGAAAATGCTAGACGTTTTCGATTCCCTCTTCTTCGCCACAGTTTCGACAGCAGTCCTTTGCTGGTAAGTTCATTCCTGCTGCGCGTATTCACTTTAGGCAATGACCAGTTCTGATTCCAATAATCAACCTTAGTTGAGGGCGGGCCAGCCGAATGAGGGCGCTGACCCTATATTTTTGGAGTTTGGGTCGGATTCGACCTGCTATCCTACTTGTTGGCTCTCTGCTCTATCTTCTTTTTGAAAGTTCGACAAGGCGGAAATAGTTTTCAGTATTAAAGCTGTACAACCGTTTCATGGGAGATGTTTTTGGCGAAAATGACTTACTAGTCTTCACCAATTCATCTGGCTCACAGTAACCTGGTGTGTCTCTCTGTCCTGGAACTCAAATCTTCGTTCTAGCTTACATGGCTGCCAGTTACGGAAAAATGATTACTCCTTTTTAGATAAGATAACAGCACGGCTTCCTTAATAGCTAACAACCAGGCTAGAAACAAATTGTTGTGATATGGAAATCAAAAGCACAATTTAATACGCTCTGCTTCAGCGTGTATTTGTCGGTGTATCTTCTTCTCATTCGATATTTTAAGTTGGCTGTGCGGTGAAGCCATTTCTTAACCAATTTTTAGGCGCACAGTTCAGCCGGTATTCAGTCATTGCTGTTCCAACCTAGTCTGAGCCGCGGGATGGGAGGTTCCTTTTTGTCCGTCGAGAAACCTAGCTCCCATTCGTGGACTCTCCTTGGTATGTACTTTTTCATCTAACATCCAACTTGGTTAACAACCCTTACTCAACCCGCTTTAGCTACTTACAACAAACAAATAAAAAACATTGCATCTTGGTGTCTTAAGTTTTATTTTACCACTTTCCATATTTTTCCTCCTTTTCTCTCCACATTTACTTATACAAAAAGTTCATTTTCTTCAAATACCTAAACATTTCATTTGACCTTCGAACAATCGTATTCTTCATTGACATGATAAATGCGCCTTGACATTGCCATCATGCCACCTCAGCCAAAAATAGAAAAAAATATCGAATAACTAAAATAAAGGTACCACGTTTACACAGTCTAGTAAAAAATTTGCATATTAGCACTTCTATGCTGTAAAAGGCAACAACGAAATCCATATATTTGGTATAAAGTAAAAGAGTAGCAAAAACCGTGTTTATAGTTATAGCGGAGTACCTATCTATGTAGATGGACGGACAGGGAAGTCTTCGCATTGAACTGCGAAAAATACCAAAATTTAATCGTGGCCAAAAATGGAAGTGGCATGAATAAAAGGAGAATATAAACAAAAAAAAAGAGACTTAAAATGAAAATGAAAACAAATGGAAGTAGTACTTCGTACTAGGTGAAGTGAAAATATGCAAAATTTACTAAAGAACTTCTACGTAAATGTGAGTGTGAAGAATGAAGTGCGGAATGTTAGCTCTGAAGTGAGCTACAGTTGTTCATGGTTTCCACATTTACAGTGAACTAGGCTTGCTTAGAGAACGTTTTTATGCTAAGCTAATTTATCTAATAAGTGATCATGAAATAGAGCTTTTGCTCTGTGCGAGTTCATATAAAACCGCGACGGATAAAAAGAGCTTTTACTCCTAAAACGTTTGCATAAAATGTAAAGAAAGCTCAAATAGCCATGCAATCAAGTAAGGTGATGTTCATCACCGATAAAAAGCAATGATGATCTATTAAAAGCTCTAAAAAGCTTCTCCCGCTGGAAAAATTTTCGCCGTCACTGGTCTACATTATATCAAACGGCGATGGGCAGAGGGGGCATTTATCATGCCTCTACATATATACATATGTACATATATGAACGGTATAGAAAGCTTAAAGCTATGAAAAGCTTAAAAAAGATCTAAGACAACGTTACTCATATAAAGCATTGATATACAACGCATTGCATGCATCCAGCGCGTCTTCAATATTTTAGCGGTAATGGGCAGGTACAGCTTTTACGCCAGAAAATCATTTCAACAAAATTCTTAAGATTTTATAAACTCTAGTGACGTTAAATCGGTTTGCATCCAAACCACATTTGACAAGGCATAAATGGAATTCGTTCCAAAACACAACCTTAAAAGCTTATACAGCAGGATATGTTGTGGTTTTTATAGGTGGCCACAGAGTAAAAGCCCATTCTGCCTTTACGTAAAATACACTGTACGTAAAATATACTGAAAGCTTTAAAAATCAAACAAAAATCTCCGTACGAGTGTGTATAATAGTGGGCTATCACTTAACTAAAAGTTTCGCAGTCGTTAAAGCTCACGAAATTAAAGCAAAACGAATTTTTGGCATTACTTATGTTGTATACGCTGGTTTTAAAAATTTAACTTTTTTAAAAGTCATACTCTTGTGAGGTTATGCCGAAGCTCAACTGTTTGGGCTTTCACACATTTTTTTTCTCGAAACTTTTTTTTCACTTTTTCAATCAATATAAGGCATTAGCATTTAAATTATGAGAAAAAGTAAGCGGACTTGGGTAATCATATATTTATGTATAGAAGGTGGTTCCTAGACCGAGTAGGTAGGGAGTAAAATGTCTTATATGATGGAGGGGAAAGATTTTAAAAGAAGAATATATTTTAATCAATATGAGCTTTCACTACATTGGGTTGTTTCCAAAAGAGACTTTCCCAAAATCACCAGAGCTTGTTTTAACCTATCTAGATAATATAAAATTTCTTTTGTTTTTTAAAAGCTTCCACGAAATTTACTTCACGAGTCTATTTCAAGCTTTCACAAATTGCGATTGTTTTCATAAACACTTCCCTAAGCTGAATTGATACTACTTAATAACAAATAAACCGCTTACAATCTACTTCATTGAGCTTTTCCTACCTTTTGTTGTTCTTAATCTGGTGTTACTACCATCATAAAAGTTAAAACAGCTTGCCAGTGTTCGATGTTAGATATGGTCAACTTCTAAGCTTTCACTTAATTAAGTGGAACTTGCAAGCTCTTTTAAAAAATCTGTCGCTTGAACAGTTTAAGATTTAATATTTTTTCATTGTTTTAAAAATTATTTATCTAAATTAAGTTGTGCTTTGCTGTATAATACAGTATATATTTTTTAATTTTCATTCCACCAGCAAGTGGTCATTCTTCATAAAAGAAGCTTTCGCTCAATTAACTTTAGCTTTGTTACTTAGAATTGTTAAAACCTTACGGAATGTATAAGAATTCTAAAATATGTGAATCAATTTCGACTAAAACATATACTGCAGAAAAAGTTTGGTAAAGCTTTCTATGGATTTTATACGGGTGCGTCTAGAGCAGCGATGAGCACAGAGAGCTTTTACTCTGTACGCGCCTATACAAAATGTATTGAAAGCTTAAAAGAGCTTTGCCCGCGGGCAAGGCGGTGCCCATCACCCGTGTAGAGAAAAGGCTCTCCCTGATCACCACTGATGTTAATGGAAAAAGCTTTTTCCACAGCAGCAGAAACTTTCACCAATACAATTTTTTCAAAAGAGCTTTGCTTGCCTTAATTTATAGGAGCTTCCATTCTAATTTAATTAATATTTTAGGACTTTTTCAAAAATCTGCAGTTTACTTTTGCTTAACAGCTTTTGTTACCCACCGTAGCGCAACTGAATACATATCAGAACTGGTAAAACAAAACAACAACAATACGACTATGAAAATGCATTGTTGGCATTTGAAACAATGGGAATATAAAATTTACATAATAAAAGAAAGTCTTCTTTACGTTCGCGAAGATATGCAAAAATCACGAAACTGACACAGGCGCAAACTACATATTTGCATGCCAACAAACATACATAGGAGTATAATGCACATATCATACTTATATATGTAAACACATTAGGGTGGTAAAAAAAGGTGTAGTCGGAATTTAATGTTCTCACCGCCTAGAATTGTTCTTTACCAAAAAGTTATGCCCCTTTTTTTATATGAAATCAAAAAATATTTAGCGGTCACCCAAAGTGTTCAAAGTTTTTCATTTATTTTATATGGGGAAAAAACAACTTTTCGTAGAAATGGTATATAATTTTTGAAAATCAATTTTTTATATAGGAAGAACCTGTTTCTCTTCAGGAGACCACTAATAAGATAACCCAATTATTTATTTATACTTTTTTTTATATTAATTATTTTCTATAGCTCCCCCCAAAATGCAATGGGGTGCCCACAAAAAATCGCAAGTAAAAATCGCTGGTAAACTAAACAATTGGGTATTATTATTGGAAGTCTCCTGAAGAGAAGCCAAGTTTTTTGATCGAAAAATATTGATTTGCAAGAATTCTACAACATTTCCACAAAAAATGATTTCCAATATATAAAATATATGGAAAACTTTGAGCGACCTGTACATTTTTTTTTTTTCAAAATAAAAATACGGGAATAGTTTTTTTCGGTATAGAACAATGCATAATTGAGGAAAATTACAAATAAATATTCCTTTCGAATTTTCACCATGAAACTGGGAAAATTTTGGAAAACGCATAGTACCATCGGATAGCGCGTACAAGAATCTATAGAAATCATAATTTTCGAATTATTTTAAGCAACGTATTCATATTGAGGCATGAAGAAACAGAACTACTACATTTTATCACACTGCAACTTTATTTTTACAATTTTTATTTTGTTTCTTAAAAAACAAAAATCGGTACTGCTCAAAATTATGCAGCGTACTCCCAGCTCATTGCTGCGAACTTGCATTGCTTACAATGCACAATTTTGGTCTACTCCTGCTGGTGTTGTTTTTGCTATTATTATCATTCTTGTTGCCACACCATTTTGGCTGAGTTGCAATGCCTTGATTTCATTGTTAATTCGGCGAACTTTGCTGAGTTGCATATTAAGTGCGGTTGCCAAAAAAAAACAAAAAAACAGAAAATAAATGCATTTGGTATGCAACAACAATTTACCATTGCTGCGGATAACAAGCGATTCGCTAAATATTTTATTTTCTTTGTTTTAGTAATTTTTCGTTTCATTTCAGATGGTTTTTTCCATTTTGTTGTGTGAACATCCTCGGGTTGTTTTAATTTTAGCCAACCAAAACAAACAATAATCGCACTTTCGTTTCATAGAAAATGAAGTTGCATGGCTTACTAATACAATGATGTACTACTACTCATCAGCGATTTTTTTTTGTGTAGCGAAATTCCATTTTGCATGTAAGTCACGTGCTTTGGTTATGAATAACTGTGTTGATTAGCGCTAATTTCAGAAGAAAACAGAAAATAATAGAGATCTTAAAAATTTTAATATTTTACGCTGGAAAAATAAGCAGTGGAGAGTAAGCGGCTATGTATATAAAAGTGTTGTATGATTTCAGTTAACAGCAAATGATTTCAAAGCTCGTTTTTGATACTAGAGTCCTTGCAGTCTGTTGTAAGTATTCATAATTCATTCTCGTCAAAACAGATGCAGGCATCTTCTGCTACCAACTTTCATTGAGGCTTTGAGATAAACTTAAAGACTTCCATACTCCTGTATTGCTTTACCCACTGAGATCATTAAACTTGATAAGAGAACGTTGGACTTCACTCAGTCAATTGGCAAGCAAAGCCCTAAGCTCTGCAAAGATTCATTCGACAAACGTTACGAAAGCTTAGAAGGGTTAACTGCAACCACATTCGCGCTAGCTCATTTAGGAATATTATCCAGTGTCGATACGATCAGCTCACTTGTCTCACTAATAAGGAGCTTTGACATACCTTAACACTTACCGACGGGATATTAGCAGAGCTAAGGGCTCTATTCTTACCTTGATTGCCAACACGAAGGAGTCCAGAGAAAGGTTTTAAACTGAACGTGCCTTGTTCACAAGGAAAATAAAGTTCTTTTAATTCTCATTACAAAGTCTGAAGGAGACTAACTTGAACTATTCATCTGGGATGAAATACTTAGGCTTTATCCCTGACTCTATGCTTGCATTGAGACCTCTTGCTTTTTCACCTGCTTGGCCGTTATAACGACAGTAAAGGCGTTGTTATGGCACTTAGCAATAACCCCGGTTAGTGGGCTCTCACTGCCTATATCAGATTCCGAGACATAGAGATATTTCAAGGGAAAGGGTATGAAACTAAACTTATGGAACAGAGTGCAAGCGCATAAACCATTTTAGTCTGTTAATCGGAAGAGTAGACCGGTGTAGCTCCTACCTGGTACACAAAAAGGGCATCACGTTCCATCTGGTCATCGCTCGATGCACGAAGAACACAAAAATTAAATTTAAATTTGCAAATCGTCCTCCTATGGGGTTCACAAGGAGCGACTGTAGTCCCATGCAACAATTTCTGAAGAAGCTGTATAAATGAGAATAAGGGAGAATCTTATAAACAGTTCCCATGCGAATTTGCCGCTTACAGAACAGCTAGCCGCAGTTTCACTGAAAAGACCGGCTGTATTCGGAAAGGGTGAGAATGGAAGTATTTTTCTCATCACAAACGGTCTATGTGGACGCCAAGGAGACTTTTGATTCGAGCAAAGTCGCCTTCCGCTTCGTTGCCTTTATCAATGGGTGTCCTGCGCTGTACGACACTAATTGAAAAATTATGATTGAATGCGGAAGGCGCCTGACGCATTCCTACATCGTTATGAATGCACAAAGCGCAGCCAAGGCTTTCTTCGACCTTTTCGAGTATTATTCCGAGGTAGTTGCAGCCTAACTTTAGCTGGAGACTCGCTCTCATCAGCTTAGGTATATACTTGATAGTAAAGAGTATGCGTTGATGCTAAGCTTTCGTTTGGTTAGATCTTTGGATATATCTATGTCGAGTAGTGCTTGGATCGTGAGTGGGCTATATATGGGCACACAATTTCAACAAACTATGACGTAAAGTTCGTCCACGTAGGCTAGAGAAGGCACCTTCCGTTTTCTTGAATACCTTGTTGACGAAAGATGAATAGGTGCCTACTCAATGATGTTGGCCGAAATAAAAGGACAAACCAATAGGACTAAAAGCCCCTCGTGCGAAAGACTCTCAACATCTTTGGGGATGATTTGCGAGCTTATTTGACAAGGAGCTGTGGGCTGAGTTACAATTTACAATAGAAGATTCCGAGGAGACTTTAGCATATATGAGCTGCTCGAGCTGACTCTATAAAGGTGATGGGAACTGGCTTGTCCGCAGGCAAAGCTCTTTGAGCTATATATGCATTATGTATAGTCCGGCGATGGGCACCGCTTTGCCCGCGGGTAAAGCTCTTTTAAGAGCTTTTACTCTGCACGCGCCTATACAAAATATATAGGAAGGTTAAAAGAGCTTTGCCCGCGGGCACGACAATGCCCATCAGTGGTTTAAACTAAGGCTGACCAATCAAATGGCAGCCCGCAGTTTAATATGAAATTAGTTTACGTCATCTAAGTAAAAACTGGAACCCTAAAACTGGCCCTTAAACATACCCAAAGGAAGAGGCTTTGAAAACCTATCTATAGAGAGTAAAAGCTCTCTATTTGTTGCGGTAAAAAGTTTCTCACGTGGACAATACGATATCTCTCACCGATATAAAAGTAGCATAGAGCTTTATAAAGCATAGCATGCGTGCTACGCTTGGTCACCACTACGCTATAGCAGAGTAGAATACTTCGGTAGTAAACACTAATTATATAGAGAGATACATATTTATAAATGTGTACCTAAAATTTTTGTTCCACGATTTTGCTTCAAAAAAATCGCATGAACTTTTGTAGCGAATAAATTAGCACCATAGCCTACTTCTTTAACTTAAAATTCGAATGTTTTCTTCTTCGAAATATGAAAGGAATGTGACAAAGATGTCTTCAAATGAAACACTCGGTGAACTAACCGTAAAGCTGAAATAAAAGCAACACTTACTTAGTTAAACCTCCAATAATTAAATCATTTATGGCGATTTGCTGCAATTGAATTGAGTGAAAATTTGCACAGGTGGGAAAAGAAATTGGTGACACAAATCGTTGCCAAATAGCCGCACCTTTTAGAAAGGCACCGAGGGGGATTTAAACCTCAAATCTCGTGAACTATGTATTAAGCACGAATAAAAGTAAGTACTTTGAAAGGAGAAATCGAACAATTGGCTGAAGAGGATGTGGGCAGCAGCCGATGACAACGGCGACGAATCAATTAAAAGTGCAACTGAAATAAGCATTCAACCAAACGGGATATTAGCCCAACAGTTGAATTGGTAAAAGTAGGTTTGTAGGCGAAGAAAATCACTACAAAAAGTTCAAAACAAAGAGTTAATAGAAGGCATCGAGCAAAAAAGAAAAAAAAAACAAAAAAAGTAACATGGGAACGTCTGGTTGCAGCCAACAAACTTCACAGGTCACTTCAATGCGATAACACTGATACTGGGTAGCTGCAAAGGACAGATGAGCACAAAAATGTTGGCAAGCGATGACAAAAAATTAAAAACAAAACAAAAAAACAACCAGAAGAGAAATTCGATATGCCACCCACCCATTAGCCAAACACGAACGCTTAGAGTATATGGATTTTTGTCGCTATGAGAAAATACATGCTGCAAGAATTTAAAGTATCGTATTGCGAATATACACGTACTTACAGCAACAATGTTGCTATTGTGGCAAGCGTTAGCAAAATGAGTACAAACGAGTATACAGCCAGGGACGCAATGGCGCGCCACGAAGGCTAACTGACTGACTGGCTACACATTTTTCGTAACGGAAGAATGGTGAAAGAAAGGATTGGCGTTGAAGCGTGTAAATCGCCCACGCAACTAAGCACCTGAGAAAATCATACATAGCTACAAGTAAGAGATAAAAAAGTATTGCAGAAAAAGGAATGAACTTATGGGTAGTACATGCACTTACTTGGAAATAAAACTTATCTTAACAATAAAAAAAAAAAATTTGGTAAAAATTTAGTAGTAAAATTTCGAGTGTTGCAATGCATTAGCCATTGTGGACAATCAGAATTTTTCCTGGATTTGAATGTAGAAAAAGGGGATCTTCAGTAAGAAGCACAAAACTTTCGCACAAAATTGCAAAAAATGTATTCGCAGAAAACAAAAATCCAATTAATCAAAGTTAGAAAACAGCTCAAACAAGGCACTGCTTTCTAAACGAACTTTTTATTTTCTCATTTTACTTGCTTATGTAGTCTTCATTTCACCGTTAGTGTGGTGAGTGTTGTGTTATTGTGAAAAGGTGCGCCTGCGCAGCATTGTCTTCGATAGTTGCATGACCTTCCCTTCCAACCTTTACTTATCACACTCGCAATAGGTATTCGTCGTTACCAAATATCTGGCATATTTATTTATTTTTAGCTGGGAAATTGATGAGTGAGTAGGGAATATCGTTGCAGGTATTACACTGAGCAAAAAACTGGTGTGGGATAAGAATTTGAAAACAGCGGCGGAATTAATTGGAATGAAACGAAATTAATTGGGATGAAAATGATGGCATGGAATGGGATGGAGTGGAGTGAAACGCCTTCAAATGGAGTAGAAATGAGTGGAATAATAAGAAAGCGAGTAAAACAGAAATAGAAAAGAGGGGTAAAATGGAATAATAATTAGAGTATCGAAATAAAGTGGAAAAAGTGAACACTGAATGAAGAAAACTGTATAAGCAAAGCGCAAACTCGTCACAAAGTTTTTCCACTGGGCCACATGACAACTCCCATTCGCATGCCCGACGACTGGAATTTAAGTGTGCTCTGCCCATTCCACAAAAAAGGCGACCTCGCCATACGCGCCAACTACTGCGAGATCAGCCTTCTAAGCATAGGTTACAAGGTCCTATCGAGTATATTCTGTAAAAGACTAAAGCCCACCATCAACGAAAAGATTGGACCTTATCAGTGTGGCTTTGAACGGCCAAACCTACTATAGACAAGGTATTGACAATACGCCATACCATGGAAAAGACCCGCGAGAATAGGATCGGCATCACCATCTATTTGTTAACTTCAAAACCGCTTTCAACAGCACTGAAAGGAGTTGCCTATACGCCGCAATGTCTGAATTTGGTATCCTCACAAAACTAATATGGCTCCACCCAGCTCCGCCATAATTGAGAAGGACCTCTCTGAACCGTTTTATAGCAAACGTATTTTCAGACAGGGTGACTCCTGTTCATATGATTTCTTTAATGTAGTGATGCAGAATTTACTAAAATAGCGTGCAATTGCTTGCGTATGCCGACAGGATCGTTGCCTTTTCCAAGTTGAAAGCAAAGTGGATGGGTCTGGTGGTAAACGAGGACAAAACGATGTACCCCTGTCATCAGACAAACAGTCAGCGTATTCGGGCCTTGGCACCCACGCCTTTGGACTAAATAGGAAAGAGCTTGGACAAGGACAACATGCGATGAAGCGGATCTTGGAGTATTCGAGAGAAAAATTTTGCGTTTGAGCGATGAACTGTATGAGCTTTGCAACGACATAGATATATGTATGCAACGAATTGAAATGCAGCATCTCCGATGGTGGGCCATATTGCTCAAATGGGAACCGACACTCCAGCTTTTAAAGTATTCAACTCGGAAACCAATGGTGTTAGCAAAGGAAGAGAAAGGCCCCACTGTGATTGAAAAACCAAGTAGAGAAGGACTTGGCTTCAATTGACATAGAAGAGAAACGACTGGCGTGCTCTGTTGAACTCGCTTAAAATCCCTTAGCCGGCTATAGCGGCAAATATGAAGAGGTATTAGTAACTTAACCTAGAGGCCATTCGGGCTCTTTCAACAGAATGATCAAATTCAAATTTGTTAGGGACTGTTTTATTGTGCTTCTGCTTTTGACAGCAAGCAATACTATACCACTGAACCTGAGACAAGGCTGGTCGAAGGCAGACAAAATACTGAGACATAACAGTCTCTTTGCCCAACCTTACAATGGGAAGGATTTTGTAATATTGAATAGAACTTGCTTAGCTTTACCGAATTGGTGTGACTGAGTAGAAGAACGACCTATCTCGGCAGCCAGTTCGAAAGTACCCTATCTTAGAAAATTTTTCAAGTTGGTACAGACGAGGGGCTTCGGAATTTGAAGGACATTCCGAATTTTCAGTTCTCAAGTTGAACTCATGATAACCAGACCTTCTGGCCTAACGAGATCCTGAATTGTGGGCATATCCCATTATCTTGCGTTGTCCTGAAATCGATTTTGACTTTGTGAATATTTTCATTTTTCACTTTTTATTAGCGAAAAAAATTCCTTCCCCTGTGGTATTTAAATGACTTTTTAGAGTTTATTTCTTGCAGTGTTTCAAAAATAAGCAAACATAGGAGCACACATTCGGTCCATCGCTTACATGGCTGTATTGTCAATTACCAAATGTTGCGAACGTGGTACCTACGACGCGATTTTTTATCGCATCTTGCTAGAAAAATTCACCGTTATTGTTTAATTTAAAAGTTGACGAAAATTCCTAGCCAATGTGTGGCTACAACACGCTGTACTTTCATACTAACACCAATCGAACGCCAATTGCGGCTGGCTGATATGTGCTAGCGATCGGATGATTTGACATGCACATGACAGCTGTAAAACACTGCGACATGCCGCAGCAGAGGGATGTGCAGCGCGGAAAAAAGAAAGAAAAGGATTGAGGAAGTAATGAAGTGTCGGTGTCGGTGTTTAAATATGTTGCTATGTGCGGGGGAGAGCATTTTCGGTAAGATTGCTTTTCTCAACTTACTTTGTGGCTACTTTGCTATATAGATAATTGGATTTGGTTGGACTTCAGCGTTTCGCGCGTAATCATTGTCTTCTTTTTCTTCTTCTTCTTCTTCTGCTTCGCGCATTTACTTCCACACTATTCATTAAAGACTAATTTCACGCCTAAACATTTTTTAGATTCACATCCAAATGATTGCCAATGGACAAGAAACCAAAACGGAGAAAGAAATCACGTCGCGGGCTTCGCGCAAAGGCAAAGCTGTGGCAGCAGCAGTGTACGAAAATTGCAACGACACAGAGTAATCAGTAACAGCAGTTAGGACAACGACAGTAGGTAATGGAAAAAACTTTATTGTTGTAGCAGTTAAAAAATGTACTCCCCTCCCTTTTTCCAATATGAATATTCGATATTCGAGTTGTGTTTATGGCAGCGTCGACGTTTTGTCACACGCGACAATGTTGGCTAAGTATTCAGTGTTTTTGCTTTGCAACATGGATAATATTGATGCTAGACGAAATTAACGATAAAGGGGAATAATGGTAAAGAACGGTTATAGTGGTTATATTGAACTCACGTTAGGTAGAAGCAGATCTTGATACTAACGATAGAGATGGCGAGCTCCGCTGTCAGCCAAATGGGATACTGCGACCAACTCAGACTCATTCGCAGGAAGAAAGCCAAGCATATCCTTAACTTCAAGCGCTGCTCCAGTAAACGGAGCTGGATCAAGAATGGAATCAATAGAATAAGGGCAGAAGGAACTTGGAAACCCAACCCTCCAGTTCTTCATTCGTTTAAACAATTCAGAGACCACTCAAAATTTAGTAGTATACCTTAGTGGCATTCCTTTACATAGCAGTGGCTTTTAGCGCACATACATACATACTACGACAACGATACACCTCCAGATAGAAGAGCGTCTCGCTGGACTGATCTCCGAAGCGCTCATCCGCTGAGAGTGATTTCTAAACTAAGATGCATTGTAGTTCCGTGGGGTGCCCTACACAGGCAAGACCTTTGTCCCCTCCTACTTGTTACAAAATTGAACCAACTACTGCAGCTCATGGAGGTGGTTGGACACAAAGCATTCACGTTTACGGATGACGCTCCAGTAGGGGGCCAGTGTAAACTTCGCAAGACGTAGTGCGATCTAAATAGGTGAGACTTTTATCGGCTGTCTACGTAGCTGGTCACAAAAGTACAGTAAACCCAGCTGAGACTAGACTTTCTAAAATGTCTTTTCTGGAGTGTAAGTATGATGAACAAATGATACAAGGACGATGGCAATTTTTTATAAGCAGGAATTATACTTCACGTCCACAGGGGCTCACAATGCTTTGATGCATCTGACTTCTTTTGATCTAATAGCTTGGAAGGTGGCTATAAACATTGTAGTATTTAAGGATTATTAGCCTGTGGCTAATCTTAACCCTTTTTCGATCAGAAATATAATGAAGTTTTAATACTACTGGATTGTTATCCGGAGAGGAGTTTTCTAACGTAATCTAAGGATAGACGCATACTTTTAACTCCATGACTACTTCAGTGTATACGAGGCGGAAGTGTTGGCCATCTAGAAGGTAGTATGTAGCCGTACTCAAATGTGCATCTGACGAATCGGAAAGGAAACTTAGGTCTACTCACGTCCTTTCAGGAAAGGACACGTAAGGTTTTTTTACGAGGAGGAAGCATAGAAGAAAGCCTATACCCGTCAGTGTGGGACTTTAACCCAAACGAAACCTCCTGGCCAAGTACCGAAGCCCCCGGAACCGCCGTCAATTCTTTCGTCGGGAGGCGGTTTGAGGACTAGGCTCGCACGTTCGTTTTAGTCGGTTGTACTCAGTCTTGGGAACGACCTAGGTTCCAGTTCGCGCCTACGCTTTGGTTGGTGAGCATCATGGTTTGGTTCCAAGTTGCTTCAAAATTTAAGTTAGTGTGTCGTTAGTTTAGCCCTCCAACGGCTGGTTTCAATTGGTCCATCTCCCAATTGAATCGTGGGCACTCGAAGAGCCTCGAAGCATCGACTATTTATACATCGAGTGGAAAAATTTAGATGCATCGATTTTTCTTCGACATCACTAACTATGTTGCCCCACGTACGTATATGAAGATGATGTCGAAATCTAAAGATGTTAAGTGGCAGTGCTTTGTGGCGCTGAACTTGATTTCATATACCAATTGGTGGTAAGGTAAGACTTTTATCCCTATCCAAGATATTTCTTAAAATTAAAACCGCTCCTCATTCACAGTGTAGTCTTTGATTGTTACGTAGGTCAACATGTGAATATGAATTTGGCTGATATTTTAGCAGAGCAACACCTACAGACAAACAAAAATAAGATTCACCAAACTCGGCGCATCGAATGCTCTGATCAATGTGGCGGCAATGTCAATGAACAAGACAAATACAGTTTTTGGCACTACCCCGCATCTTTCAACGCAAACTAGTACTAAACTTAAACCGAAAACCACATCCGCATAACGTTTACCATTACCAGCAATGTAATAAGGTTTAAAAACACTAAAAAAACGCAGCGCAACTCACACACCGCAATTCGACCTACAAAGTTCACGAAAAAGATTAACTTTAACGCTTCCTTAGCCCACACCTTGCCGCCATGGTAAAGTGTCTTTTATGCATGCACTGTACGCTTTAATTTGTCTGGCGCAAATGGCATTTAACTGCAGCACAAATGGCTGATGAAGTTGAGTGGAGTAAAGAGGGCGAACTAGGATAGGGGATATAGTGGTAGGAAGGGAGGAAGGCGGACATGTATGAAGCTGGTAATGGAACAGGAAATATGCATTCAGGCGCATTACTTCCCTGCAGCGAAAAGCTGAACTACTAAGCTTAGCTGGTACAACAAGCCGATGACTAGTTCGTTAACTGCTCTAAGTTTATGCAGAGGCTGGTCAGTGTGACAATTTTGAATCGCTTCCGAGGCGAACCACTGTGTCCATTGTAGCATCGTTAGTTTTATTTACTAAACCAGTGTTTGCCGTAGATCCGCCTGAGTGAGATTCGGTTTAACGGTATGAATTCAAATGTAATAAAAATAAATTAAATTATACCACCGAAAAATAAAATAAATGCAAAAATTTGCAGTTATGGCCTCGAGGTTCCAGAACCCAACAGAATTTCAACTAAATTTAAAATTTTGGTATAAAAAACATGTTGCATTTACAAATATTTTTAAAATATTCACCTTTTATTTACCTTGAAACTATTTTGTAATATTTAATTTAATTTAAGGGTTCAATTTAAATTTATTTTTAAACAGGTGGCCACCATCTTCAAAATTATTTTCCAAACAATTTTCTTTTAAATACCTCTTTTCATCAACATCCATATTGTAACAATTTTTTTAACTAATAAAAAATAGTATTTGGCTTTTAAAGAGGTGGCAACCCTTTCCAAAATATTTTGAAAATTAACTTCTCTTAAACATCATTAGTTTGCAACTCATATTTTAATCTTCATTTAAATGATTAATAGCACTGAATTAAAATTTTTAAATAGGTGGCTACAATCTTAAAAATGTTTTCGAATTAAAACTTTTAAAAATCTCGTTCGTTTGGCATCTATACCGTAAAATTTGGTTAAACTTATAATTTAAAATAGAATTTTTTTAAGCAGGTTGCAGCGCTCTTCAAAAAATATGATGTATGCAAGGTTGCCATATTCACAGTCTTGAATGTATGTAGATCACAGTTTTTAGACAAGCTGTCAGTTCTTGTTACCTCCGATAGTACAAACTACACTTTTGTTTAAATTTCAGATTAGAAGGAATTAATAAAATATCCCTTTTGGCTTTTTGGTAGTAAATTTTTATGTGAAAAAGAAACGATGGAGGTGCAGCGTTTCCTCTTTTGAATAAAAAAGGGTCAGCATTCTAATCATATGGATAAAAAACCTTAACATTGAGAAAAAATCCCTGCGTATCTAAAGGTTGGAGTTTTTTTGTTGAGAATGCAGATTTCTTCTAGGCTATGAGCTGATGCAAAGATTAACTAGTATGCCAACTGGTAGATGCTGGTTCATCGGTCTGCAATTGATATTTCGTAATACTCCGTAATAAAAATATCAGTTGCTAACATAGATGAAAAATTTAAAATTATGTAACCTCAACAAGGGCAAGGGTAACCCTCAAATAGATACATAGTAAGCAATTACAGTACTAGTACCTTTCACTAAAGACCTACGTGTGGGCATGCGTGTGTGCGACCTGCTGAGCATATACACACGTCCATTGCAAATTTAATTTTCGGGTGAGAAAATATTTCTTCATGAATTACTTAACATTCAAGGCTCTAGAGACTTGATTGCATTTTTTACTTTGAATTCGCATGCTTTCTTTACTCTTTCTTCTACTGTGGGAGATTGGATGGCAAAATTATTGAATGTAAAATGCTAAATGGAGATCGATGACTGAACGTGGCCTCATTTATCACATGGGACACTCACAGCCAGGACATTTACATACATATTTATGCTACACTCAGTAAAAAAAATCACTTTTTACTTAAGTCAAGAACTTTGACACAGTAACTATTAAAAATTTAATACGGTGCATTCTTTTTTTAAGTATTTATTTTCTCGATTATATTTTCACTTTCTTTCTTTGATTATTTATATTTTTGGAACATTTTTTTTTTTAATATTTATGGTACTAAAAAGTAGTGTAGAGTACGCAAAAAACTCCGGAAGCATTGTTTGGAGTAATCATAAGATGGCCCGTACCTGCATTAAAGTGCCATAAAATAATAAATTTACCTGAAATTTTGCAAATCAACTTCTTTGGCCTAGGCTTCTCTATAAATTTTCAAAAAAAACCTACAGCGGGATCTGTGGGCAGGCAGTGATGGGCTAACCACATTTCGACAGTAGGTCAAATCCCAGAACATTGCGCCAATAAGCTAATCGACACCCATCACCTTTGCTCAATTTTAAAACCGGTTTAGCCATCTTAAATATGCTAGGGATCCCAAACTTTGACACGAGATGTTGAGCATAATTCTTAGCCCCGTCCAAATACAAAAGAACCTGTCTGCGTCATTCGATACCAAATCGAAGTTCTAGACGACGCGATTGACTTTAAAGAGATTTATTCTACCTGATGTTGACAACCTGTCATTCTAAATTGCAGCGGATAACATTGACATCGTTGGGTTCAAGAAGGAGAGAAGGAGGCTGGTCTAGCGGTGAACGAGAAGAGACTGCTGTCAACACAAAGAGTATAGCTTTGGGGTAGTGAAGGCCTATGTCTACCTAGGTTTCTGCATAAATACCACCAATAATGGCAACGTGGCGGTCAAATAAAGGGTAACTTATGCAAAATAATGACATTTTGAAATTGGTATGTAATTAAAAAACAAAGCGCTTTCCGCCTTTTTATATGGCTAAAAATGTGTACGAATTTTAAAAAAGATGAGAAGGCTTTGGAGGCTTCCGAGAGACCAATTTTTCACCACCTTTGGATGACCATCTAAAGATAGGATTGCCGCGAATGCAATTGAAGGATTGAGTGCAAAAGAACTGTCTGCAAAGAAGTATGGCCATAGGCTATGATTTCTGGTCACAGCCCAAACCGAAAAGCAGTTGGAATACCAATTTAAAAAAAGAAAACTTATTTGGTATCAAATAAAATTTCTATAAGGAAGTTATACTCTTCAATATAAAAGAATTTACTTTATACTTTATTGACATTTTCATGGATTTTAATTAAGTAGCCCAGCAGAAGTTGTAAATTAAAGTTAAACACATATAACAAAATAAATTAAAATAAAATAAGTTTCCTGCAAATCGGGGTTGCAAAATAAATTTAAAAAATAAACATTACAGCAAAAGCTTTTACTTACATACATACAAATGAATGTGTTATGTACGATTATAAATATCAGTATGTCCAACTACCTATCTGTCTGGCTATATAAACATGTGTACGTGCTGAATTTTATAGCCAAAGCACTAAGTAGATACTCAATTTTCAATGTTTTTGCTATATATTTGAACTTTTAATTTATTACAAGTACTTAGTGGGCACACATCTATTAACATTGCAAATGCATACATACATGTGTACATTAGTATGTTTGGGTGTTCAACTGTGAACAACCACAGCATTTTAAATCACCGCAAAATGAATTGAATTCGACTAATTCGCATGCGGCTTATAGCCTGAGTACATACAAACAAGCTAATATTTTTAAGTAGCTACGTTATTTTTTTATTTTTAGCCGCCTATGAATGGACCGGCTTGAATGCACGAAGAGCTCAAACATTATCGGTACTATGTATGCATTGTATGGCTTTGACTATTAGCTGATAATTAATTATTTAATAGGCCATTAGGCAAATTGACTTTCAAATTTTATACGCCGCAAAATGTGTGAATCTGCCATTGCATGAAATTTTTGGTTAAAATTTTTGTCGATAACACTCGAAGCAAAAAACAACAACACGTAAAGGTCGTTGTTGGGAGTAAGTAAATAATCGCTGGTATTTGTTTAGGCCAAAATAGCAAAATCGTAAATAATTAATTACAAGCATAAAATATTGTTTATTAAATGAAAATTATTTGATGTTGTGCACTCTCGAAAGTTAAAAACGGGCTACTTAACTCCTATTAGTTAAATAGGTAATTGGCTTTATTTATTTTGTTTCGATAGCTCATAAGTAGACACCTATTAAAGCCGAGCAAGGTGAAGGCAAAAAATCGATTCGCTATTGGGTAAAAACTAATTTATTTTTAAAGAAAAACTAAAACTACTATACACATATGTGTGTACATTAGGGTGGTACGAAAAAGGAGAAATCTGTAAATTTAGTGGTTTCACCCCCTGTTTTTTATCAAAAAATATTTGGAGGTCGCTGAAAACACTCAAAGTGTTCCATGTATTTTATAAGGGGAAACAAATTTTCGTAGAAATCGTATATAATTATGGAAAATCTATATTTCTCAACAGCCAAACTCTGTTTCTCTTCAGGAGACTTCAAGGAATAATATTCAAATACTTATTTAACCATTTTTTGATATTAACTATTTTTTATGCGTCCCCGAAAAACCCCAAAAAATGCAATGGGTGTACCTATAAAAGATCATAAATATTAAAAAATTACGTACTGATTAAATAAACAAAAGGGGATTTTTTTAGTTTCCTGAAGGAAAAAGAAAAATTGTGGTTTTCAAGGATTTCACTCCATTTCTACTAAAAATATTTTTCCCTATATAAAACACCGTGCGACAAAAACCAAACAAAAATTTAAAACACACAGTAATTTTACGCACAAAACTCTGGACCAAAAATAGTAAAACTGCGGTTTTAGTTTTTCTCTATGACTCCGTGATTTATTTTAAAAGGGCTTTGCTTTCAAAGAGATGATTTAAAAAAAAAATATATGTATAAAAATTCAGTGCATTGTAGAATAAAAACATACGTATCAAATGAGAGAGAAAATTCTGAACATATAAAAGAAACAATTTTTTTGTTTGTTTCAAGAAAAGGAATAATAGCCTAGTTAATGTAGACTTAACTTAACTTACGTAAGAAATCTTCAATGATTACTCAACACCCCAACTTAGCCAGAAGCCAAAATATTTTGTTTTTGTATTTTCCTTTTCAGCTGATGGTCACTTTGCAATTTCTGCTTTGGCTTATATATAAGGCTAAGTAACGTAAATTAAGTCTAGACTAACTGAACCTTAAGTATTAACTATTTTTAATGTTTTAAACTAATGAAGTCAGCACGAAGAAATTCTAGGATGTGGTGGTGTTTATTTATTTGTTAATATAAATTTTGCTCAAAAATAAATATTGCAAATTTTCAAGTATAAAATTTTAAAAGGACATATTCAATGCCTCTTTGTCCTTATATACAAAAAAATCTAACCTTTTTTAATTCCGCCGAATTTTATCTTTTTGATACGCACATTGCTATTCAACTTTGCACTGCATTTTATAAAAAAATGTTTGGACTAATCATCTCTTTGAAATTTTTAAGTCCTTTCAAAAAAATCCTGATGCCATAGAGAGAAACCAAAAACACGGTTTTACTACTTATGGTCCCCAGTTTCGCTTATATTTATTTTGTTGTTTGTGCGTGTAAAATTGATTCTCTCGCGGTGAAAATAATGAGAAAATTTCAGCGACCTATAAATATTGTTTGACTTCAAAAAGAACAAAACATGAGTCTACTTTTTCGATATAGGAAAATCCTAGAAATGTGAGAGCATTAAAATTTAGACTTACCTTTTTACATGCATTTTTAGGCCACCCTTATGTACATATGTTACATTTGGAAGTTTTCCTTTGCCTACCGGGCCTGGAGGTCCACGCCTATCGGATGTTAATACGTACATATGTATGTACTTATGTATGTATAACAATCCCTCTCTTAAGTAATTGATTCTCTTTTTTACTACTAGCTAAGCAGCAATCACTCATGGTGCACTCAATGCTAATTGATAATTGCCTGACCCCTCTTTCGATCGCATCTGAGTATGTATGTATTTCCTTGTCAAAGATTTATAGGTGCAAAACTACAGAGACAAAACCTAAAAGACACCGTCAACTAAGCGAATGCTGCGCGAAAAACGACGTGTGTTTCTGCGAGAAACAGCTAGCCAAGTGATTTTCTTAGGCTCACAAGCCTCAATTTTTGGTGGAGTTATTGACAGCACACTGTCTGATTGGATTTGTAACGACCTCCTCTTCAACTGTGCAGTTTTTCAAAGACGATGGTCTAAACAACTGGCATCGCGCTTTTCCACCAGACCGGATGTGTTAATTAGTGATGAAATCTGATGCCTGGAAAACTTCTCTCTTGGCACGCACCTTTTTTCGCTATAGCTTAAATATTTAGCAGTTGCGGCTTGTAGTGCCATGTAGACGAATTCTGCTCTGTTTAGTTTGTGCATGGCTCAGATTGTCTTCTTTTCGCTTGGCGACTTTTGCATTCTGCCTAATTCTATTTTACATCGGAAGTGAGTAATTACGGTAGGTCATCTGCCAAGTCATCACCACAATTTTACGTCTTCTCCAAACTGGTAGCCTTCTGGTACGCAACTGAAGACTGTTGTCGGTCGCTTATAGCAGGCCCAACTTGGAGATATAGGAAGACGACCAAATTTAGGACCTGTAATTCTAGCCTTATTAGATTACTAAGAGGATAGATTCTGCATTCTCCAATAAAAGTATCTCGGTTTATATAAGCAATGAGCAGCCAACAACCGCCAGTTTCTTCCATAAGGAACGTCGGCGTTGAGCCCGCATAACTGATAACGGGCTGCTGAGAGGTCAGCGGGAGGACGTCCAGGTGCTAGTTACCTGTGCTGAGAATCGTGGAGCTGGCTTAAGGGTCCCAGTTTACATGTTAACTACAAGTATTAATCGAAGGTGTCAGGAAAGAAAACAAAAGGTTAAACAAAACCATAATGCGGTTTCGATCCCTGCTGAAATCTAAGAAAGTAAGTTCGATGAGGAGATGCGGCGATAACTTCTATCGCATAGACTTTGTTGCTTTGTTAATTTTTCCGAACAAAAAGATGGTGATATAAATCTCAATCGTTGAGAAAGGGGCCTTTATGCGAAAGGTAATTGACGGTTCTTTGGACAGACCTTGAAAGGTAATTACTGCTAAATCGTTAAAAGGTTCTGAGCTAACAGAATTCTAAAAATGGTACTTATACCTTATACTTTTGCTTAGTGCACTTTTCCTAAGTGCTTATCACCCTGCTTAGAAAAGGTGTAACAATATTCTAGGTAAACAGAATATAAATTTTTTGATTAATAATTCTTTTTCTTAAATGAATAATCTTTTTCTTTCCTTACCACCCGCTAATTCCTTTCCGCAACCGAGCTCAATAGCAATTAATAATTGCGCCGCTGCCCTTTGAGTGACAAATTCCATTTCATGCAACCCGGAGTCATTTGTCATACGCCATTTATCGCGCTAACAATGTCAGCGGTAATCAACATGGCAAGCTGCAGCATGCATTTTCAACGCTGTCATTCAGTAAATATGATAAGCGATAAAAATCGGCCATAAAAGTCGTGCATTAATTAGAGCAACTGTAGCGACAATTGTGTGGCCAACGATAAGGTGGCGCATAGCAGAAAAAACGAATTTGCAATAAGAAAAACAGGAAACAAACAGCTGAAAACAGACCTTAACTCGATAGAATGTCAGTAACTGTAACAACAGTTGCCGTTTGAAAAATACAGCTCTACAGCGCCACAACATAGCTTCATGTGGCAAATAACTCTAACACACAGGACCGCGCGCCACCGCCGTCATCTCCGCCCCACTTTGGAATTGCAGGCACAGCGAAGCGAATGATATGCAGTTTCATTGCATGTGAGTGGCTGCAGCAATGAATGTGTGTTACAAGCTGTGGCAGCTGTAGCCGATGCAATGCGATGCAAATTATCCGACAATTGCCGCACTGACCTCGCCCACTATAGGCCAGCGAGCCAGCAAGCGAGCTAGTGTGCGGCAACTTGGCGCGGCTGATATGCCATTTGTGCCACTGAATGACACATGCCGCTAGCCAGTTGGTTGCGCGTGCGCGTATTGTGATAGTACTTAACCGTAAAGGAGTTTTGGTAGGCGGAGGGCCGTACAGTAAGCATAGCACTCTTGTGTCCATTTCGATCTAATCTGCACGCTAAATGCAATCAACAGAACTCATTTGAAGGCAGTTGAGTAGTTCCTAGTGCCTGCCTACATACATACATATGTATGTACGTATGTACGTACGGTGTACTCGGCTTCATCTGCGTTGTGGTTTTTGGTATGCAAGCGCGACACTGACAAGCGCGGGTGCGCGTCAAAGCGATAAGCGATAAATGCAGCCCAAGAGTGCTGGCGTTTGTCACACTCGGCTGTCGAGTTTCTTGGCTTGCTGATTTGTGTTTTATTGCAAGTACAAACATACATATGTGTTGGGTTATTTTTGTTGCTATATTTCTAACTACTGCACGTCGGGGTATCTTCAAAAACTGGCCAAAATTATTTATGTTCCCTGCAGTGAAAAATTATCAATTGTTAAAAATCACCAACTTATAGTTAGCTTTTTGGCGCGATTTCGATAAATACCTCACTTTTAATTAGCTATGACAAAACCAACTTAAAGTGAGTTGCAATCGGGAGCTTTGTTTTCCTTACAAGTTTCTATTTAAAAATCCTCATACAAAAACTGCTTTGAATACATTCTTTTTTTGCGCTTCACAAATACTTTTTCGTATTCAGGACAAATAAAATGATATTCGTAAGTTTATATTATCACTTTGATGTTACGTCTGACGGAATTCAGATATAGGACCACATTCAGCAGAATATGTAAGCAAATATACAAATATGCAATGTTGAATGTAAATTAAATAAATAAACATGTAAAAAAATATAATAAAATATAAACTGTTTTTTAATTGATATTTAATGTCCAAAAGAAGTTAGTTACTACCATTTTCGTTAGTTCCGAACTAGTTCTAAATTCTATAGTTCCGAACCCGTTCTAAAATCGACAGACGAAAGAAAAAGGTATCATGATTTTTCAATATTTTTGGTTCTTCTGTGTGAGCGATTTAAATAATTTTCAAAGAAATGTGTTTTCAATTTGAAATTAAGGGCCGATTTCATAATGAGATAAAAGAATACTTTAAAATTTAAAGGATGCTTTATTTGGCTGATCGATTTCATAAAGCCACTTTAAATTTAAAGGTGCCCATAAAGGCTCTTTAGTTAAATACCCAAAATGGAAATTTAAATGACATGAAGTTCCCTTTTGTAAGAAAAAAAAAGTATATCACTTTCGTAGCATAATTACATATTTATGACATCCAGCTGTTGCAGTTTTGCCGAGATCAGCATTGCCAACTTTGTTATTTTCATTTAAACGAACCTTTTGTTATTATTCAATTGCCATTGTATTATGAAAACGATTCTTGTTTAAAGTACAATTAAATTACACTTTAACTAAAGAGAAACTTTTGTAAAAGGAACTTTAAGTGTTTTAAGCGTTCTGTATTCCTTTTTCGATAGTTCCGAACCAGCTCTAAATTCGTCACTTTAGTGAAAACTTATGTTTTGTGTACGCCCTTGCAAATATCTGAATCAATTTCAAGGGTCTGAACTCGGCATTTGTGATCCTACAGAACGACAGCTTTTTTCTCGCCTATAAAACATAAACTTACATTTTTTTGCGGTATTACAACATTCATTCATTCTCAAAACAAAATTCTGTTTCTAGATCCGTTAAATATGACACCTGTGGAAAAAGACGTCCCT
>NW_023458562.1:30131797-30166303 GCF_013731165.1 Rhagoletis pomonella
CATGCTTACCAGCATGGCTGCAGCAACAACGCTATCACAGCAGGGCTTGGGAGAGAATAAAGAGAAGGGAACGGAGAACAGCAATTGAAGAAAGGTTCTGGAAGACCCGGAAAATAAGCTATTTAGGAGATACAAAGCAAATGCTTGAAACGTTGTTTAACCTTCCTAAGAATAATATGGAAATTTAAAAGTTAACTTAACAGACCTAGTCACCTATACAATTTCTTGATGTGGTCAAACTATAGCTATTAATGCCGTTTTTTTGGTTATGCAGCTGAAACTTCTGAGTATATAACTTCAGCGTCATATTTTGAATACAACGGGGAACCTCTCTTGGTAGAGACTAAGTCAGGACTTCGACTGATTATTTTGGATGCGTATTCTTTAGTTTTATTGATAGAAACGCTACCCTGCTGCCCTTATTAAGGTAATTTCGAAATGATCAGTAATGGAGGCCAACGCTCTCCTACGGTCCTTCATAAGCGGTTATCCAATCGAGGAAGGGTAGTGCTTATAAAATGGAGGTCTGGCTATTTTTTTTTAACTTTTGGTCCAGTAGGCAAAATTATAACTTCGAATTGAGTTGCTCAATGAGAATCTCTTCACCTACCCCGCATTATGTATTCTAAGCGATTTTGGCCATGTTCAGTACAGCAAGCCAGTTGATTCTGTTTGAAAACATTTGCCTTGGCCATCATCATAGAAAAGGGGTCACATCCGAGTGTTTGTTTTTCCTTTCAGTGCAAGGAATTTTTACAGAGCCCAAGCGCAACGCCCAACCAGAACCTGAGTACAATTTTTACAATCCACATTTATAAAGCGAAATGATTTCTACAAGACGAACACCTGCTTGCAGCCGCAGCTCCTGGTGAACATAAGTGCCTGACTTTGGCGCACTCTTAAACTGTATATATACGTCGGAGTGCCCCACTGGAGCTCACTTTCTGCCCAAGACTCACCACGGGTCAGCTACCGCAACTCGCACATGGGTTGTTCACGTTTTGCACTGTTGCTGAACGCGGACGCAAGAGTAGGAATCGAAAATAGTCGAACAACTGTAAGCGCATACACAGGAGCTCTACTTAATAGGAATTTACCAGAGAGCGTTCCCGAACTCGGTTCTCTGGCTTCTTTTGCTTGTTGACAGTTTTACATATCTTATCCAGAAAATTTGAGGAACGCAACTAACGTTACAAAACATTTACATACATATATACCGAACATGCGCCAGGTATAAAGTTTCTCGAACTTACGTACATTTACTTTTTTTAGTTTTTTTTTTTAATTTTTCAAGCAGCAAATTATTGCGAAACACTTATTTCTTAAACGCCATAAAATTTAATATTGAAGTGCGAGTGTAACTCCTAAAAATTTTAGTATATCGAGTGAATTCGAAATTTATTCGTTTTTAAACTAGCTACAACAGCTGCAGAGTACGACTTCTGTAGACAGTGATACATAAAAATCAATCAACGGCGACCTATCTGCCTGCATTTGTATATATGTATGTATGTATATTTACAGGTTTTAGCTGCAACATAAACTTGAGCAACAGAAAGAGCAGCTACAGCAGTAAGCTGATAAATTTGGCTGTTGCGGTTGCTGCTGTTTTATATTAGCAGCAGTAAATATTACTAGCAGCAGCGCGAGCAACAAAGCTACTAAATACACTACGTAGATATGTATGTATGTATGTATATGCTTATGTTTATAGCAACATGTGCACATTTTAAGAGCATGTTGCATGTGTTGCAAGTGTTAAATATTAACACTACTCGAAAGCCACGAGGTTAGCGCACCTCAAAGTATTGAAGGGGTTATGAAGGCGTGCAAGCCAAGCAGCACCCGTGTCAAGTCGTGGTGTTACTGCCATTTCGTACTACAATTTTATTATAGTTATAAGGCTTTGTTGGTATTGCTGTCCGTGCAGTTCTGGTTTAATACATTGGTATACATATGTAAGCAAGTTAGCTAAATGTTGTTGTACTCTGCTACTACTGCTATATTTGGTAGTAACTGTTTTTGTGTAGCTGTTTCCTTTTTTTGCCCTACTATGTTGCCATTCTCACTTTCATGTTATTGGTAACGCGTTGCTTTGGCCATGGTATTTGCCATTTGACCGACACATAATTCGTAGGTGGCAGCTTTGACGCTTGCAACAGCAGCCATACACAACAGCATACATACATACATACATACATAAATACTCATATCAATGCAAAGGGCAAAACAAAAACAACAATTTGAGGTTTCAACATTTTACGAGACTGCAGCAAATCGTCACTCACGGCCAAATGTAGTTGAATATTTTGCCTTTGTTGTTGTTGTTGTTGCTCTTATTGATTTATCATATTTTGCGGTTGTGGCATATTGCATTGACAGTCTATCTGACGCTATTGCCTGGCTGACTGGGCTAAGTTGCACTCAAATGCGTTGCATAAGTAAAAACCCAGCGAGAAAATGGTTAACGGATTTCCTTTCTCGACAAAGGATTTACGATTAGGGGCCGAACAAAACAGCTATTGATGAAAACTGTCATGGAAAAATTCACTATAAAGGAAATGTTCTACAACTAAGTGATACATACTAATCAATTTCTTTTTTTACCGAGACTCACATTTGAAAATAAATTTTTATTTGGAATTTTTATGCAAAATCAATAAATAACAATTATTTTTGATTTTAATATTATATGTCTTAGATAACAGTTATTGAAGACTTATTTATAATAGTCATCAACAAAAATCAGTCAGTGACTTTTACTTTTAAAAGTCATCAATAAAAATCAGCCAGTGACTTTTATTTTTTAAATCATTCGTATAAAAATCATAAATATTTTTCGCAGTTAAGAAGGTGTTGGGAAACAAAAGTTTACTATGACTTATACAAATGACTTTTATAAGTATGATTTAAAAAATAAAGGTCAGTGGCTGATTTTTATTTATGACTTTTTTAAATAAAAGTCTTCGATAACTGTTACCTGAGTAATATAATTTAAAAATCAAAAATAACTGTTATTTGCAATTATTTAGATAAAACTCAAAAATAAGTGTTATTTTGGATTTATAAATTAAAGGTCAGAAATAACGGTTATTTAAGGAGCAATTATATAAAGGTCAAAAAATAATTGCTAAAAAGAGATTTTTTAATAAAAGTTGTAACTGTTACGGTCACTGGTAAATTTAAATTTTTGGTTGAATTTTGACAAAAAAAAGGTATTATTATTTGACTACATATCTATTGTGCCCTTGAAAATCACTTTGACCTTAGGTTATTTATACTATTGGGAGCTTTTCAGAGTGTCGTATTCTAGGTTCTGAATGAAGTGGATATTCCGTCGTCAAAGAATATAAGACTATGGCATACATACTTGGGTAATGATTACCCGTAATCACATAATTTATGATCCACCGCCAGCACGCAGAATCTACTGTCGGTCTCCATAGATGGTATTGCGAAGATGCCATCTTAACGAGCAGTGGTCTGTCAGGTAGCCAGTAAGTCACGCAATGACCAGCTGAGCGGTGGCCAGTGAGCGGCTGAGTGGCGCCCAGCGATGCCAACCGGGAGATTTCGCCGATTTTGGTGGAATTTGAATTTCTTGGGGGAATCGGGGAATGGCTTTAAATTTTAAATTTTTTTCTTAGACTTCATTAGCTTTGATGCAGCTGGGTTTTAGAACAGAACTATTTTTTCTTAACAAAGTCATGTACTTTACCAAGGTTGATATTTCCGAGAGGGTAGCTACTTATTCGTATCTGCATTAATGTGTCATACATGTGTCGCTAGATATGTATGTGTTCATATATCTGCTATTTTAAGCCGGCTACTCCTTGATACTCTGATCATATCATACGCCCGCCATTAAAGGTTGCTGCCAAAATTGTGGTTTTGCATATTTATCGTTTCTGAACATTGCTGCTTTTATTGTTGTTGGTCGGGTACGTATATTAGTACAGTTTTTGTTCTTATATATGTATGTATGAATACAATATATGTATATGCCAACCAAATGAAAATGTGTTGCCCTGAAAACTGAGGCGTATTTGAAGTGCATATATTTTATAAGCTCACATAGCGTTAAAGTGACAAAAGATAACCAAATTGTACCAGTGATAAAGCTTGCATTTGTGAAATATTGAATATCCTTGCTACATACGATTGCAATGAAAATTTAATTGTATACTTTTTTTAACATGAAGCGGAAAGACACTGTCAAAAGCGAGTCGCAACTTTTTTTATTCTTAGAGCTATTTGGAGAACGTAAAATTGGATAGCAAAATTATGTCCTATTAAACTAGTTTTCGATCGAAAGTGTGTTAAGCTGACCAGACATCCGTTTTTTTTTTAATTATATATACCTGTAAATACAAATAGGCAAGCATGAATCAATTGGGAACAATTTTCCTATGTTTTTTAACCGATTTGAATGGTTGTTGCTTTGTTGGAAAGGTGTTTGGTAGGAGGATTGCCTAAGTCTTAATTAACCCTCTAGTAGGCAGAACCGCCTCCAGACGGTCATTAAATAAACACCTTTTTAGTGCACCTATAATCATTTTTTTCTATATTCGTAAGGCGCGATCTTTAGACAAAACTCGTACCCTTACGGCGAAGTAAACTTTAGTCCGTTATGTCAATCCGTTATATTTTAATCGGCAGTTTAATTACAGATTTTGAAAACACGGTTAAAATTAATTATTTCTTGCTATTTAGTAATTTCGTAATTAAAGAAATTTTTTCTTTTGACAAATTTTTTGATATAAAAAAATTCGGTGGATTTTGTTGTTAAAAGCACCGTATTTTAATATAAGTTTTATAATTATGTCTCCATTCGAAATGGAGAAAATTGCTTTCGAACACAGACCGTCTACAGACCGGCTTGCCGACATATAAAACCCCAGTTTTGCATTTTTGACCGTCTGCCGACGGCATTGCCGGTTCGTAGGTCAACATTGTGTAAGATAAAGCTGAAACTATGTGTAAGTATATCGGCGAGCCCGTCTCCAGACGGTCTTGGTTTTTCTCCCCTGTAGGAAAAAGTTACTGTCACAGATCGAAATGGACATCAGTTTTGGATTTCTCGTGCTAAAATCACCCATTCCTGAATTTTTCAACTCATAAAAAAATTGGCCTACTAGAGGGTTAATATGCTAAAATATCGCATTTATGGTCTGATTTGATTTAAAATCAGTACAATATTGGTAACATATTCGAATTATTTGAAATCCCCGACCATGCAATATGCTATCATATCTATGATGCTTTCCATTTTAATTCAACCGGTCGCTTCTGGAAATGATTTTATTTTTCCTACGGACACTGAGATACAAAACAACCAACAATTGGTTAGTATTACCAAATTCAAACTTGAAATGGAATCAATGTGATTTTAGGTTAATATTAATAATGATATTTTCAACAATGATTTGGTAATATTAACCACAATTTTGCTAACCAAACTTTTGGTTGGCGATTTTTTCGTTTAAACACGCTTATGTTCTGTCCTTCACAGATGCTTTTTCATAATTCGGAGTTACAAAACAAAAATTTTTATAATAATTGTAACAAATGTTCAATTTAGGTTAGGTTAGGTTATCCTGGCTGCCCTTATCTGTACAGGAAAAGGGCACATGGGCCCATTGTGATGCCATATTAGAGACTCCTAGCGTCCCTCCTCCTACCTCAGAAATTGAACCAATTTGTAGCTTTGATGAAGCGCACAAAATCGTAGATACTACCCGAATCTAGTTCAGCTAGACGCTCAAAAGAATAGCGCAGGAACGAGCGTCGACGATCTCTTACCAAAGCGGGACAGTGGCATAGGTAACGCTCCACGCTTTCGATTTCCTCCTCATCGCGGCAGCTACGACAGTAATCGTTTGGTTGCAACGGGAAAATAATTTTTCGAACCTCTGGTCTAGGATTTATATAGATAGAACGTATTTCCTACTATAAGCATGCAAACAAACAACCAATGACAAAATGTTTTTTAAACCAGCTGAATTGTTGTGTGCTTCGATTCTAAAGGTAGGAGCAGGCTTTTGCTGCAAGCTTACCGCGAAACTCAAATTCAGGCTTCTCAATGACCGAAGTATAATATCTTCTTGGACATTTGAAAACATGTTCGTAACGGTGCGAGAACGCCAGACTACTCGCTCGATCGCTTTAGATTACTACGTTATCAAATTCATATGAGTTCCAAGCAACACTAATATCGCAGCTAACTGTATGGCTGTCAAGCTATCGAGTCAGGGCACTCTTGAAGAGTTTTCACCGAGTTAAAACTGAACAAGTCACATATATCGTTATTGGAAGGGTTCTAACGGGCCATTTGCTGATAGGAACTCATGCGGTAACTTTGTACATCACCTCAAGCATCTACTGCAGCAGCTGTAATGAGGGTAATGAGGTGAAACAATTGCGAAAATCCAAAGTCGACACAAAATCTAAATTGATGCCTGTCTTTGCTCAGTACGTTATAACAAAATATCAAGCAGCCAACTTTCTGTCCCGTAAAGACTTCTTCAAAGTTGGAAATTAATGCTTCAAAATATGGATAAAAATCATGCAATATCATTAAAAAACCAATTTAGACCAACTTTGGTTACATAATACTTCTCAGACCAGCTTAGCTTTTAAGCCAACTTAAAGAGCAAAGCCACAAAGAATCACATGTATACATATGTACATATTTATGTAAGAGTATATACTTGCTTGCCCTTCATTCGCATTATTCATTCACATAACTTTCAATTAGCTTCAAGGTGCAAGAAAAAATTAATTATTTTCCTGCCTTCGGTCTTTTCCGGCAATTCAACGCTTGATGCATTTCAAATGTCTAAGCAAGCAACGTGCGCTACCACATTGTCTTTCAACTTGCAACACAAGTACATACATACATACCTATGTACCAGTATAAATCAACTCAAAAGCTAGTAAACTTTTTCACACAAAACACTAACCAGCGAAACTCTGGCCGCAATGAGCTTCTATCAAGTAGCAGCGACCAGCAGACGCATCACAGCACAGTTAATCGAGTAAAAGTTAGTTAACTTCAAATTACTAGTTTGCCAAAGTAAAAGATGAACTAATTTTGCGACGTGCAACAGTTGCCACGAATGCGTTGTGTGGTTGGTTGGTGGGGTAAAAAAAGTTGCTAAAGAAACAACACTGTTGCAAGTAGAGTAATTTGTGTGGTAGCTAAATTAAAAGTACTACTCTGCATTGAGATTTTTTGCAGCAGCGAGGGGGAATTGAGTGCAAAAAGTACAGAAAAAGGTGGTCAAAACAACAACAGCAGCAGCAACAAGTGTTACATTGGTTGTCTGTGGTCGCTTTTACCTTCATTTGCAAATCGTAATGAATGTCAGTGGAGGCAGCTCCACTCACCACCAGCGGAGGACAGGCTTGGATACCGTGTGTTGAGCCACACTTGCCTACTTGCACTCCCATGCAACGAAAACTATTTTGTTGAAATTATTTATAAATGCTTGATTACGTTGAATGGACTTTAAAGACTGTTAGTCATGAGTTTGCTCTTAATAAATACATACATATGTACATGCTGCCTCCTCACAATGGCTTGTGAAGCTGCCTTCACTTACTGTTCAAGTTATATATATATACTCGTACCTTAAGAGCTTGCAGGTTTTCGAGGCATTTGCCTATTCGTCTAAATATACATACTTAAATATGTATTTATGTATATCAGGGTGGTCCAAAAAGAGCAAAGTCTGAATTTTAATGCTCTCACCCCCAAGGATTTTTGTATATCGAAAAAAATATACCCCTATTTTTTTTTTGCAATCAAAAAATATCTAGAGGTCGCTCAAGGCGTTTCCATGTAGTTTATATGGGAAAAAACCCGACTTTTCGTAGAAATGGTATGGAATTCTTGAAAACCAATATTTTACGATCGGAAAACTCTGGTTCTCTTCAGGAGATTTCCAGTAATAAGTCCCAATTGTTTATTTAACCATTTTTTGGTACGAACGATTTTTTTATTGGTGCTCCCATTTAATTTTTTGGAGTTTTTGGTGGCTTTTGACTTACTTATAATTTGTAGCTACTATGAAAAAATTGTTAAGTAAACAATTGGGTATTATTATGGGGAATATCCTGCAGAGCAGCAGAGTTTTCTCATCGAGAAATATTGAGTTTTAAGAATTCTATACCATTTCTACAAAAAGTGGTTTTCCCGTATAAAATATACAAGTTGAGCGCTTTGAGCGACCTCTAAATATTTTTAGATTTCAAAATAAAAAAATAGGGGTAGATTTATTCGGTATAGAACACTCCTAGGGGTGAGAGCATAAAAATTCCGACTTTACTTTTTCTCATGCATTTTTGGACCACCGTAATGTATATACATACATATGTTTGTAGTTTATGTATCAGGCTTGGTTGGTTCGCCACTAGTCTGCCTGTCGGTCTGCTTGCATTTTGCAAACGAGTAAGTAGTGAAAATTAAATCACGTACAAGATTAAAAAATTGCTCATGAAATTATTGTAAAAAGCGTGCAAGTTTTCACTATCATTCACTAACAGTGACGTATAATGTCTAATAGATATTTTTTTTCTTCGTAGATAGGAGCATTTTTAAATGAACATTGGTTCCAGTACTTGCGTCCGCAAATGGCGCGGAAAGATCTTGCAGATATCGGCGTTACTTTTAAGCTACTTTTTGATGATATTTCGAAAGGAAACTTGACTTAGGGACGGTTGTTCAATGTTTGGTTATCACTACTTCCCGGTTAAACATAATTATCGACGTTTTATACATCATGCATATAACATGTGGTCGATAAAGCAGGCGTGGTATTTAACCGGAGCTTCTATCTCCGGTTTGTAATAATCAGACATTGAACAACCGGCCCTTAAAGTTTTCTTTAGGGAAACTATTGATTTAGTTGACGCCATACAACTTTGTTAAATTTTTTTATAATCTACAAACTACCACTCAAAGTTTTTTAGTGTCTATATGAAAATAGTTACCACCGACTGCAGGTTTTACCTCGATTGCTTTATCGATCACATATTATATGCAGGGAGTCGATAACGGAGTTTAACTAGGAGTCGATAACGAAGTTTAACTGGGAGTTAGAATTTTAATCACAGATGGTGCAAACTCTTCTAAGAGCCGGTTGCTCAATATCTGGTTAACGCTCCCTGTTATGGGGCCGATCACGTCCGTAACGATGTTTAACTTGCTGTTAGTGTTAAGCAGACTTTGTGAAACTGGCCCTAAGGACCGTTTGCACCATGTACACTTAATTCTAACTCACAGTTAAACGCCGTTGTCGACGTTATCGACACCCAGCCTATAACAAGTGATAGATAAAGCAGTCGATGTTATAAAGTAGTCCATGTGCTTAACAGTTAGCGTTAACTATATATCGTGCAAACGACCATAAGTCCCATAATCTTTACCAGAGGATTGGTTTTAACTTGATATCGAATTACTTCCAGGACTCGAGAGTCGTTCACATGATCACTAAACGAAGAAAGTTGAGTCATTTGTTGTTTCCAATTTCCCTTTGGGTAATGTGAAAACGTATAGCGCCTGAACCGATTCTAAAGTATTTTTGCAATATAGTTTCAAATTTATTTTTCTTGGCGTTTTTTATATTTTTTGGTGACACCTATTTACATACATTCCGCAAACAAAACTTGAATAGTGCTACTGGAATAATCGAAATATTTCCTAAGTAAAAGTTTAATATTTTTTTTTACTAGCTTTACTAATATTAGCGTGGTATGTTAGGCTGATAGGAACTAAGATATAGTGGGTAGGTACTACAACGGGGTATTTGAGGTAAACGAACTTTGGAAAAACAAAGCAGTCTCTCTGACACAATATCACCAATATATGGATCATACTTTAAGATCCGACTGTAAAAGCCGAAGATATGACGAAAAATGTAAAAAGATGGTCCCTACGTTCGATAAAAGTACAAAATTACTTCAAATTCGAAGGTACACAGCTAACTCTTTTTCTGGTACGCTCTAATGATACGGAGAAGTTAGACTCCCGCTTCTCACTGGCCCTACTTTTTAGAGATAATATTCCGTAGTTAATTGTTCATCAGATATGCAATATCCGTGTCCATGCAAAGGCGTAGGTAAAACTCAGCACGAACGACCACAATGGGAGAATTGTTATCCTCAGTGATAGCTAGACGACACTCAAGGCAGGGATACGAGGCTCTAGTGAAAAGATCCTTCAACTCAGAAAACAGAGCTTGACAGCAACAGCAAGGGCGCCCACGAACAAAAAGAACCAAGTGCAGAAGAACCGGCCCTCACTTGGGATGTCCAAGTGTCGCACCCAAGCAAAGGAGAGTGAAAATTGGCGAAGTTTTTTGCCCTTGGCCCAAAACGGCAAAAGGTTGTAGGTACTGGCAAAGAAGAAGAACAACAAAACTATGAAATGCCTCCTGAATATTATAACGTGTTATTCATGCACTTGATTTTATGTTAACACTGCTTATTTTTAGGCACACCGGCTATACCTCTCAATATTTCCGGTCCATTTTATGTTCACATTAATAACTTCACTTATGCAAAACCTTAAACGTCTGAAACCTGTATGACTTACCAGTTCGGAAATGTATTTTTGTTTAATTAATTAAGCTCAGATTGATTAACAATATTCTTCTCCTATACAAGCAACTTTTTCTCGAACATAACCTTTCAATTCTCAAATTTAACGACCTTGAGTTTACTCATTATGATCAGCCAGGCAGAGGCAGGTGCCACATTACACAGAGAAGGTGTGCTATCCAATTAGAATAAAATTCACGTGCGCGAAAATCATTAAAATTGATTATCGAAATCAACTAATGAACTGAATTGAATTTATTTATTAACTGAAATCTTAAAGCAACAAACTGCCAATGCATTCTAAAATACCATAAAATTATTATGACAAAAAATCTTACAATGTAAAATATTACGGCGTTTTGAGCATACAATAAACCACAAAAACAAAACCATAGACCCCAGCAAGCAGAAACGGCCAATCAATCAGTCAATCTCGTTTTTGCCGCTATTGATCAAATCAATAGAAGCAGTCAATGCATGAAATAGATAATTAAAGTGCTTTGCTTTGGTTCAATCAGTCGGTCAACAGTCAGCGCTCACCGGTCACTAGTCAGTCACACACAGTCAGTTGGTTAATGGCAAACGTACGCTTTAGTGTGTTAGACGTTGCATGCTGGCAATTAGCCGCAATCAAAATGTCATTAAAAATTGGCAAAAATGTTGAAGTCTGTTCAAAATAAAAATTTGAAAAAAAAAACTGAGCAACTGTCGGCATTGCAAGCTGACATATTTAATTTATGCTCATAAGCATAACTGCATGTCAACGCAGTCAACTATCCACACAGCGACCGGGCCCGTATCTATTACTCGAGTAATTTGTAATGAAAATGCCAAAATAATTTGTGTTTATGTGTGGAAATATCTGAATGATGGCTGAGTGGCGATTGTGACTAATATTTGCCTAGAGATGGCAATGAGCTGGCCAGATTGATAGGCAAACGGCCAACTGCATTGATTTACGTAGGTAACTTGAAATTTGAAAGAGCTGTAAGCGTCCGCAGACCTGAGACGAAAAAAAAATTCAATGTATGGTGTGAACCATTCTTTCTAGAGATCTATTAGGATAATCTTTCGGAGATATGTGCCTATAGCCTAAGGTCTCATTAGAACAGCAGGCTGGATACAAAGATTTTTGAGCGTCGCTCAATATTTTACATTAAGAAATACCGGGAACCTGAGGAAATAAATAGAGTAAGAAAAGAAAAGATAAGATAAGAAAGAAGAGCCACCACAGTCAGATAAGTATTTTGTATCTCTAAATGATGCCCCTTCGGCTAGCCTTATGCATCCAAAAATGGCCCTGCTAGTCGCGTCCCTTATATTTGAGGGATTGGCCATTGGAGCTTTGAAATAAATAAATGGTTTTCTAGCCAAGGCTGGACGGTGTGGTGGACCCAAGGGAATTGATAGTTAAGTGCCGGGTCCATAGACACCTGTATCAGTTCTGTCGTCCATGCTCGAACCGTCCGCGTACCTGTGTACGTATCTGGGAACAAGTACATTGTGTGCCATCTGCTCTTGGCCTCAAAAGCGCTTTCGATCTTACCATCCGGACACTGCAAAGACAAATTGGCTTTATTGTTTTAGGAATAAAGGAAGCTAGACTAATGGGCTAAGCAAAGGGCCTGTTGCCCGCTTTGAGAAATATAGTAAGGAACTTAGAAAAATATCTGAGCAATAATTAGGAAAATCAATTTAAAATCGATTTTAAGAGATGATAAAACAACTAAGGTCTAAGGTGTTGTGTGCACAGGCTTTGGGTTACCTCTTTATTAGGAGAAGTCATATTTTGATGTAAGATTTGTACCATTTCTTTTTGTGGGCCTCGATCAACGAAACCCAAACTGATTGCTTAAAAGTCCAAAAGGGCAGAAATTGCTCTATCAGGCAGCATATACACATTCTAGGTGTACGGATGCCGATTCGGCAGATTTCCCAACTTTAGTAGAGGATTAAACCATTGCTTTTCCCCATGCTCAAGGAAATAGTATGAATATACATATTAAAATGCTTCGCGAATAGGAGGTCTTTAGGCGAGATATTTGGTATTCCGCCTGGTTCCGGAGCTTTGTTATCAGTATACCTATCACATGTTCTTCTGTAACCTTAGCGTTCTCTGAGGTATCTCAAACTTCCGTCTGTTGCAACCAGATCCCCTGAGTCGGGAATCGAGTGATAACTAAGTATGCGTTACAACAACAGCGGGAATGCGGGCTGTGAAAACAGTGGTCATTTTACTTTTATCTTTATAAATTTTGTTAGTAAAATTGAGTCCTCCGTGAAGAGAGCTGGTTTCTGCATTGCTGCATTTCTTCTTTAGCAGCGACCGGGAGACTTAGGCGGTACGCAAAGTAACCACAACTGTTTCGTTGTAGTCTCTGCTAAAGTGTACGGAAGGCGAAATTTAACCTAACCAAACCTAGGCCAGCCCCTGCTATTCTCGAATTTAAACCCCTATTCGCGCTAATGGAAAATCATTCTGTTAAAGAAAAATCAATTGAAAAGTAATAGCAAATAGCAGTTAAAGAAATAACAAACCAAAAAATTAAATAAACAGCAAAAACTAGAAATCAATAGCCGTGAAGGCAAATACATGGATACATACAAATGTATGCAATATTTAATGACTTGCTCGTATGCATGCACTTAATTAGAAACTGCATGTGAGCGCATGCGCAAATAGCTATAAGGCAGTCTTTTGCGCAGTGGCCCGCATTGTTGTAATGCACCACAACACTTGTGGCATATAAAATAAAATTACGATTTTCATTACTCCTTGACTTTTATACAAGCGTGCGATTATTATTTCATGAGCTGACTACTAAATATTTGCGGTTGTGTGGTTACGGTGAAGCGGTAAAGATAGGAACAAATAATTTGAGTCGGGTAAAATGCTACAAAAGCTACATATTCGTATTGAAAGAGAAAAGGAAATAATGCTAAAAAATACTTCATTCATAAGAAACATGAATTTTTTAATTGACTTTGGGTTGTTTGTTACCTCTAATTGGCTTACTGAAACTGGCCTAAATACAGCATTAAGTGCAAATCAAATTCATTAGAAAATATTATTTATAAACTATTCCATTAACCCGCATAAAGCAAAACTTGTCCTATTGACTAAGAAATATAAACCACCCCATTAAAATAGGTCCTTAACTGTTGGCGTTCACATTGCGCTTACTGATTTACTCAAAAATTTGGAGTTGATTCTATGTATAGAGAAAGCTGTTATAAAGTCTGACATTGATAAAAGAGGTAAAAAAGGAACCATGAGTTGCTTTGAGTGTTGTCAATGAGCGATATAAGAGAGATCCCCTTTAATTAGTTTCCTCGCGTTGAGGATCTATTGCTCCCTCTTCAGGGATGTATTGCGACTACTAAACCACAATCAGAGAGAAATTTAAGTATCGAACTTAAATCCGTGGGTCTCGTAGCGCCCTCGGTTGTAATATGGACCCCTTTGTGCGAAATTATCGTATGTGCCATTTTTTCGAAATTTATTTTCTGATGCAAATTTGTTGTACACCCCACAACGCATCACCTGGTAAAATATTATAACTGGAATCCCTATAATTGAGCAAAAAGTTTACTGTATATTTTATCGTATGTTACAATGCTTTTTTCCTTGTGGGCGAAATTATATTACCTATGTGGTCGACATGATCTCCCAAAGTATATCATGCATTTGTGCATCTATCAATGCAGCCCATAGATCTGCATGTTGAAGAACCATGGGCCGAAGTCAGAAAGACATTAATGTTTGTACCCACATTTACTATACGCTCACTACGACACCTAGATTCATATTTTTGGGAGTTTAAAAAAATATGTGCTCTAAAAAATTCCCAAAATTATATCGGTCGTTTAATAGTACATATACAGATGTAACTCAAAATTTATGGTTTTGGAGATTTCATCACACAATTAATAAACTTGATAAGCAGAATATGTTCAGCCTAAGAGATGACTAAACTTCCCAAAAATTACTAAGATATGTGACTTTCCATCTGTCTTTTGGTGTACCAACTGTATGAATTGAACAAAATTTGATTGCGTTTTCCCACAAAATTGAAATTTTGAAATAATTCTGTATATTACTAAACGTTCGATATTTCAAATTAAATATTCAAATCGAGTTAAAAAAAAACACTAGTATGCATCCTGGATTAATTTTTTTTTTTATCAAGTGCCATTAAAAATTCTTTTAAATAGTATTCGATTTACATACATACACAGGTTAAACTTGACTCACCTTGAAGTTCATTACCCGCTCTATAAATGTTTATTATCTTAGTTCTCCTTTCGGCAAAATAGATTTGTATTCAATTATTCACACAATGAGATATAAGCGAACGAACGATGGTACTAAAATACATATGCATGTACATACATATGTACATATGCGATAAAACCAAATTCAAATGGCATGCAACAACAAAAATTGCACGCACTTGGAACTTATACTCTTCCAGCCATTTTTATTTCCAATCGCTTAGCAAGCACTTTGCACCATAATTCTTTCTTTGATCTGCACTTTTAAAGCATTTTCACACTTTCACTTTTATTACAAAAAACTATTGGCTAAACAATACTAATTTGCAAAAACTAATTAAATCACAAACAGTTTACAATTAAATATTAATAAACTAGACCGAACGCGTACCGACGCCCACAACAGTAATTTGACACGATAGCAACCGATTTACAACTGAGCTGTCGATGATAGACAATGCAGCGCTGTTGGGGAGAGTGCGACTGCGACGCAGCCACCCACATTCCTGTAGGAGTGTGAATGTATGTTTGAAAGTGTCACTGAACGGAGCATAGCAATTAGAAAAATTTTATGTATAACAAACCTGTAGAAGAATAAAAATAGAGCAACGAAAATATCATGCGACAAATTTTGGAGAAGGTACAATAAGGAGTTGAGAAGTATTGCCAGAGTGTGAGGAGACATTCCATCATTGAGCAAACAATACTCGGCGATTCCAGTGCGAGACAATTCAGTATTAAATCGGAAGTGGCAGTGTTTATTTCAAAAATTATTGGTGGGTCGCGGTCGACCGGTGAACCAATGATTTGTGAAAATTAATTTATGCAAAATATTTGCAAAGTTTTGGTGTGTTTTATAAATTCAATTGTGATGAAGTGATATGTGTGGTTTAGCAAAAATGAAAGGAAAAGGTATAAAATAAATAAGGTGTGTGTGGTCATGGCTACGGATGTTAATTTTAAATTAGAGAAAGAGAATCCCTTCTTCGTGGATCGTTTATCAGCACAAAAAGAAATTCGAGGAAAAATGTGCAGTAAAAAGGTGAGTGCACACTTTGCTTTTAATTTTTTATTTATTATTTTTTTATTTCAGTAATCCTTTGCTTCACTTTTGCATTCAGGGACTTAGGGGTATGAAGAAACTTTAAATAATATCTTCTATGGAACCAAAAGAGCATACATACTAGGAATGTTAATCCCGGGATCCCGGACTTTTTAAGGTCTCGAAAATCCCGGGATTACTTGCCAAGAATTTTCGGGATTTGTAATTGCACTGATGGCAGTAGAAGAAACTCCTTTTCCTGACCAGTATTAGTGTTATTTTTAGTTTTTTTTATTTAATAATTAATATTTTTTTATAAATTATCATTACACTTATAACACCGCGCGATAGTAAATTTTGAACACAAATATCAATATATTCGCGAAACCATGGGCCAAATATAGTAAAATTGCGTGTTTAGTTTTTCACTCTGACGCACAGTGTAAGATTTTACCCATCTAGTTGCTTTTAATTGGATAGATTAATGAAATTTTTCACAAGGTATGTTATAAGATAGGCGAAGCTTTTTACAAAAAATTGGACATTTAGATTTACTGCCACGCCACCATAAGCGCACACAAGGGGTGGGTTTTGGGGTTCATGGTACTAAAATACATATGTATGTATGTATGGTATGTATGTACATATGTATGTACATATGCTATAAAACCCAATTCAAATGGCATGCAACAACAAAAATTTCACGCACTTAGAACTTGTGCTCTTCCAGCTAAGCTGGCACTTTGCACAACAATTCTTTCTTTGCACAGCACTTTTAAAGCATATTTCAGCATTTTCACACTTTCACTTTTATTCCACAAATCTTTTGGCTAAACAATACTAATTTGTAAAAACTAATTAAACAACAAACAATTTACAATTAAATATCAATAAACTTGACCGAACGCGTACCGACGCCCACAACAGTAATTTGACACGATACCCTGCAAAATATGCGACTAATCCGGGATGACTCCGGGAGCAATCGCAAAGGAACATGCGACTAATACCACTTTTGATCTCTTTATATGGAATGAACTGTTCGCTTTTGTTCGAGCATGTCCTATGAAGAGACTAATTGTTCAACTTTATACCCGAACGGGTATAAAATGCGACTAGTCACTTTTAAAAAATAAAAATAAAAATTTGCGCCAGCTGCGATTCGAGCCGGGGTTCTCAGTTTTGTTAAGCGAATACTCTCTCTATGTGCCATCGCCGCACATGAAATTTCATTTACTAAGTCTGCGTTCAAACACGGAAACTCGAGTTTCTTATTATTGGCGATTTCTCTTTTGGTGTTGCCCTTTGCATTCACACACAGAAACTCTTTTGTACGCAATTGTAGTTGTCAGCTGTGAATCGCCAACTTGAATTACTCAGACGAACGAGAGCACAAAGCGTGTTTCCCGAGTACGGGCGACTCGGTACTCGTCCCCTTTCCTCGTCGCTCTCTCCCCTTCAAGCTTCGAGTTTCCACAACAAAAGTTTTCGTGTCTGAACGTCGACTAAGTGCGTACATATCATTAAATCGTTAATAGTACCCGTTAGAGATGAGTCGGGGACTAATTGATCTCCAATTATACCTCCAATCTCCAATTATACCTCCAATCTCCAATTCTGATCTCCAATTGTACCCGGATGAGACTAGTTGCGACTAAATAATGCCCAATTGTACCCGATTGAGAGTAATCTCGGAATACTCTCTTTAGAGATTAGTCGCAAAATTTTTTGCAGGGTAGCAACCGATTTACTACTGAGCTGTCGATGATAGGCAAAGCAGCGCTGTTGGGGAGAATGTGACTGCGACGCAGCCACCCACATTCCTGTAGGAGTGTGAATGAATGTTTGTAAGTGTCATGAGAGGAGCATAGCAATTAGAAAAATTGTATGTATACACAAACCTGTTGAAGAGTAAAAATAGAGCAACGAAAATATCATGCGACAAATTTTGGAGAAGGTACAATAAGGAGTTGAGAAGTATTGCAAGAGTGTGAGTAGACCAGACAGAACTCCATAAGCAAGTGCCCTGAGGTGGCAGAATTCAATAGGCAAGTGCCCTGCGCTAGGCACGGCTGGAGTAGACATTTCAGTAATAAATCGGAAGTGGCAGTGTTTATTTTAAAAATTATTGGTGGGTCGCGGTCGACCGGTGAATATATGTATTTGTGCGCAATAAGCGATGATTTGTGGTAAATCAATTCATGCAAAATATTTGCAAAGTGTTGTGTTGTTTTATAAATTCAATTGTGATGAAGTGAAATGTGTGTGTGGTCATGGCTACGAAAGTTAATTTTAAACCGGAGAGAGTCACTTCTTCGTGGAACGTTTATCAGCACAAAAAGAAATTCGAAGAAATGTATACAGTAAAAAGGTGAGTACATATTTTGCTTTTAATTTTGTTAATGTGTATACATCTTTGGTTTCGGTAGGAGTAAAATTTGCGAAGCTGTAACGCATAGCCCAGCAGAAAATTTCGAAGGGCTTAGCATGTGTATCTATTACAGCAGAAATTTTTTATTTCCGTTAGAAGCACCTTGTGTTTAGTTTCTATTGCAAATGGTTGCATACATTTAGGCATATGTATGGATCATATATAATAGCTCTGATCCAATACATTTCGTGTAAAATCCTGTAAAAATTTCAAGTAGAAGCAAAACAAAGGATAAAAGCAAAACTTAAGAAACAAACCTTGCCGATCACCCCAAGTTGGAATTATTGGAACTTCTCTGAGCTCCTTACTGCAGTTAAGGCTTTGGTGGAAATAGCCCAGTAGCGAAAATGGTCACCGGTGGCATCGTCACTAATGAGGATTTAGCGACATCGTCGCACTTGCTGTGAATCCTAAACGACATATAGCTGACAATGACACTGGTGACAATGTCATGCAGGTGTACTCCTATCAAAGACATAACAGACAATGTCTTGCAGCGGTCACTAATAAAAAGTTCATTGCAAGATACTGTCGCTTGAATGTCATTAATGATCACTGCATGACCAAGTCATGCAGATGACATCAACGACGAAATTACCATTTATATGAAAAAGACATGAACGACTTCCACACAAACGGAGCCCAAAGTCATTTGAGACGTAACTTTTCCGTACAAGACTCTTAAGTGACTATAGCATGACATTCGCTACGGGGAGGCTATAATGTACATACAAACTTAAGTATGTATACATATATGTAGAAACAAAGCCGTATGCATGTGCGGAGTTGGCATATTCGGAAGTAATAATTAATTGTACCACATTTCCTCTTACTATGAATATGCCTAAATGTATGCAACCATTTACAATAGCAAGTAAATACAGGGTGCTTCTAATGAAACTAAAAAAAAATCTGCTGAAATTCACATGCTAAGCCCTTCGAAATTTTCTGCTGGGCTATGCATTACAGCTTCGCGAATTTTACCCCTACTGAAACCAAAGATGTATATACATCAAAAATGTTTTTACTATTTTAAAAAATTGTACCTAATTTTAAAAAAAGTTGTGGTATGGTAGGTTTTTAAGAAAATTTTATGATTTTTTCTAAATTTTGTACAAATTTTGGAACCCAAACTCTATTGGCCGGACTAGTATGTTTTCCTGCGAGTGGAAAGCGTGGAGTGGGGAAAAAAATAATTTATTGCTAGTTGTAGACGTTATTCAACCTTCTCCATATTTTATATTTACGGATGAAAAATACATTTTTGCTCCCACGAGTGCGAAGGGCGTGGCAATTACCCTATCGTTACCAAATTTCATATTTCCCTATTCCAAAGTAAAATTAGAGTACATGTCAAGTTTCAGCAAAATCAGTGCAGGTTAAAAATATTACTCCACTCGCCTACATACATATGTATATGTATGCACATGGTGAGTGTCTCAGAACCTAGTGGATATTGCTGATATGCTATCGAAAAGTTAACAGGAATATCCTGAGGCTTCTGTTACACCAACTCAGGAACATCAGAAAAGCTCTCTACAGTAACCTTTCGTGAGTAAACCTCCTGGTGATGAATAATGACTGCTTACAGCTATATTTACGTTCTTAACTGAGGGTTTAAAGTGCAACTTCTAACTACGAAAGGACTGTATTGAAGGCTAAAATTATTGTTTTAAATCTATCTAAACTATTTAAATCAAGATTGACTTCCTTATGGTGCATTAAACCGCCCATATATTCTCTATGCATTCATGCTTGTGTGCATACCCACATCCCACTTACAGATTTACCAATTCCCACTCATACTAAATACCAGCCTTGCTTTGCCTGCTAAAGACCTCCGACCCTTAAGTACTTTGGCAAGTTAATTTACCTGTAAATGACCTGCGATAAACTCAAACTTCAATCATCATCAAGAAAGCCTACAAAAGCCGCAACAGCATTGCTGCATGAGGCATCAAACGCTGCACTTATAGCCCACATTCATTTCTTTGTATGTGTGCGCCGCTCAAGTACTGCACTGGACAGGCGGCGGCTTCGCATTTGCACTAATCGCATCACATATTAGCCCATTTAGCAGCTTTTGTTTTGCAGCTACATATGTATATACAAACCGTACTACACAACTATAATGTGCATAAGTTAGCACACCGCAACATGCACAAACCTACATATATATGTATATACTTACATACCAAACAAAGCACCAAAGATGTGCGGGCATCTGCGACTCTAATATCAGCATGGTCAGCACCTTCGTTTGGCCTGAGTGGGTTCTGCACCACTTTTAAATATTCCATTTCACGCTAATCAACGCGCGATTTAAGCGATTTAGCGCTTTGCCACTCCAGCCTCTAATGCCATTTGGCGGTTATTGTGGTGGTGGTGGTGTCGGTGGTTGGCTTAACGCTGGCGGCTTTCAACTCAATGGGTTAGTTAGCGCGAAATGTTAAATGCCAAACGCCTTGAACTTGCAAGCATTGGTAACTTAAGATCTCCATTTGTAGGTATGTACATACATTCATATACTTTCCGCATACTATTTATGTTTCTCTTTGTCTGACATTTCGCAGTGATTTTTCAGCATTTCAAAAGCTTCCCAACTTTTTTGAGTATATTTTTTTTTGCTTTGTATTTGCTTTTGTTTTAACCATTTGGTGCATTGCCTTTTAGCGACCATGCGAATCACGTAATGCAACGGCGCTGCTCGCTGTTGTTTTTGCTGTTGCCACACAGCGGGAGGAAGTCAACTAGTCAGCTAGCCAGACAGCCGACGAAGCGGCGAACTGGCAGTGAAAAATACTCTAAAAGTTGGCGGCATGCGTTGATGTTAAACGTGTTGTTGATGATGATTATGGTAGTGTTGATGCCATAGTTGTTGCAAGTTAGTCTGTGGCAGCAGTGGCGGCATGTTGCTAGAACGATCTTTGGTTTGGTAGTTTGTTGTTATCGTTCTCAATCTGTTTTTGCGAAGTCCATGCGATACTATGAGAGCGTGTATTGGAAGAGAAACAACGCTACACCTTAAAAAAAATTTTTGATTTAACATCTCAGAAAAAATTTGCTCGCCGAGTTTCTACGTCTACGAATCAGATCAGAGGCCCAGATCAGATCACAGGCCTAATGCTCTACGTTCGTTACTGCAAAGTTGATTGTACCCAAGGTTTGCCTCAATTCGATAGTATCTAAACCTGTAACTGATTTTTTTCCTTCTTGCTACATACGAGTGTTCACCAGTAAATCAGTTCAACTCTTATTGGGCGCTGTAACCGCCTAATTGATTTTGTCAGAGTCCGATAAAGCACTCCAGTCGTTACTCCTTGTGTGCCAACTGAATTAAATTGGAAATGCCAAGTGAAGCCAAGTGCTTCTCCACTTGGTCTTTCGATCGCACTGGGGGTCTCTATCTTCCCCTGTTACTATCAACGCGACACGAGTTCAATACTTTCAAAGCTGGAGTGCCAAATTTAGACTTCGCAGAGTACAGTTAACTTATTTTAGTGCTGTCGAAAGCGGCTTTGAATCGGCAAATATGTCGATCCTTTTCCCGCTGTTTTTTCCAAGATTTGGCTTATTGTGAATATCTGTTCTATTATGGACTTTTCAGTTCCAAATCCACACTGATAAGGCCCAATCAGATCATTAACGGTGGGCTACAGAAAGATGATCACGCGGTAGTTGGAGCGAATGGCGGCATCGGCTTCCTTGTGGATTCGGCAGATTACACTTAAATTCCAGTCATCGGGCATGCGTTCATCTGACTATATTCTTATCAGCTCCTCGACGCCGTACTTGAACAACTCAGCTGGAAGGCTGTCAGATCCAGAGACTTTGTTGTTTTTCAGCCGCGCTATTGCTATTCGCACCTCGTCATAGTAAAGCGGTGGGACATCGAATGCAATATCATCAGCTAGGGGTTCGTCTTCCCCATGACTTTCAATGGTGGCGAAGTCGATCAGCCTCACTTCATTGTGGGACGTGTCGTCGTTGAGGCTGAATTTTCCGACGATGCTTCCAAAGATCTCTTCCTTGTCAGTCCTGGTATTGAATTCGCCAAACACGATGTTCATATCATGGCGGGCGCAGCACTGGTATGTGCGCTCCAAGGGCTCATTGAAAAGATCCGTGGACGCCTCGTCTTTCTCTTCCATCAGGGTATGGGCGCATATGAGCGCGATGTTGAAGATTCTCGCTTTAATGCGAATTGTGGCTAGACATTCGTCGAAGGGTACTTTCAGGGATAGTAGTCGAGAGTTCAAGGTTTAATTTAGGCCCAAGTGGAAAGTTCTATCACCGTTTTTTTTTTTGCTTTATCTTCTCAAATAGTGCAAAAACGGAATTTTTTGACACTTTGACCTCGTTTTTCTCAAAATGTAAAGCTGATGGAAACTTTATACTGACGGATTCGTAGCCAGCACAAAACAGTCAATCAAAAACAGCTTTAACATTTTAGGAAACAAAATGTTTTCCCATTTTGTTGGCTTATGTATTAGACTGGCGCTTAGACAAAAGTTCCAATTGAGATAAAGGTTAAGATTAAGATATTCGGTCGTTATTTTGCGGAAAAAATAGAAATGTTCACATCTTTTAAGCTTCTGTTAATGAACAAATTCGCTTTCAAGTACTCCCATACCACCGTAGATCTCACATACCACCCTACATCTCTCACACCACCCTACATCTTTAATATATTTCCCACACTCAGCGCACTCGACCTAGACTTTTTTTCTCACTGTAACCGTACGCAAATGATTATGATGCATGGCTCTGTTGAATGCTACAAAATGGAACACATGTGGTGCAACTGAAATACATTGCCGGGCAACAGACTAGATCAGCTTCTACTTGCCACTTACTTATATACAAGCAAAGTTTGTAAAATACTTGCCACAACGGCAGCAGCAGCACCGGCACCGGCGGATTAATGTAGAAGTGTGCAGACTTATTTCAACACCATTGGCAACAAAACTCTAAAAAAAAACCAACAAAAAAATACAAAAAAAAAAATACGGACTAAAAAATGTTGCGATGCCGCCACCGCGATGAACTCTGCCATGCAACGATGGTGCATAGCAAAAAAAGAAAAAGAAGTCAAATGCTGACAGCAATAACGACAACAACAAAAACATGCAGTGTGTTGTTGTTCAGTGGCAAGCGAACGCAAAATGCAGAAGCTGTTGTTAAGTATACTGCAACTGCAACAACTAAGCAATAATAACCAAGTAGGGGCATGTCGAAAGTCATCGTGGATGCATATGTATGTGTGTGTGGGTATAAAACTATACGCATGGGCATGGCGAATGCCGGGCTTTTCCACCCGCTGCGCTGCGCTTTCAACACACTTAAACTAGCTTGCTTAACATACATATCTATAGTATATAGTATGTTGCATGCAACAAATGCTTGCCACAATTGCCATGGACATAATAAACGCTATTAATCGCATAGACAACGTCACCTGCGGCATAAAAAAGGCAAAAGAAAAATGTGGCTAAGGACCGACGAAGGTATGCGCAAATATGCAAAGCGAGTTGAGAGTTGTGGCTGATGTGACTGCAAGGATGCTCACTAAATCAGCGCACGGTTAGATGCACGAAATGAGGTGGAATACAGCAATGGATGCATCTGGAAAAAAAAGAAGCATATGCCAACACCAACTCAATTTGTATGTATGTGCGCGCGCGCCCTTTTTCATAAACATTTAAGAAAAGATTTAAGAAAATAATATATTTTGCGCGCATTTTCCCCGCTATTATTTCTTATTTTCTTTAAAATACTATTAAGCCATGTTGCATAAAAAAATATGATGCCAAGACAGCACTCAACCAAAACCAACCAAACGACCAGCCAAGGTCAGTTCACAGATTACCTCGCGTGCTTTATTTCATGCTCTCCCTTATTTCCCCGCCTCTTCATCAACTTTCAACCGGGCTGAGTAATAAAATTCTCAGTCGTCAGTATGAGGCCCAGCGGGCATTTCAACGCGATTGGAACTGAAGCGCACACATATCGCCTTCACAGCTTCCTTTGTTTTCAACGCCTTGCAAGCATTCGTGCTGCTAAAGTAAAATTTTAATATTCTTTGCAGCAGTTTTTCTCATTTGCTGTTGTCATCTACTGTTGCTGCTGCTGCTGATGCTGCTGCTGATGCTCTTTCGTCGCTTGGCTTTTTAAGCTGACTGTTTCCTGCACTTTTCAAGGCCTTCAATCATACAGCTCTAACTATACATGGTTGGTTGGAAAGTGTGAATTTATTTTCTTAGCAGTAAAATGGTCGTCGCCTCTGGTGTTGCATGCCTGTCGCTGATAAGTTGTTAAAATGCCATTTCAAGCTATTATTTTTCACTCGAAAAGCAAAAGGAAAATTAAATTGAGTGTCTGAAAGGTGCGCTGATAGAAATATTGAAGTAACAAGAACATCGATGTGTGGAATTAAAAAAACACTTTTTTTTATAAGTAGGACCGACGAGAGTTGGTTCGAAACCATATATGTAGTTTGGTCAACCGATATATACTTTTAATCCAAAATAAAATCGGTTTACGCGGTTTTAATTTGAAAATACCAATTTCGAATTACTGGGAAATCGGGTTTGGAAAGAAGGAGAATAATTGAACACCCTAGGACGCATGCACATAATGCCGTTAAGCGCCGAGCGGAGCTAATCTTCAGGTGTTCACACTGAATGAAGTGGAGCGAAGCCTTTCTTATAGAATCAGCTCCAAATATAGCAAAAAGCTTACCTTCAATGAAAAGCGGCTAACATATTTGATAGATTAGTACTTTCGTCATGAAGCTTGAAAATCAAAACATGTCAAATTAAAATAATGGTTTGATTTTAGCTTCAAAAGGCTTCTGAAAGAGCTTGCTGTATGAACACTTTCATAGAGTTACAGCAATTTTCCACGATGGCTTCACCCGGCTCGGTCCCGCTTCCTTGGAGCTTATTACACTGCAATGCAGCAGAAGGAACTTGTAAAGTATCTATTTACATCTGGTCTAGGTTAGACAAAGTAGAGAGCCTCATCTTTTGGAACAAGAAAAACTTGTTTTGAAACTCCACACTGGTTATGGCTTGGGGGATCAGTGTAAGAAGAATGCGATGCTGGTGAACGACTAATACCGCAGCTATAGGTACGACGAGACAATCGATATCATCGAAAACTTCCTCTTTCACTACCCCGCCATTGATAAACTGAGATGACGTCCCCATTGATATTTTTCCACCTAAAATGCCAGCGACGCTATTTGTCCTTCCAAGCGGCTAATGTGGAGAAAATGGAGTGTCAAATCCAAACGCATGCGCCCGATAAAAGCCAAGGTGAAGTAAATGCAGCCCAATTTAAGAAAAACTTAACTAGAAAACTTGTCGCAGCTTTCAAAGTGATTCCATATTTCCCTCCTCTGCCTTTTAATGGCAAGATTCATCACAGGCGAAAAATCATAGGATAGGAAATATTAAAAAAGATTTTTGGACGATCTTAACCTAGGAAGGATATGCATATGGTGTTCGTATACTGATGACGTCAACACTTCGGTTGGTATACAACCCAGAGGATTTTGTATTTAGTATATGATGCTATCAGTCCTTCAGGTTTTCCTTTTCTCCAACTTAACAACGAAAGAATCATGAGTCTTGATGAGTGAAGAGTCTTTGTGGCACAAGCTCTCTTACATATCGGGCGGCGAATCGTTTCGAGGTATGTAGTTCATTGTTGGGATTAGATAATATCCCTAAAATAACCAGCCCTGTTAGGACAGGTGAGACTGTAGATTTTCCCATGCCTGCCGCTAATTACTGACGTCCACACTGCCGCGGCCGATGATTAGTTAGACACCGAAGAGCAGTTCGCCTTTTATTTGAAAATGTTGAAGAAAATTCATTTTCAGAGCTCCTCCATATTCCCCGCAGTATAGGAAGTATGTTGCATGGTAGCTATTAGCTCCTAATATTTGAAACACTTACACATTTCGCGTGAATTGCATTTGCACTAGCAGTTTGAGCTTCGACAGAGTACCGCTACAGTAATAATATCCATTTGAATTTGATTGCATTTAAGCCTGCTGTTAGGCGCTGTATGCGCACCTAATCTAACGTTGAGTTTTGTATACAAACGTTAATGTACTGGTAGATAGTAAATTTATATTAATGGTATTGCGAAATGTATTTACACATAAGCAGCTTTGATGGCCAACTGTGATTACTGCAGGCAACTTAGTTCGAGAAAATCAATTAAATGCAAATTTGTATATCCAAATGGGTGGTAGGTATTTCGCTTTTTGTTGTTGGAGTAATTGCTTTGGTATTATGCTACACTCATGTTAATACCAGTGTTTATTGCAATTAAGCAGGAAATTTTATTAGGTGTAAATAGTTGCCCACTTCCAATGAATGAGACAATGAATGGACCAAAATAAAGCCAAACTTTAAGAATAAAAATATGAGGGTCATGTGGTATGTTAAAAATGTATCTCCTTCTGCACTGAAGAGTTCAAAATGGGCTACGGTGTTGGAATATATGTAAGTAAATGTCGAATCGTTGTGAAAACGTGCCACACTAAGCTTCTTACAAACAAAATAAAATAACATCGTGTTTTTTTTTTAGTAGCCCCCTCTTTTTAGATGATACTAAACTATCATGTGGTTTATGCTTATTATTTCCGTTATCTCCTAGTAGTTTGTATGCTGATCTTGCTCAACCGTTTGCATTATTTCATCCACTTATCCAGTGACTGGCCGATCAGATCGAAAACTTACTCATTGACGGTGTTTTGTTTCTGCACTTGGGCCGACTAGATTACTTAAAGGGAGGCAATTACTGGTCTTCAAAGTCGTTGTCAGGTTCTCTTCCTCGGCGAATTACACCCCAAACTAGATTCCATAATCCAGTTCTTCTATTACAATGGCTCAGTAATGATAAACAGCACAAGTGGACTGAAAGCCTTTGAATCTTCGAACCTCAGGATACTCCAGTTTCCCAAAAAGACTTCGGTGTTCATGATAGCCATGCATTGAATCGGCTTATCCATTTTCCATCCCCATGTACGAATTCGGGTACCGGGTTTGAGCACCAGCCGCTACCAAGCATAGCTAATTTCAGTGCTATTCCTGCGCAGGAGTCCTTTGGGGATTCTTTGGCGTATCAGATCCCACAAAGTGATTTGTTGACGTCCTTAAAATAAAACCGAGGCATCGAGCTCGCGAGGGTTGGCTCAGAAGCTCTCGATTGTCATACCGGAAAGGCGAACCTCGAACTTTGGCCACTTGTCAAGGATTGTTTGCCGCTTTCATGATTCGTCTATGAGTGCGACGTGCAGGCAGTCTTAGACTAAATTCCTATACTTCCGTCAATCGAATATTTAACGCGTCATTTAGGAGCATTCGGAATGTCTTCTCGCGAACGGCTGCGTTTATAAAGAAAATAACACTATGTTCTTCGGTTCGTTTAAAATTAAAAGCTTTGCCGCCAGCCCAGCATTCTGGTAGTTTTTTTTAATTATAATAATAGCTTGGATGCATATTTATCAATCACCTTTGTGGTCACGTTAAGCTATATAAAAATGTGTCATTCTACACTCGTATGTTGTATATTAAAGGTATATTTCCATTTCTCAATCCACTCTGTCTAAGTACTCAGCTACTCGGTCATTCATTCTATTCACTGGTCTCTTTGCCAGTTTGACTATCTGTCACTTTCGTGTTGTCGCCACATAAATTTTTGCTAATACAAAAAGCATTGCGCAATCGATTTGCGCTGCATAGAATGGCAGCAAATCAAGCTAGTGGCCAAATAGTTTATTTTTTTTCTATCGTGCAGTTTGCATTATTGCTTTTGCTTGAGCTTATTGAACCTAAAATTTTTACTGATATTTGTCTGACTCTTTTGATTCCAATTACTTGTTTATTCAACGCATGATTTGCGCATGCGCAACTGGCTGCGTACGTAATCGCATCAATGCGTTTGGTATTTTCCGCAACAAAATGCTTTGACATTTATTCTCTTAGTTTTGTGCAATTAAATTTGACCGAAATTCTAACGGTAGGTAAAATATTTAAATTCTTTGCAGTGCATGCCATTGTTTTGTCAATCGATTATTTTTAAAAATACATTTTTACCGTGGCCAACTATCTAACAGACAGATAGCTCGAGCACATCAAAATTCACAAGGTCAGACTACAGTGATTGGGGGTTTCTTCATAGGCGTGAAAATGACGATGAAAAAGGTGACATTTGTTTGAGAAACGAGTTGGCTTCAGAGTATAAGAAATTAAACTTTAATATACAAGTCCAGTTTCAAGAAAGCTGGAACAGCTACGAGGAAGAAGATTTCGGACCCGGACTATACACGACCAATAAGGTTAAAAAATTTGATTAAATACATACGTAGGCAGTTGGTAAATTATTTTCAGACCAGGGCTACTCTTAAAGAATAAGGAGGAATTTTATATTTTAGGTTTTTTTCTCATGCAGGTCTTTCGGCGAGTATCTTCCCGACTAGGTAAAGCTTTAGAGCTGCTATCAAGAGTTTTATCGTAGCTGTCTTAGTTTGTTAGGCCGCACGCAATAGGTCTATCGACCGTACAGACTCAGCTATCACGTCAGATGCAAATGTTTTTGGTTTCCCTCTGACAGCGCGATAGATTGCTTGGAAGATAAAAGCCGTCTAGCCTCCTTCGGGACCAATCCAGTTCCTAATAAAGATGTTGTGTTCAGAAAAGTTTTATCGCTATGAGCGTTGGCGGCATTTTTGTTGGTGCAGGATAGGAGGAAGTGTATATTTGACGATTTGGTGAGAGCATCCCTTTGAAAAGGATGAGATTTGTCATCGCAAACTAGGGTCTAGATGTTGTAGAGATAACTTATTAAGGGCAGTTGATTATCAAAGTTGATAGTTATTGAAGGCAAGCAAAGAGAAGTCGATTAGGCAGAGTGTAGCCTTTTTTAGAAATTTCAGCGCTGTTGGGAAAACGCTGCAGTCATCTGGCTATATAAAATAAAGATTTAGTGTGTATTATGTCGTATGTATGGTTGAATATAAAAATAACTTTGCCACTCTTTGAACAACACGTCACGTACCAAAGCTGACTCCCAAAGTGGCTGCTGACAATTATCCATAATATAAAACTCATTAAAATAAAATATTTTCAACACCGTCATTACTAATTATAATATTCCATTAATTTGCGCGCCACATAAGATTATGATAAATATTTTATCACTTCATCACAAGTAACGGTAATTGTATTTCGTTAACACCAAAAGCACTGTCGCTTCAACATAGCGCTTTCCGCGCCCTTCAACATCGACGTCAATCATTTATTGCCACAACAGCTTTTCATGGCAACCGCATTAAGCGGAAATTTTGTGGAATACTATACAACACTGTTGTGGCAATATTTGTTTTATAGTTGCCATTTGATTTTGCTATAGCTGTTGTTGTTGTTGTCGTTGTAGTTGCCACTGTTAGCAGCCGTCTACCACATTTGCGGCTACACGACAATAAAACACTCGAAACCAATAACAGCCCGTAAAACAGCAGCCGCTGTCGCCGCCACCGAAGTGAAATTCCCCAAAGTCATTAAAAGCGCGAAATGCCACAGAAGCAGCAGCAGTAGCAACAGCCAAATCAGAAGGAACTGGCTAAGTTGGCGGAGCAGGCGGCAACATCTTTGGCTGTAAAGCAAACGAAAAGTCGAGCGGTGGCACATCAATTGCCATTTGATTTACACATTTACAAGCGACCAAATCAATGCCGGCTGCAGTATCTAAGTGTGTGCGTATGTAGCAGTAACAAAGTGCAACAACATTTGCAACAACAAAAAAAAAAACGCAAGAGTTAACGAAATATCTGTAGTTGGCTGGTTTGTTGCCGCCGCTATTGCCGCCTATCTAATATCATTTATTGCTATGCATGTGTAATTGTTTATGTTGTTGTTGTTGTTGGTTTTATTGGCGCATTGCTACTTAACATTATTGCTGCTGTAACAACTTTTAAGTGTAAATTTGCCGCATGCATTTGGTAGAGGCGGCTGGCGACGCGCGCTGTAACGCTTCAAAACAACATTGCCGCTGGAAAGAGCCAATTCTTTGGCAAACGGACTATGCAGCGCGCATGCGTGGCCGCTAAACTATGTACATACATATCTTGTGCGCTCACATCCACGGCTGTAGACGGCATTGCCATCATGCCACTTAATGTGTTGCAACAACGAGAACGATGACGATTCCTTTCATTGCTGCTTCAAGCATTAATGGTACCCCTACTAATGCTGCTGCTTCGGTTTTTTTGTCGTTAAGTGTTGTTAAGCGCGTTGTAATTGTTTGTTGTTGTCTGCCGAAAATGTTATTGCTGGTGCTGTTGATTGCCGACGACGCCAATTCGCTAGTTGCATCCTCTAAGCCTACATTGGCATGACTTTGTAAGCAGCTGTCGCCTTTTCCACTTCTCACTGCCTGCCTCATTGCATTAATCGCCGCCGGCTACTGCGTCTTCTGTCGGCATTGTTGCTGCTGCAACTGCTATAAATGTTGTCGCTACTACTCGTTTTAGGTATTGCTGGCGCTGCTACCTTTTGCCATCATTACAACTCGATTTTCGCTCATTTAATTTAATTGAAAGACACTATTGATTGTACGCAGTTACAGATTTGATGTTGCCTCATAATAAAGACATTAAAAGTCTACCAAAGTCGCCGTGACTAGCAACTCCGTGTTGCTTTTTTTATGCTGCTACTGCTGTTGCCCGCTAGCGTTGTTGGTCGCCATTAGCGCTATTGTTTTAACTCTTCATTGCTGTGTAGCAAACTTCAGCAGCTTCCTTTGCCTCATCTATATACATTTTATCCGTTCCAATCCGTCCTTCTGCGTTGCTTCCGTTCGCTTACTCATTCTGTTCTTCGCCTTTTTATCGTATCATATCTCCAGCTGTCTGCAGCAATAATTTTTATGTTTAAAATTTTTTTATGTTCAATGGGGTTTTATAACCATATCTTGCCAACAACTATACTCGTATAGAAAATATGGCAAACTTAATGTGATTTTAAATTGTTTATCTACATACATAGTTGACTTCTGTCGATCACAAGGCCATTAAGTTGATATCGAATTTTGCAATGCTGGCAATTATCTTGATTACTTTTTTATTCTGGTGTACCATTTTTCATACCCAAACGAAATCAATTATGCTGGCACCCGATAGGGCAAGACAGTGACGGAGATAGTGGTCCACGCTTTCAATTTCTTTCGGCTCACGGCAGCTACGACAGGAATCATTGACCGGCAGGCCCATTCTACTAGCACTCCTTCCCCTCAAGCAATGAACTCTTATAACTCCGGTCATTTGCCTAAATGAGGACGTAATAGACAAATTAGTGAGTCGCACCTTTTATTGCTGAAGCTGAGATAAATTTGTCGGGTCGTCCTACACGTAGACTCATCTGCCATCTTTTGATTATTTGCCTTCTCGTCGAAATGTGATTTAAGCCATGTTTTGTAGTTAGTTAGCGGTTCTATCGCCCTGTTTAATGCTGTAAGACAGTCCAGTGACTTTATAGCTGCTTGGCGATGGGAGTACATGGTTACTGAAGACGGATTAGGAGAAGAGTCGATAGGAGAAATTTCAGCCTCTTTTCTAGCCACGAGATGTGCGTGTAAAGCAATACATTTGTCTGGCAGCCTAAAACAGAGATTTAATGGGAGGCTGTTTGAGTGTATTCCTACTTTTCGATTTGGTGTAGAGCCTCGTAGACGGCTGTAGAGTTATGTTAATTGCCCGAGTCTGAGAGTGTAGGATGTGTAGAGAAGTTGTTCCCAAATTTGAGAGCCAGTGTTATGTGTTCTTCTTCTTCTTTATTGGCGCTGTGTACTCTGCGGACCTAAAATATCAAGGTAATTGGTTAGAATATTGATGTGACCGGATTTAGTGTCTTTCCATTTTGACAACCGTTTCGTCTTAAAGATAGCATTTCAGCTTACATGAAGCACGGCTAAAAAGTGAAGAGGTGTTTCCAGTGATTAGTTGGGCGAAAACGGAAGCGTTTATATGACTAGAAGGCATGCCGCCTTCTGAATCTTGGTGAGTTTAGAATTAGTGACCTATTTGTCCACCAAACTATCACTTCGTAAAATAAATAATATAGGTCGTACGACTGCTCTATAAATCCGTGTGCTGTGTGGGGTTTGAGATCCCACTTCTTGTCTTCTTGTCAATAGACGTTTTGCAAGCGTAGAAGGCGGCAATGGCATATCTGGCCTAAGTATTTCCCTTCATTTGAAAGCGACAGTGCTGCGCCCAAGTTGAAATATTTATGGGAATTCAAAAGTTCCTTATATAGAATCGGTGTCTATTTTTTCCGGGTTGGCATTTAGTTCGCATTCTTTCGATCTGCATTAGACGATCTGCAGCGGTTCGCTCAGCACTTGTGAGTACTTAACAGTTGCAATTAAGGCCAGTTCATCGGCGTACGCAATTTCTTTGCAACCTGTACGCTTTCAGCGCATAATTAGGATGTTGACTGTTAGATGCCAAAGGCGTGGGGAGAACACTCCTCCTTTGGAAGTACGCCTTGTCGCATCATTTTGATCTATAGGTGTTTAATGAAAAATATTTGAAATATATATTTTTAAATTACATAAAATTAGACTTTGAAGGTGAGATAGTGCAGTCAATGGAGTCATCACAGAAGATAAGGTAGCGTGGGCTATCAGACTTTTCACATCTTACCGATGTATCGAATCCATAGAGGGAGATAAGAGCGGTCTTCATCCTTGAGGCCCAAAGCTGTCTTACCAATTTTAAATAGAAGAAGCCCCGATGGCTGATTGGAAATCGCTTAAGAAGTTAGAAAGCCTAACCTCAGGGTAGAGTTTTATCTCCTCTTTATGGAACCTATCGCTAAACGAGTTTCCGCTTCCCACTACATAGAACGCTATTAGATTGTTGTGTGCCCACATGACCTATTTAGTCATCCTTGTCATGGGGAAGTTCATTTCGACGTTAAGTAAAAAAATGAAATTTGCATTAACGGCCTGGAAAGGTAGGCAAAAGAAAAAGTCTAGTGATAAATCCTTCCATAGCTGCACCTGTTCTGTTCACGAAGCTAAATAAGAAAAACAAATTTCGAACTACTCTCACTCAGTTTCGAAAATCCTAAATCGTCGGGATAGACGAAGCGCTTGCGGATTTTCTACTTTTAAAACTTTCTCTAAAAAAAAACACTGAAGTGCGACTAACGAAAGCTCTCAAGCACTGAACTTTAGCTAAACTTTAGTAAAAACATTTTTAGATATAGTTCACACCGAAACCAAAATTTATCAAATTTTCATACAAATTGTGAACTTTTTAATCAAAATTTGTACACGTTTTAATTTTCTCCCATATAAAAAGCATGCCTTCCATGGAAAGTATTATACTAAAATTAAATGGGCTTTTAATTAAACTGCATAACCCAAATTTTCCTAAAACTGTTGATTAAAAAGTGTGAAATTCTAATGAAAATTGGATGACGTTTTCTAACTATTGTACAAAATTTGAAATTTTTATTTATGTATATACATAATTTTATAAAGTGTGAACTACATATATTAAATTTTTTTGTTATTAAAACAAAAAATTGTACCTTATTAATAAAGTTGTGGTAAAGTTTACATAACCACAAGTATATGTATGTAGCTCTTTTGGTTTGAAAATCTGAAGATATTATTTAAAGTTTATTCATAACCGTAAGTCCCTGAATGCAAAAGTAATGCAAAGTAATGCGCTCAAATAGATACACCGGTCGACCGCGACCCACCAATTTGAAATTAACACTGTCACTTCCGATTTAATACTGAATAGTCTCGCACTGGAATCGCCGAGTATTGTTTGCTCAATTATGGAATGTCTCCTCATACTCTTGCAATACTTCTCAACTCCTTATTGTACCTTCTCCAAAATTATTCGCATGATATTTTCGTTGCTCTATTTTTATTCTTCAACAGGTTTGTGTATACGTACAATTTTTCTAATTACTATGCTCCTCTCAGTGACACTCGCAAACATACATTCACACTCCTACAGGAATGTGGGTGGCTGCGTCGCAGTCGCATTCTCCCCAACAGCGCTGCTTTGCCTATCATCGACAGCTCAGTTGTAAATCGGTTGCTATCGTGTCAAATT
>NW_023458562.1:30166403-30169290 GCF_013731165.1 Rhagoletis pomonella
AGCCCTGCTGTGATAGCGTTGTTGCTGCAGCCATGCTGGTAAGCATGTTTTTCTTCCTTTCGTCTCCTTTTGTGCCTTTTTAACCTGGAATCGAAAGTTGGTAGACCCTGTTTTGTATCGTCAGGGCATTTATGTAATCTCGCTAAATTTCCTGGTAGATAAGAGGCCTAGTTGCGGTCTGGCTGACACTAAAGATGATGCTGCTTTGGCATGTACTTGGTAGGTTACCCTTAAGAACAGAGAAAGCCCATCGAGTTTAGCCAAAGCCCTTTTGAGGCACCGGTTTGGGCCTCTAGGAGGTTTAATACTAAAACCTAATTAGTTTTCTCGAACATTGAATGAACTAACCTAATGAATAACCTCTGAAATCAAAAAGAGTGGAGTACTCCGCAAGTAGAGGAGGTAGACTATCTTTGACGTAACGCCTAGTCAATAAAAAGCAAATGTATTTAGTACACCATTTCTTCTCTGATCAAAGCGAACTATGCGTGTGCAAATATTTAACTTTACATCCGTATGTACGTACAGATGTTCATATTTCTCCACATTACGCGATCTACACTTACGGTCAGCTGATTAAGCTCAGTGATATTTTGACAAGTTTTGGGTTTTTTTAATTTTGTTTATTTAATGTTTATAATTTTTTTTTTATAAAAGTCTAGCACATTACATAACCAGCACCACATATGTAAATCCACATTTCAAACTTCTTACAAATATTATAAAAATTCAACAAACTTTCCCCAATAACACACACTAAAATTTAATGAGCTAAATATTAGACTGAACACCTAGAATTTTTCAAAAAAGTTTTAATAAAAAGTGTAAAAATTTTGGGTGTATCTAGTTGTAAAAGTTCGTTTAATTTTTATAAATTTTGTACCAAATTTGAAATGTGGATTTTTGTATCGCTGGTTAGGTAAAGTGCTAAACTTTTGTAAAAAATTAGAAAACATTAAATAGACAACATAAAAATAGCCAAAACTGGTCAAAAAATGTCACTTAACTTAATCAACTGACCACAAAAGTAAATTGCACCGCCTTTGTGGCACACGCAATTATCGCAGCATGCACTTACTTGCAATCCTTAAGCAATAAGCTGTTCGCCCCTCATCTCCGCCTGCAACCTATCAACATGAATCAACAAAAGCAATTTCTATTGCCAAAATTGCGCTGGCGACAAGCGATGTCATGTCTTGTTGACAGTTTGACGATTACAAGCCGCATAAGCTTACGTACATAAGAACGCACGCACACACGTATGTACGTACGTAAACGCTTGCATTGGCGCACTTAGCTCAACTGGTCGGACGGACAGCCAAAACGCCCAGTATCAAGCTCCACGTTACTCAGTTAGTTCAATGGCATTGGTGCAGCGGCATGTGGCAATTCAAATCGCGTTACGCATAATTTTCTGGGGCTGCCTTCAACAATACAGCAATGACATGTCCACGCTTTGTGTGCGACAAAAGCGATAGCAACAATAAATGCATTGTTTGTTCGTTTTGCTGTTATTGCGCACAAATTCGTTGATTTCACACGAAAAGGGTGGGTGGGGCAGAAAAAAGTGCTTATAAATTGCAATAAGGCACTGGTAGGCGGGCGGCTGTTTAGCTCGCCGGTTGAAGTTGACCGGTTGGTTGATTGAGGCAACATTATTGGCGCATAATTTCGCATTCCACGCGTGTTACGCGCTGTCGCGCCAAAAATACTGTTTGTATGTACATCAAGTAGATAACTGAAATATTGCGCCGTTGTTGTCTTCAGCCACGGTTTATCCGCTTAAAAATTGCTTTGGTATGCTTTAATTTACTTGCCTATGCTCGACTAGCAAAAGGAATGCTAATAAAAGGGCGGATCAAGCAAAGGAGTAATGTTACGCGCTTAAATATGTTGCACATAACATTAGTTAACTGGGCTCAAATTGACGACGCGGTGATAGTGGCGACAAGCCAATAGCAACAACAATAATAAAAAGCTGTTTTAATGTGCTGCTTTTGCTCACTGAGCTCGACATGCGCTGGGCAGGTTAGGGTTGGGTTGGGTGGCGCTATATTTGGCGGGCTTGTTCCAATATACAGCGTTGATTTACTTTCTTTGGTATTTGTTATAATGGTAATGGATTTGTTAAACAGCAGTAATGCACTTATTGGCAACTTTGATGTGCACAACGCGAGTCGACGAGGGAGATGGATGTTCGAAGTTGAGCGAAGTGTAGTCGTTTATTGCAAATTAGGATCTTTTTGTTGGTAATTGGGGTTAGTGAATCATTTCGAATGGAAAATTGTTTAAATGCTGCCATTGAATTCAATTAGCGAGCGGTGCGTTAGCTGAATTAAATAGGTGGAACGCTTCGATTTGCAAGCTAGCTGTGTTTAACTGTAAAGATTAAACTAGTTTGTTTAGTTTAGGAAGGCGTGTGTGGAATAGTACAAACATTCACTAGGAGCCGCATTGCACATTGCAAGTGCCCTCTTTAAGCGAGTGTTAGGAGCGTTAACGTTCCCATAACCGAGATAGTAACAAAGTAATTTGAAGTCATTATTCTACAGAACCAATTACTATCCGTGCTGCAGCCGAGGAGATCTAACAGTGCCACATCCGCTATCTTGCCTAGATTGTTGAAGAAGCATGAACCCAAGTGCATGAGGCGCTTCGACTGTAGGCCTAAACATCGACACAGAAAGTGGTCAATTAACGCCTCCCCATCCGCATCACGGCAGCTTCTACACAGAGTACTTATTGGTATTCGACATCGTTAAAGCAGTGGACCTATAGCACAGTGTCCTGTGATGACACCGGTGAGGACTTTTACTGCAGACTTATTGAGTTTCAGTACGAGGGACGTCTTTTTCCACAGGTGTCATATTTAACGGATCTAGAAACA
>NW_023458562.1:30169390-30172720 GCF_013731165.1 Rhagoletis pomonella
TTTTTTTATTATTTCTATTGCTTGAAAAAGCACTTTGCTTTTGCTGTAAATTCTCTTGAAGAAATAAATATCATATTTTATTGAGAGCTGCAAACTGATTTACAAAATTTTGATAAAGCAAAATTTCTTTTCCGTTTCTTATGCGTCATTTATATACATTTTTCGTTTTTCTTGAGAGCTATCTGCGAACGAGAATTTAACTGCGAATGAAAACATTGTCCTAAACATATGCAATGCATACCCACTTACCGTTCCTTTTTACACTTCACAGCCTAAAAGATTTTACCACTGATATATTCGAAGATTTACTTCGATTTCGTTCCACCAAAATGAGCTACATAACAAAAATACAAGTTCAGTTGATTTTTTTCGGTATTCCAAATATTAAAAAAATTGGGCAATCGTGAAAAATCACCTTCTCCATCGAAAACCAGCAGCAGGATTCCAGCATTTGCTATCGCTAATTTTGATCGTCAAAAATCTCTAAAAGAGTAGCAGGTACGCCGAACAACACGCAAAAACTAGTTACATATCCCTCACACTGCCAGATTTGGCTGATTACACTTTACCGGTATTACTTTTTCATTCAGTATACTTTTAGGCCCACTGCTTTTCGTTTAGAGAATTTTGGCGACGAAACTTTATCAGAATTCCACTACAAAAACCATAAATCAAGGAAAATGAACACTAAAACTATTTTTTAACATTTTTTTTTTACTTTTGAAAGTTGAGCGCATCTTGTGTTTGTAGAACTTTTTTATTGAACAAGTAATTTTTAAGCAAAAAACACAACCAACTTCAATTCTCAAATACAAATTTAGGAGTACCGTTAATTTTTTCATGATGCAATGATCGGATCTAAACCAAATTACGGGACGACCTTTGAGGTAACATATTTCCGATAAAAAAAGAATTATTGAAATCGGTTCACGTGGTCCAAAGTACCGCAGTAGCATACATAAAAAAAGAAAAAATATTCCGACGAATTGATAACCTCCTTTTTTAAGTAATTTTATGTAAATAAAATGCAATTTATGAAACTTTAAAAAGTGTATTTATTTATTACATACTGTACATAAAACATGCATAAATGTATTTTAAAGAGCATATTATCTGAAGCGAATTTTCAGAAGTATAAACCCCTCCCAAAATATTTTCCTCGGTGCGCCCCTGCACGCCATCCTATAATATAACTGCAATTTTTAAAACGGCAAAAACTGAAATATCTAAATAACTACAAAGGCTAAAATGCCCAAAATTAATATTTAGAATTTCCCTATAACAATAAATTATAAACTGACAAAAATGGACTTAAAAATAATTATTTTTGTTTTAATTATGTGCGTGGAAAATATCGATAACAAATCAAGTTGGGTCAACGAAATTCCGTTATAAGTTCAATATTTCTTGCTCTATTTACAAAAGTGGGATACTATTGGAAAGGTTATGAATTAGGCTTTCTCTATTCAAAGCGGAAATACAAGAATTTGTCTCGGCCGAGATGAAATTCAAATAAATTACTCGAAGAAAATGAAATTCCTAGTAGGCCTGAAAAATGAAAATTTCATTAAAACCTGCACTTTCCAGCAGCTAAAATTGTGTTGTTTAAAGTCAAAGAGGAGTGGTTAATAAACTGAGATACAAACTTTATAGAATAGTGGCTGATAACGGGTTTGCGGGTCTAATGAAATTAATAAATTGCTAAAAATAAATCTAAATTAACATCGTTTTACTTTAACATGAAATACTCTGTCCTAGTTTACTAAAATCCCAAGAATTTATATTCATTAAAATGAACATACCTAAAAAAATAAGACCGAAATGGTATTTTAGCAATTGTTGCATAAATCACATAACGCCAACAAATTAAACATTGAGGTTCAGTTTCAAATATACAATTTTCGATAATACTGCGCTCGGTAATCTTCCAAATCGATTCCCGTCCCGCCCTACACTTTGGTTTATATTTTGTAATTGTTATTGTTTTGTCTTTAGCTGGCATTTTTAAAAACATTGTTGACGTTGTTTTGAAATTTGGCGACATAAAATAATGTAATTAATATTTTCTAGAATGTGGAAATAATACAATGTGTGACGTCGGTAATTCAAAAATTATTTAAAAAAAAATTCAGAGAAATGTGCTTAGAGAAGAAGAGTGGGTATGAAATTAATGAGGAAATCCTGTCGACTTTTAACAGATTCAAGTTTCTGGTGCAGAAGGGCTGGTAAATATTGAAAATGTTTTTTTTTTTAATTTTATCCTTGAAATTTCGCAATATTTGTTTTTGAAAAAATTATATGTTAAGGGCTTATATAAACTCTATAACATCCTCGAATTTCGTTCTTCTAATTTTGTCAGCTTAAAAATTACCTATTCGCCCTTGTGAATCCAAAAAATTAAAATTTTTTAAATTCTAAAGAAATTTCCTATTGCATTTATTACCCATATTTTTATACTACATTGCATTGAATTTTTTTAATAATTTTGGAATTAATTATATCTATCTTTGAAATTACAAAGTCCTTCAAAATAAACCCTGCGGTCAGAGAGAAAAAAAACGCCACGCCGGGATCCCTAATATACATATATATATACTCGAGGTATACGCCGCCGGGCCACGCCGCCGCCGCCGCCGTTTTTTGTCATTTCTCACGCGCCGCCGCCGAGTTACGAAAATATCGGCGCGGCGGCGGCGTTCGGCGCCTAGGGAATTTTGTACAAAATTTTCATGTTGTATGCACATTGAAATACATCGTTTGAAGGAACTAAATACTACTCGTATAAAAGCACTATTTTACGAAATGAAAATTACATTTTTAAAAGATGTTTTTTTGTCATAATTTGGGCCACTGAACATTTAAAAAAAAAGCGTAACTCAGAAAAATATATAGGTAACATGTTTTTCGATCGACAGCGTTTATTACAGTTAAATTAGGGTCGAATAGGGTAGAAAAGTTTTTTTCCTAAGTAGTGGTCAAACCCCAGGAAGGTTTTGCTCCCGCGCATAGCAATATTTTCTACACAGAGTTGAAGTCCCCCTTTTTGGTAAAAATTACTATTATTTTGCATTACATTCTGTTCTCCTTAGAAAAATTTGGCACTTAATATATTATTGGAAATTTAACTATTTATAAGCCATTTTTCAAACAGTGGGTCAAAAAGGCCCGTTGTGGTGGGAGTTGATGGGTTAAACTTTTGGAAAAAAGTAGGCCAACCTTATTTTCAATATATAACCCGCAAAAATTCGTAAGAACTCCGTAATTTAACATAACGGTTGAAAGATTATTGCAAAACTTTATTGATAGCAACATAAATTACCCCAATAACTT
>NW_023458562.1:30172820-30195664 GCF_013731165.1 Rhagoletis pomonella
TTTTCTAAAATAGGGAGTAACGCTATTGGACGGTAATTTCCCGGGTCAGATTTAATGCCCGACTTATATATTGGCCGTATTATAGATATTTTAAGGCTTTCCGGTACGTAAGATTCTTGTAGAATAAGGTTTATAAGTTTCGTGATCACAGGTGTTAGCACGTTAATATTATTTTTTAAATCTTTTGGTCTTATTCCGTCTGATCCTGGACTTTTCTTTTCATTCAGACCCGCAATAATTGAGGCGATTTCATCCTCACTAGTTTCAGGGAAATAAATAGAGTTTGCAATCTTAACTTCTACAGGTTCTATCGTTCTAATGTCACAGGTATGTATTGTACAATTGACGCTTTCTTTGAAAGTACTAGCCAAATTATTACAAATGAGCTTCAAACTTCCTTTAAAATTTTTCGTAACAGTTTCGTCTACACTATTAGATTTCTTTCCTACTATTTCATTTATAATTTGCCACGTTTTCTTCAAGTCTTTTTTTATTTTCGTAGAACAAATTTTGATAGTATCTGTTTCTCGTGTTTTTAATTTTTCTGTTTACCTGATTTCGAAACTGCTTATATAGGGCCTCCCTCTGCTTATCACTGGGTTTTGCGCGCCACCTTCTATAAAGTTTATCTCGAGCTTCACACGCCGTCCTCAACTCAACGTTCATCCAGGCATTTGTTTTTCGCTGTTTTCTCTTTGTTATTATTGTAAGTGATTTTGTATATATGTCTCTAAATACCTGGCTCCAAGAAAGCTTATACCTTATCTTTCATCCAGTTGGGCTAAAATAGTCACACCCGAATAATATCCTGCCGAAGAAGCTTTTTACAGATTGTATATGGACGCACGCGTAATAAAAGCTCTCTCGGATAGCCACTGGGCTTAAAACATCTGAATGGCCTTGAAATAAGTAAACGGGCATCCTTAAGACAACTCGTCGGATTTGAACTTTATGAAACGTTGGTTCAAGTTGCAGTTGACCTACCGAAGTCATTCGACATGGCTAACCATGCCATGCTATGTCAAGATATAATAAAATCGCAGCTTCCAGTTCTGGCAAAACGTTGATTACCAGCTATCTGTGGGTCAGTTGAGTTCAAATGCATCAAGTCAAAACCGCGTATAATCAAAAAGTAGTAGGTTTTCCAACGCTGCTTGTACCCTCCGACGCTGTTTATCATTCATATGGCCGAAATCCCTTCCACGCCAGCTGTGGATAAATATATGGTGGCCTATACTTTCATGAATCAAGGGCGCTCACAAACCCCCGAAACACACAAAGAGGCTCAGAATTATGTATAACCGAAACGCATTACTTCCAGACGACATACGCTGATTTCATAAATATCGGAAGTAAGCCTTATATAGATCGAAGGACATCCAGACCATGATCATGCAAAATCTTCTCGATTGACAAACCCGCTGACCTTCCTTTAGTGGAATACCGTACCTTCATTTACTTCCAAAGGCACAAATAATTGGGAGGCTTTCGTGGAAGTTTCCCAAAACACTTTCGTCGCTCCAGAAGTGTGGCGGTGTGAAGGGCAGCTGTGAATTTGTTATATATGTACCAATAGTGATGTATATCTGCACTGGGCTCCGGGCACACTGGCATCGCGGACAACGAGGAGGCCGACTGGCTTGCCAAAGAGGCACTCTCTTTGGGTGCTTTTAGGAAACCATGCTGAAAGAGGAGATGCCGATTTCTCTCCAAGCGATTAAACGGGAACTCGCCCTGTCCATAATCCGAAAGGCGTAGAAGGCGTGGAAGAAAACACAAGGATGCAAGGTGTACACGGTTATATGCAGAGCGTATGACATGAAGCTCACGAAGTTTCTCCTTTCCCTCAAGAGGGAGGACGCTAGGCTACTGGTGGGTGTTCTAACTGGATATCGCATGCCTTTAAACTGGCTCTGACTAACGACAAGATCCGTGGAAGTTGCAGAACGCAATGCGAGACTTTGAGCATATCCTCTGCGAGTTTCCAGCCCTTAGAAAACTGAGAGTTAGTCAGCTGGCAGCAGGTTTACTACCTAATCCGGAAGCTGTCGCCAAGGTAGGGTAAAACAAGGTGTTTTACCAAGAGATCTGCCATGTTCTTCAACATTTCTTCTGGTACGCAGTGATAAGCTGTCCAAAATGGTCGTAGTTTATCTGGTAACTCTATGGACCTTAATGGTCTCTGCGCAGCCACGCAGTGGCTGACCAGCATGCCTAATCTAACCTAAGGGCGATTAGAGAGTATAAATCATGTTATGTGATTAAGCCTCTTCGGACCCCAAGAAACTCGAGAACTACTTTAAACCAAACGTCGAGCAACAAGAAGGCTGCAAACTTCCCAAAACCTAGCGCACCATTTACCCTTAGCAGGTGATCATAGGGAAGGTAAACGCCTTTAAGGCCATCGAAGTTCCACCACCCGTTACAAAGGAAGATGTTTGTAGTTACAAAACATAGAATAAGAAGGCAATTTCCTCAACTTCTATGCCGCCTTTTAGTTTTAGGCAGAAGAACATTACGTACTCCTCGCAAACTATACCTTCAACACCTTGCAGAGGTCTCAAAAGTTGCTGCCTCCATAAGCCCAACCAGAAGTCGCTTAACGAATCGATTAAGACGCCTATATATAATAGCGGTAAAATATTTAGTATTTAATTTGATTTCAAAGCATCGAAAGAAACATGAAACACGACTGAGAATTTTTTAAGAGCTATGGATTTGGATAAGTTTAATATTGATAACTAAAATGGTATACTTTCATCAAAGCTTTCGTCTATTTATTTATTTTTTTAACAAAGTAGATTCGACGTCGAATTGCCCAATTTTTTAATAAAACTATTAATTTGTAATATATGTACTCAGTTATAAATTATATTATTTTTTATTTCTGCCGACTTTGCCATCAAGCATGTCAATAAATGCAAATAAATCGCAGGCGCCATTGATCGCCACAATTCCAGTACCATTCAGTACTTAGCGCACCTTTCCCAAGAACTGTCAAATGTCAGAGAATGACAATTGATTTGAAAGCCGCATACATCGAACGAAAAAAGAGAAGCTGCCTTACCAGTATTTATAAATATTTTACAATTATGCTAGAAAACTAGGAACAATATATGTACATATGTACGCACTTGAAGAGAGAAAAAACTTACGTAGCAAGTTGACAATTATGACAGACAAACGTGATGTTGGGGAATGCCTCAAAGTACGTGCGTAGAATTTTTAGAGAAACTGCAGAGAAAAAGTAGGAGAGTGGGATAGCATTATGCATAACTTAGAATTAAGATGATTAAATAGGTGCAGTAATTGTTTGATGTGAGAAACGGTTATTATAGGAAACAAGTACATATACCAAAAAGAGCCACGTTAGGTTATTCAGGCTATTCATCGACCAAAATTGAGGTAAGTTGAAATATCACCTCTCGTTTTTTATGTAATTTAGTAAGTTGCACCTCTCGCACCACTAGATATAACTTCTTACTACACTATGCCTAAAATATGCAACGTAATTAACAAGCCTAAACTTGCGTCATTACTTCGCGCACACATATGTATTTGTAAACACATATGAACTTCTCAAACGATGTATAAAGAAACGTTTATGAAGTCGGAAGCAACTGCTGAATGGCTCTTTTACCGAACGTATTAAAATAACGGCGCAGAATCGCTAAACTCTTCCCACTTATTGAATGGTAGAAGTTTATTATCAAGTATCCATTATCCCACTTACTAGGCCTATGAAATTAAAAGTTGACTTCAGAATAATTCAATAATCTAATTTTTCAAACTACTCACAACACAATCGTTAAATCTCAGCGTACCACACGAAATGGGTGGTCATCAAACTGACAAATCATTTGTCAGTTCTAACTCGAATAGTAAATCATAAAGTTCCGACAAACAAAAACAAATTGAATTAGAATAATAAAAACCGCATACAAACACAATTGCAAAACAAAAAGCCCACGCTTTTGCTTTTTAAAATAAGCAATACCTATTCACGCGCTGTAACGTGGGTGTTCCAAGGATCTCAGCTAAATTTAACGCAAAGTTAAGAGCGCATACAAATACAACAGTCAAGCACACACACACGGCAGTTAGTGCGACGACGGTTTGTCGGCTTATTTGTAGTGATGATGATAGCTATTCTCCTTCTTATTATTACTACAACTATGTATTTATCTTTGTGTCTTCTTCTCTAGCAATTGAGTGACTGACTGACAAAGTCGTCATTTCATTTTTTCCGCCGAATGACAATGTTAGGTATGACGGTGTATACCGTCAAAGGATGCGCGCGCCCCCACAGCAAAATGGCACACAAAATAAAAATAATCTAGAGAAGACCGCGTACAAAGCCAACTTCAATAATGTTCACCACTTTAGTTTGCTGCGCCGTGGTTTGTCTTGCTTTGGCTGGGTTTGCTTTGGTGTGTTTTGGTTGGCCATAATGTATTATACGCCTGGGTATGTACATAATTTCAATTAGTATTCAAATCTTATGCCAGCTGCCTGACTGGAAGCATGACAAAGTGAGCGTAGTTAATTCGTAGGCAAGAATATTTTATGTTCGCTTATTTTTGTATTTTCTGCAATTGGTTTAGATTTTCTATGGTTTTGCTTGGTTTCGTGTTTAAATAAATAGGCTTGTTGTGGGCCGTTCAGTTGATTACAAGAAGATGAGCTCATAAACTATGCTACGCTTTGCCTTTTCTTGTCGTCCAGATTTATGAGTGGTTATGAGAAGTTGTGGAGACAGGTTGACAGGTGCAATGTTGTGATTGAATAGAATGAGGTATGAGTACTTCCTATAGAAATTTAAAAGCAAAGCATAAATAATTTAAATCCGCACAAAAAGTCATTTCGCCAAAAGTGCCATTGAAAATTACGAGTATTACAGAAAAGGAGGAAGCCTTTCTAGGTCGGAAACGCTGAGATAACAGGTTGAAGCTAAAGAACTTGACTACGTTTCCTGCCAAAGTGAAAAAGAGAAAAATGAAGTCTGACGTGAAAATCGAAACCTCCGACGAGAAACACGAGTTTTGTGATCATTTATGTATATTGATCTTTCCAATTTTTGAACCCTTTCTTGTGGTGTTTCTTCATCTTCCACTTCTTCTTGTTTGTCGCTGAACCGATTAAGCGGTTTTGGTCGAGTCCATCTCTCTTTGGTATTTCCATCCTAGAGGAGCCTCTATGCCTGTTCGTATACCACGACTAAGCCAGCGGAACTTCGGTATTTTAACTCGATGCCTTATATATACCTTGTTGTAAAGCCCATACAGCTCATCGTTCTATCGCCATAGCCAATGCACGAATGCCTGTAAATCATACGCAGAGTCTTTCTTCCTCTAGCGCTCCCAGGATCTTCTCATCGGGTGTTGTCAGGGCCGACTATTGTCCTCCCTATTTCAGCGCGCATAATATAATAATTTCAAGACCAACATTATTTTCAATGTTTTCTTCTCTTGCAAATATTCTTCCTAAGCGATTTATTTCTGCAGCTTTATTAACTCCACCACCATCAGCTTAAATAGTCCCACGATAGAGTGCTGACACCTCTTTTGGTATCCAATGGTCCGAAAGGTCCTTACCAATTCCAACGGAGCTGGTGGTGTTAGGTTAGATTACAGTGGTTGCCACTCTGCACAGTCCAGAAGATAGGCACTCTTAGGCCACTCACCTCCATTATGATACTATTTAAGAAAACTCTTGTTCCGTTTCTACAGTTTCCGGTGTGAAATTGAATGATGCGTTGCAGGTCGCGGATGCCCACAGAGTCAAGCTTAGATGAACATTAAAAGAGTGGGGCAGTGGTAGAGATAGTGCTCTACACTGTCTATATCCACCTTGTCCGTACAACCACAACCAGTGTTGCCGCGCAGAATTTTTAGTGGTAGCTAAATTCCTTCAAAAAAGGGGCTAAAAAAGAGCTAAAAAAAGTCGTTGTGGCTAAAAATGGTAGCTAGAATTTTTACTTACATATACATATATAAGTATACACGTAACCATTTTCAATAAGTAATGGTATATAAAAACAATGAACTCTTGAAAAAAAGCTAATATTTTATCCAACCAAAAACCTTTTTGTATAAAATGGGACATATACGACACCAGCTTGCTGGTTCCAGCAAGTGATTGTACCATCAGGCTCGAAGCATATAACTTACCAGCATGCTGGTACAATATTTATTTCTTTAAAAATGAGGTCGAGGAAAGATCGAAATGATTAGAGCCGAAATTTCATAATTATTCTAGTATTTTGTTAAGCATTGTTTTCTTTGTAATTCACAACTGCAATATCTTGAACGTAATCTTCCACAAACACGGCTTTGACTCATATAGTGCAAGAAATATCCGCAAAAATACTTTTTACTTAGAAAATTGAGATAATTTCACCACTCACGACACCAGTATGCTGGTACAATCACACCTCAAGAACATACATGGTCAATCGATGGTCAATCGATGGGTCGTTTAACAAATTTAGCATATTAAGGGCCGTGAACTTATCTATTTTAAACTATAGTTAAATCGTTAACAGATAAGTTAACAGCCCCAACACTTTTACAGTATGTATGGATAAAAGCGTAAGGAGCATACAATACATATATGTATATACATCAGTCTTTCTTAGTTTAAAAATTCATCTCTTACATAAATGCAAAAAAAAACAAATTAAGCATATACAACTTTTTCATGCCAAGTATGAATAAATTTTAAAAAGGGCTAAAAAAAGGGCTAGGGGCAATTTTAAATTTATGTGGCCAAAAAAAATATATGGTAGCTAAATTTAGCCACCAAAGGGCTAAAACGGCAACACTGACCACAACAAAAATCGTAAGTGGGATATGCATTCGCATACCATGCGCTCCCATTAAGCCGCGCCAAGTAAAAGTGCTTACAACAGCGCTTTCACTTGGCCAGATCTTCTTAGTAACTAAACTCGCGGAATCCTTCGCCCTTATTTTGCGGATTGGATACTATTGGGTCATAGGGTGGCCATTTTTACAGCTGGTAACCCCTGTGGAAAACGCTATACTGGTCAGGCCGCCGCAGTCTGAGATTAAGTGAGAGGTTTTTAGAGTAAATTCCGCTACCAACCGTGTTGTCGAGACTTGACGCTCCCGTAAAACATGAATCTAAGTCCGAGCAGTTTGTCTAGTAACTTCTTTCAGGAATTTTAATAGAAAATCTATTCCGAAAGAAGAATATTGGGCTGGTGGGTTCACGTGAAGTCGCTAGAATGGTGCACCGAAATTTCGAGTGGCCGAATATAACATACAACGATCTTGTTGGTTTTACATCTACCGTAAAGGCCGGTAGGAAGAAGATCTAGTAGAGCTTCTAGTTCACTACAAGTGGCACAAGTTGTCCTGAACTGAAACCGCTCTCTGGAGAACACCCCTAGTAGCATTGGACCTCTCAAAGGCGTTCGACACCGTCTCCCACTCCACGCTACTAGAATACATGGAGGCTTCCTATCCCATAGGGACTCAAAAGGTGGTCAGCGAATTATCTGACTGTTTGACATTCGTCATTAATTTTCAGAGATAAAACTAGCAAACCCAGAAGAATGAAACAGGAGGTCCCACAGGGTGGTGTCCTTTCCCCGCTTCAGTTTAATCATTATATATCAAAGCTCCCTCAGCCATCAGAGGTAGTTTCCATTATCTACTAAGCTGACGACTACTCGATAATTACGTCCGGGAATGGAACTGATGACTTGTGCTCGAAAGTAAACCGTTACCTCTTCACTGCAAGGCGCTAAACGCTCTCCCCTACAAAATCCTCAGTAACCCTTTTCACCACCTGGACGAAGGAGGTCAGCCTGAAGCTGGGTATTCACGTCGAAGTTAAACCAAATCCGACGGTATATAAACCATACCTTGAAGATACCTTCGACAGTCTGCTCTCCTTCTCGGCGCTTATAAACGCAATCATCAATAAAGTACAGAGCCACAACAAAGTCTTCAAGTCGCTAGCTAGCAGCACCTAGGGAAAAGCTAAAGAAACGTTGGTGGCAAGATAAAAGGGAATTGGCCGGCCGGTTCTAAACTACGCAGCGCCAGTGTGATCGCCGGAGACCAATAGGATGCTGTGGACGAAGCTACGGACAACTCAAAGTACAGCACTCCGGACAACGACCGGATGACTTCTGATATCACCACAACATCAGCTACGTACCAAGGCGCAAATGCTCCCCGTTAGGGTCACAACACAATGCCATGCAAGCAATTCTTAGTAGGGAGCCACAGTTGTGGGCACCCGAACATACATTTGCTTGCAGAGGAGACTTGGCCAAGGCACTACGGAAGGCAGTTATACAAACCAACGCACGAAGTGCAGAAGTTCATAAAGCAACCTCTGGACCCAAAAGCATACCGGAAGGTCATGAACGGCATTCACAGGGAATTAGTATTGACCTACACTTACGCTCGACCAGTGAAAACCGTTCTGGGAACACAACCACCTGACGTGGACGAGCTAGAGCTTCGTCTGCCTCGGGAGACTCGAAACAGAATAGCCCAACTTCGGTCTGGCTATTGCAGCGGGTTATACCTTTACCTAAGCAGATTAGATGCAGATGTGCCCAATGACTGCACGGCTTGCGAAGAGACACTAGGTGGCTTTAGAAAATACGCTCTCGTCTTGAAACATCCCGTTAGTCGCCTAAGCCCTAGACTGCATTTCCTGGAGTTTCCTTAGAAGCTAACATCTCAAGCTCTACACATGCACGTATTTTATTCTCTTTAACTTCATTACGGAAAATTCATATGTATGTACATATGTGCATTACTTAAAGAATGCACTATTGCAGGTGTGAATATGTTTGTGTATTTACAGCCGCGGCTAGAAATTATTGATACCAATTTTAATCTAATTACTAACAAGCCTGTCTATTGGGCAATTAGGAAATGTTGCAATCATAATCCACTAGAGACTCTTAAGTACTTTTAGCCGCAGACATACATATGGAGGCATGTAGGTACTGTGGTCGTGCAGTGCGGTATTGCAGACCATGAACAATTTTTGAAGATGAATTTAATGTGAGGTAGTTGAATTTAACGAGCCTTTTGCAAAGCTTAGTGAACACACACATAGGTACTCGTAACTAAGATGTAACTAGCACCTAAAATATGTACCTATCTCGGTGTTTTCCCAGCTAAAATCAGCTACTTAGTATCCATGGAACTGTTTCAGCTGAGTAAATTTATAAAGACAGTATTGGTGCAAGTAAATAGTTTGATTTGTTTAGCTGAAGCAACAATTTTGATAGCAATCAGTTTTAGTGTGAGTAAAAATGTTTGATGTGGTGTTGTTATGTAGTTGAGTAAGCCTAGCATGAAACCAACCAATCTAACATCAATATGTAGATACCCTCCGGGAAATTCATTAGAAACGCAAAATAAGCCGACAACTGATGTCGTGCAAGTCAAAAGTATGCCATAAAACGTCATTGCTGCCCGCTCGCTGACCTTCTCAAGGGCCACCAATGAAGTTTCCATGCACTATCACCGCGTATCATTCAAGGCTTTACTTCTGCAGACTGAAAGGTATAATATTTTATAAAAATTCTTGTCATTGACCTTTTATTTGGCTCGGAGTTTTCGAAAGCGATTTCAGTTTTTATATAGTCACAAACCAAATTACTGACATTTCTTTAGCACTTCTTTTTCCTACAAGGCTATGCATGCATTCCAATTTTATGCCTTCTTTGCTGTAACTTTGCAAAATTGCTTGTTATTTTAGTTTAATTACTGTCTTCTGCTTTCATTTCCCAAGCAAAGTACTCAAAGTGTTTTAGTTATTTATATGTAAATTTTGCTAAAATAACCGAGCACTCAAAATTTGCGCAAAACATACATATTTACATACATAGTACACACATGTAGCATTAAATATAATACATGAGTACGAGTTTACCAACTGTACACAGCGTCCACTCATTGATTGAGTGAGCGACTAATTGATTGTTGCAATATTAAGTCAACCGCACTGACTGACTTACTAACCCTTGAGACTTTCGACTCTTTTCTGTAGTTGAGTAAATACATATGTATTTGTTGGAAATAAACCACTTCAAACGAATTTGTGTTTTTGCATAGTTGATTGGCCTTTTTAGTAAAACAACTAAACACATATAGATATGTACATATGTGTCTAGGCTATATGTACTAAGTAAGTTAACTAACCACTAGGGCGCACTTGGGGGTTGGTGTATTAAAAAATCATTACATTGCTAAGAGATTTGGGTTACATTTAAAGGAAATTGCAATGAGTACACATACATAATTTTTTTAAATAACTCGGCGTCACTAAAGTTTAAAATTGGCTATCGCGAAGAGCAGGTCGAAAAAATAGCTCTGCTTAGAATTTTGTTCAATGTAGGCAAGCGTAGAACCCACTCGAATGATAGTAAATTTAATAGCTGTGCCGTTTCTAGAAAGCCAGTAATCACACATACATACATATGTAGATGGCGCTGACAGCAACTAATTCTACATATTTCATCTGTCATGAAGAGCACATGACAGGGACTTAATAACTAGTTCAGGATGAGAACTTTGTCTTAAAAACCGAGAGGCCCTTCCTAATTTCAACGGAGCTGGTGGTGTTAGGTTAGAATACGGTGGTTGCCACTCTTCACAGTCCAGAAGAGAGGCACCCTTAGATCACTCACCTCCATGATGATGCTATTTGAGCAAACTCAAAACAAAGACAAGTTTTTGAAACTTGAAAACATTCAAAGCAAAACCTTTTAGGCCAATAATTCTTACCTCTTTTGTGCTAAGAGAAATGGAGAAGGTTAGAGAAAATATTATCAGCACGAGCACCCTGAAGTGCGCTCCGTTGCATCTAAGCCAGCTTGCATATGTATACGGCAGGCAAGTCCACGGACACCGCTTTATACCATCTGACGTCGAATATCAGGGCGGCCTCGAACGGGGAAGAACAGAGCTATGTGACTTTCTCGACATTTGCGAGCAAACTATTTGTAGTTGGATAGCAAGCATACCTCGAACCACAATCGTTGAAACCGAAATAGGAGAAACGTGGTTCAGCTGAAAACAGTAAGAGAATACCCGCGGGGAACCCCCTGTATGAAGCTTAATAGAAGATGATCCCCTCCAGCTTCTCGCGGATTATGGAATTCGTTGCCAAGCCTATTTCTAAGTGCGAGAGTACTTTTACTAACTCTATTCTAAGGTTCCTTAACGTAACGAAAGGATGGTGCGATAAGACGGACTTTAACAGGAACCCAACTAAAACCCAAGTCACTCCTTTCACCATAAATAGGGTACTTCCAGCTATGAGAAATATAACCTTAAATGGATTTGCAACTGCTTGTCACTAGCGAAGTTAAGCTTGTGGTATGTAGCGAAGTGAAGTATCTAGGACTGGAATCGTGGAACGAGCGCTAACTAATTTCGTTGGAAACAGTTTTATCAGAGGAAAAGTTTATTTTAGGGAAGAGACTATACTTCGCAATGGTCCACAAACGAATGGAAAACTCTCGCGAGCATAAAAGCAGGCATCTAAGGGCCCAGAATTAGAATAACGGTACCAAAGGGAAGTTATCTGTGTGCAGAGATAAACCAAAGCTCAGAGAAGATTCGCCCTCAGAGATAGGCAGATGGCATTTAAGGACTTTCATCTTTAGTATCTTGGTCGTCGAATGTGCTGCTAGTTTCAGTAGGCGGGAGAGTAGTCTAGGAGCTATAAGACCACAATACGTGTACGTTTACCCTCTACCGCCTAAAGCTGTTCTAAACATTTGAGGGGCCCTGATTTGTGTAATTTTAATACCCAGCTTTAGCCATCTCTACCACGCCTTATTCATTGCCATCATCTGCATCTTCACTATCAACATTATACTCCTCTCCTTTACTACAGTCGCTCGTCACAGCGCTTACTTTGGTTTGCATTGCGCTTCGCCGTAATTTAACGCACGCATTTTGCATTTGTAATTCATTATGACTTCTGATTAATTCGTACTACCTAAGTACTAGGTATGCACCAACGGCAACCTGAAGCGTGCGCAAATCTGCTGCTGCTACTTCTACTTCTTCCATTTACTCGCTAAATATGATGCTTGCCACTTGTACTATACACAACCAAGTTGCAGAGCTCACGCGCGCCACTTAAGCGAACATTGAATGACGTTGGACTGCAAATGCGAATACAAGAATGCATTCATGAATGTGGCAGTCGCAGTTGCTTTGACATTGAATATGGCTTTGTATTGAAGTTGGAGCAATGACGCTTTGTTGTCGCCGCTGTCCATCTAAGTATGTACATAGCTTCTTTGACAAAGTAAAAATAAGAAGCGCAAAGCTCACAGAACAAAAGCGGTTAACATAAATTCTGCTAAAAAAAAAGAATAGTTGCTTCACACGCCGCGCTTGACGCTCTTGAATTGTATTTCGTATTTCATGTTTATGTGCGCCTGGTTTGTTTCCTTCCTGCGTACTTCAGCCTTTGACTTTTCCTTATAAGCACTGGTGTAATTCGAGCAGCGCTGTTTTCTTCAAGCCTTCCTCTCTTCACTTTACTTGTTTGCACCTCCTCTATCTTGCCACACCCATACTACTGTTTGGTGCTTTCCCTCTCTCTATGCCATTGCTCTTTTTATTTAGCTTCGCTGTTTTTTTTCATTTTACGGTGTTAAAGCTACCGCCATTTTTGTTTGTTTAATTTTATTTAGCATTCCAAATGTAGAGTCGCACTTAAATCTCTATCGCTTGTAATGTTTGTCCACTGTCAAATGCTTGAACTACCTTTATCACCTTCACCTACCAGCCGCGTTTTCCTCCTTGCGTTTCCCTCTCCTCCCATTCTTTGGCAAATGTTTCGCTCACGTTATTGTGGTTTCAAGTGTTTGACTAATTGCATTCATTTTCGGTTTTGTCCGCCAAGTTCTAAGCAAAAAAAAAAAGCAATACAAATTCACTCTGCATTCATTCGACTTATCAGCTCGGCATCTTGGCTAGCATTTAGCCGGTTTCTGATGCATCTTCAAGCTGTTCTTGATAACCAATCTCTTTGTTACACATCCACTTTTATAGTTTCGGCAACAAGAATAATTGTTGTATGTAGTTATTTTACGTTCGTGTGCTGCTTGAATTATTGGGCTTGATTTCTTCTGAAACGATCCATACGTGATTGCGAGAATTAGTGCAACGATCTTCTTTGTAGATCTTTACGCGCGATAATCTCGCCGCGATTCCATTTCGCTACACATAAATTAGGCGACAATATATTGCTGTGATAATGACTACATGTGGTGTAGTTGCTTGACGATGATCATGACGAATATTTACCTACAGCATTGCAGCGAAAAAGAAGATCACAACTAGAAAAATTCGGTTTATTTTTTACTAGCTGAGAAAATTCCAGCACCCCAGGAATTTCTTAACAAAAAACAAATTCAAAAGCCAATTTTTTATTTAAAAAGTAACACACTTAGCTCTATTTCAATCCAAAGTATTCGAAATAGGAATCAGCGCACAGAAATACAAATATTCGTAGAAGGAAAAGGTGACCAGGGATTAATTTTAACGGGAGGTGATCGGCAAGGTTTATTTCTCCATTTTAGCTTTTCCCTTTGGTTTACTTGTACTTGGTATGAGCAATTACCAACGGCCAAGGCGGTATCCCTGACTGCTCAATGCAAACACCAGCGACCAGGCTTCTCCGACCGTCCCAACAAAAGCAGGTACAAGGTATGCCACTAGTCTTAGATAACCATTCATTAATACTAATTCAAATAGGAATCCAATTTAAAATGAATAAGAACTTATTTCGGTGACTGCATTACCGACGACAGGGTGGATGTCTATGCTAGTTTTGCAGTTTCTTTGTGTTCTACGCTAACTGAGCAAATAAAGCACACGATTCCTTCATCCGCGGTAGCCGAGTGGTAAGAGCTGCGTACTACAAGCCTGTAGGTCCCAGGTTCGATCCTCGGTTAGAGCGATTGCCAAAAAAAATTTTGTTTTTATTATTTATTTTATTTTTCTAAATTTTATTTGATTTATATATTTAATTGTTTTTTATTTTATTTTCGTTTGTTTTATTTTATTTCACATTTTTTATTTTATTATCAGTTAATTTAAATTTCTAGAGTTTAATTTTACTAAAAAGTCAAAAACAACTAACTAAAAACAACTTAAAAAAATATAGAAGTTATAATTGAATCAATAAAAAAATTAAATGAATATTCTACTGGCCGTGGGATTCGAACCTACGACCTCGCGGCTCGTTAATCCGCATTACTGCCGTCTGTAAAGGCACAATTTTGATCAGATCAATTGCGGCGTTAATCCGGATCAACGTTTCCGTCTGTCTATGCTTTAACACTGATTGTTTGACCGCAGTTTTGCAATCGAAATGATGACTCGAGCATAAAGGTGGGGTGACCACTTGCAGTTCATAACCTTGTGCAGACTTTATTTTAGTCGGAAGAAAGCTGGTCCGTTGTTGCAATTCGGAAAACAAAATTTTAACTAAATTGCGCAACAACTCCGCAGATTTTTATAGAAATGCAATGCACCCCCCCTCCCCCCGCCGCGAAGTAAAATCCTATGGTAGTTCCACGGTGGGAAGGAAACGAAGCAAGGATGGGTTTTTAGTGCGGTAAGCCGAAAGACCAGTTCCACCCTTTTCGGCTTTCAATTTTTTGCGCCACCTTTAAAAAATAAAATATATGTCCTATATAGCTCGCGTTGCGCAAGACCACAACATGGACCTGTGGGCGGCGTCTCCTTCTCGGCAGCTTCGTGACATTCCTCATCGTGGAATGCGCCTACCGCTTAGGCGGCCGTAAATAATAAGTAAAACCACACGGTTCGTATATGTCGGTTTATTGAAGAGTACTCATAGAGAGCAGCTCTGAGAGGCGATTGACGAATAAATTGGCCGTCTATTGGAATTGCAGCTTTTCGACATTCCGGTTTCCTTGTACTTCTGGACGAGCAGTTTTGGCTGAACAAAGGCGTATTTTGGCTGGAACTAGGTCGATGTCGAATTGCACGCTCTTCTAAAACACTGGAAAACAGCCCACGTAGATTGATGAATGTTTTTATGCTTGTGTAGAGTTTCCAAAAGTTCGACATCAGGGCCCTTTTTTGCCACCCTGGCATTTAAATCGGCAAGCTCAATTTCGATATCGTGACTGGAGCAGCGCCCGTATTAGAAGACATTCTTACACGCTTCATCCTTCTCTTTCGTCGGAGAGTGGGCACAAATCAAGCAGACGTTAAAGAATTTCGCGTTGCTGCGGTCTATGATTAGGTGCTTGTTCGCCGGTATAAACACCAGTACTCGGCGATGAAGTGTTTCTCCCACCACAAATCCAACACAGAATTTACGCTTTTTTATGAGGTAGCTGTATTAAATATCGCAGGTATCCTTTGGAAAGCGGTGATGTCAGCTTTTGTTTTCAACTAGCCGACAAAGACCCCTTCGCCATTAAAGGTCCTTTTTTTTTCTTTTGCCGTGGTAGTCATCAAAATAAGGGGGTCTCATCCGAACCTTATTTTGTATTCCTTTCGTTGGTGGTTACAGGAGGGTTTCGTCTATTCACAATTACCTGGCTACCATACAGGTGTTGTTCGGTTGTTACCCAGAGGATACCTGGGGGGCAATTCTGCTATGAGATACGAAAGAGAAATGTGATGCGATAGGCAATCGCTGCGGCCTATTACTTACGATGTATTTGCCTATCGCATCGCATTGCTCTTTCGTATCGCATTACAGAGTGGAGGCTAGTCTGAACCTATTTGCGCCACTCCCTGGTAGATGGCTATCAAAACTTTCCCCAAATGCGTGGACTTCTATAACCGAAACCATTCTCCAGCACTGCAAAATCTTTTTCCGAGTATAATAAAGCTATCAGCTGATATTTTGCCTTGTCACTTGCAACTCGTGCACTTAAATCTAATATTCCTTTAATTTACAATCTCAACACCCTCCAGCCTTATTTGCAGCAAATTACTCATGACTTGATTAACAAATTCGTTTCAAAATTCCACTTTTATTACGGTAATTTTTCTTCTTAACTAGTTAACATATGAAAGCTCACTGGAGCTGAAAAATCTTAAATGTTCGAGGCATTGTTGATTAAGCGCTCAGCCAGCTTTGAGGCGCGCATGCAACCCAATCATTGTGATCATATTTTTCATGTCATGACAACACACACACACACACATAGCATATGAGAATACTAATGTGTAAACAAGCAGTTTCACATACATCGAAGACTATGTCACCACAATGAAGCGCAACTTATTCCTTCAAAAGCTGCTAGTACTTGCCTTCATTTGTGAGATTAATTGCTAATCTGTCCCCAGCGGGCGGAGTAATGTTTCGAGACGGGCGGGCGGGCATTCGTGTAGGGTAAGCTTGAGCCGATTCTTTGTATAGGTAGGCGCTTCGAAGATGTCTCTGAATGGCCGTATAGCAAGTCGCTGTATTTGATTGCTATGTCGAGTCGCAGCAAGGTGCACACAGAGCGGGTAGGCGTTGCTAGACTGCCATGTATTATATTGCAAAGAGATATGTGTGTGTGTGTATAGGCATGTATCCTTAAGCGGTGTACTATATGTGCATACACATGAGTATAGAGATGTCTACCTTGTATGCATAAATTTATATGTCTATATATTTTATGTTGGCACCTCTTTCAGCGTACAAATTGCGCGCTTTAACGCCTACTTTTTTACGAGCTTTTTCTTTGGCCATTCATAACTCGTTTTTTTTTTTAAGTGTTTCTTATCCTTTTCCTTTACTACACATACATAACTATCTACATGCATACTTTGCTATTTTCGTCTACCAACATTAATTTGTTTTTGCCTTCACTTTAAAGCCACTTTTATCCAATTTGTTGCACCACAAAAATTGTTATCATTGTTGTTGTTATTGTCATTGAGATTAATGTCATGATTTTACTCATTTACTTGCTTTCATTATAGTAGGTATATACATATGTATGTATATGTGTTCCTTTAAGCCAATCTACTTGCAACATGCTTGCAAATAGTCGCATTTTTCCTGGAATTAATTAAGTTTTATTTGTAAATTTTAAATGCTTGCACATATTTAGCTGCATTTTATTTGCAATATGCAGCCATGCCACATAGTTAGCTGCGCCGTACAGCTCTCAACCACTCTTATTGCAACATCACCTTCCCTGGGGGCGCAAAGGCACTAAATGCAATGAATTATTCTTTGGCATTCCTTGCTTTGGGGCAATGGCTTGCATTGAATATTAATGAATTAATTTCCATGGCAAACAATGCACATTTATACAAACACACACACACACACAAACACACGCGCATACATAGTAAAAGTGAAAGACAAGTGCATGTTGCAACTAAGCTAAAAAATGTGCCACAAATTGGATAATGGTTTAGGTGAAGGAGGAGCGGTTTGTAGTTGTAAGCGACAATTTTTGTTATTGTAGCCGCTAGAGGAATATCAGTTATGTATTACTTAATAGTAGAGTAGATCTAGTACTGTAAGTCTTTCTGGAACAATGCGCTGTAGGCGCCTAAGTCATTTTGGCCTTCTTCCATATAGTTTAGGTTGGGTTAGGCAGGCTTATCCGCGAGATGTCACAACTATCATTAGTGGGTCCTCAATGTTACCTAGAAAGTGGAGGCATAGGCTTAGACCTTAGCAAAATTTGGCGACATGTTTTGACACAACTTTATCTCCTTTATCCATACCTTTACCGATGATATTATGGACCTAAAACTGACAGACAGCCGATTTCGTAGCACATGTACACGACTAAAGACCTATCCTTATCCAAATCAATCGATAAACCGCTTTCTGATCCCTTTTGACAATGTGTTTTCACTTATTTGACGACAAATGCCACTGAATTTGACATAGTGAAAGCCAGCCTTAAGTGTGCCTGCCGCTGCTTGACAGTGAGTCTGGCCGGGAAAAATTCCCCTGCCAAAGTCGATCATTTAAACATACATTCGACTGCTCTCTTAATGTTAGTTCTGCCCGATGCTGGCGTCCTGTATGAAAGAACCATCCACCAATACTTCCGTTAAGCAATCCGTGTAGAAATTCACCGGTGTTGCATTGCAAATACTGCTTCCCATTCGTTCATACTTCAAGGTGATGTGTGTGTCGAAAGAGCTCAAAACCCAGTCTACCCACATAGACATCGGATAAAGTCGAAGCCTCAGAAACCTTTCTTTGTGTTTTCTGACGAGGGAAAATACAAACGCGTGCGATATACTTGTACTTCATCTTCGCAAAGCGTACTTTTCGCGCCCCTGATTGTATGTTTTTTAAATGAGAACTCGCCAAAGTTTTTCGTTCCATCGCTAACGCTAAAAAGCGCCTAATATATTTTAACACTATTTAAATTTGCAGTTAATATTTTGACGGCAAAAGTAAAAAGCTAAAAAAGCTTAATAATTTTATCAAAAAGCTTCCAACAAAGCTAAAAGCAAAACAGGATTTTATCCGGCTAAACACAAATAAAAAAAGCTAAATCTAGCCGGAAAATAGATGAAATGTCAACACTTGCTCTCACTGTTTCTCACTAACTTTTGGGCTTATTACCAGATTCTAAGATCGGTAGTGAGCAGCGCATTCCCCGCGTGACGGTATTTTTAGCTTTCTGAAGGTTTTTCATTTACATGTACTGGGTAAAGTTCTGATTACTTCCGCAGAGACATGACTAGTTCAGCTGTTGTTTAGTTTCCATTTTCAGGTCGCTCATTGGATGGATGCATGCAGCTCCATTTGGTTATGTTTTTTTTTTTAGAAATTTTTGGTTGTTTGGCCTGTTATCAAAATCAACTGGATATCATTTTAGCTGATTTAGATAATGAAGTCCTTCATGGCTACGCCGGGTTTTCCTTATCTGATTAGAATGCCTTCAATTCTCTTCTGATTTATTTCACAATCACAATTTCTTTGATTCTCCGTGAATTCCTGCGTGTGTTTATTTCTCCACATAAACTTATGATGTATGTATATTTCCAACTGAAAAAGGTCGAAATATTTTCCAACCTGGTTCTAAGGCCAAATGCTCCTGCTAAAGTGTTTATCGAGGTCAAGTAGCTATACCATATGCTTGTGTAAGACTAAACTTCATAACGATACCTTTTAGGAAACCATTTGATGGAACTTAGTTTGGTGTTTGAAGCTGTCCAAAGTGGATTCTGCTCGTTAATGTATCGTCAAGAGCTCCTTCTATGTAAATCGAGGAAGGCAGAGAGTACTAACACCTTTGAGCGTTGGCCTCTTGGTCAGATGGTAGTTAGGTGACCGTAGATCTGCTTTCTCTAAATATGAACTACAACCTGGTTTCCGAACCTGCACACCCTTGTCAAGGAGCGTAGGCTTCATCTGTTTCAATTTCATACTCATAGCTAGATCCCAAGATTTCACGCAGCAATGCAAATACCCCTTTTTCAATACACAAAATTTACTTAGCTCTTGGTTTGAAAATCAGCTCGACAGCATCATTGCCTCTCCAGCCTTTCATTAGTCACAACCAAATCAACTCAACTAACTTAGTAAATCAGCAAAAATTAAGGCATAAACAACTTAGACTCACTGCTGTCAAATGATTTATGGGCGAATGGCAAAAATGTGCTCAAACGTAGATGAAGTGCAAAAAATTTCGTAAACTAAGAAGAGAAAGAAAAAATAATAAACGACGAAAATGGCACAAAAGGCGTACGTACAACACAGGAAGGAGAAACGATAGTAAGAGCCGTAAAAAGGATAGCGCAAATACCGCCAACACAAGCAAGCGACCACGCCCAACAACTAGCAACAAGCAGAATCCCCCGACAACCAACAACAATAAGAAAGCAACAGCAATTACACGAAAACGCATATATCAAAAAAAAAGCGAATACTGAATGGTTCATAACTGTTTTGGCCACAGAACAGTTGCACAGAGTCAGTTATTCATTCATTCATTCACCCGCGCACTCACTCACCCAACCCACGGCTGCTGCTCGGCGCAGTCAACGCGTTCCTTTGATGGGTTCACTTGGGTCTTCGCCCGATGCCTTGTCACAGCGCAGAGAATTCGTTGGGTAAATTTTGCGGATTTTCGACCGCTTTTTCCGCTATTATTTATTATTTACTACATAATTATTATTGTATGGTTTCGGTATGTTTGGGTATTTAGTAGTAAATCTTGTATTTGGCTTTGTGTGTTGGGCTTGGCGGATTTCGGTTGAGTTGGAATTTTCGTTACTCGCGTCAATCTGTTTGGTTGTTCTTGTTTTTTTTTTTTCTTTCTTGGTTACCCAATTTATTTTCTCCCATTCGTGTGAATTAAATTTTGCGGTCAGCGACTAATTTTGATTTGTGTGCTCACATTTCGCCGATATATGTATAGACTAGTTGTACATATAATTTGAGAAATTTCAAGTTTTCTTCTTCGCTTTGTCATTATGTATTTCATTACAAGTTGTCTCGCATAGTGCGGTGGTTGCGCTATTGTTCATGCAATTGCAAATGGGAAGTCATAAACTTTCTTGCGGTTTTCCTGTATGAAAATGATAAATGCGGTTGAAAAGCATTTCGCTTAAATATGTATGTATGTCGGTATGTTAACGCGCGTCGTATAACGGTTATGAAATGTTTTTAAGTAGAAAAGTGTTTCTCTTCATTCGCGGTTAGGAATGTGTTGAATTGATTAACTGATTTGGAATGCTCTACATAAATTATCGCATGTCATAAGTACATACAAACTTATCTACATGCATACATACACACCCGCATACAACCCATTTGACATCCCATATTTTTTGCGAAGCGGACGCGCCCCACACTTTGTCTTGATGCATTGTTTGTGGTAACTTTTGTGGCGGCAAACGGCCATTGAATGAATTCTGTGGAAATTAACTTTTATGATGTTTGACAGCAATTTAAATTTAAAACTTTCTTCGCAATGCCAACTCCCAAAATGACAAATATTCGGCGAAAATTACCAACCATTGGACGTTTTGTGTCATGCGGAAGAGATGATACTTTATTGGTTTTTCCCAATTCGATCCCTTAGTTAGGCGCTCGGGATCAAGGCCATTTCGAGTTGACAAAAAATGTCGCAGGATACGTAAATTAGTCACAGCCAGAACATGTGTCGCTACTCTCTTCAGCACTAACCCCATGCGAACATTAACGTAACATTTTTTGGCTGGGATAATTTTTTTATTCTTTACATTTTTTTTTATTAACGATAAAAAAAATATTTGAATACTTTTTGCAATACACACTGCGACTAAATAATTGTATAATTTTCTTTATGCGCCTAATTAGGGATTAAATCAGCCAAGCATTCTCTCTTCTCGTTTTTACCTAAGTTCCCAAGTTAATGTGCCTATGAGTATGGAATATAAAATAACTATTCTGGTTATGTCTTGGCTTATTATTTGTTTCGTCACTTAACCCATCATATGTGCGTATTAACATTTCTAAAACTCATGATAAAATAGTTTAATAAAGTCCAATTTTTTTACTTCTCAGTTTGCCGAGGCATTTCGTTACAAGACTCTTTTCTTTGCGAAGTTACGCCAGTTGTTCAATTAAGCATAGAGGTATTTCCGCCCTTCGTCACTATGTTGCGTTCGTGGACGTCTCTGTTGTTGTGGTCAACCCCAAAGTTTTCAGTAGAAACGATAGGAAAATGATTGGTCTGAAGTCCTTGGGGGCAACATGAGAGCTCATTCTGGCCTTCGGGATGAACACCACTTTGACAATCCTGCAACCATTGTTAATATTCGCATACATTACGCAGCTCGCGTAAAAAGGGGCCAGCCAACGCACGACACCTCAGCAGTAATTTACAGCTGCGCAGTTGTAATGCCCTTCGGATCCCGGGGATTTCAAGGGTTTGTACGAATTTATCGCCCAAGTCAAGAGAAGGTAATCCGTAAGATCAGAAAAAGCAACGCTATCTCCATGCACTACCCTTAAGAGAGTTTCATCTGGGGAACGATTAGAAGAAAATTGGGCATCCATGAGCAAGCTAAATGTATTCCCGCTACTCAAAGTCCATTGTGCTGCCTCATCCCTCAAGTAACCCATCATAGCGGGATTCCTACCAAGAAAACACCTAAATCTAGAGGATTCATGGCACCCTTCTAAGTTTTCGTAACTTACTCCTGGAGACCCTATAGAATAATTGTCGACGTCCTTAACCTAGAAAGCTCCGCCGTTCACCAAAGGCATTTGTCAAATTTCAGCGGAGATGCGCTTTCCAGAGACATGGCAAATGTTACTAAACAGTATTAAAATATTATTCCAGACCCATAACTTTCTAGGCCCACCTGAAAAATAATTCCAATGAATTAGCGCCTGCGAAGGCAACAAGTAGCACAGAACCAACAACAAACACAAACTTTTACATATTTAAGCACATATGTATGTACAACAATCAGATGCCAACATCAATTCAAAAATTCGAACGATTTGCGTCAGCAATGAAATTTTAACACGTTTAAACTTGTAGCCAACAAGCCAAAGGAATGAAGTTAACAACACAAAAGGACTGACAGTAAAGCCTGTGCGACTCGCTGCTATGACAACAACAAAAAGGAAAAAAGCAGCGCCGAGAAAAAAGTCAAAATACAACTTATAGAACTTAAGCTACCAAAGAGACAAAGAGGAGTGCAACATTTAGTAGTGCTGCATACAACAATGGCAAAAGCAACAACAACAATAATGGTGGTAGGAGGCTAGAATCAAAAGCAACAACAGTCGCAGTAAAAATAAAAATACAGATATGTACGAGTACCCTGCAAAAATCGTTGGACCATGTACTCTATTTGTGGTAAATTGGA
>NW_023458562.1:30195764-30205929 GCF_013731165.1 Rhagoletis pomonella
TATTGTGCAAAGTGCTTGCTAAGCGATTGGAAATAAAAATGGCTGGAAGAGCATAAGTTCCAAGTGCGTGCAATTTTTGTTGTTGCATGCCATTTGAATTTGGTTTTATCGCATATGTACATATGTATGTACATGCATATGTATTTTAGTACCATCGTTCGTTCGCTTATATCTCATTGTGTGAATAATTGAATACAAATGTATTTTGCGAAAGGAGAACTAAGATAATAAACATTTATAGAGCGGTTGGTGAAATTCAAGGTGAGTCAACCTTATGTATGTAAATCGAATACTATTTAAAAGAATTTTTAATGGCATTTGCTAAAAAAAAATATTCCAGGATGCGTACTAGTATTTTTTTTATTGAAACTGCATTTTTATTTTTAATTTAAAATATAATATCGGGGATTTTTAGAGCATATACTTTTTTAGTCTCCCAAAAATACGAACGTTGTTCATTTTGTTGAAAAATAAAAGAATAGATTGAGGCAAGCTCATGTCAAATTATTTGGATTACCATGGAACAAACATATATTCCGAATTTACGTTCAACTAGAATACTTGCATACATTATAGCTCAACAAAGCTCTTATTCTGCAATAAAAACAGGTTTCATTAATTTTCTATATTTTGTCTGTAATGGATCTTTGGCCGCACACAATTAGCTTAGGCAAAAAAGAACAAGAATTCAACATCATGTGGTGCTAGTTCCTAGCCTGTAAGCAATAATTTGGGCATGCGCGTCGTTTTTTCGACCTCACCTAAGGCGAGTTATTATAGTGGTAGGCGGTTGACACCAAGTCCTGTATAATCGACCTGAAAAGTGTGCAACGACAAGTGGGTTTACATACAACGGGAGGAAGTCGCTTAGCATACAAATCGGCATAACAAGCAATTTTGAACATTCCACTTATATGTAGACATCTACGCTCTGAGGCTTTGTGCTGTGGAGAACTAAAAATCTGGGGCATAGATTATGATCACAACTTCTAAGACCTTTTTCCCAACAGAAGTGACTGAGGAATATCGGTTTAAACCATGAGGAGATCTCAATCTTCACATAAATGCAAATTGAACATGAGAACATGGCCCAGCATCTTCTCTCAGTTACTGCCTTTGAATGATGGCTATGGACTCCATGCTTCGATATACTTGTTTAATTGGCATGGTAAACACATTCGATGCTTTGGCTCTACAGCCATCGGTTGGCTTGAGTCGACCTCCTGATCGACTTTATCAAAACTCTCTTTCGTTGTGGACAGTCAAGCTGCTATTAAAGTCCTTGCGCCGGTAATGACAAACTCGATATGTGTTCAAGAATTGCGGAGACCCCTACAGTAATTTCGGCAGCATATAGCTAATCACTGTTGGGTTCCGAGACGCAGTGGTATTCCAGGAAATGATTGAGCAGACGGAAAAGAGATCTGGGATAGAATTTGTAGAAGCATACAGCATTGCTTTTTTTGATTTTGCGAGTAGAGAAGATGGCTATAGCAACTACCTAGAGCTGGCAGGCTAATCTACACAATCAGGTGCACATACTCATTTAACGAAGCGGACGGAGGTCGTTGAGGCTCATAAAATCGAACGTTAGGTGTCTCACCATAGTTCTAACGGGCACTGAATCATTGGCTACACAGCTGTCTGGATTCATTTTAGACAAAACAAAAACAAAAACAATTCCATTTGAACAAACAAGAAAAATCGAACCAGTGTTACCAATCCTACCCTTTTCGACTTTGCATATTACAAATTTCAATCACTGTCCACCAAAATTTGCCATCATTTGTTGTGCACTTTTCGCTCACTGTCAGATCATATCGCAATCGCATTTTATTGCACTTATGGCCAATAAACTAAAAATCATCGCTGATTGACGCCGATTTGGCAAAACAAAAAAGATATGAAGAAAAATGTATGTAAACGGAATGGAAAAGTTAGAAATATGTATTAAAAAACCTCAGCACCAAAATCAGTAAACGCTGCCAAGTTTTAGAGTTTTTCATAAATTGTTCCGCGAGACTTGTGTCTGCTCAGCTGATCGCCGATTAGGATCGCAACGTTGGCAGCCAGTTGAACAGTTTCACTTTCAATGGACGGCACAGTTACGCCAACGCGGCAAACCAAAAAATGTATGTGGCGACAACAAATGAACCAACAACAATAAATGCGCTAAATAAAGCTGAGCAACAACAGTTTGCGCCGCAAGAGCAGCGTACAGTGACTGAAGTAATCACTAGCCAGCGATCAGCGGCGCAGTCACTCTGTCAGCAGTCAGCAAGCAACAGGCAGCGCTTGTCAGCTTGTGCTACATTTTGTTGCAAGCAAGCAAGCCAGCGTTTACAGCAGCCGCAGGCAATGTTGCAGCTCTCAGATAAGTAATTTGCTTCTTACAAGCCGCAGCGGCGTATGTTTTCCGACTCGCAAACAAATATATTTGTATTGTTGCTGCATTTTTATTTGCACTGCACTCTTATTTGTGTTTCTGCTTGTGCAACATATCTGCTAGCCACATTATTGCCGCGCAACATGCGAGTTGTAGCTTTTACTTTATTTTGCCAACGTCAACTGCTTGATTGTTTGCAGTAAAATGAAAAGTGAAAGGACTTGCAATGACTTTTCGTGGATATTTTCCGCAGCCACTGATTTTTTTATGCCGCGCGATTTCGTGCCACAAACTCACAGTCAGTCCACGCGAGTCTGCGACTGACGGTAATTTCCCTTTTTTGGGCAAACAGGCGCCGGCACCGCGCTTAGCTGTCTGCTTCGCTGACTAACTGCCTTGTGGCATTGCAGCGAACTGCTTGCGCCTATCAGCCACCTTCTTCTGCGCGGGTCCTCTCTCTGTTTCGTCTCTGCCATGTTGCCAACTTATTTTATCGCCGCCCGCCTGCCTTGGCGCGTTGCATGTCAAATTAATTGAGCTTGTGTGCCGCGTTGCCGCGCTGCGCCGCTTTTGTAGTTAATGTGTTGCACTGCATTACTTGGCAGGTGTCTGTCTGCCTTGGCCCGGCCGTTCATGCAACAATGATTTTTGTGCTTTATATTTTATTCCTTCGGCTCATTCGCTCACTATTCATTTCGTGGGTTTTCTTGTTCGTACCTTCTTTTTTTTGTTTTGTTTTGTGCCTCATTTTCGCCATATTTATCCGATTGCAGGCGCGGCGGTGTGATTGAAGCTGACTGACGTTGACAGTAAACGCCGACTTTTCTTCCCATTCGCCATTTTTGGCCTGATCAACACATTTGATGGATGGCGTGGGATATCTGCGACAGTGGTTTAAGCTTATGTAGGCATTGTACTCGCATGTGGGAAACTCATTATTTTCGTGGTTTAATGAAAACTTTCATTAATTTATTTTTGGAAATTAGAAATAAATTTGAATTTGTTTGGAAAGCCTTATGAACTAATTTGTGCATATTAAATGCAATCTATACAACACTTGTCCTTGAGTTAGTGTTAGTGTTTGTAGTGTGTGGCTAATATGAGATTCCCGTAGAGAAAAATTGGCTACTTTGCGATATTTGTCCTCAAAACCAAAATGAGTCACAGTGATTTGTTCTGTCTGAAATGGCGACGAACAGTTTTCTGATCTCTCAGCGTACGTTTTCACTTGCTTGAATAAAATAATATCTTGAGCCAACTACTTATGTAATAGCAATCTGTACCCTGTACGGGTTGATTAAAAGGAAGGTGTGAAATATGCATCTAACGTTAATTCCTAAAGCTTTCTGTACAACAGAGTTTTGCTTTTTTGAACTTTTATCTTTGTTGTTCTTGTATCGGCTACTAAACCCCACTCTGGTCGACTCGTCCGTCAAAGTTGTCATCAGGCTCACCTAAAGGGAGGTCCAGCAAGTGCGCAACTTCCATTGGGTTAGAATCATTAGCTGGGAGGGGTAATGGGGGCACGCGAATCGGTGCCGTGAGTCATGTGGCGACTCTCCGCACGCCGACCAGTCGTTGGGCACATCTTCATTCACTCTGCTTCTCAGGTACGAATTTAGACTGCTCAAATATCCACAGCGAAGTTGGGCTATTGTGGTGCGAGTCTTCCGACGCAGACAAATTTCTGCCCCGTCCACATCGGGTGGTTGTGTGCCCAAAACGGCATTCTCAGGTCGAGAGCCTATGAAACTCAAGACCGACTCCTTGTGAATGCCATTTCAGGTCGTCCTTCAGTTCGTAGAGATGCCTCCTGACGTGCCTTGGTGATGGCTCTTCTGCAAGCTGTTGTCTGTTTGCGTTCCACCGTGGCTGTGGCTCCCTACTAGGAATTACTTGAAGAGAATTGTGTTATGCTGCTTAATGGGGAGGATTTGGGCCTCGTCATGTACATAGGTGGGGTAGACGCGACATCGGAAGGAATCCGGTCGCGATTGCGCTACAACTGATGTTGCGATCGTCTAGCGCTGAAAACGAGTACCGAAATATAAAGGCTTCTTCAGCTGTGAATGTACCGAGTAGAGTCAACGATTTTTCGAGTTAATTTTTCCTGCTTTCTGAAGCATTTCTAGATAATACCATTCATGCCTATAGATTCAAATTTCAAAAAGGTCTTAAGCACACATTTCATCTTTCCTGGACTTGCTATATCCTCCACAGTCATTAAGTTACCGTCCATGTGGGTTCCGACTTTGGGATTCCTGTTGGCAAGTATTTCGTCGGTTGCCTCTCGCTTCTGTCCTCAATCAGTGTGGATTGGCTTGGTTCTTATTAAAGGGCGACAAGCATTAAGAGCAGTACAGAAGTGGTTATGATTGGTCTTTTTCATATCGTCTGAATGCCTTTGTGTACGAAGTTTGATTTCGAAAATTTCTCTGAATCTAGAATATCAAGTTATAAATAGCCTTCCAATTTTCTAATGACACCCCTCGCTCCGAAGAAAGGGCTATATTGGCACCTATGACGTCTTTTGGGTATACAGTATTACTACAGAGCCTTCAACTCGTGCGGTGGAGCTTAGTTGTTGTGAGCCCTATAGCATTAAGATAGGGTAAGTATTTCCCTTTACCCGCTCAATGTCTAACTATAATCCATAGTTATTGTATTTAATCAAAGATATGGGCATCGATTTGATGAACCTGATCACTACTCTAAGACATGACAAAATAGAAAATAAACTTCGAAGATTTAAGCCCCAAGAACCTTTCGCCAGTTGCAAGACAGAGCACCTGTAAACAAAGTTCGAGACGCATATACGCCGGTTTCCACTGATCTGCGACTAAGACACCATTTCTTGGAGAAAAAGTGTTTATCGACGCTCACTGACGTTTTTGTAGCCGCCATTTCAATCTCAACTGAACTTTATCTCTTGAATTCGCCTTTAGTAGGTCCTCTAGCGGTCCATGGTACCTAACGCCGCTTTCTTAAATGACAAAACTTTCCTTCACTCCCCATTTATCAGAGCTTTCTAAAAGCTCTCTCTCTCTCTACTGGGACTCACAGAGACTACGCTGTTCACTGCGACTTCCCTTTTCGTCTACCACCTTTTCTTTCTCCGTATTAAAAAAAACGTTTCTTCCTTTGGATTCATCTTGGGCACCTGCCTGCCTTACGAATCGGGCCCAGGGCCGATCTATCACTAATAGGTAATAGCGTGAAAGTCTTTACATGTGAATCCGGTATCACCAACAATTTATTGAACTAACTTAGGAACAAGTTTGTTTAATGTATGTAACAGTGCAAGTCTTATTCAATTTATTTGCCTTTTTCTAAAATATTTCCTATGTCTCAAAGCCAAATCACCACACTCCAAAGCCACATCCTCTATCATTTTGCCAACGTGTGCCAACTGACTTTTTTATTTGAAAGCAAAAATGTTGTAATTATTCATGTATTTGGGCGTTTGATTTGCTTATTCCACAAAACAGCAATGGATTACCGCGCCCAGCTCTGCCCGGCCCTGCCCTGTACCGCCTGCAATGTGATGTGCTCAAGCAGCGGTAAAGCGACGCCAATGATAAATGATTGTCCACCGGTGAGCAAACTTCCATAGACGTTTAGCAGTTGGCTATGCGAGAGCAGTTGGCGTTATGGCGTCACATCGCCGGCGTCTTGTGTGATCCGTGTCGCTGTTGTAATTGTTTGACACCCTGCAGCGCTGATCATTAATAATCCTTTCCAAAAAGAATCAACAAAAAAAATCTTCGCAGGGAGAATTTGTATAATGGGTGGTTTTAAATGCAGAAATTATGCAAAGAATAAAATCAAATGCAAATTTATGCCACCTTGATATAGTTTTCCTTTTGCTTGCATGCAGATTAGTACTTTCCTGTCTCCGTTTTACCATCTCCGTAGCTGATGTGCTGGCAAGTCGAACTGGCTTGTTTGCGGCATGCTGTTAATTATGATGTTGCTACTACAAATGGCTTGACTTCTTTTGGGCCAATTGTTGTGCTTCCTTGCTTTGGTTGGCTGGAATACTATGTCTTTATTAAGTTTAAGCATGTCGAACGTGAAAAATTTAATCTCATTTATTATATTTTAAATAATAAGTTGCTTAGCTTATCCAATTTATCAACTACAGTAATTCCAGAACTTAAGCTCTTCTCATAAAGAGACATAAAAAACAAACTAGTACTGCCAATTGTGCGCAGATAATTTAAGGCCTGACACAACTAATTTACCAGCAGTCGACATTCAGTAATGGAGACTAGGTAATTTTTTTTAATTCCTGGCAGATAGAAAGGAAATCAAGGAAAAAGCAGATGTGACAAGGTAATCGAAGATATATAATTTTTTTTAAATATGTCATCCCAGTTAGTCGAGAAATCAAGGAGCGTTCGTGTAATAAACTCACTTTTGAATTGACGAACTGTGAATCCGAGCCTCACGTAATGCTATCACAGTAAATCATCGAGCCAGGTTTTGCAGAAACCATCGGTGAATACCGGTCTACGTGGGCAAAACATGTATTGGTTATGGATCAGCTTGGTTCAGTATCCTACAATAGTTTTCCCAAATTGATCCATGTAACAGAGAACTTTGTGTAAAACAATTGACTTTGTAATAATCTCTCTATACACAATTTCCTATGCATAAATAATTTCTTAGACATCAGCTGCATTAGTCGACTAAGACTGAGCGCTTAGGGATCCAATTTATAATTTAGCGGCCGCTCAAATCGTTCTTAGTAGATATTTGTGAGCATAATAATATTCGATCTGAGTGTGTTCTAACTCTTTGTACACTTTTGCGAAAATGAAAGTAGACAGAGAGAAGGTAATATGGGTCAATTCCGCAGGACCAGATGTAATGATGCCGACCATATTATAACACTCCTGTAAAGGTGTTATACTCCATCGAATCGGTATCTTCCCAAGATGCTTGTCAGATGCATTTGTACGCTAATCTTATAGGTAGGCCACTAAAAATACTTGATGCAGACAAAGGAGTGTACCTACAATGGGCATATGCAGCTCAGTACGCCCACCGCAAGCATAGATCGGTCGACCCCAGTCTCCAGTAAAAGGTCAGTAACATTGAAAAATCACTTGCAAATAATATATCTTAACTAGCTGGCGACCGCTGTGGAGTAGTGGCGCCCCTCGGCAGTCAATGGCGCACCTTCGAAGGTATTCCTGCCATGAAAACAGCTTCTCATATAAATACAATCGCCGTTCGGCTTCGGCGTAAAAGTGTATGTCCCTCCCCTTTGTGTGACACGTCCGGGCATACACCACAAACCGGACGAGAAGCTCGGCCAAACAGTACATATTTTGTAAGCGCCAATCTATTATTATTATTATATACTAATCTAGGCAAAAAGGTGCCAAATTTCAAGCAAATCGGACCATAAATACAATTTTTTCGAATAAATCGATCCCCGGTCCACGCTATTGTGAGAATACATACCTCAGCCATCTTGGCGATTTATTTTTTGTGAGGTCTAGTCTGTTGAAAAACACAAAGTAGTAATACTAAAATAATTTGAAGGGCGGAGAGAGACACTGCAGCTCATCCTGCCACTCATCGACCACATTCGCAATAGGAAATTATGCCTGCCAGTCGAAGTATGAATACTTTATATACGCTTTCCTTACCGAACCTAACCATCACATACGATATTTGAACAATACCAAAGACATTAGCTCGAGCACCATTGGAAAAGGCTAGAAGGTGTGCTCCCTGCAAGTAGGATAAGATAGCTCAAAATGTCTGCTGACATGACCATTGTAAGGGCACCTTCAGGCCTTTTATATTTCCGAACTATAACTGATGGATATGACCAAAATATGCGCCAAACACGTTCAAGTGCCGAAGCGCTAACAATGAAAAAGGATAGAATATGAACAAGTTGGGCTGAAACGCAAACTGGTAGAATTCTAGTTCACAACTAGCAGCTTTCCCTGCAGGCAAATAGCTTCTGAAACGTTTATGCAACATGAATGTTGGATTTCCTTTCATAATTCTTATTGAATCACAAAAGCCCTACTCATAGAAAATAAAGCTCTGTTAACTTTAAACATCATCCACTCCAAAACTTAAAAAAATGCTATCCTCTTACTTCATTTCGCTCGCTTAGTTATTTACGGAAGCGTAAAACATGCTTCATCCGTTGATGAAGCGCGTAAATCTTAAAAAGTAGCCTCCTGAAGCCAGAAGCCAAACCAGAGTAGTAGAATTTATAGCGGCGACTGCGGCGGAGACAACTATTTTGGCGCCATCTTTTACTGTTGGCTACGGATGCCAAAGCAAGCGCACAAATGCGATTGCATGAAATGTATGTTAGTGTTTATAAAATTGTACACACTGCTTCAGTTTGTTTCGGCATCCGCAATAAAAAGTGCAATTTTTTGTTCTTACACATTTTTTTTATTGCCTTCTTGAGTGGGTGACTATGCAGACATAATTTTTAGTTGGGTGTATGAGCGTTCGTGCGTGCTGAAACTCTGTGCATTTGGCGCAGAGTGCGTGCGTGCAGCTATAAACAATGATGGAAAAGTTTAAACTACAAAACAACAATGAACAATGAGCTCATAAAGCGGCAGCTGGCTGGCTGCCTTAGTAGTCAGTTGCAAGTTGCAACTTGAGTAAACATTGAGTTGTACCATCATAAACTGAGTTGGAGCGAATAGTGGGGCGAATGTTGTCATAACTTTTTTTAATGGCCGTTCAGTTGACAGTACATAAATTTAAGCTGTGAGACGCTTATGTGGAGCGTTGATCCCTGAGTGGGTGGATGTCTAGGTGTTGCACACCGGTGCTACCTGTGCTGATGTGGCTACATTTCAGGTGATTGCCATTGCAGCGACATCTTCTTGGCATTGGCGACATGCGACAATTTTTTTTTTTGAGACATTTCAGTTGGCAAGTAGTTTTGCGCCAAATAGCTACTGTGCGTTCACGTATGTATGTAGCTTTGCTGCTCTTTTATTACCAAAACAATTTTTTGGAGAAAATATGCTTACTGCATTTAAAATGGCAAAACGACAATCGCTGTAGACAAGTTTAAAGTTTTCGCTAGAACTAAATTCTGCTGGAATCTATTTGCCTGCTCAACGTAAAATATTTGATCTTCCTACCACCAGCTTAGGCGCCTAACAAATATCTCTTCTTCGTAGTTCGATCACGCCTTCCGTCGACATTTATTGCCTTGCGAACGCATTTTATTAGCCATATTCCATAGTTAGTTTTCCTCTTTGCCTTAATATTGATGGCAATTCACTTGAATAGTGGATAATTTTCTAATCATTACAGCGTAGGCACTTTTTGTGGTTGTTGTTAATGATACCCCCTGAAATGTCAATAATTTACCAGCGCTATACGTATGTAGCCAGCTTTGGTGCACCTGTGCTGCGGAAATGCTTAACTCACTGACTGCCTAACTAACTAAGTAACTGGCCAGTGTCAAAGTCAATGCAATGCTTATGAGCTAATACACTTAGACAAATTGTCATGTTTTTGTCGATAGAAATAAGTTGTACCCTTCAAAGTATGTTTTCTTCATCAACTTTTCTAAACAGATCTTTGGGCAGAAATCTGGTGAGGCCAAAATATTTAGTAGCCAAATATTCGGTAGCCGAAGTCAAAATGTAGTGATAATAGTAGGAGAAATGTAGTGCAAAGGGGTATAATCGTTGTTTTGGGTATGCAGTTATAGTTGCACGGCTATTGAATAACTCAGTGAGAGGGGAGACCAGTATGTTTGCATGTATGTAT
>NW_023458562.1:30205939-30270723 GCF_013731165.1 Rhagoletis pomonella
ACATAGCACGAATTTAGGCGCCCGGTGTTAGCAGTCGCGCCTAAACAGCTATATTCAGTTCCGATTCCTGCGTCCTCGTACGCGCACTCTGGACAAGGTGAGCAACCCATGTGCGAGATGCGCTACCCAATACGAGTGAAGCCTTGGGTCACGGCAGAAAGAGAGGGAGCTTCTGTGGGGCTACTCCAACTTAGTTATTCGGTTTAAGAACCCACTAAAGTCTGCAGCGTCTGCTCGCCATGAGGTCCGGCTGCAAGCGGGCGTCTGTCTTGGAGCAAGTGGCTCTCTAAATAAAAGTGTATACGGTTGAAAAACCACCCCCTCTCCCGGCAATGGATTGTGCGCTGGGTTTGGAACCTGCCACGTAAAAACCCCTTCCAGTGAAAATGAAACATAAAGCCTCAGATCAGACCCCCCCTTTGATGATGACTACTGCAAACGTTTACGATTCTAGGCCATGCATCGTCAATGTCCGGATTCTAATGGGGAAGGTGCCTCTGCCTGTCTGGTTGATGTCTTCGTAAGGACAAAAGCTGACATCGCCGCCATCCGTAAGAAATGCCTTGGACGGGGCAAGGCAGACAATGTCTGGGCCGTTGCTACGTCGTCTACAGCCGCCATGTAAAGGAGCGGAAATTCAGTGTTGGATTCGTGAAAGGCAGAGACTCTGTCGGCTAGTATTTTCCTTAATCCCGGTGGACGAGCGTCTAGGCACAAACCGATCAAAGCGAAGACGAAAGAGAAAGGTGAAGCATGCGAGGATATACAAATAGTGCTTGGCGATTTCAATGCCAGGTTGGGAAATGGATATTTGGTCCCACCGTCGGAAAACTCAGCCTCCACGACGAAATACCCGATAATGGACTGAGGCTAATCGAATTCGCTGAGGGCCTAAACATGGCAGTATGCAGTATATACTAGGTTCAAGCATATAAAAAAATACATCAGGCCACTTGACTGTATCCATATCAAAAAAATCTCGCCTATGGGGCCACTCAGCGATCGGCGACAACGCAAGCTATATGGGACCGCTATGGGGAGCTGAAGAGGGAAGCGGGACATATTTGCCGCAATAAGAATCGGGAGGCCGACATACTTCCTGAGATGCGGCCGACAAGAAAAAAAAGCCCATACATTTTACCAGAGAATTAGGTGACTCACGCATGGTTTCAGACCAGGGCAAACTCGTGTAATAAACACAATGGTGTCCTAGTGACCGATGTCCACAAAGTACTTAAATTATAGACGGAATACTATTCCACGCTATTAGTGGTAGCAGCACTGAAAATTGCGGAGAATACTAACCCGAGCTCCATTCGATTACGACGGAGTCGATGTCCTACCATCCGACTATCACGAGGTAAGAATAGCAATTACGCGGCTGACAAAAAAACAAAGCTACTGAAGTTGACGTCCTGCAATCTGAGCTATTCAAGGTGTATGCATCAACTCTTATGCAGAATATATATAATCAGATTAACGCATGCCCTACGACTGGGATTCAAATGCGCCCTGCCCAATCCACAAGAAAGGCGACCCCGCCATACGCTCCAATCGAGCGTAGTGTGTAAAAAACTGAGGTCACTGTCAACGGAATGGTTGGGCCGTATCGGTGCGGCCTTAGACTTATTAATTCCACCATAGACCAGGTATTAACCTTTCGCCAAATCTGTGAAAATACTCGCGAGAAGGATCGACATAACGAAAATAAATTATCTTTATGCCACGATGTCTGAATGTAGTATCCCCGTGAAACTAATACGGCTGTGTAAAACGGCGAATTAAAATACAGCGGCTTTGCTAGCTTGGTGAAACCGTATAAATCGGTAGAAATGCCGATGGGCTATGCTCTCACATAGCTTACATAATTATCGCCGTCCGCCTGACTATAGCGAGAAATTTCCTCTTTTCATCCTCCTTCTTCTGATTAAATAATAATTTCGTTAATTGAACTCATCTTGGTCGTTCGAAGACTTGCTCAACGAGCCGTATTCAGTGGTCAAAAATAGGTGTGAGAATTTATATATAGTTCAACGCATGAGTAGCCTTTGTCACGATAAGGCCACCGTTACTACCTGTAGCGGCCCGGTGTCAGGAAGGCTCTATTCTACGACAGCTGATATGAACCCTCTAGATGCAATTAGCCAAAGAGGTATGGTAACACGCTTAAAATCCTTAGCTTTTAGTGCGTTTGGCACGGTTATACGAAATTTCTCGCAATGTACTAAAATGATATTTTTATGAGCCACTAGAATCATCACAACCAGCACAATCAAATCCACTTATGGTCGTGAAATGATGTGACATGATTGCAGACAGATTGCAATATAAAACAAATGCAAAACCGACAGCAAGAAAAAGCCAACGGAAAATGCGCTAGAACTACACACTTACATACATAGTTACATATTTAACAACAAGCGTACGCATAATCACACAGAACTACTGCGCTGAAAAACGCAGCACCTTCACCTTCGCAACCAGCAGCCAGCCTGTCATTGAGTCCGCTATTGTATCACGAAAACTTTATATTGAGGCAGGTTTGGGTTGATAGTCAACCCCGACCAGAGCCACAGTCATTGACCATATATTTTCTTCATTATTTTTCTAAGACGTCAACTAACTTAGTCATGCCGGTACACTAGACCTTCTCCTCCTTCTACAACTTTCAATGCATGTGTGTAAGAGCATCATCAGACAGCAGTCAGCTGGCCGTGAAGATTGGAGCTTTAGGTAGACAAGGCATGCTGGTTAAATTTCTGCTACGACGCTGACGATGGCAGGGGCAATGGCAATATTATACCACATAAGGTGCCTCATAACTTTTGTTGCTGGCGGTGGTACTGCTGCTGCATGCCACACTAAAGCGCATCATTTGTGCATTCACATTTGCCACACATTGTAGGCGCAAGCGGTGTATGTGTGTGTGCGTGTGAGATGGTGGCAAAGCGCTGTGACACATTTATTGTTTTTAGCGCTATAATGTACTGACCCTGCTGTGCGCTGGACGTTGTTTAGTTTGTTTGTTATTTGCTGTTAACTGACCGACTGGTTGATATCTCTTTGCTAAAAACGTGGAAAGTATGGTCGATATGGTATAACTTTTTTCGTAGATTTTTCTCATTTGAAATTGCTAAGAGCCAGTAAACAGCTGACTGCCACGGGAACTTATTTTACAGGGCAATTCTAGCAACGGTCTTTCAACTCACCGCAGTCTTTCGAAAGACAATAGTCTCCCATAATACAATGCTAGCAAAAATCTTGAAAGTTCTGCACTGACTTTACGCTATTACACTTTAACGCTATTTTTTTTAAATTAAATAAAAATAAAAATAAAACAATATATATATTTTGGTCTTCAAAACAATAAAAAGTAATCAATAAAAGAAAATTAAATTAAACAAGTAAGAAAGTCTAAGTTCGGGCGGAGCCGAACATTAAATACCCGGCGCAAGTATTAAATATATGTTTTTTCACCTTTCCGAAACCTTCCGCTAGATGGTAAGCCGGGGTGTATCAATTTTGAGTAAATTAGCGTCCTTCAATTTCGAAATATTGAAGTTTCAAGCATTTCTGAAATTTACCGTTATATGAGAAGCGGCCGTTATTTTAGTCCGATTTCAATAATTTTCAACGTTTTGCTTATATGTGGCAAGCACAATAACCACACAAATTGGTAGAACGGTTACCGATATACTTATATGTGATCATAAGTGGGCGGTGCCACGCCCATTTTCCAAAATTTTACCATAAACGTAATTCTTGGTAAAGAATTGTTGCAAGCATCAATTTTGAATAAATTAGCTTCAATATTTACTGATTTATCGAAGATTATGTATTTCTCTAAATTACCGTTATATAGGAAGTAGGCATGGTTATTGAGCGATTTTAAAATTTTCGGCCATTTGGTATGTTGTGCGAAGGCCCAACAACTGTGCCAAGTTTGGAAGAAATTGGTGCAGCGGTTACCAAGATATACACATGTAACCATAAGTGGGCGTGGCTACGCCCATTTTCCAAAAATTTATAATATTCTTATTTTTCGTCTAAAAATTATTGTAAATATCAATTTTGAGTGAATTATCTTCAGTAGTTACTAAAATATCGCAGTTTTCGTATTTCTGGAAATTACCGTTATATGGGATGTGGGCGTGGTTATTGTCCGATTTCGCCCGCGATTTCGCGATTTTCAATACCAACCTACCTTGGATTAACAGAAACCTATGTACTAAATTTCGTTGAGATATCTCAATTTTTGCTCGAGTTATCGTGTACACGGACAGACGGACAGACAGACATGGCTTAATCGATTTCTTTTTTCATTCTGGTCATTTATGTATACATTTGTCTATATCTATCTCGATTCGTTTTGGCTGTTACAAACAATCGTTATGTAAACAAAATTAATATACCCTTGTGCACAAGTGCGCTCGGGTATAAAAAGGCAAAGAGAAACATGAAAATAAATTAAAAAAAATATTTTTAAAAATTAAATGAAATTAACATACAACTTTTTTCATTTTAAAACAGTAAAAAAATTTAATCAAAAAGGAAGCAAATATCATCTTTTAAAAATTAAATGTTATATAAAAATTATTGTGCATATTTCTAAAACAATATCAAAAAATGAAAAACAGAAACAAATAAAATGAGGCAATAATAAATAATAAATATTTTTTAAAAATTTAACGATATTAAACGAAATCTTAAAAAAATATAATAAAACCTTATAAATTGGCGAAAGAAAAAAATAAATCAAAATTATATATATAACAAAATCTAAATATTATTTAAAACAAAATCTGTTCTTTAAAATTGAAAAAATAACAATATAAATTTTTATATTGTAAACATTAATTGAAAATTTAATTAACAAACGAAAATGCAACTCAATTAAAAAAAGAAGATATAAATAAAATAAGTTTCTAAAAATTAATGAAGATTAAAAAAATATTTTTTAAACAACAAAATCTAGAAATGTAACGGAAATTTAACTAAAAAAAACAAAAAGTATAATTCTAAAAAGAGATCAAAAAATAAAATAAGCTCTTAAAAATTAAATGAAATTAAAAAAATCTTTTTAAAACAATTAAAAATTAAAAAGGAATTCAATCAAGAAAAGAAAATTTTATTTAAAAATACATAAACAAATTTTCTGAAAATTAAATGAAATTAAAATATATGTATTTTTTCTTTTTTAAATTAATAAAATCTTAAAATCAAAATTGCGACTGTTGGAGCGACGCGAGCTAAATGCTATACAGGTGCTTTCTCTTAAAATAGGTTTTCACCACGAGTGATGAACGCGAGAGCTTATTTGTGCTAGAATAACAAAAGTCTTTCGAACTATCTTGCCATCTGTTCTTTCATTTGTTATACTATCTTAGCCAGAATTGTAGAATTGCCCGGAAATATGTGGTCATACCAGCGGCCGTAAGAGATGGTGATGATTTTAAAATGAGATGAGCTGCGACTGAGCATTTGACTGCCACTTGAAGTTAATAGCGTTTTATTTTCTCGAAAAAATGTTGCATTTATTCTGCATTTCACATGCATATTGCGTGCTCTTTCTTTAAAATGTTGCACTCTGATAATGTTCCCATATAAGAAGGTGACATTTTTTTCGAGAAAAGAAAACGCCATAAGTTTCAATTTGGATAGCTGTTATCCATTCGGTTTTTTGTTTATTGGTGTTTTTCTTTTCCTGCTCGCAGTAAATACCTTTCGCAGGCATAGGATTGTTACTTTTTTGGGTGGCAAGTGCCGGAGATGATGCTCCTTAAACTCAATCATAGTCACATTTTTCTTACCCCTATATTCACTACTATCATTATAAGGCAAATAAATAGCATTAACGTCAAGTAAAACATTTTTTCTTGCTTTTTCAAATATTCAGTATTTTCTTGTGCACTTTGCTTTACTTTTTTTCTGGGCGCGCGCGTCAAGTACGTCGTTTATTTTGCCAACCATATTTGGATTAAATCATTAATGCTTGTTGCAGCTATTCTTTGTGTGCATTGCTTGGTCATTTGCTCTTTATGCGTTGCACTTAATCAGCGTGGTTGTTGATATCTTTTTTCATTACTTTATGGCGGCAATGTTTGCCTAACTGCCATGGCTGCTGGTTGTTTGCTCCGTTGCGGTGGATCGCCTCTTATTTAATAGCTGCTGACTTTCTCTGCCTATTCAGCCTGCTATTTTCTGTTTCCTTTGTTGCATCACTACTATTTATTAACTGACATAAGTCATGCTGCCATACAATTCAACTTCTAACAAGCAGCTTTTTGCTTTCAATCTTGCACTGTCTTGCCTGATGGCTGCGGGCTGCGGGCTATTGTCTATTGTTTGACAATGTGACCTTGTCAGCGCTTGTTGGCATTTATTTACAAGTTATGATAGTTTATTATGTCCGTAGCTGTCGGTTATGTCACTGAACAAACCTCTTCGAACTTAATTTGCTGCAGTCGCTCGAAAGCTTGTTTCGATTGAATTTGATTTGTGGCCGTTCTTTGAGTGGCGCGAGTGAAATTCATTGCGAATTGCTGTGACTTGCATGCGAAATGTCTTGGAAATAGTATTTGCTGCGTACTGATTTAATAACTTTTAGACATTCAGTCGCATCAACGAGTGTGTGAAAATTTAAAGAATCTATTGAGTTAAAAGGTGTTCGCAAGTGGGTTTTGTTGGAGAGTTTGTTATGTGTGAAAATGATCCAAGAAGCTAATATAATTACTTGGTCTCTGCTCCTCGATAGCCAGAGAAAGAAGTTTTTATTTCGTTTCTTTGTCAGTAATACAGCAATAACTCTGCGATTTATAGCCGCACATTACATAAATATTGAAACTACCTGATTTTAAGCCTAACTAGCACAGCTCTGCCTCCCACTTTCCATCAGGCGTGGATTAAATTAAATATTATGTGCTTAACTCTGGCTTCATTAAGGCGTACCGATGGCTCTCCTGCAGCATATAAGGCACATGTTTCCTTCCTTACATTTTCCTCAATGTTAAATTGCGACGGCAGCTTTCTATCTAAGAATTTGTTCTGACTTTATTCTGTCGGCAAGCTGCAGACAAACACCCTCAAACTAGGGAATAGTTTCGTTGGGGATCTTGTACTACTTGCTATTCCCAATGAATAAAGCCAGCTCTGTCTGTTCTGTCTACTACGGTTGATAGTGAGACCGCTATTAGTCACTTACTTAGTCATCAGTATTATATTACCTTGGATAAGATCGTATAAGGTGTCTAGAAATCTATCACCTGATCTTTAATCACCAGACGAGTTTTGTGGCTCACAGTACAAGGTTCATAGAGTTAAAGTTATAAGCTAATAGCTCTCAGCAGCAAAGGGCGAGTGGGCGGAGATATGGCTTTTTGGAGTTGAGTCAAATTGTTTCACCCAACATTGTTGCTGGCCTTTACATACCAGTTATCAAGGTAAATTTTCCCAGATGGTGTAGACCTAACACAGCTCTCTAATGAATTTTTAGTTGCTTTTAAATGAGACTAGACCGAATTTCGGTGAAAGTCCATAGCTAAAGCTAAATGTAAACCAGTGATATACTTTGATCAAAATTCAGCTGATAAGATTTTCTTTGGTGCTTATTGTGAAACACGATTTTCGAGACTCCACCGCGGGCCCATTGGAGTCAACAGTTCTCAGAATGAAAAGTTCTCTTATCTCACAATTTGAAACAAATTTTTTAGGAATGTGCTTCAAGGCAAACATACAAATAATTTCCATTTTACAATACAATCACGCTTTGAGATTTGCTGATATGTAACTCTAAATAATTTATGTTGCAATGACAAACTTTCCATGCCATAAAATCGCTTTCCGCATGGCCCACTTAGAGGCAGTAAACAATGCAAGAAAACAAAAACAGATGGCTAAAAAAACGAGACAATCAGCCACGCAACTAAAGCTTGCCAAGCTGAGGTCTATAAATAAGTAAGAACAACTAATAACGACATACGTACATACACACATACATATGTATACTCATGTGGCCATAGTGCAAAGAATATGCTATGGCATAAAAAGTGGCAACATTCTTGGTGCGTTTATCACTCAGATGATAATCTTGAGACATTATGTCAAACAAGGACAAGGTAGCGTGTGTAAAAATTTTCTCCATCAACGATTACACAGTATGTACTACTGTTGTATTTGTTCATTGACGAAGGCAATGAGAGGAATCGGAGGAAAGGAGCATGCAAGCAATCGAGCGAATAAAGTGGCAACACGATTGAAGGCAGCGCGTTGTTGTCGTTGATAATGATGACGATTGCGAGATGTTTTGTGTTGACGACTCCTCCATGACTTCAACACACAGCGCAGTTAGTTGGCAATGACAACGATTGACTTGGCTGACTGTTGATTTTGTTGCTGACAACAACGACAACTGACGCCGCGCGCATGCGTAGCTTTGACAAATGAAACGAAATGAAATAGAAGAAAGAAAAAATTAAGAAATAAAGTAAATAAGCAAACGACAACTGTGGACAAAGCGGAGATAGATCGCTGTAGAGTATTGGCCAAGTTTGTCGGAAGTACTACCAGTAGTATGTATGTAGGTAGGTAGGCAGGAAGGCAAAAGCTGGCAAGCAATCAGCCAGTAAGCAAGCAAGTAGCAGTTGAGCTGCAGACAAGGGCTGCTGTGCGATGCAATGCGATTGCGCTGATGTGTTGTGGCATGTGGAAGTCATGCGAATGCGAATGCGATTACATTGCAACGATCGATGATCGATTGCGCGAAAATGCGTTGACATGTTGTTGAAGACATGAATCATGTATTTCAAGTGAGGTACACACACTATAGGAGGAAAAAGTCATATGTTGTTGCAAGTGAGACACGGACTTTGAAATACGGTGCGCTACTTGTGGTCCACCCAGAATATGTTGGTCGTGGAAAGACCACTTCATAATGGTCTCCGGTATTCAAAAACAAAGACACCAGAGGAGTTTTTAAGAAAGTTTTTTTTTCAGAAATCTTCCGGGAGAAGAAATTGTCGGACGTGAGCAATATGCATCAAAGGTCAGCCATTGACGCCAGCACCAAACTAAATATTCACCCAAATTAAAAAATACTTACCGCACATTAGAAGCAACAGCTTTATTAAACAAAAAAAAAAACAAATCAATAACACTGTCGGAAAAAATTATTATGCCACAGTAATATTAACGGAAATTTTTAATGAAAATTTATTTTTGGGAATAAAAATAAAAAGTCTTTTTTTAGGATACAAATTTTAAGGAAACTAAAATTTATTAGAAAAAATTTTTTTTTGGGAAAAGTAATGTTTTAAGATTTTACGAAAAAATATATGGAAACAAATAAGTTTTTAAGAAAATAATGTTTTCATTTCAGAATTTGTTTATTTAGCCATCGATGAATCTCATTTACCATAACAATCATAGGTTATTTAATTTTAGACTTCTGGCGTCCCTGATCGGCTTAAGTGGCCAGTGTCAACCATCAGACATTCTCGCCGATCGCTGGTAAGGAACATTGTTACTAGAATCCTTCACAGTAATAATAACTGTATATTTTTGTTTGGTGAGGAGAGTAGGGTTTACACTCGAGCTTAGACTGCCTTACGTTAGCCCTTGACCAAACTATTTCATAGCTTAGTATTTGGAACGAAGGCTTGTTACCAACCTGCTTCCTAGGCCAATCAGAAGCCATCTATTGGAACTTAAGGATTAAGGAAGTTAAGGATTTTGCCACAAAACTAATTTCCGGCTCTTTTTTCGTTTCCTAGAAACTTCTTCTGATCTCAGCAACTTAATTGCTTTTCTCTCTCATTGTAGCGCCTTGCGAAAATGCGTAGGAAATGTTGCTGCAACATACATTTTATGATCGTTATCGCGTCGCGCTCTTTGTCAATATCTTAGCGACTGTTGTGAGATTTTTTTTATAAAATTTGTTTTCTTTTCATATTTTTAAGTAGAAACGTAAAAAAATCTCGCTTGAATTTTATGTTTTTGCTCTCCCCTTTGCTTCGTTGTGGTTCATACTTTTTTGCGACAGTCTTGCAACATTTTGGTAGCTATTAAGGTAATCAACAAATAAGTAATAATAAATTTATTTGTTGTCAATAATTGATGAGCATCTTTGAGATAACTTGAATATTCTGCACATTGATAAATATTGACGCTATGCCGTTGGGAACATACATATGTATCTACTTATCTTCGAAAATATACTTATGTTCCTTTAGCTCATGTCCATTAAACTGTCAGGCCGTTTACGTTGTTGTCGTCCACTGGTATGTGTTAAACAGAATATTTATTTGTGAAAAAATTAAGGTGCAAAAAATTAATTATCATTAACAGCAGGCGTATAGTTAAAAAAAACTGCGAAGAGTAAAGGTTTCGAATTTGATGCATTTGCCGAAACGCTGTATAACTACTTTTGGAGATGGAAAAAAGGCTTATCATATTGTCAAATATTAAATATCGCATGCTTTTGACATAAACTTGCTAACTAAGTAAGTGTATGTTTCTGGTTTGATTTATGTAATTTTGCACTCACTCACATGTTCGTACTTATAGTACATACATATGTAATTATTGTTATTAATACCGACTGATAAAAAACATGATTTATATACTTTGTTAAAATAATTAATTACCAAGAATTGTACTTGTTGATTTATTACGTAGAATTTTTCATAAAAGTACTCTCAAACGCGTTACAGTAAATTAAATGAGAGTAGGCTGGAGCATCCTGAGGAAAAAAGGATATATTCTCAATTATGCCAGTCAATGTTCTACGAATCTGTTGGCTTGGTTGTTGTACTAGGTATTCAAAATTTGGTTAAAGGTACTCCAATGAGAAACGTGCCGCTTCGACTGGGTCGGACCAAGGGTATATAGTTGCTAAATAATTGAGTTCGTTTAATGAGGCATATGAAGAGATGGTTAGGGTCATGGGTACGTCTGGATGGAGTCTACATATATAGCAGCTTAATCTGCTACAGCATCTATTCCGTAATTGTACCCCCATCTCTCGTGGCAGCTGAAGCTTTTCCACTGCAATAGGTTACACCCCGATTGAGGCACTTACTTGCCGAGAGTTGGTGAAATTGTTTATCGGCTGCCTGGTGAACATCGCTGATTGCCTGCCTGTACAGCATCAGGTTCAGCGGTTGTTGTACGTAGTCTTGGATCTCATCTTTTAACTACTGGCATGCCTAAATGTAAGTTTTACTACCAACAAGTGTATTTTCGGGTTTCACCCCCATAGCAGACGACTAGGAAATGCTTAGTCAGCAGGAGGAACGCATCTGCGCCTCGCCGTGCACATCATGTTCTGCTGTCATCAGAAAACATTCCTTAGTTATCGAAAGTGCTGTGTTTTGGTTTGTCTGTAGCGGTTTTCGATTTGCCTTAGGAAAATATTGCTAACGACGATTTTTTATCTTTGGGTAGGCTCAGAAGGCGCAGCAGTTGAACTCAACCGTTGCTAAAAAAATCAGTGATCGTTATGCGTCTTCTGGACGGCTTGATACATTAGCTGTCAAATTCAACTCTCAAAGGTACACACCAACATGTTGACTTAAATGATCAGAAAAATATTACGATCATCTAACACCCAACTGTTCAGTTAATCAGAAGCACACAACAACGCGTTCAGAACAGACTAACAGACTAACTACCTATAATTTTTTCGTTGCTGGGCTTGCTAAATATTCGACGAGGTTTTAGGCTTGCGCGTCGAAGCTTATCTACTCTCAGCTTTTATTTTGTATCCGTTTTTTTTTGTAGCTTTGAGAACTGGAAACTCCAGAATGGCAAGGAGAATCCAATTATCCTTAAAACGCTAGGATCACCATAGACAGAATTCGAAGAAACTCCACAGGAGTCCACAGGAGAAAAAAAAATAAAAATAAATAAACACTAAAACTAAAACTTCTATATAAACTAAAATAACATTTTCAATAAAACAAAGCAATACATTTGAAAAAAAATAACACTGAACAATTTATATAAGAATTGTAAAATTCTTATTTTAAATTTTAATATTTTTAAATTAAATTTTATATCAATATAATATTTAATAATTTAATTTTAATTTCTTAATTTATTTATTTATTTGAATTTTTTAAATATCTATTTTTCAACAAATTTTTTGATCTATTTTTTAATGAACTAATTTAAGTTTTTGTCCTTTTTTCTCTTTAATTATTTATATCCAATAAAAATCAAAAGAAACACAACAACAAAAACAAAAATAAAATTCATAATATTGCATCAAGACAAGCTGAAAGACGAAAGCTCTTAAAGCATTTAAGTATTGATAGAGACAAAAATATCCTTTAAACAACTAAATTTAGAAAAAATTAAAAAATTATTTCTCATAGCTTCATACTTAATACAATCAAAAATTAAATGATTAGGTGTTTTTGTAATATTACAAAAATGACACATACCAGTAATATTTGTAGATCCACCCCTTTTTTTAATATAATAATTTTGAACAGACAAAAATCTAAAATCTTCAAGAATCTGAATGTCACAAACAATTTTCAAGCTCCTTATACTCACTTGCATTGCTTTTCTCACCTGCTTGGCATACGAAATTCTTCCTCAGTAGAAGAAAATAAAGAACTCAAGACTAATAATAAATAATTTGTGCGCTAAAGAGCGAATTAAAAAAAAAAAAACTAAAAAAGAAGGAAATCCAAATCGGGAACCCTTTTTACGCCTCGGCGCTTATTTGTTATTACTAAATGCTGTTTGATATATCAACAACGTAAAACATTTATCAAATGACACAACAACAACAACAATAACTACAATTAGTGCTCAATCATTCGTGCAACGTGCGCTGCATTGTTGACTGACTTTTGGTGTCATATGTCGCACAGCTATGTATGCATATACATACGTGTGTACGTATGTAAATACACATATTGGCGTTTAATTTATTTTGTGGAGATTAGCATAGACTGTCACACAAATAAATATGTAGTATGTATGTATGTATGTCTTAAACAACAATAACAAACTAAAACCTACAATATTGAAGCGGCCAACTAATCCTCTCTTTGTATGGCTGAGTGTACGTGTCTCTTTATTTATTTAAAACATTAGTTACTATTGCACCCTAACTGTTGCCCCACAACCGAAAAAGTCGTCAACACCTTCGCGCAGCAACAATTTATTACATGTCATTAAATTATTAAATTATGAGCGAATGCATTGCGATCTAAATGCAAATGGAAATTGAGTTGGAGTGCGAGTTGAAGTTGTGTAGATACAAATGGAAATGAGTTGAAAAGCGTTGAATTGAAATGCGTTTGCGAGTGACAGCGGTATTATATATGTACATGCCTCTACATATTCATAATGGGTACAAGTACAAATATATGTATGTACTATAAATTTTGTGTGGAAATGGAAATGCAAGCATACACCTAGGCTTCAAAACGCATACCTACTACTGTGAGACATCCGGCGCGCGGGGTTTCGCTGTTGAAGGCTGCGGCTGCTGTTGCTGTTGCTGTTACTGCTGTCAAAACATTAATAATTTGCCTGCAATTTATGTGCCGGAGACGTGATGATTTGTCATTTTAGCAGTACAATTATACACATTTACACAAACATATGTACGTATATACAAGTAATATTATAAATGTGAAAATTTGTGGGTAAGAGAGTATGTTTGTTGCTCTTTCACGCTAATACGGTTGAATAAATTTCAATGAAATTTGGCTCACACAGAAAGGTTATAGCTCGAGTTAACATATAGGATGCTCTTGGAGAGAGTATCCACCCGTTTTTAAAGTTAAAATCGACTAATATCTAATATCAATCAAATATAACAAAAATTTGGGTGTTAAACGAAAGGGGCTTACACGATTTATTTCGTAAAATTTGTCTAGGAGGATTGCCACTTCTTCAAAAAATAAATTTAAATAACAAGTTAAATCAAATATTTTAATATACGTAAAAAACAAGAGAGGTCTAATAAAGATTTATTTCACAAATATTTTTCAAAAGGAGGCTGCCACCTGTTCAAAAAGCCTAAATACATAATCCACTTAATTACATAAAATACTTTAATATGGGAATATGGGTATCAACGAGAGAGATGTAAGGAAAGATGTGTCTATTTCGAGAATACTTTTTACGAGGGTTGCCACCAGTTTAGAACTTCAAAATCAATTAGGTTTTAAATTTAACCAAAATATTTTGATATGGGTGCCAAAATACATACGAAAAATTTATACTGCAAATATCTTTGAAAAGGGTTGCCACCTATTCAAAAAGCTCAAATCAATTTAACTAATTTATCAAGTAAGCTTTATTTTAGAATTTGTTTAAGGTGGCTGCCACCTGCTTAAAAAGTGAAAATCCATCTAAGTATCAAGTTAGGTAAACTATTTTAATACGGTTGTCAAACGAAAGAGAGGTATGCAAAGCTGTAACTATTTCGAAAATATTGTTTGCATCTCTCCATTGCTGCCTTGTAGGAGAGCTTAAAATTTACATTATTTCGAAAGAGATTCACAGCATCAGTTTGCCTTTTGTGGCTAGAAATAACTGCAACCGCTGTGCCACAATCCAAAACAATGCAGTCGACACATAGTCTTCATTACTTTCTCTTGGATCGCTAGATACAGGTATCCGTTTGGAATGCCTATACATAAACTCCTGATATGGACAATGCCTAGCCAACACTACAGTCAATTTTGAGTGTGGTCCTTCTATAGCGTAAGAAGCTCCTTTGATCGTTGACATCTCTCACCAGTCAGCATACGGAAGACTTTTTCCAGCACTTAATGAGCGGACCCTTAAGACCATCCTTTCAAGATGAGTCCGCTGGTTTTCAAAGAAACCCTTGTGGCCGACTTTTCTGGTTCTGCCTTGCCAGCTCTTTAAGCCACGAGGTTAAGTAAAATGTGTCACTGTGCCCATATCATCGTGAATCAGATGTATTCAGAGGCCTGTGCTGAACAGTTTTTAACGTAGTATCAACGAACCCGGGACCTCGATTACCGCTTACCTATCAGAGTAAAAATTGATCACTCATTAATCGGTGTAATTTGAAGTGCGGCATGCTCTTCCGTCCCTTCCTAACTCGTATCTTTGAGGGAAGATGTGCGTGAAGAAATATCTAGTAGATAGGGAAAAGTATCGGTCAACCGCCGTAGTCTCGACACTAAGGGACGTTGCTTTGAAACTACAGTTAGTATAACGTCAAGGATATTATCACAGTTCCCTAATTGCCAGGAGACTATGTTCTAAACTAAAAGCACTTAATAACCGCCCATAAACCCGGCGACTAATGGCTTGGACAAATTTTCGATTTTCGATAAACTATTAAATGAGCTGTAAAAACACAACCGTCTTGCAATTTAATTGCCATAAGTGTTTCCCTCATAAAATGTATGGACATACATAATTTCATACCTTAACATACTCACCCTTCAAGCATTTTCTTTCGTTTATTTTTGATATGATTCTTAGATGAAGGAAATGTCAACATACATAAATACTTGTTTGTTATAATATCCTTGTCGCTGTACGTTGCACGATGCACATATTGCAATTTATAAGCGCATTGCTGTTCTTACGAGTAAATATTATTGCTGTTGTTGTTGTTGTGGTGGCTGCTTTTTTGTTATTATTATAAAGCTGTTTTTCTTGCCATTTGTCCTGCTATTGCTGTTGCTGCTGCTGCTGCTGCGGCTACTTGAATGTGTCAAATGTGGTCGAAGCAGATAATTTATTGTTGAATTGCTGCCTTCGATGCTATTGCTGGCTGGCTGGCTGCCATTGGCATGCTGTGTTGCAAGTTGCCGTTGCTGATGATGCTGCTGTTGCTGTTGTTGTTATTGCTGTTGCATAAAAAAGGCGAATTACTACATTGATTTATGTGTATTTGGTGGCATCAAAATTGTACAAAGTGCCCATCATAAGCGTAAATAATAACAGCAATTGGATGGGGACAAAAAACAGTGAAGTATGTACATACATACATATGTATGTGCATGCAAACATACAGGCATACGTACATATATGTATACAAGAGTGTCTGAAAGGCATTGCTTCACATACAGACACTCACAAGGTACATATATACATATGTATTAATAACCGAGGAGCAAATACGAGGGGAGGTGAAAATGTTCGCCGAATGAAAAACACCAAACAAAAAAGTCTTTTTCTCAGAAATCGCTACATGAAATTGACGAATTCAACTGTAACTTCTTTATTTTACGAGATTTTATTAGTCTAAACTTAAGAAATGCGGCCAATACTTTAAAAGCTATTCAGGTTTAATTTCTAAAAAAAACAATATTTTTCTCTCCGAACAAAAAAATTCATTCATAGATTTTAAATGTAGATAGTTAATTTTCTACATTTTTGTAATTTTTTAAAATAATTATTGACTTAAGTATGGTTGTTGGAAAACAAAATGAAACATAAAGAAGTTGTTTGTACAGCTTCTCATAAAAAAACAATCGCCGTTCACAGTGGGCGTATAACTGTAGGTCCCTCCCATTTGTGTGACAACATCAAGGCGCTAGCCACAAAACGGAGGAGAAGCTCGGCCAGACGTTAGCATATTGTGTAAGCGCCTAAAACCATTTCCTGGAGCCGCCGTTTGTTCCACCTGCTGTTTCCGATACTCTCACCGAAAGTCGCTGAATGACCCAAAACTGCATATATCGGCTCCAATCGTTCTCTGGAAAACCTTAACAAGCAACTTATTGCTCTCACCAATACTCGGTTAAAACTAAAAATCTCACCGCTCTCATAAATCATCTAACGTTCAACCAGTATACTCACTTGCCGTCCACCGATACAAATCCCAGGTACTGTCGCCTATGATTATCCATTAATACCAACAAAGTACCTACTGCTCATCATCTGCGTCACCGCTATTGTCGCTTGAATGTCTCATTAGCAGAAATTCTAAAACCTATATTGGCTGAGCATTATCCCGGCCGTCGGCAAAACCCTTCTCACACAGATTCAAAATTAAGTTTCCAGAACATTTATTTTTTGCTTGAGGTCGTTCCTGTTATTGTTGTAGCAGTAGTGATCAACCCTCCGAGAAAGTGTCGTCAGGTGGTGTTTTTTTTCAACTTCGTGCACGATGAGTCTGAGGACCAGGAGCTGGTAGCCGATGGGCGCAGTCTATAGTGATTTCGATGTCCGGATCGTCATTTTGGAGGTGCACACAAAAAGATGTTTGCCAATTATGAGTCTAGCCGAGAAAGGTAGCTTTAAATGAGGTACACCACCCGGAATAGTCTACATATTTATTCTACGATGTACCGAGTCGCTTTCTTGACTGAATTGGTATGGACATTTTTGTGTGCTTAATCCAGTCGCACAATTTTCGTCTAGCAATGGGAGTAGAACATTGTTGTCGTGATTTTTACGAAGACATCCCACGAAGTACTGATGCGATTGTATAGTCTTAAGCTCGTTTATATTCAGAATGTGGCTTTCGTTGTTTAAATGATGCTGGAACGAACTGAAATAGCAGACTTTAGGCGTGCGTTGTGTTTAGTTCCGGTACGCCTAAAAGTTTCTGTACTACGTGCCACTAGTTTCTGTCGACCGCTCTGGCGTGGCATAATTTATCATGGACCAAGATGCTTGTGTGATTCTCAGTAGAATATTTTCACCTTCGATGTACACGCCGTGTTCTAGCCGAATCTTCTCGGTACGCGTAATAAGTTTCGAGGCAAAAAATGTTTAGACTACTAGGATCCAAACTTGTCAGCGATCTCCTCCCTCCATCCACTGTCTCTGGAGCAGCAAACGCCTTACCTGACTTGTCCGATGGTCGGCTTAATCGTTCGCACTGAGCTTAGTTTACTCTCTAGTTTGTTTTGCAGAGAATCTGCCACATAAAAATCGTTGGCTATTTTGTGAAAAACCTACTACCCAGACGAAATTTCTTCCATAGTCTTTGTTGGTGCCTTTTTTGAGGAACTGGCGATTCTTTCTTCTCTTTTTTCCGGCTCCATTTCATTGACTTTGCGACCACCCCTCGTACAAAAAAGAGTCCAGCAGCAAGCCAAGCGAAGTTCTGACGGCTTGCTCACCTGCGAATTTATGTATCCGTTTGTTTGTCAGTGCCTTTTTTTGGACAGCGGAATGTCACACGCTTGCTGCTAATATAGTGTGGAATACAAGGCATATGGACAAATACACTTACCTACATACATACACAAACAATAAAGGCACTTGTAGCCGTAGTAGTGTGCATGTGCGGTCGGCCATTAAGGCTATAAGGGTCGCTCATTACAATTGTCATAACATAACAGTAATGTATAGTACATACACAAGTGCATATGAATTTATGTGTGTGTGTGCACAGCTACATATGCGGAAGTGATCGAACATTTTCATTTTAATTGCGCGCCAAATACATGTCACCTCATCAAAACAGTCAGACATCAGGTGCATGCCTGTACAAACATATAGAATTTTTATTGCCATTTTATGTTAAACACTTAATTGTAAATGCAAATATGGCGGCGTGTTTTATTGCACACGTTCGCAGCCGATTCTTAGCAAAAAAAAAAAACAAAAACAAGTGTACGATTACCCATCACAGCTCGTCCCCTTTTAACGCCTACAATGCCGTCATTATTACATTTTAGTCTTGGGCATTGTGTGCAAGCTGGCGCACCTTAAATAACCGTTATTTAGTAATGATTGTGTACATTACATTTACGACTACTAAATACTACATGCATTTGCACATACACACATACATTGTAAACTTATTGTTCGTCAATAAGTTAAGTCCTCACATGGCTTTCGGATTGATAAATATCTATGAGTGGAATGCAATAAAATACAAAATAACAAAATTCAATAACAATAAAGTTGTAACCATTTCCTTTATGGCAGCTGTGATATGAAGGCTATAAAAATGGTTTACATTGAAAATGTGTTAATTATTTAAATGTGTGCAAGCGCTTATAAGCAGAATGAGTTCGAGTAGTTTAATTCATTAAAAATATTTAGTTAAAAAAAAGTAACCACTTTTTTGGGTAATTGTTTATAGGATATACCTTTTTAGTTGTACTGGCAATAATTAGTAGAAATTGACATATCCGCCACCAAATTTGTATCGGAGGCTTTTTAATGATTTTCTTGTCAATATAATTTGTATAGAGTATGATTTGCTTATTTTATAGCTGTCATAAGCCCAAAAGCCCGTTAATATGTCTTCAAGGAATCGTGGCTTCTACTGTAAATGGACTAATCGTGCCTAATATTCATAATTGGAGGCAATGGCTGAATTTGCTCAGTTTTGGTAGACCCAAACAGTAAATTGTTGTTTTTGTTGAGCTCATTAACATGGATGTATGTATTTTTAGTATCCTGTGCAACCTTCCATTAGCAACTCATGCACAGAGTCGATTTACATATGATGTTAATGCGATGCGTGCTTTAATTTCATCGTGCTTAAGCCTTATAGCCGTTGTTAACCTGAAAGGCGCTATTTTGTAGTTTGCTGGGAATGATTTAAAAATTTATTTAAAGAAAATCGGTTTCGCGGAATTTATCGAGTTGGCTTAGACTTGTTAAGGAATGAATATTCTGACTTCTTTTTAACTTAATTTTTAAACAGGTTATACCCTTTTCTAACTTTTTTCAAAACCAATTTAGCCTCGCTTTTTGTAATCATCTGGTCACCCTGCTTCCATCGCTAGATGAGGGCAACCATGACAACATATCCATCTACCCTACAATGAAAGTTGAAGTTGAAATCGTTCGTAAATATTTGCTATTAATCCCTCTTGTACGTTGTTTTTTAGCTTAATATATTTTCTACAGAAAATGCCGCAGAATCATGCATATCTTCAACTAAGCGAAAGCTTTGTCTAGATAATTACATGAAGCTTTCCTATTGACACATTTCGGTGCTCGAAAGCTTTTCGGTAAATTGCGAAAGCATAATTTTTTGTTTCAGCAGCACATTTTATTTTCACAAGTGAAATCTGCTTATGTGTAGAAGTGTGAAAGCTTTGCTCTTACCCTGCAGGAAGTGTATCTAACTATAAGCTAACTTCAAGTTGATTAGGAAGGATCTAAAAGTCACTTATTATCTGTATATTTTCTTTGACGAAAGCTAACTATAAATAGTCAAGGGTGGTTACCTCTGCATTTGATTTAACTAAGTTGTAACTAACTAATTTTTTACATAAAATATCAATAGGAAAAACAAAATATTTGTCTTTATTTTTTAATTTTTATTTACTTTATTTATTCCATTACATTTCATATTTGTTTCCATATTCTGCTGTAGGTGGTCCCATATTCGAATTCCGTCAGACATAACTTCGAAATGATAATATGAAATTTGGATCTTCCTTTTATTTGTCCTCAATTCGAAAAATTGTTTGCGAAGTGCAGGATATTTAACTCTCCGTCAGACACATGTTTCGATTGGCACATTCGGTACGCATGAGTCTGGCTGGACCCACATGCAAATTGTATGAATTTATATAGAAATTATGTGCAACATTTGTCCAATTAAACTTATTTATTGTATGTTATTCAAATATTTACTTAATTTAAGGGCTTTCTTTTTTATTTTATTATTTAAATACACTGGCGATCAAAACCGGGTGCATGTTCGACATTTTATTACTTACAGTAACATAACTTTTTTAATAATAAGCGGATTGCTTTGAAATTTTCAGCAATTTTTCCTTATTATCTAGGGTATAAAGCCCAGTAAATAGAAAAATTAACAAGTGATTCACAGCAAAAACGCAAGGCAACTATCTTCACTCAGTTTTGAACTTTTAGGAGGTATATATCAAGAGGATTGTGGAGACTCCTTTGCTTTTAATAGCGATTTCCATACGTCCGGGAATGCTCTCTACTGAGTTTTCTATGATTTCGCTTGGAATATTACCCCATTATAATTTTGCTCCAAAGCTCTTCATGTTACTGGAGCTCGCTTGTGCTATGCTAATCCTCTCTTGACCACAGCGCTCAATTTTTCAATAATTGATTTAACTTATTAATTAATTTGAGCTCAATTTCTTAACAGGTGGCAACTTTTTTCGAAAAAGTAAAACCTTCTTGAACATCCACACCCTAAGCCCTTTAATTTGGTACCTCAGTTTTGAAAATCGAACGGAGGGTGCGGATCCGAGGGCATTGATTAGTAAATAACTTGAGTAAAATTATTTAACAGGTGGCAACCCCTTTCGAAAAAATTAAACCAGTTTGCACATCTACAGGCCAAGCGCTCATGATCCACTGATCGGATCTTAACCAGATTAGTATGGGACCACCTCTGAGGTACTACCTTTCCGATGCAAAAAGAATTATCGGTTGACGTGGTCCAAAGTTATGCGGTAAGATACATAAAAAAAAATATTCCGACGAACTGATAACCTCCTCTTTTTTTGGAAGTCGGTTAAAAATGCAAATCATCTCTTGCCATGCTAATTCAAAAATTCAAAATAAAACTTTGAAAAACGGTTGCATTCCTTCATTTTAGGTAAAAATTACATAGGAATATATGTGGGTCCAGCCAGACCTATGTGTTACGAATGTGATGTATTAATCAACATCTCTATATATCTAGCTTTATATATATGATACCAACACGATTTTTTACAGATTGGTAATTCACTAAACTTTAGTAAGCTACCTGAAATTTCAAGCCTCTAGCTATATTTAAAGTACCCTTTTTTGTAATTTGAAAATGGAAAAGGCCTGGCTGGACTCATGTGTCAGACCAAGGGTTAAATAGAAACGCGTTTAAAGAAAACAATCTCCTTCATTACTCCTGCATTATTTGTCAACTAGTTTCAAGTTAGCTTTTTGTAGCTAACTACAAGTTATATATTTTATAGAAATCCCGCAAAAAAGCTAACTACTAAGTGGGTTATTTTTTCTTAATTGATAATTTTTTTCTGCAGGGCAATGATGATCTGGTAGGATTTGCAGTAGATTAATAACTTTCTACTATTACGTTATATTTCAAGAATTGGCCCTTTGTTATTCACTTTCAATGTGGTATGACCTATTTCAGGAAATTTAAATATTTATAAGCCCTTTTGACTTTATCATCTGTCCTCTTTGCCCTTGGGGATCCGCATGGATACATAGATACATACGTACGTATGCTGCGTGTATTATGAACAATAATAAATCAAACATTTTTTAATCAGTGAGCAGTAGAGGCTCGGAAATATTGCAAAAATACTTTGCAAATGGAAAATTGTGTGAGCTTTGAGGCAGACTGTGACGTCAATGGTACGCGCTTTGAATGTAAAAAATATGAGTAAAGTCAGCTCAGCGAATATGTACATATACATATGTACACTGCCGGAACAAAGTATTGGCACAGCAAATTTTTCACAATATATGCAACAATATTTATTCTAATATTTTTCCGCCAATTTTGTATAAAAATATGGTTCATTCAACAAGCAAAAACATAAGAATATAATTCCTAAACTTTGTGCAAAACTCGCAAAAATTTAGCAAATTTTCATCAAAATTTTAAAATTTTAACCAGATGTTTAAAAACTTTGTTGAGTATGCAGATTTGCAGCCCATTAAATTGTAGTAAAAAATTCAAGTTTGGAGCTAGTCAAAAATCGCGTTGATTTGTTAAAGGTGTTTTGCATTTTTTCCATATAAAGTATTTTCGAAAAAAAAAATTGTTTATGGATGAGACTGCGTGAAAAAAATGCCAAAAATCAACAGTAGTTCCTAGCCACTTGAAACTTGCACTTTATTATAATAAAATTGATTGGGCTACAAATCTGCATAATCAAAAAAAAATATAAAAAATCTGAATAAAAAGTGGAAAATTTTCAAGAAAATTTGCTGAATTTTCGCGAGTTTTGCACAAATTTTAGGAATTATATTTTTATGTTTTTTGTTGTAGAATGAACCATATTTTTATACGAAATTTGCGGAAAAATATTAGAAAGAAAATTGTTGCATATATTGTAAAAAATTTGCTGTGCCAATACTTTGTTCCGTCAGTGTACATAGAGTATGTGGCATGTATGTAGCAGCGACAAAGTCACATCATTTATACATACTCTGATAATTTTCTCCACTTTTTTATTATAATCTACAATGTTACTTGTATGGGTATCGAAAAAATGAAAAATATTGAATTTTTCTATAAAAGCACACATTGTTGAAAATACTTTATTATAATAAAGTACCTACCAGCGGAGCGTATACGTCGAGTGCCTGCAGGTCAGCGCGCATTGCAATTTCTTTTTTATTAGTACTTCCTTTGATATACGAGCACTATTCGTTAGTTTTTTTTGCAGACATAGCGAACACACAAAACTTACTACAAGCATAAGTATTTATGTAGTATATATGTGTGTATATATGAAACTGCACACTGTTTTAGTGTAATTTTAGTGCTAAACTCGTAATAATGTATCCCTTTTGTCATTTTATATGGACGCCAAACGTATTGGAAATGCGAGCTTACACACTTGCACGTGTGTACCTAATACATATGCATACTTTTTTTTTGTTCCTAACTGTCTGTATGCAACTGCAACATGCAGCTATGTATGTATGTATGCAACTATGCGGCTCGTAAAGCATATTGTTATATTATCTAACGGCGTGTGCATGTATTTTTCATATGACCCTTGACACTTTTATGTGGCAATAAATGGAGCGTATAATCAAAAAATAATAAGCGAAAATCATTTGAGGGAGTTGGGAAAAATGTGGCAAAAAAAGTTTAAAATAAAAACTAAGGCAGCTTTGTGATAGAAACTCATATTTATCAAATTGAAATGCAATGAGATGGCATAAATGAGAGAGAAAGAGGAAATAATTTACAACTTGAGGATTATTACAGTAGCGCAACTTGTGGGAGTAAGAAATATTTGTTACAAAATCGCTCTCTCATAGATTCCTAATCATAAAAATGTCCGAGTACAGCGGGCTTTCGCAGCATAATACTTCAATATTTTATCCGACTAAGGCTTTTGAGTTGTCTAGGCTCTGGTAAGAAATAGGCGTTGGATCCGAAGATATCACACGGGCTCTATACAGCGGTCTTTTTACAAATTCTGGGAGCTCTACATATAGATGAACTTTGGACCTTCAACCCCAGCCATAACCACATTGAATATAGCCACTCGTGTGGGCTACTCGTTCCTCATGAACTCCCTGAATATTTTCTGCACGCGCCAGTGCCTTGCATACTCTGAACTCATACAGCCTTTTATTTATGTGCGGACACAAGACCTTGTGATCCCTCTGTCCCATTTTTCCTATCATACTTTAGTAATGAAATACTATGAAATCTATTTCCATATTAAGTAAATTTATGCATTGTCATTTCAGTGAATGCATGGGTACTTGCTCGGTTATTCTATTTTAATGTAGTCAATATTTAATGTAGCCGAAAACTGTGCTGATGATCTTTGTAATTTGTAGTGCAATACCGAGATGAGAATTTATTAGAAAAAAATAAAATTTAATAAAGAACTAAACATAAAACTCGGGCATCTACAAAAATGCGTTAATTTCATTATTTTAATCAAATTGGAGCGCGTCATTCAAAGAGGTAATAATAATACAGTTTTACGCTGCCTCCGAACGACAAATGGATTTTATGAGAAACTTCTTGGTTGGTTGAATTGGCGAGCTTAGCAACTCCAACTAGCACTAATGCGTGCAATTTCAAAAACTACTACTCGCTGTTTAACCTAAAAAAAAACTTGTAAAGAACTTAGCAGAAGTCGGTTATCCCAGATTTGAAACGCTGGCTTCACAGAACGCACGGCGAAGTAGACTTTTACCTAACGCAGTTCTTAACTGGACACGGGTGCTTTAAATCGTACCTACCTATTACCGGTTTAAACACGAATCTCATCCTATATGCGAACACTGCGGAGGGGATGCTATAGAAGGCATAAAGCATGTGTTCTTCGAATGTTCGAGTTTTGAGGATGCAAGACGGAAGTTTCGCCGCGCATTTGGGGGAAATTACTCACCGGAATCATTCGTACGCAACATGTTGGAAAGCAGTGAAAAATGGATGGATTAGCATGCGACGTAATCGCCGATACGATGAAGAGACTAGGGGCTCTTGAAAGGCTAAGGCGTAAGAGCGGGGTCTAGGCGCCTTCCCTCCTGCGAAGTTATGCTTGGCGGCAGTTCCATGGGGAGCGAAACTCGGCGAAAATAACAGGCTTATTCTGGGCCTCTTGAGGGTAGTGCGCTACCACAACTCCCGTGAAAAAAAAAATATATATGTGCCTGTTTGTAGTGTGGTGTTCGATTATTCAAAATTTTTTCAAAACCGGTTTTCGAGTTATGTATTTGAAAATTTTTAATTTGAAAAAAACCTGTTCCTGATTTTGAAATAAAAAACCGGATAAACCGGTTTATTTACATAGCTTTCATACAGTGAAAATACATTTCTTGGCATGAAGTCATGACCAAAAATTACAATAAAACTATTAACAGTAAAGATAGCAGAATTTCATAGCTGGATCCTAAGCACGGCTCGTACCGAGTTTAGTAAGGATTGGTGAAGCGGGTGCTAAGATACACTATTTCATAAAAAGTCGGCGGGGTCACGCCTATTTTCCAAAAGTTTCATAATAATATTGTTTTGGACCAAAACTCTATTTCATATACTAATTTTCAATAATTTGGTTTCAATATTCAATGAAATATATTCATATGAGAAAGGGGCGTGGTTACAGTCCGATTTCGCCTATTTTCAGTACCAACTTACCTTGGATTAAGGGTAACCTACATACCATTCGTTGAGGTATCTCTATTTTTGCTCGAGATATCGGGTACACGCACAGACGGACGGACGGACAGACAGACATGGTTTAATCTTTTCATTCTGATCATTTATGTATATATTTGTCTATATCTCTCGATTCCCTTATGCAGTAAAAAATTTACATGAAATAAAAATCAGTAAAAAATTCACGTTTGGTCTTGCTTATTCTAACTTTTTTTATAATACTTTATTGCATTTTTTCAAACTCTTTTCGGTTTTGAATAGTGCTCTTGGCGCCGTAGTCGATTGATTGGAGGTGCCTACTGCAACTCGGGAGGTCCATGGTTTAATTTCTGATCCCATCAAAAACAAAAAAGGCAAACCTCTGAGTGTACTTCTTCGGAGCTGGAGTAAAAGTGGGGATCCTTCCATTTAGGCGTTTCCCTTAAGCCTTGAAAACTTCGAAAAACTAAAAACTTTTATTGAGACGTCAAGATTTGCATGAAATAAAAAAACCCCTTCTTTCTGTAAAATTCGGTTTATTCGATTTTCGAAAAATCAAAATTTCGAAAAACTGCCAATATGTCTATCAAAAAAAAAAACGGTTATAACCGGTTTGGAAAATCGAGTCAATCCCCCTAACATTGAGACATACTCGTTATTCAAAACACAGAAAGTCGAACAAAGAAATGAGTCATCCGTTGAAACACCACACATATACTCTCGCATACGCATTAACTTCATACCAAAAATTTTAAATTTCAAATTAACAGGCGAAAGCCTTCGAAAACTGCATCGCATATCAATCTAAGGGTGGCAAAATGCACACACACGAACACAAACACCACTAACGCATTGCTAATAGCAAATACAAACGCACCACAACATATCCACAAAGATTAGCTTACTAGCGAGTATGTGAGCTTTTGTGGCACGCATGTGAGCTTTTTGTGCAAACAAATGATTAATGCAAGCAGCAAAATTGTGCAAACAAAGTTGAGCTGCTCATAAAGCTTTTTATAGCCTTCGAGCTTTTTGCTTTATTGAGCTTTTATGGTTGCATAAACAAGTATGTGCCGAGAAAAGTTAGCATATACTGCGAGGGTAGTTGCGCAGCAGCTTGCAAAAGCTTTTGTGGGCGTTAGGGGTGGACGAGTGGAGAATGATGATGGGCGTAGAGAGTTGCGCTGGAGACAGTAAAAGAGTGCGTTGGTATGTTGGGCAAGGAAGAATAAGCCGTTAGTTACGCACACCAAGCAAAGCATTGAAGCTTTTGCAGGTACGATGCTTGCAAGCTATAACGCTATGGATTATAAATTATGTTATATTTTTTACAATACCAGAAAATACGTCTGTCTGTTTCACGGTTTCAATTATAGTTTATAATTTGCTTAATTAATTTCTTTATTTAAAAAAAAAAAAAAACACAGTGAAAATAAGATTATTAGCCCTGAGGCTTAACTCACTGCTTGGCACTGCGTTCAATTTTTATTTTTTATTTCGTACTTTTCAAGCTCCTTACACCTTTGACAACTACCCACCATTTTTATTCAATCAAAATTTCGCACCTTCCCATATTCGTTGTGCACGATATCCTTTGCTTGACAAATTCAGCAAACGCCTGCGGCCTGTCGCATTAAAATGCATGAAACGTACGCTGTGTCAGTGTTAACCAAACAGCCAGTCATTGAGGCAGTCAACCTTTAAACCATTTGGGCTGGCCGAAACGTAACGGTGATTTACACATTTGAAATCAACGGATTTCTGCTTAATTTCAACGAACGGCATTACCTTCATTCATATTCGAATTTTATTGGCTCGTGGTTGAATGGCGAAAAAAGTGAAAAAAAACATATTGTGATTATTTTATTATTACTCACTTAATTTCTTGATTAACAATTGTTAACACTTAATAATCAACGACAATGCGCAGATAATATCGGCGGCGCCAGCTGAAATGCAACGTACGGCCACGTAAACATATATAAATACATGTGTACATACATATATGCATATGCTTACTACCCAAGAGCAGACGTCATCGCCAACGCTTTGCAGCAGTGTTTACGCCCCTTCAAAAAATATGCACCTTGTTGCTTGTTTTTGTTTTTAAGTGCCTTTTGCAATAATGAAGCCATTATTGTGCAACTTTACTGAATTTTGATTTTTCGTATGAATAAATTGTATTCACATGAAATTCACCTCACCTTTCAGCACTAGTAATAAGTTGCATTTTTCGAAAGATGGCAATTTGCAATGAAAATGTTCTGAATAGAAAACTGACATGGCGGCCAAATGAGGAAGAAGGGACGAAAAAGACACCTATGCACTTTAAACAAAACTTACTCATTGACTCATTTAGCGTACACTACGATTGTAGTCAGTTCAAAAGCAGATAATTTGTTTTTAAGTCCGCTTACTGCCCACAACCGAAATACACCAAGAGAGTTTTTTGATTTCTTATGGAATCTTCAGACCTGTGTTTTTGTTTCAACACTATCTTCTCACGAAAGGATAAAAGTAATATGATTTTATGACACTCTCTCTCAAATATTACTTCAGAGTTAGGTCAGTCATCAGAATCACCAAAAGCTTTCATCAGTAGCTTTCATATGGCCTTGTCATATTTCTAACTGATCGTTTAAGAATCCATCTCAAATATCAAAGGTCCGCAGTAACATCCAAAGGATGCTATGTAGCCACAAGTTCCCTGGTATGAAAAAGAATGGAAGTAAGTAGGTAAGCTACTGAGCTGATAAAATGGGTAAGGCTAATTCCTTTCATTTTCCTGGCAAGATGTAAGAAAAATTACAAGATGTCACAATGCCGAAACCGGTTTTCTCCAAACCAGATTTGACACGAGATGACGGAAACTCGTTCAAGAATACATGACATTCCTCCCTTGTCGGAAACACCAAATCGGAAAATGAGAATAAGCGCTTAAGATACTCTTTTCAAAAGCCGAGACCTTATTTACCTAATGCCTTTTTTTGCAGACAACAGCTCATCCAGCTGAAGACAGTCAATTATAGGGTTTTGCTCACAGGACTCCTCAACAGAACTCAACTAGGTTACTAGGACAAAGTAGCTTTGCAACTTTGTGTTTTGGTTCACAGCTTCTGCGCCTTCCGAATCGTGGACGCTTAGAACTCCCGCTTGGGGAAAACTAGGCAGACAGAGCGCCTTCTTTGGTAAGCCTAACGGCCTCCTCGTTACCCGTGACACCGGTATTCCCACAAACCCAGTTCAGATGTACATTTGTGCCGGTATGTAGCAAATATAAAGCTGTCCTACATTCCGCCACACTTCTTCGTCGCCCTCTTCATGGCCAATGCTTCCGCCTGGAAATTGCTGTAGTGGTCCGGGAGCTTATATTTAGGATATAATGAAACCGATCCCCATGCAGAAGACTGCCGCACTACGTCTCCATCCATTTTGGAACCGTCTGAGTAGGCATTTACCAAGCCAGCTCTTCCCATGTACTCGCGCCAGCCTTAAACCTCTACAGTGACTTTGAAATTCGCCCTGAAGTTAGGATCAGGGTTATTGTGGTCTTTTTGCCTATATAAAGTTTTCGCTGTGCTGTGCCCGTAAGACCTGCGCACAAACTGCCCCCCAGCATTGAGTCTGGTAGCAGTTTTGGACGCTATATTCTTGGCTGATGATTCGCCCGTCTACCCATTGGTGTAGCTCGAAATTAAGCGTTGCAGTCATATCGTTTGTAATTCGTTCTTTTCAGCTTACTGGCTGCCCTTTTCATTAGGGAGAGGTACATACCTATGTACGAGTATGTGTTTTATGTAGTAAAAACAAAACTATAGCTTCCTTGTTGCACGCAATTTCTTTGTTTCTACTTAGATACTATTGCTGACAGCCAAAGCAATCATCATTGAATACTTGCAACTTTTTAGCTTTCAAAAAGTTTGTCCCTACAGAAGATGCAACAACTTCTAAGCAACAAATTGTATTTTACTATTGAAAAGTAATTTTTTTTGTCGCCACTGAAAATTCCATTTAAAAACTATAAACGCATTTCTTTGCCGCGTTCGTGAAGTTGTTTTTCAACGACGTCAACAGTGTTGCATGCAACTTGTTTTTACGCAATTTTATATTTTTTTCATTTACCATTTACCATTCACCATTTCTCCATTTTAAAATTTTTTTATGTTTCTCTCCTTAGAGTGCATTGTCAATACGCAAAAGCGCAATTGTTTCACATATTTTGTTTCCAATTTCGTTCTTTTTTTGCGCGCTGATTGGCTGCAATTTGACAGTTTCCTGTCATTGGTAAAAGTTTTCACAGTTCGTTGAATGCAACTTTAGTGAAGAACTTCTGGCTTTTTTATTTTTCATTTTTTGTATGCAAACGAAAACTTTGGAGTACAGTTTAGTTAAACTTTTCTTCCAGAAATTGTTTGCGCACAATGCGGATATGCTGTACAGTTTTTTTCTTGTTGAAAGTATTTTTAGTATCAACATGGCTTTTAGATTTTTCCAACTTTTTCTGCTTTACTAGAAAAGTTGTGGAAGTACGCTAGGAGGTGGTTAATAAAATTTACAGTATTTTGTATTCAATTGAAATCGCCTGGCTTTTAATCAAAGTAATTTAGGAAATAGACAAAAGTGCCGGTTATGAAATTTTAATATATTTATTGTGCAGTGCGTACTTTCCTTATGAAATATTTATAGCCTTGAAAACTTGTCATTTAAGAACTCCTGAAATATGAACAACCCTTTGCAAAATCAGTTGCATATAAGTTACAAGTCATAAGTTATAAGCTATATTTAGTGCTCCAATCTTCATAATTTTCACTGCAAACTTCTTATTTATGTTGAGTGAAAGCAGGTAAATATTTTATGTTCCTCGCTGCTTATGTAAGTGGAGGTGGCACAATACAACAACTGATAAATCCGTTATAAATATCGGACATCAGGAAAACTTAGGGACTAGCTTGCATTCAAAGAGACGGGCATATGGCGAGGCGCAAGGCAGACAGACGGACATTACTAAATTGGCTCAGGTGATCACTTTGATACTGGCCCTGGCTCTTTTCCATCTTGAACTTCCGAACATCGAATCAAATTTATAGCGACGGTCTGTGCTTCCAAAGGTTAAGGACCTTCTACAGTGCTGAGAGAATTAGCGGTGATACCACTGACTATGCCAAGTGTAGACAGGTTCTTCTGCACTGAGTCCTTTCATTTTGTTCGTAAACAGGCATGCTTTCTTGTCCATTCATGGCCGCCGAGTCGAAGGATTTTTTCACTAGCGCATTATAGGTCATGCGTGGAATATGCTTAAGCTAGCAAAATCATTGAATTTTTTTCCTTAACTACGTCCATGTCGTAGTTAGCTTATTTCATGTATAGAACTCACAAAAAAATTTGAAGCGAATCGGAGACATGATAAATTTTTTTTTACGAAATCCGCAGGACTTAAAAAATAATGGCTCATCTACGTCAGATAGTTATGGGGTACCCCAACAATCAAACACTATGTCGAATTCTTTAAAAATAATTAGCATTTTTATCCTTCGGAAAAAAGAGAACGTCCGAACGGGAACGTATATACGTACAACTTTATCCCGTTTTTTGATAACTACTAGCCATATTTAGAAAGTTAAAATTACCGCTGTGGTAAAGAATGTTTACTGTTCTACCAGTAACCCATACACCCTTTTTTGTTTGGGTTAAAGAATGGCAGATTTGTATAAATATTTTCAGATATCTCCAATGTGAGGTACGTTTTAGGAACGTAAGAAAAGGTACTTTTAGGCGCCCTAAATTAGCTAGAAGCTGAATGATAATGGCAAAAGGAAAGTTTTTAATACAAAACGAAAAAGTGTCTTTGCATGGAACGTCCCTATCGCAGGAATTACCCATATATGTATGTCTTCATATGTAAATAAATGTGTGTGTACATATTTAGCTCTTTTACGAAAGGCAAACATTTTTTGTTTCTGTAAATATCATATTGCTTATGAATACAAAGTAAATTGTTAATGATTAAACTTTTCCTGAGGAGCCACTGGCAAAATAAATATTAAGTGGGAGTAAATGGATTTATTATTTATTTTAAGAGCCTAGGGTTATTTACGTAAATAGAAGGTAGGCGTGTACTACATATATGACTAGTCAAAAATAAATTAAAATAAAGGAAAGAAAAGTTAATAGAATAACAAAATACTTGTATGGAAAAGCAAAGAGCTGAAAGAAAACAGCAAGGAATTTAAAAAGAACAAACGCAAAGGCGTAAATCAGTGCAAGCTAATTTGAAACGCAAAATACTTTACATGCAACAACACTACACCTACACATCATACAGAATACATGATTATACAAACACCCATATGTATGTATGAATGTGTATATGGTGGGAGGTGTGATGCACAGTGGCGCGACTGTAGCCAAGAATGGGAAAAGTCGATGAAGAAATTAAAAACAAAAATTTTGATTCCAATTACTGGGCACTACATCCATTGGAGCATTTCAAACTGTATTTTTCACAATATCTTTGCCAGTTTTACCCAGAATCGGCACAAAGTTGGCATATTTATTTATTTTTTATATTAGAAGATATTTCTTAAAATCAATGCATGTACTTCAAATAAAATTATATAATTAATGCGGGGATTCAAACAAATTGTACTAGGTTTTATTAGTTTTTACTACACAGAAAAATGTCAAAACCAAATGAATTGTGATTGTGAGTTTAAAGTTTAGAAGACAATTAAAAACAAACTAAAATTGTTGAGGTTTTTGCTTAATATCTAATGAGAATATACCCACCAAACAATTTGTGTTGCCGGCAATAAGAAAACGTGTCGCCCTCGGAAACAAATTTATTGCCGGTAATATTGCCATCGAATCGATTTCCTATTACCGGTCGCTCTAAAACGTCCGCCGAAGGCAACTCGCCTGGGTGAGTCGTTTTCTTATTACCTGAATGAGTCCGTTTGTTATCGCTTCAGGCGATATTTGGAATAATTTTATTCTTCTTAATACTTCATTTATTTTTTTGTATACCAAATTGCAACTTACAATCGGAATTAATTCATTTTCTCGCTGTGAGACTTCCTATTTTTTCAATCTTGTCCTTGGGCATAATCTAGAAGCTTTTGGCCAATGCTATTGACGCCATATTCATAAGTTTCCGAATTTTTGAGAACTTTTTTATTCAAAATTGACATGAACGAAGTGGTGTTGCCGATTTGTCACCACAGCAATAAATCGGTGAGTCGCCAATTAGTTGCCATTGACGATTGTTGCCTATTTCTCATGTTTTGCATGGTGGGTACCCTCAGGTGCGCCTCATACTTATTTCTAGCTTCTAGTGACACTTTATTAGGGTACCAACCGGTTACCGAGTAAACCGGTTTTATAGAAAATGGAACTCGAGGTTTTTCGTCAATTATATTTGAATACTGGAACAAATTTCCACTGCAGAAAATTACTTAAAAAATATAAGAAAAAACCAAGGAAAATCTCTCATTGTTATTTGTGTTTTAGCAGTTTACGAAACTTTGTCCAAGTCATTGAATCGTCTACATGTTGTTTTCATTCCTATCTAACGGACGGCTCAAGAAAAGTCCACATCCGACTTGTTATTAGTGACGCGTTAAGCAAAATGGACTGAACAGTTAAACTTGCTACATTATACAAAATAGAGTTATGTCAAAATATCGCCTCACGAAGCAACTTGAGCTCTCTGTATGCGATGATGGAACTCAGTGGTTGACAGAAGGTTTTCATTGATTCTCGGTGAATGGCCCATCTAGAATAGACTATATTTGTATAGTCGGTCTGGTTTCGATAGTGTACTCTCATTTCGAAGACAGTCGGCTTCACAACTCTCAAGGTTTTCCCGCCAAAGGAAGGTTTAGATCGGTAAACGCCATTCAGTGTGCATTTTTAAGAAACCTTTTCCTGTAAGCAATAAAAAATTATAAATGAAAGAAAATTAAATAAAAACATATTATGAATGTAACGAAGAAATAAATATTTAAAAATATTTTTAACAATTTAACGAAATTAAAAAAAAAACAAATAGCAAAGATAAATTTAAATAAGACAAAAAAAACTCTATGAATAAAATAAGATCCTTAATTATTAAATGGAATAGAAAATAGGTTCCTTTATAAAACAACAAAATCTGAAACCAAAAGGAAAATTAAACTAAAAAATAAATATATTTAACTAAAAATGGCAAGACCAAAATAACTAAAAATTTTATGAAATTAAAAGAAATATTTTTTCTTTTTAAACATCACAATCGCCAAAAAAAATTAAATAAATTAAGTTTCAAAAATTAAATGAAATTATAAATAAATAGGTATATTTTTCTTTTCAAGAAAATGAAATCTGATATAGCCTTTTATTTTTAAAATATAAAAAGTCAATTTAGTTGAAAAATAAATCTATGTATATAATTAAAAAATAGAAAAAATTAAAAACTAAAAATTTTATGAAATTAAAAAAAAATTTAAACAACAAAATCGTAAAAAAATTAAAAAAGTTTAGGTATATTTTGCTTGTCAAGACAATGAAATCTCATAACTAAAAGAAAATAAAATTACAAAATAAAAAAAAATTAAATAGTAAAACAAAATCGCTGCCAGAGTTTTCGATCCCTGATCACTCAGCCAAGTGCTTTCTCTCCAAATGGTTTTCACCACAAGTGGTGAATTAGAGAGCTTTTTTTCTTTTTTGTACTAGTATAACAAACCTCTTACGCACAATCTTCCCATCTGCCTTTCATTTGTCTTACGAAAGACTTTTTACGATCTGTGCCAGAATTTCCCTATTAGTATGTTGACCCACTATGTTGGAGGGTTTGTTCTTATTGAATTTTCTCCACATTCATAATTCCTTTCGTCCTCAATGAAAGAAAGCTTTATAACAAATTTCAGCGGAATCGTTTGACGATTACTATTTTTTTAGCCGCAGCGTATATGCAATCGCGCCACTGTGCGACGTGAGTGAGAGAACACTCGCCGAATAAACAAAATTCATTTATAATTTCCATTTATATGCGGCATTTGTTATGTTTGTCATATAAAATTCATGTAATTAACTGAGTAAGCAACCTCATTAATTTGTAGTTCACTGGCTGCTGACTGCCGGCGCCTAGGAGCTAAATGAATGCAGCACGCTTACACCACGCTCGCCAGGCCTCCACTCAAACAGCCATGCAGCCAGTGAAGCGGCTGTGTCTGCGTAGTTGCGCATACGCCGTGTGCCACATAGTTCCATTTATTTACAGTCGCACTGGCTACATTTGCGTTTCTCTACAGCAGCTGCTACCGCCGCCATAAGGTGAAAAAAAACAGAATTTAACGCTGGCAGAAGGAGCAAAAGTGAGCTACTTTAACTAAGCTAGCTACCTCCACGAAATTGACTTTGGCATCATATTTGGCCAAAGTAAAGCGAGAGCGCAAATTTGTCGGGTGCTGATTACATTTTCCACGTACTCATTCACACATACATACATACTTAGTCAAAAAATCAACCAGCCATATGCTGTGGTAACCGCAACCCCCTCTTGTTCGCGGAAATGTGTGGTTGAATTTGTTGTAAGAGTGTATGTGTTTGTTTGCTGGATTGGGTTAAATTAAAAGCGCGTTTCCTTTTAGGCACACTTGGGAAATTATTCCTTGCTAACAAGTTGTTTTCGTTGGTCGCCAGCTGTGGAAAGTGTTCGGAGAGTGGCTAAAAAAGGAGAGTTATGTAAAAATTCGAGCCAGCGCACACTCACATAGGCAGACATCATTTTATCTATACACTGTCCTTTCGCATTTATGCTGACCTCGCTCATCATTTTTCAAAATTTTCATGCAATTCCTACATTGCCTTGCAACCTTTTCACCAGCAACATCAAAGCAATTCCTTGTTGCATATTTTATTATCGCGCAAATATTTGCTACCGAAACGCTTGCTTTGACATGCAAGTTAGCGTAAACTTTTTCGTCTATGTCACATCAGTGAGCGGGACTTCGCCTGCTGCTGTGCCCTCCTGCTTCGTTCCACCGTTGCTGCTTTCATGCAGCGCGTAAAAAAGGTTACTCTATCATTTGCTCGTTCGCCCACTTATTCGAAGTATGAGCGCAATTTGCGGCCGAACTGTCCATGAAAACCGCAAAATGTTGCAGCTTCTTTCGTTCATTCCACTGAAGTTCAGTGCACTGCATAAGTGTCTGGGTGTATAGTCCATGTGCAAATTATGGTAAGGGTATGCAAATAGAAGGGTTAAAAGTTTAACTGGTTGGTAATTATCATGTGGATTTGTAATTTTGTTTATTTGAGGTAATTTTTTATGCACAGAGCCCTTGAAGAGACCTTGCACAGGGCGTGGACGATGGTCTTGTTAAATAGAAATCAAAAAGAAAATATAAGAAAAATAAATCAGCAAACGAGGTGCGTTGAACGTTGTTCGTTGGAATCGAATGCTTTCTTCAAAATTCTATTGGCAGAGCAGTAGCTTAAATTTCTAACAAATCATACAAGCAACCAGGTTAATGGCTGGGATTAAATAATATAGAAAAGAAGCCAAGTCTATCAATATTAAAAAAAAAAAAATAACAAGTAATTTTTAAGCAAAAACCGACTTTATTTCTTAATAGTAAAACAAACGCTTTTATTTCCCATTCAGCATGCAGATGTGCTCGAAATATTAACGAAATAAAATTATAGTTTAAAAAACTAGAACCTCCCATTGCCATTCGTACTGTCATCAGGTATGTAACTTGAGAATAGAAATCGCTGCATCTTTTAGGCGCATCAATATTACATAGTTACATCCCGAGCTAATAAAAGGAAGGTAAAAATGATTAAAAATTAACACGAACTCTTAGCCACTTGCAACTTGCACTTTACTATACTAAAATTTAATGATCTATAAAATTGCTTACCCAAACCAAAAATAAAAAAAAAATACTTTTGGTGAAATTTTTTTTATAACCTTTCAAATTATTTAATTTTTTTTTTTTCGTTTGGTAGAATACTACAATTGTTTTTAACTAGTTTTTATTATGTACTATACTAAAATTTAATGATCTATAAAACTGCTTACCCAAAATTTTTATAAAATCCAAAAATTAAAAAGTAATTCTTTTGGTGAAAATTTTTTTATAACCTTTCAAATTATTTAATTTTTTTTTCGTTTGGTAGAATCCTACAATTGTTTTTAACTAGTTTTTATTATGTAAAATTTATCGATTTTGCATAATTGCAAATTTTTCTGCACTCTACACTAAAAAATTTAATATAAATAAATAAAAAATCAAAAATCGGTCTCAACTAGCATATTGCTTTTATTTAAAAAAAAAAAATCGGTTCAGAAATGAAGGCTCCAGTGAATTATGAACATAAAATTCCATTTATTGACCACTGTGCAGCGTAGCTGGAGTTGGACTTACGAGGGCCATTTTTTTTTTTCGAAAAAAGAAGACTTTGCTGGCTAGCTCCAACAAAAAAAGTAAGTTTTCGGTTTCATGGTCTCCTTTTGTGGATTTTTAACCAAGGAATTCAAACTTAATGTCAAAAGTTGAATTATAAGTCTTTTAGATGTCCATTATTTTTATATGCGGTTTTATAGCCCGTCAGATTGTAGTATAAAAAGTGCAAATTTTAAGATGCTTTTAACGCATTTCCTACCATACAAACCAGATTTGATTATTTTTTTATATGGATAAAGTATGTAATACAGTCAGAAAAAGAATTATCAAAAAATAAACAAGATTTTTTAGCAACTAAGTAACCTTTTTTTGGTCATGGGGTAGCACTTCATCAAAAGGAGTTACCTATATGTAGTCCAATACCTAAATATCTATGTCGGAAAAAGCTGTTACTAATTTATTTCAGGCAGAGATAATTTCCCGAATAGGATTTACTCTCGGTAGAACCTAAATCCGCTGAGAAAATATCCGGGATGTTTTAGAATTGGGCTGATAGTCAATATTTACTTTGCCACCGATTTCGAAGCTTCCTCTTTCTTTGACTAGAATTTTTTCGTGAATGTAATGCCATTTTCATTGCGATTCATCGATCCCTCTATGAACGCCTCCTTCTATAACAAGAAACCAAAGCTTTTTTTAACCTTGCCTTGACGAAGTATTTCGTAATGTTTCTTTAGGACTCTGGTTGCTGAGTTCGTGATCGGTTCCATGCTCTTGCCGGTGAGCTCAGCAGTGCATGAACCAGGTGGTTTTTTGTTTGATGAATGGGTTGTATTCTTCGCTATCCTAGGTTTGATAAGAACCGAAATAATTGAGATTTCTTTTATCGAATTAGCAAAATTAATTCGCTTTGTTAGACGAGCGTGCTGCCATATTTTACGAGATTTTAAATGGCTTCTTTCCTTTAAGGGGTCGCGTATTAGAGAATACCCAGAAAAAGACTTCCTTGTTGTTGTTGTAGCGGCTACTAAGCCCCGTTCGGGGCGGTTCATCTATCAAAGTTGTCGTCTATTTCAGCTAGAGGGAGGCCCAGGAAGTGTGCTACTTCCAGAGGGGCTGTCCATAGGGACAGGGGCGTTAGCTGAGTGGGATTCTCAGGGCATGTGAAGAGGTGCCGGGAGTCATGTGGCGACTCTCCACATGCCGGGCATTGGTTGCATTCTTTTACTTCTAAATGGTTTTAATCGTTGTTCGTAGCATAATTGGCCAAAAGCGTAGCATAATGTACAAAAGAATATCTACCTTCTAACAGGTCAGGTTTGGCGATACTGGTATCGGGTCAGTTTCCTTCGGTCATAAGTGAAATTATGGAAAGGACTTTAAAGATAGTAGATTCCTGGGCCATAAGCTGTTCTCTTAGCGTAAACCCGGAGAAAACTGACCTTATGCTTTTCAAAAATAAAACAAAATTACCAAATTTTAATAAACCAAGGTTCCGAGGAACGGAATTGGATCTGTCAAAGAAGGTGAAATACCTTGGAGTTATTTTGGATCCCAAACTTAACTGGAAACCAAACATTGAGGAGCGTGATAGGAAGGCCACGGTGGCTCTCTATTCAGCCAAGAGAATGTTGGGCAACAGATGGGGTTTGAAACCAATAATTGTGCACTGGATGTACACAGCTATAGTCCGACCCATAATCTCTTACGGGGCGCTGGTCTGGTGGCCAGCCCTTACTAAGGATTACGTAGTTAAAAAGCTATGCGGAATTCAAAGGTCAGCAGCCGCTAGCGTAACAGGCGCAATGTGATCCTGTGCGAAGGACGTTTTGAACGTCCTTCTTGACTTATTACCTATAGATATCTTCATCGAGAATTCAGCAGCTAACAGCGCCATCAGACTGCATGCCCTGGGGCTCTGGAAGGAAAGACCTTTCGGGCACGGTTCCATCCTAAACGCAATACCGTCTGAAATTAAAGCGCTGCCCACTGACTATATCCTGTCGAAGACCTGGGTTCACCATAAACACCGCACGAAATTCCCAAGCCGCAGTGACTGGAATCAGGAAGATTTCGGGTCAAAGATGGAATGCGGGGTTGGTGCTGGGGTCTTCATTGAGCAATATAACCTAAAATTATCCTTCCGCCTACCAGACTATGCAAGCGTTTTCCAGGCCGAAACGTTTGCTATTAAGGAGGCAGTAAGGTACATCAAAGACAATGTACCCGCGAGAACGCAAGTGAACATCCTCTCGGATAGTCAAGCGGCTATTCAGGCACTTTCTTCTAACTCTGTTAGATCTCAGCTAGTGGATGAATATAGGAGAGAGCTGGCCTATATTTCTGACGAATACGAAATTAACCTAATATGGGTCCCGGGACATAGGGGCATTTACAGAAACGAGGCAGCGGACGAACTAGCAAGGAGCGGCTCCGCACTGGATGTGTCCCACGCGGTGGACATGGGCGCCTCTCTCAGGGAGATTAAGACAAAAATTACCGAAATTTATCATTCGAAGGCCAGGCAGAGGTGGAATTGCACAGGATCCTACATAATTGCCCGGCAGTTCTGGGTGTCCTACGGCCCACTCAAAACCAAAGCTCTCTTAGGAATGAGCAAAACAAATGCCTACAAACTTACTGCAGTGTGCACAGGGCACTGGCCCGTTGGGGTACATGCCGAAAGGATAGGACTGTCCTTCAATAGGTTCTGCCGCAGCTGCGATGACCCGGGCTCAAAAGAGACAGTCGAACACTTGCTGTGCGAGTGTCCAGCCCTCGCAAGGATGAGGCTAAAGACACTCGGCAAACCATTCCTGCAGAATATTTCAGAGTGCAGCTGCCTCTCTCTGTATGACGTACTGAAATTTATTAAAGCCGCCAAATGGCTGTAGGTTGCACGAGTTGTGGAATCAAAATGGCAAACTTGCTAATTGCATGTCACCTGAGTGACAATCCACTTAAACCAACCAACCAACAGGTCAACAACAGCACCATATATGTAAGAAAAAATTTAAAAACAAATACGGGTACAAATACCATTTTTGTTTTAAAATTTTCATTCTTATTTATGTATATCAAATATGTATGCTCATTTATATAAATAAATTTGAATATGACCAACAGCGGACATTAAGCACATTTTTTCGCAAGTAAAAATACTAATAAAAAAACAACGGAGTAACCGTGTAACGTGCTATGTATATATGTGGGTGCCTTAAAAAGAGGCTTCCTACAATAATGCTACCTCTTAAATGTATTCATATCTATGTTTTGTATGTGTAGTTATATATCGTTGAATATGTTTGGATGCTAGCTGGAATCGCTGCTGTTCTTGTTGTTTTTAGTAGCATTGTTGGCAGTTGCGGTTGCAGTGGCAGTGGCAGTAGCACATTCGGTTGTTTAGCCTTAGCTGGCGTATGCTAATCATTGTAAATCAATTGTGTGATTTATTCGCTTGCCTCAGCCAATTAGTGAATTTTGTTATTGTTGCTGTTTTTGCTTAGATACATACATATACATACATATGTTTTTACAGACTCACAAACAAACGATTTGTTGTTGTTGTTATGCTAGCAACGATTGCATAAATATTATGGCTCACTAGCTACTATTATCTACTATTATTGTGGGCATATGTATGTGGGTTAATATGGGTATTCACACATACATACATATATGTATGTGTGTAAATATATGATTTGTAGCTTTGAAGTAGCGCTGAAGTGATCTGCTTGTAAATTTTGGCGGAATTATTTATTGCTTTTCAATTGCAGTTAATTTGTGTGCGGGCGTGTGATTGTAAGTGTTTGCGCTTGCACGATATACTCGTACAATATGGTAATATTTTGCCGCATTTGCATATTAGTTAGCGTAAAATATTATTTAACTATCTACCCACCTACTGCTGCGTTTTGTTGTTTTTTTGTGCAAATATACTCGTACAAACAGATTGCAGTGCACAAAGCATTATCAATCACATTGAGCGCAGCGTGTGACATTAAAAGCGAGGAGGAGTGGCATATCTAACTGCTGCCGAACTGCATAATTTGCTGTATAACAGGGATTTTTATACCCGAGCGCACTTGTGCACAAGGGTATATTAATTTTGTTCACATAACGGTTGTTTGTAACAGCCAAAACGAATCGAAATAGATATAGACAAATGTATACATAAATGATCAGGATGAAAAAAGAAATCGATTAAGCCATGTCTGTCTGTCCGTCCGTCTGTCCGTCTGTCCGTCTGTCCGTCTGTCCGTCTGTCCGTCTGTCCGTGTACACGATAACTCGAGTAAAAATTGAGATATCTCAACGAAATTTGGTGTGTAGGTTTCCCTTAATCCAAGGTAGGTTGCTATTGAAAATGGGCGAAATCGGACTGTAACCACGCCCACTTCCCATATAACGGTAATTTCCAGAAATACGAAAACTGCGATATTTTAGTAACTACTGAAGATAAAGCACTCAAAATTGGTATTTACAATAATTTTTTGACAAAAAATAAGAATATTATACATTTTTGGAAAATGGGCGTAGCCACGCCCACTTATGGTTACATGTGTATATCTTGGTAACCGCTGTACCAATTTCTACCAAACTTGGCACAGTTATCGGCCTTGGTACAGCATACAAAATCGCCGAAAATTTTTAAAATCGGACGATAACCACGCCCACATCCCATATAACGGTAATTTAGAGAAATACAAAATCTTCGATAAATCAGTAAATATTGAAGCTAATTTGTTCGAAATTGATGCTTGCAACAATTCTTTACCAAGAAATACGTTTGTGATAAATTTTTGGAAAATGGGCGTGGCACCGCCCACTTATGATCACATATATGTATCTCAGTAACCGTTCTACCAATTTGTACCAAACTCTGTGTGGTTATTGTGCTTGCCACATATAAGCAAACCGTTGAAAATTATTGAAATCGGACTAAAATAACGGCCGCTTCTCATATAACGGTAAATTTCAGAACTGCTTGAAACTTCAAAATCGAAATTTAAGGACTCTAATTTACTCAAAATTGATACGCCCCGGCTTACCGTGTAGCCGTAGCTTTCGGTAAGGCGAAAAACATATATTTAATACGTGCGCCGGGTATTTAATGTTCGGCTCTGCCCGAACTTAGACTTTCTTACTTGTTATTTTTATTTTTTGTTAAATTTGGTTCAAGTTTAAATGTAAATCGATGGATTTGGTTAATTAGAATTAGTAATTTTTGAATTTGATTGGTAGGCGTTAAAAAAAAAGTAAAAGACAAAAAAAAAAATATTTCTAAAAACTCGTATCAAATTAAAACACATCGTTTCATTTCACACATCTCATATTACATTTATTACAAAATAAATGCATATACCTGACCCAAGGTTTGTTCTATGGTAATTAAAAAACGTTTTTTATTTAAAAATTTTTCAATAGATGGCTTTCTGCTGACTTTCCTCGTTTAAAAATTTCAGTTTTAAAGCTATTTAGTCCTTTTTCAGTTGATACCAAACTTGTTTAATTTGGATAAGCGGTTTGTTTATTATTAGGAAAGGACTTTTATTTTCGACTTAAAAATATCTGGCCAAGTTTACCTGTTGAAAAAAAGTAACTGTTATTTACGGTCCCTGATTGTAACGATAAAGCAACTATGATTGCACGACCAATGTGCAGAAAGACTTAGTCTTTGCTGATTCAACGCTTCTTTCGTTTGTTTTGCTAAGTTTGTTGTAAGTGAGCCAAAGTGAGCCACAGTGATAATGTTGTGAGCCAACTGAACCAATTGATCAATTGGATGAGCACCCGTGATATAAAGGATTGTTCCATTTTCTAAAGTAAAGATCGAGCCTAGAAAACTAATCGGCTAACTAGAAAAGATAGGCGCTAACTTTGGCTTCTCAAGTGATATCTTTACAAAGCACCTTAATCACATGATTTAAGATCATAAGCAAAGCAATAGATGGAAGTGATTTAGAGACTGTTGCATTTGTTGTTGTCAGCTCAAAACACTTTGACCTTTTTTAATCACCAAAATGAAAAGAATATAGGCAATTTTTTGCCCGCGCTCACCTTAAAACACCCAAATAATTTCCAGGTGAAACTTTTCATCATTTTGCCATAGCCATATTCATTTTAATGGGATCACGTCCTAATTGCAACACTTCATGCCACACAACAATATGCATGCCAGTTGAAGTGCCGGTGGGAGCGTGTGCGAGTACAAAGAATGATGGCCAGCATATAGCGCACAGAGCGTCCCAATTCTCAGCCACTTCGGGTTGTTTTTTATTTTTATTTTTATTTTTTGCAGCGCTTCTGACGTTGCGCGCATAGTGGCACGTTGCAATAGTGCGCGCGATGCGCTAAGTACTTATGCCTTAATGTGTTGTTCCTTTTTCGATTGCTTGGTGCAAAATGTCGGTCATCGCAAGCACTCCATCTTCATTTGGCCAGGCCGACCGAAAATGTGCCAGCACCGCCGACGCGACCCGCTTTTGCGCTTGATTGCAACAACTTAACGTTAGTGTTATTGCTGCTATTATTGGTGATGTTGCAGTTGTCAGTGCAGTGTAGGGCAATGGCGAATCGTGCTTTACCAAAACCCCCAAAAAAAAAAAACCCAAATATGTGCCCATTGCAAGCCAACGACGCTGTTGATGATCATTCATCTCTATGCTACCACCCCCCCTCAGCCCTAGCAACAAAATGTTTCTTCTCATTTCGTCTTAAAACCTACAAGTATCCGCGTAAATTCTTTCAAGTCCTGCGCTGTTCTCCTTACTACATAAATTGTTGTACAATTTCGGTAGTGTTTTTCGCCTAAACGAATTACTACAAATTATTATGGTTTTCGAGCGCTTAATAGCCGTCGCTCGCCTCAAATAATTGCACGTTTTTTCGATTTTTTGCGTTGCGGCTGCAACGATTTTGCATCGTAAATTTTTTTGCACTACATTGTTGTTGGTAGCTACTTGAATATACTTTCTGCTGCTGGTGTATATTTATTGTATGCCAATATTTATATTCGCTCAAATTTACTATATTTAAAATTTTAATGATTGGCTCGCATAATTTTGCTAAATTTCATTGAATGCACTTTACTGGCGCATTTAGCGGTAATTGAGCGCAGTTTTTTTTTTTATCACAAAGACTCGTGTGAATTAATGTGGTACATTGAAGTAGAACAAAAAAGGAAGAAAATATGGAGTAAGAAACCTAAAAAGACGTAAAATACGATAAAAATTAATGCGCAAAGCAAAAAAAAAATATTGGTTATGAATTTCCTCTATTGAAATTTGGAGCATATGAAATTTTATGTTCAATATGTAGTAAGTAATTTGAGTATATGTATACTTATACTCGCACTATACTACTATACTATATACGAACATTATTCTTGTTCTTCCTATTTGGCGCTGAAACCGCACGCCAGTCGTTTCCCTTCTCTGCCTACTGGGGCCACTTGGAAATGCCAACTGAAGCCAAGTCCTTTTCCACCTGGTCTTTTTATCGCCGCGGGGCCTTCCTATTCCTTTGCTATCACCAGCGGATTTCGAGTTGAAGACTTTCAGAGCTGGTGCATCGGAGTCGCTGTATTTTAATTCGCTGATACAGCTCATCGTTCCATCATCTGCGGTACTCGCAGTCGCCAACGCGTATACCAGCACGGGCATGATGATTGTCTTAAAGAGTGTGGATTTCGTACGTCGAGAGATGGTTTTACTACTGAATTGCCTACTCAGTCCAAAATAGCGCTTGTTGGCAAGAGTGTTTCTGCTTTGGATTTTGATGTTGACTTTATTATCGGTGTTAATGCTGGCTCCCAAACGAAATTCCCTACTTTCATCCTGTCCTCGTTGATCACGAGAACGAGTCGCTTTGTTTCCTAATCCAACTTGGAAAAGGCAGAGCAGACTTCGCGGTTCTTGTTGCCGTACGCCAGCAATTGCATGCTGTTGTAGTGTAAATTGCTACTGAGTGGTTCAAATCGCCAGCTCTTATTATCTTCTCCAATATCAGATTAAAGATATCAAATGAAATGGAGTCTTGTCTGAAACCTCGTTTGGTATCAAACAGTGCGGAGTCGTCCTTCCCAAATTTGACGGAGGTGGTGGTATTGCCCAACGCTATTTTACAAACCCCTATTAATTTCGCGACAACTCCCTCAAGTGCGTCCGAAAGTGGCTTTGAAGTCGAAAAAAGATGGTGAGTGTCGATCCTTTTCTCGCGTCTCAGGTCTAGAGCTACGCTGACAGAGCCCAATCAATAATTATTGAGTTTTATTTTTCCACTTAAAAATTATGATTATACATGTTTACAAAAGAAAAATGTTTCTGAAAATTGAACCAAACCTCTATATCCCTATGTTATTCGACGCCCTGAATGCGAATCCGATGTCCATCACGCCAGGTTCGAGATCATTTGAAGGTATTCATCTAAGTATATAACCTTCAAGGCTAATGCATGCAAACTTTTTGTTCTTTACATTATGTGTAAATAATTACCTGAATTAGAAAAAATAAATGTAAATAAAAAATATTTAGCTACTTTTCAAGTCGAATCTGGCCACCACCAAAAATGTCCAGCGGCAACACTTTTCATCCTTGATGCCCGAAATTTAAATTGGGCTCTGCCTCGCTTCAAGGTGCTGAGTTATTTTTTCACTTCATCGCTAGCTCTAAGCTCTATCATCTCCGCGCTGAAATATCTCTCCAACTGCTTGACTTTGCTTGATTCCAGCAATATGTGCAATGCCTAATATCAAATGCCGAGCTCCTTTCGCGCTTCTGCTCTCTCTTCGACTCCAGTGGTATCCGAAGACGATGTGCCGTGGTCCGGTTACGATCTGCGATTGGTTCAGGTCTCTGATTAATGCGCGCAGCTTTATTACTTGAACCAGGTGAGTTGACACCAGTGAGAAGTTGAGCCGCTGCACTAAAATTTTCTCATCTCGGGTGGGTAAACGTGTAGATAATTTTCTTTTGACTCCGTAATGTTTTTTGTTGTAAATGGAAATTTCTTTAAGCTTACGGTAGGATGAAGGTGCCAACTCATTACTTCTACGGCTATTCTTTGTAATGCTTAGAAAGGTTACGAAGAGAGTGTGTCCCGTATCAAAAAGCAAATACTCTTACGATGCCCATTTTTAAGTTTCCAGCATCATTCAGTGATCGACATGCTCTAAACAACATTAATTTGGTAAGTAGTAGGTTTCAAAAAAGGAATTCTTTCCGTAGTCCTGTTGCGGACTGTTGATTAGTCCTTCCTCATTTTTCAATCTAAAGTTAAAATTATTACCTTCTCCCACTCTAAGGGTAAGTTTTTATATCTACATATTTGTCGGAGAGTATCTCGCTTACTCTATATGCCTTTATATTGCCTCTTCAACCTCGATCCACCACTTTTTCCAATAACAATCTTTACATGGTAGTATATTTCCTGTAATCTTTCCACCATATAATCGCGCCCATTTCTATAACAAATTAAATCCTAAATACCAATGATTGGCTAATAATTAAGTCTTTTACAGCCTCACCTCAAAAACGAAACGATTGCAGATACTCGAACAAATTTTTTGGGGATCAAAGATTAAAATAAGAAGAACAAATATATGAAAAAGAATACGGTAAATAAATACAAATGCTTTTTAAAAAATGCAGAAATAAATGATCAATACGTTAACTGCAGTTTTCAGGCCACGACTGGCATTTTTTACTGCAGACAGAAAAGCAAAATTAAAATAGAATAAAAAAAACTAAAAATAATAAAATCAATAAATAAAATTAAATAACAACTTGTAAGCAGATTGCGGTTACAGCAATTCCAATTAAAGATCAAACTAACTTAATTTAATACAATTGAATGCAGCGTTTAGCAATACATACTTGCTTACGCTTGCTGATGCCAGCAGGCAGGCAACGAGCGTTAAACGCTGTCGCTTTAGCAGTTATCAGTCGCTTAGCTGCTGCTGCTGCTGCTGCTGGTGATCATCTCGATCGAGCTGGCTTACTTACTTAACTAAATTGAGGTTTATTTGTGCAGCTCTATTGTTGTAGTTAAGTAGCAAAGCGATATGTTGCTGGTAAGCCATAACAATTGCATTGAGAAGAAAGAAAAATTGTGAAAAAAGGCTAAAATCAACTGCCACATCAACAACAATTACGAGGCTTTAACCGTTCAATTTCAAGCAATTATCTACACACTGCTTCAGAGTCAATCGATTGCAGTCAATTCTACTTGATACACTCCCGTGCAATTGAATAGGGACAATGTTTGTTCGCTATTTTATATATTTTTTAGGTTGACTTTTTAAATTTAATTTGGACTATTTGTTGTTGTGTTTTCTAGAAAAAAAATTTCCTCAAAATTGCATTTAAAAAATCTTAAAAAAACGAACATGCGCTATGTAGAAAAAAATAAAAAATAGCGGAAGAGCGTCAGTAAAAAATTTTCAAAACAAAAAAAAAATACGGTTATTTGTAGCTACTCCAAACATCAACCAATGGGTTACAAAATTGCATACGCAAAAAAATCAAAAGAATAAAAAAAAAGAATTTTGGAGTTTTGATGAAATTTTTTTATTTTAATTTTATTTTTTTAAATTTGCTAAAAAGTTTAAGCCTTGCGTTTTTATGATTTTTGTCTGAGAATGAACTAATTTTAATTGGATGATAGTGGAAATTAAATAAAAGAAAATGCACCCAAAATTGGCTTACAAAACTGCATGCCCAAAAAAAAAAAATTCAAAAACATCTAAGAAAAATTTTGAAATTTTTATGAAAATTTTTGATTTTTTTTTAGTTTTCTTCAACGTATAGGACTTGCGTTTATATGATTTATTTCATCAGGGAATGAACTGTATTTTAATTGAAAAATATTGTAAATAAAACAAATGAAAATTAACCATAACAAATAACGAAAAAACACAAGTCCCTATTCAAGTATATAGGAGTGTATGTGTGCGCATTATTTGTCGAATGCCTTTAATGCCTTTATTCGTTTGCCATTTTTTCTATCATTTATTTATTTATTTTTATATTTTTGTTGCGCTGATATTACCACGCTGATGACCTCTTTGCCTGTATACCACCGCGGCGCGACTCTCCTCTTGCCACTTGCGGTGAATGATGTGCCACTAAAGTTCATTTTTAAATCTATGTGTGTATATATAAGTATATATGTTTGCGTAGTTTTCGTTGCAAAATTTTTCGGCGCACTTGTTGTTGCTTTTGTTCGGCAGTCCCAAACAAAAAGCCTCAACTCAACTCAATGATCATTGTTATTTTATTTATTGCATTTTTATTTTGTCAAACAAAATCTATAGCGTATTTTTCGTGTCATTATTTAGTTTTTGCATTCGCGTTCGTTGCTAAATGTCAATTTAGCCATTTTACAAGCAGCGGCATGGCGGCTGTAGCACCCTCACTCACCTCAGCACAGCAGCACTCACTCACTCACACTGTGACGCCATAGCCACCGCTACTGCCGCATGATGCAAAATGCTGTCATGCAACAGTTGCAATCGATCTGCAACACACACAATTGCACACGACCATTGGCAACACTCACTCATATACATTTTTTGCAAAATTTGAGTTGCAATTTTTCAAATTGCTCCAACTATGCTACGAGTTATTTGATGGCATATTTTATTGTTGTGCGCCAGTTATTTGTTAGCTTTTATGAAAAATTAAAAATTGCAGTCAAAGCAGTTAAAAATCGAATTTTCCTAACGATCTTTCACGCCAACTAGTACAGCGGGTGACTGACTGTATCTGTGCAGTGGTGGCAGCAGCAGCACTACATATGTATGTATGTACATAGCAACAGCAGGCGAGATGCTCAAAAAACTCGTAACCCTTTGTAGCTACTATTATTTGTATTTTTTTTGCTATTATTTTCTTTATTATTTATTGATGCTTACTTTTTGCCTCAACACTGCTGCTCCTCTATTTCTTTTTTTGCCTGATATGTCTCATTTCGTTGTTCAATTTTCTAATTTGCCGTCAATGCATTCAATAAAGCTGCCATTTTAAAGGAGGAAGTGCTTGGTTTGTTTGATATCGCTGTTTGTTCACTTCAGTAATGTGACTCTCTATCTGTTTTGCTTCTTTTCTTTTGCCTGCTGCACAAATCATTTCTGATTGTCGTTTGGCGTACAATTTCATTGTAATTGTGACTTTAATTTGAGCAGCAGCGCAAACACAGCGAGAAATTGAATGAAACTGCGCTCGAAAAAAAGCTCTTCAAAGCTTTTTATATCGCTTCTGTAATTCTCAACTGGGCTGTGAAATATTATTTATATAAAGAGTGAGCTATTCAAAAGAAATTTGCCAAGGTAAAATCAATTATATACTCTTGAGCACGAAAGACTCAGTTTCTCGGCAATGAAAGGGTGGCCCTAGTGGAGTGTCATCTCACCTCTGTTATGACCCAACGTAGTGGACGAACTAGTCTCACGTGACAAGGACTTCGTTACGCAATATCTTACCTATAATATAATAATGAGTAATATAGAAATGATGCATTCAAAAGGCACCAACCCTAAGAATTACGCTAGTATTTTACCGAAGAAAAGGGAAAGCTGATATAACCATTTCTTACGAAATAAATAAATACACCCAAAAATTCGCAGCTAGATTAAGCTGCTCAAAAGGTCAGAACCAATATTCCGACTTGGTGCTAACCAATGGATAGGAGCTGGTGCATGTGACCAAAATTGGCATGCTGGCTTTAAAAACCGCCCTAAAAACCCCGCGCCCGTCAGCTGGAAGAAAGCACAGTTGAAGTTTACGCAAGCCCAACTCAGAAAACTCCAACCACTTAGCTGTTTGGGCCCCACTAGTGCCCAAAAGACAATATCCGTCCTGACTCTCGAGGCTCTTTCAGGGGACAATGCACCCATCTACTCTTATGGTAATACTTAGAAAACGAGGAAGGCCTTTGTATTAGCTAGGTGGGCCTATGCCCGCTGAGGTATATCTATCTTCAAACAAGTTCAAAGTGGTTTTCCCCCAAATATAACCAACTGGGACAATTAAAAGCCAAAACTACGTAAAAATAGTCTGCTAACCTGATACCTTGGGTTTTGCAGTGCAATGAGCAATTCCTCGTTTTGGGATGAGGAGGTTTAGCTGGAAAAAAAATTCAAGACCAAAAAGAGCTAGACGACTAAGGTACCAGGGGTCGCAGGGCAATATACCTCCTCCGTTTCAAAAGAAATTGGACTTTGCGCTAGTTTGGTCACTGCGAATGTAGTAGATATAATTAAAGAAGAACACTGTATTTCGGACAACAACGAGATGCCTTCTGACATCGCCACACCATCATCTAGTTACATAGAGGAGCCTCTAGCTTCTCTCCAGGAACATAATTTCGTGCTCAGCATGCAATTCCCGCTTTACCCGGGAACACCTGAGTAGGCACTTCCTGAAAGGAGAGCCACCTACTAGACCCTTCGCTATGAACAAACGAGATCCAAATCTTACACATCGCAAAACTATTGAACACGACTTTGCACAAACAGGACGTAAGGGACTTCCACCTAGAAAATATCGCCCCATTAATAACGTCATCGGAATTCAAATACAACATACAAGGAGATTCAGCTTTTTCGAGAGGCCCGCGCATCTCTTATGTTTCCAAATTCTGGATCTTGTCAGGCCAGAATCCTACTTATTCAAACCCGACATATCCAATACACGCGCTGCTTGATAAAGTATATAACAGGCCTTCAACCACGTCTTCTCTTAACCTCTTTAAACCAACTTAGCCCACATGCCAATCATTTTGGCCTCACACCGTCGAAAAATTGCGTTTTTCGCACCTAGAGTTAGTTGAGATTTAGACTTGCCGCTATAACGATTTGTCGAGTTCGGAAAAAGTGGTTTCGGTCAAAAGATTAAAATCAAATTGGGCTTAAGGGCTTGGATAAGGTTGGTTTCGCCTTCTCAGAATTTATTTTGAATGTAGGTTGAGAGCGAACTCTGTCAGAAGGGCATCTGGAGACATCCGCCGCAGTTTCAATGCGTTCAAGAGAGAAATATGGAAGGATAAGGAGTCGTCAGGGTTCAGAATCTCGAAAGAGTCGCAGGAGTCTCCTAGCTTCCTGGAAAACACCAAAAGAGGTCACACTGACAGCAGTCTTAAACAAACTTTTAACATCTAATGAATGTCCAATTTACTGGAAGTGGCAATGAACAGGAAACTGCCTGAAACAATTCAGTCGTTAATAGCTTGCAAAACTACAAGGTTTCATGAGCTATCAGATGCCTTCAAGTCTATAAAACAAGCAAAGAACAACATATATAGTAAGAACCTAAATTCATCATTAGCTATATGCCAAGGCCATGAAGCAAGGTCAGACTGGTGCTCAGCTATAAAGCAGGAAAGGCAGGCTGCAGTACTGCAAACGTTTTTGACCTTGCAACCTCCTTTCGTTTCTCCTCAATGTGATGGAGAGACTGTTTCCTAGTATATAGACCACGTGCTGTCTTACTTCCAAAAGTGTTAGTGAAGCGGGTCGCTATATGAACATGTGTTTGATTACGAAACCACCCCCGTCCCCGAAATGGGTTTTGCGCTGGGTTTGGGACCCGCCACTTAAAAACAGGCTCCATTGAAAAAGCAGAACAAAGCCTCGGATGAGACCCTCCTTTCGATGACGACCACGGCAAACGTTTAAAGGACTCCGATTTGAGTGCATGCACCTGGAAGGCCCGGACCGTTAATGGAAAAGCTGGTTGATGTCCTCGCAAGGACAAAGGATGACAACACAGCCATCTAAGCAATGCGTTGGACAGGGCAAGGCAAGCAATGTCTGGGACCATGCGTCATCTACTGCAGCGTCCATGTAAAGGAGCGAAAAAAAGGCGTTGGGTTTGTGAGAGGAGCGTGACTCTCTCGCCGAGTACTGTTTTTCACCACGGTGTAGAAACATCTAGCCACAATCTTCGTGAAAGCTAGATTCTTCAACATCTCGGTCATCTGCGCCCATGTCCCGACGGAAGAGAAGGAAGAGGCGTCCAAGGACCACTTCTATGAGTGCTCGGAACGCATAAACGTGTGCTGCCTCGCCATTATATCAAAATCGTGCTTGGCGTAACACAATGCCAGGGAGGGACGGGAAAGGATCTTTGGAACCACTGTTGGAAAATTGAGCCTCCGCGATGTTGCGGCCGACAACGAACCGATGCTGATCGACTTCGCCGGGGCCCGAAACATGGTAGTATGCAGTACTGGGTTCAAGCATAAAAATATCCATTAAGCTACCTGGCTGTCTCCGGATCGGAAAAAGATAAACCAAATCGATAATGTTGTGATAGACGCAAGGTATGCTTTCAGTGTTTTAGACGTATGTACGCTACAAGGGCCAAAAGTCGACTCGGGCAGCTTTGTTGTTGCTACCAAGATACACACCCGCCTTTGTGCAACAAAAATGTGCGCTCAAAAATGCAAGAAAAGCTTAACGTCGAAAAGCTGCAATCACAACAGACAGCTAATGTAGTTGCTACTCGACTCTCACACCCACTCTCAGAGAGCGCTCTTCAACCAACCGACATATTCGAGAAGTGGAACCACATTTCGCGATCATTAAGTACCGCCGCCGAAGAAGTAGTCGAATTTCAGCTAAACCGAAAGAACAATTGGGAGAATCAAGAAGCTGAAAAAATCTGCTGGAGCTGAAAACCTGCTAGCCGAGCTATTCAAGTATGGCGGCGAGGAGCTGATGACTTCGGAGAATATAAAATATATATATAGGAGAATATATATAAATAAATAAATTCGGGAGAAAGATTTTGCGGAAGACCTATTATCTAAATTTCTAAAATTTTTCGCTGTGTACCACCGGTGAACATTACTTACTGCCACTGCATGCCCCATGCAATATGGCGGAGCAACCAGCCACGTACAAATGCTAAATTGTTGCATGAATTGTTTATTGTTTGCTACTTTTTATATGTACGATTGCAACTCTTTTTGCATACTTTTAGTTTAAATAAGTTTTCGTTAAAGTTGGTAAACCGCATGGAGTATAAGATTTATATACATTGATATGTCAAGAGTTGTAAAAATGACTTTTGTTGAATGCGCGAGCGCAACTTTTTTGGCAACATAAGTGGAGAGAAAAAAAAGAAATTTAGCAACAGCAAAAACCAAACAAAGCTACAAAAATAACAACATTAAAAACGTATAGCTACAAAAACCTTCCCCAACAAACTAAATAAACTGAGCCAGGCAAAGCGCCAATTGTTGCAGCAACCAACAACAAAGCAAAGCCACAGCTACAAAGACTAAACTGAAATAAGTTGCAATGAGTTGCGAGCGTTTTGCGCTTTGCCTTTTGTGGTCGTTGTCGAAAAGGGGTAGGACAAAAAAAAATCACAAGGATTAATTTCTAGTTAGTAGGCTAAATGCAAAGTTTAAGAAAAAGGTATACTTGGTTGGCAACTAACTTTTAACTTTTTAAATAAATATAATAAAATACAGAAAAGTAATTACAGTGAAGTGACTTCAATTTCGTGATTATTAAAACTGGGTTAAGCGTAGCAGTGCTTGCCTGGTGGTGGTCTATTGTTGTTGTTGCAGTCGTGATTGCAGCAAGCTGGTGGCGGTGGCAAGAAACAGGCAGCTAGCAACAACGACTCATTCAGTTACACAGCGCTAATCGTTGGCCCAAAACCTAAACTAAGTCAAGTTAGCGCTTGTGTGGGTTAAACGCTGGGCCTAACTTGAGCGTGGATCAACGCCTGAGCGAGGCTTGTTGCTGTCTGGGTCTTACCAATGCGGCCAAGTGGTTTGAATGCGCGCCTGGTGAGCTTAGCGAATGCGGAATGTAAATAGCTTGCACCAAATTTCAATGTGTCGCTTTGTCTACTACCGCATAACTGTGAAACCTAGCCTCGGCTCATGGTTGGCGCTGCTGCTGGTCTGGTTGGTAGTCGTGGCGTTGGTGTTGGCTAAGCGCCTTTTAACACTTTTGCTTGGAGACTACTTGCTGTTTTTAATTTTTTTATTATTATTAATTTTTTTTGCACAACTTCTTCCCCCTTTCTAGTGGCAATTTCGTGTTGCACCAACACTTTGTGGCATGTGTTGTAATTTTCATTATTTAACATGCCACAAATCGCCTAATATTTACTACTGCCGCATAGAAAGTGTTGTACCTGGCTAATTTTTGCCAATTTATACGGTCGTATCTTTTTCGTTTACTTTTTTAATTTTTTTTTTCAATTAATAATTTTCATTTGCTGTTAACATGCAAAATCATGGTTTGTCTTTAATTTTCCATACCTTAGGTTGTTGGCTGACAAAGCGATCGTGAGTCGCGAGCTAGGCGCGTGATTTGAGATTGTTTCATTGAGTTTTAATACATTTTGTACCTATATCAAAATTTTTAATTATTTGTTTGCACTGTGTATATAAACAAACAAGGTGATAGTACTGTTTTATGATGGAAATATTGCATAATCTGGAGAAGGGAAATTGGTAATTACATATATGTGCTTATATAGTTAGCATTTAAAAAAGCTGTAACATAACATAGCATAACATAACAGTGGATTGTGCGGTTCTAAATTTATCAAAGACAAATCAAGAAATCAATTTTATATATGACTAGCAAATACCGGCCTTGCTCCATAGCGCCTTAAAAGTATTTTTGTGTTGTTAATCCCTCCCAAAACTCTTATGGCCTCATTCATAACAAATAAAATAGATTTAACGAGCTTTACGAAGGGAGATTTTCAAACAAATTTTCGATTTATGAGGCATTCTTTATTTTTTATTTTTTATAAATGTGGGTGTTAGTTAATATATGTACATATATTCGAAGGTATTTAGAAAGTAGGTAGAGTACCGGAAATTTAATTTGTATGTAATCTTATAATCCGAGTCTACATATCGCGCAATTTCTACAAAGGTGTACTGATTCAATACTTACCTTATCTGATCAATTTAACTGAATTACCATTTTCAAATAGGTGGCAACCCGCTTCAAGAATATGTTATACTGTCAAATTTCTTAGACCTATTTAGTTTAGCACTAGCATGTATTGTAGTATTTGATTCAGTTTATCAATTTAAATTAATAAAGTATTTCAAATAGGTGGCAACCCCCTAAAAAATATTATGGGCAGTAAGCTTTACTTAACCTCTTTAGTTTGATACTTATATTGCAATATTTTATTTATCTTCTTAATTAAAGTAAATTTTAATTTTCAAACCGGTGGCAACCTTGCACAATTTTTTTTTTGTTGTAGTCCACTTAAACTTGTTTCTTTCGAGAGTCATTTGGCAATATTATATTTATCTTGTCAATTAGCCCTAACTGCAATTTTCAAGCAGGTGGCAACTCTCTGATATATATTTTTTCTATATTTTAAGTTGCATCTCAAGCAATACGTCGGGGAAAACTTCATTCGCTTCAATGCATTAGTTTTCGAGTGATGCGCGTACAATCATGCAGACAGACAGACAAGAATTCTAAGAATTGTTGATTTGACTTTTGTTGCTCTAATCAAGGCCCCCATCTCAGTTTTTCTTCAATATCTATAATGTACAGGCATTGGCCTATTACAATTTTAGTATATGTATGGATTTCACTCTGATTGATCTGAACCGAGTTGAGGTAAGGTGAGTTGAGATCAGGTCAGTTGAGTTGTCTTGAAGTGAAGTGAGATAAGCAACGTATCATACCTTAATCTTCAGTTTTTTTCTTACCCTTTTAACTTTATCTCTAATTGTATCGTTGCCTCTATCTCTATACTTTTATATACACACTAGCCAATGCCCGCTGGCTTCGCGGCGGCTAATCAGATCTTTTGCGGTGGCCAATACAAAAATAGCGTTTAAAAGCTCCTCACACATAGGCCAAGAATAGTAGCGCTGTGATACCATATGGAATACTAATCCCTTTCGATGTCATGCGTTTCACCGATGGTCTTATTTTCACCTGTGGGATCTCTGCCAAGCGTGCGTAATATTCTTCTATGATCTTGCAACTTCAACATTGATCCGCCAATAAAAGTCCTTATAAGGAAACTAAAGAGCACAGACGAGCGCCCCCCTCCCCACCCCCACATTGACTAAATGAGTCGTGTGATCTCTTAAATATCGTTCAAATGAAGCCATTGATATACCTACCGTGTTCATTTTTTTTACGGATGTGGTCGAATCTTTCCTTGCCAATTTACCACTTTTACAATTTACCTTAATATTCATGAACTGGTTTCTTTGAGTCTTACTGCAGTACTAATGGCCGCCCCGAGCAATTTCGTCAATCGGAGGTAGGTGCAAGATCGCATTTAGGGTGTATGAGGGCGTCAGGCAAAGGTACGCTTACACAATGTTGCGGTCTTTATATACTTAAACGAATCCTCCATTTAGGCATATGAAAAGTAAATTCGTCTAAGATGAATATAGGGCCAAAGCAGACCAAACCCCGTGTGGGTTTCTATATATTTCGGCTGCAGCGCAATCCATTAGGTTCCTTTTCTGCAAAACCACTGCTTGTCACGAAATGAATACGCATTAAGAATTTCAATCAGATTTTAATGAAATATAGCGGGTTCATTTTTAGGAAACGAATTTATCATCATACAGGTAGTTCACTTTGCGAATTTGAACGAAATCGGTTAATAAATTCGATTTGTATATCCAGCACCACTAGCGTATTGTCTAGTAGACTATAATAGGACCATATATGCAAGGTATAACCGCCGACAATTTGACTGGTTTTTGAGTTTAGTCCGAACAACGAAAACGGCTATCATTTTATGTATGTACATTAGACTGCATCACCAAAAAAAGTTGCTGTTTTTCCGCTGGGGTTACAAAATTTATTATATTTTAAGACATCCACCAAAATATTTCGGAAAAATATTAAGATTTAAGCGAGCTGGACCGATTTGAAAATACCTCCAAAAATGGAGTTTTTTATGAATAAAAATAGTTTCTTAAAGAACTTTTTGAAAAAAGCCCCCTCAGATGACAAAAGAGATTAGGCTTAAAAATCTGCATAAAAATATTTAAAAATCTTTTCAACGGAACCGTAATAATGAGATTTTTGATGCTGTTTTTTTACTTTTTTAAAGATTGATTCACGAAAAACTTAAATAACTGGGCCAAAACTATTCTGATTTAGACTTATGGGATCTCGGTAGCAAGGTATTTTCCCACTTTTTTTATTTATGAGCAAAAAAGGTCATTCGTGTCCCAATATTTTTTTTTTCAAATACCAACACATCTTAATTCCACTTTGAATGACGTTCGTTCATCCTACCTTTCTTTTTCATCCTTTGAATGAGTTTATTAGCAAAGAAATAAAAAGGGTGAGAAAATACCTTTCCAATAATACCTCACAAGTCTAAATCGGGGGAGTTAAGGTTCAGTTATTCAAGTTTTTCTTATACCAATCTTTGAAAAAAGTTAAAAACAGCATCAAAAATCTCATTATTACGATTCCGTTCAAAATTTTTTTTAAATTTTTTAAAAATATTTTTATGCAAATTTTTTAAGCTTGAACCGTTTTGTCATTTGAGAGGATTTAAAAAAAAAAATCTTTAAGAAACTATTTTTATTCATAAAAAACTAAATTTTTGGAGGAATTTTAAAATTGGTCCAGCTCACTTAAATCTTAATATTTTTTCAAAATATTTTGGTAGACGTCTTAAAATATAATAGATTTTATAATTCCAACGGAAATACAGTACCGATTTTTTTTTGTATGGGGAGTGATGCAGTCTAATGTACATATATGTTTCGAATGAAAAAATGCATCATGAAAGTAATAAACGTTTCGAATTTGCATTAACAAAATCGGTTCATAAATGGGGCTTTTATCGGGTCCGTTTTTTCGCAAATGCTTTTTTAATCATGCTGGTCTATTTTTAGTAAAAGTATTTTCCATCATGCTAGAAGCTTACATTTTGAATTTAAAAGAAATCGGTTCATAAATACGATTTTTATAAATAACTCGACTCCAGCGCCACCTAGCGGGTTTATTTTTCGCACACGTATTTCCCCATCATGGAGGTAGCCCACTTTTGAAATTGTACGAAATCGGTTCATAAATACGACTTTTATAAATACCTCGACATTAGCGCCACCTATCGAGTTTTCTGGTAGCCTATAATAGGACCATATATGTAAGGTATAACCTCTGAAAATTTTACTGAAATCTATGCAGTAGTTTTTGAGTTAACTCCGAACAACGAAAACGGCTATTATTTTATATATATAGATACATATGTATATTCGACTTCACTTTTATCATTATATCGACCCCTTTGCGCAAACTTACCAAATATGGCATTTTCTCGAAACTGACTTTTTGATGTAAATATATTCTAACCCCACAGTGCATCACCTGGTAAAATATTGTAGCTGAAATCCCTACAGTGAAGCCGAAAATGCAATGAACTTTATATCGTACGTTATAATGCATTTTTTTCTTGTTGGCGAAATTATCCTGTATACAAAAATATTTTGTACGTAGTACAAAAAAAGAAATTAAATTAAACACAAAAATTCAAAAAATTTTAAAAAGTGGAAAAAATGCTCTGCTGTAAAATTTGGTTTCTGGCACATACGATAACTTCGCACAAAGGAGTCGATATTGCTCAAGTAGTATTTAAGTTTACTGACAAACGGTTGTAGTGCCAAATAAGAAATTGATTTAAATCTGCGTACGTCTTCATCTTTGTCTTTACATACCTTTATTTTTATTTCTCTTTTCATCTGAGCCTTTATGTTTTCCTTCACTACATATTCATCTTTACCTCTTTTCGTATAGTAATCGTCATCTAAATCTTATCTGTAAACCGCTGGTTAACTCGTTTATTTTATTTAATATCCATATTAAAGCATACATTTAGGAGGCATTTCCGTCTCTACCATTTCCGTTGCATTCGCCGTGTTGATCTGTTTCCTTCACTACCGCCCCCAAAAAGAAATTTCACTAAAAAAGGTTGCCTTCCACGGTCAAATTTTTTGTGTATTTATTATTATTATTACAACTCAAAAGTAAAAAAAAAAAACCTTACTTATGTTAATTGGTTTATGTCTCTATGCCTACTGCTTACTTTAGTACGGATTAGACTCGGCTTAGACAAAGATTAGAGCCATGAGGCCTTTAAAAGTAGCAAGGAGTTTTTTTTGCTGTGTCCTTAAGATATAGGACCATCGATATATATATATATATGTTGTTTTTTGAAGCAATAGCATAGCAAAAAAATCGCATCAAGCCTTTACGGCTGCGTTACCATTTGACCACTGCTAAGCATTGCACTAAACCGCCGATAATTAACGCCAGCAAAGCAGCGTTCAGTAACAAAAATGTTGTTAAGAACAGCGGCACCTTGACGCCATCGATGGATGTCAACTGCCACTTTTTATCATTTACTCGCTTTCTTAATTGTTGATATTTTTTGCCATATTTAGCTTTTGTTGTTATTTGAGTTTTATTGGTCGCCATCACATCACAACTCAAATTCTGACAATCTTGTTATAGCTGACAACCTGCCAGCGCTACTGCCACTACCAACCAACCTTCTTCGCTGACATACGAAACTATCCTTGCACATGCAGACAGCGGCTCTAGTTTTTAGCTGCGACCTTGCTGCGAGTGGCTGTGTGCTCATCGCATACGTTCTCCTCACTTCACTTATAAAGTTTACAATCTTTCCTATAAACCTTCTCTTCGCCTTCCCACTTCTTTTCATTACAACTCCTTTCCACTTACCGCCGCCTGTTTTGTGTTTTTGTTTTTTGTTTTTTTGTCCTTTGGCATCATATGACAAAGTGTCTGCTTGGCTGCCACTTTTGTTGCATATAAATGAGCCGCAAATCGACATGACACTAACCTTGAAATGGAACTTTAATGTTCAACTTCAAGCATACATAGCATTTAGTGTCAAAGCGCTGGTTGCAGGCGCTCTCTTTATGGGGTATGAGGTTGGAATATGTATGTGAATATGCATGCATGTAAGTATGTATGCATATTCATTGGAGCTACTAGTATATTCGGTGGGGCTGGTTAAAGTTTCATAACAGACATTTTATGTGCAGAATATTTGTACATACAGTCGGTGTCAAATATAAGTGTACAACTTGTTGTAATATATAATTCAATGCGATTTTCATGATTTGTTTTTTATTATCTAATTATTTATGAAAATATAGTTCATTATATAACATAAACCATGAAGGTTCAAACTTTATATAAAGTTCACAAAAATTCAAATAATTTTCATCAAAATTTCGAAATTTTTATTAAGAATTTCTAGAAAACGCGTGACCAAAATCTATTTTTATATGGAAGAAAATGCCCAACACTCTCCACAAAAAAAATTCTAAACAGTCAAAAAAAAATTCTAGTGACTTGAAACTTGCACTTGGTTTTACTAAAATTAAACGGGCTGCAAAACTGCATGCCCGAAAATTTTCGAGAAATTTTGAATAAAAATTTTCAAATTTTGATGAAAATTTTTTGAGTTTTTTTGTACTTTATATAAAGTCTGAAACTTTGTTTTTTATGGTTTATGTTTGAGAATTAACTATATTTTCATAAATAATTAGTGAAAAAAATTTTCATGAAAATAGTTGTGAATTTTATATTACACCAACGTGTACACTTACATTTGACACCGACTGTATGTGCATGTTTACCTATTACTTCTGTATATTTATGCTTATTCACTGCATATGACAACTGCATAATTTGCACAATGTATAAGCTGTCAAAATAAATCATAAATTTTAACCATAAAATTGGAGGATGTTGTTTAATTAAGTATTATGCATAAATGTACCATGTATTTTCTACTTTTTTTGTAAAAACATAAACAAAACAGTATGAACACCGAGGAATCTTAAAGAACTGTGCACAAAGTTTGAACTTCGCAAATGGGGTATAGGAGTTCTATTTCAGATAGAGAATTTTGGTAAGGAATTACCCCACTATACCTATTGTTCTTAAATAGACGGCAAGGTAGGGAGGAGGCTTTTCCGAACCCAAATCGGGCTGGAAAAATAGTGTCGCTTATCCAAGCACTTCAGCGTCTTTCAAGCTGAAGGGGCCCCCACAACGACTTCTGCAGAGGCTACAGAAATGAAGAAGAGCCAGAAAACTTGAGGCACCTGTTATGCGAACGTCCCACACTTTGTAGAAAAAGACGAAAGTTCATGGGTTGGGGGTTTTCGAAGACTTAACTGAAGTATGAGTATGACATCTTTTAAGCTACCGATCCAAGTGGTGTCACTGGCAGCCACTTCAACCTATCCTAACTTAACCTATGTGCATTAGGATTGTCCTTAAATGTAAGAAGCAAATTTTTACATCAGATTTCCTAAGCCGTCGATGGATACCACATATAAATTTTGGTCCCGATTGAGGTCGGTTAAGGCGTTGCGCATACGGGTCAAAGTTCAGATTGCCCTATGAAGACGTCTTAGCCGACTCCAATCGGGACCAAAATTTATGTGATATCCTCGACTTTAGTACTTTGTATCGATTTCGACTATTAAATGAAAAAACATATTTTTAGTTTTTTGAGTCAAACCTTTGCGATACGCCTTAACCGACTGGAATCGGGACCAAAATTTATAGTTGATATTTTCGACTATGATACAATCGATTTTGGGTATTAGATGAAAAAAAAATCAATTTTAATTTTTTTAGTCTCTATAGAGGGGTCTGTACTTTGCCCCCGGTGTGACACGCCTTAACCGTCTCCAATCGGAACCAACATTTAGGCATGGAATATTCATGGAAGGCTACAAGATTGAATGTAGCAGATGCCACTTAATCGGTTTAAGAATAGACTGACCTTAGCACAGGTTGTTCACCAGTTGGTGTTGGTTCGTGCGTCCTGAATCAAGACGTTCGCTTAATAAACATACATCTTTAGAAAATCATCCCAACGTTTGATGCTAGGTTTGGTAGACAATAATGCGCGGTTATCCTCTTTGGCAATTTTTTTCCGCAAACTAACAAATTTGCAATCGCTACTATCTGCACCTTAACTAAGCTGCAAGTTCCAAGGGATATGCCACAAATAGAAGCCACAACAGCATCCAAAATAAGTTAAGCCAATAAAAACCCATAACAACACCGAGTGCCTCTCGCGAAAATTCATGGGAACAACAAACAGATAATTCAAAAATCAAAAAAGCAGCCATAAAAGTCGCACCAGTATTGCAACCCTTCGCTTGCTGTCATTAATTAGCAACGTTTATGGCATTGTCGCCGTCATTGCCGACGAAGACGAGAACGACGACGCCAGATCTTTATCAAGAACGCATCGCAGCTTCCTTGGTCACAAGGTGCATGAAGATAAACGCACATACAGGGTTACCGGGAAAGTCGTCCTAAATACTTAAGGGCATTATTATTTAAGTAGTTTCTGATTAATTGGGTTATATAACATAGGTAATGCCTAAAACTTCGAAGATCACAGCGAAGATTTAGCGTCAATGTGTGGATGAAAATAATTTACAATTGTTTAATTGGACTAAAAATTAGAAAAAATATTGCTTGAATGACGAGGACTACGAAACATTTTTTAAGGAAAAATTCACTCGAATTAATGATGGCTGCCCAGCTCTCTACAGAAGAAGTATTCGAGCATGGCTCTACGATAATTATCCCAATAATTGGATTTGAAGAGGTGTACCAATACCATGGCCAGCGAGGAGCCACGACTTAACGCCAATGTATTTTCCCGTGTGCGGTCAAATGAAACACCTCGTTTTAATGAGACGACTGCGATCGATAATGTGGATGTCCTAAAACAAAAGATACTTGACGCGGTTGACGAAATGAGGCAGGATTTAAGAACAAGCATTGTGAAAAGCAATTTAAGAAAAGAGTGATAATTTGCGTCAGAAATAGGGGCGGTCATGTTGAATAAATTACATCGTGCGACAAAAACAAAAAAAATCAAAATACTTGAATCGATATACTCACGAAACTATGGGCCAAATATAGTGAAATCGTGTAGAACTTAAAAATGAAAAAGTTTTTTGATTAGCAACCACGAATGGGTATTGAAATGCGCTTTAAAGAAATGTAATATTTTTAAGTTAACAAAGTTTGCAGAACGAAATTCGATGATGAGGTCGTACGTATATTAGTCCTCTAACAATAATTAAAAAAAAAAGAAATGATATCGCAAATTTTTAAGGATATTTAAGCCCAAATTTTTAAAGGACATTTTCCATACCCATTCGTGCTTATGCACCAAAAAATTTTTCTGATACATTTCTACAAAATTTTTCCTTTTGTATGACACTCTTATTCTTATTCTACATTGCACTGACATTTTTAAATAGTTTTTTGAAATATTCCAATTTTTTTAATTTCAAAGTCCTTTTAAAAAATCGTTATGTCAGAGAGAAATATTTTTATTTTTAATATTTTTATTGAGCTTTGTACCACGATTGTTTATTATGAAAAATTGAAAAAGGAACAAAGTCTAAGCGGTAGAAGTTATAGCACTATTTTGGAGAAGACTGATGAGGAGATGTGGTGATCTCAATAACATTGAGAAATATTTTAATTTTTTTATGTGTAAAATTTACTGTCGCACGGTGTCATATTTAATAAAAAAAGTTTGCAAATTTTCGGTTATACATAGTCACTTATTTTTTTTTTAATTTTTTCCTTCTTATGAAATTTTATCCTCCACTAGTTCAGCCCGAAATCTGCCTAAAAGTTAGTTCTTTAATTAAATTTATTATATTTTTTTTTAAAGCTAAAAAGACTTTCTAGTTTTAAAAATAAATTCCAGAATACTTTCCATACAATTTTTTTTAAATGTTGTGAAATGAGGAACACTTAGGGGAAATCGTTAATTCAAAGCTTTATCGAGCAGGCATTTTTATATATCCGGGCTTGGTTCAGGTTTAATTGATGATTTGCATCAATTGACAAACCCTCTAACTAAAAACAAAAAAAGATTGGATGCTTGACTTACTTTTAAAAAAGTGGACTTACAAGCAAAAAAATTATATTTTTTAAATAATTTCTTTAATCGAATATCTTGAAAACGAAAAAAATTCGGACATCATGTCACATAACTAAATTAAGCAAAAATGTCCTAAATAGTAATGTCCTTAAGTTTCTAGGACGACTTTTTCGGTAGCCTAGTATCTATACATACAGATCCAAACAAATGAAGAAAAGTTGGCAACTCAGCCTCAGGCAGCGTCGCCACCGCCTTCAACAGCCATACATCCATTCACCTGTTGTCAATAGCTGTGTTGCCTTTGAGTTGGCCTCGCTTTGTTGCAGCTGCATAGCCATGACTTTGCTATTGGAGCTAAGTAGATATGTGCAAAAAAAAAACAACAACAAGAACAACAACATAAACAACAATGGATTCTTCAGCCATGAAATTCACTTTGCTTTACATTGCTGCTGCTCATAAAACGGTCACATTAATTATCAATAACAGCAACAGCGCGGCGACGAGCATCCCGCTTTTCAATAGCGACGACAACAACAATTACAAATAGCAAACAATTAAAGCATGTGCAATAAAAGGCGACAGCAACTAGCCATAACAACACAATAACAACAATATTATCTATCTGCTGTACGAGTATGTTTCTTGCATTGCATTGCTGCTCACAGCGGCGGCGGCTTGCCT